>NC_136065.1:1716249854-1716849854 GCF_964261635.1 Lissotriton helveticus
TACAGTAAGCCTATGGTTCCTTTGCCTGGGGCAGCATGTGTGCTGGTGGCCCCCCAAATGCTACAGGGCCTTCCTTCAGGGTCTGGCTAAAGAGGTGTCCCAGGCAGAACATCTGCAGCAGGAAAAACCTTTGACACGCTGGTCATCCACATTTATTTGCCCATATGGGAATAACCTCAGATGCATTCTGTAGGACCTGTCTCACCTGTTAAGCTAGTGGGAAGATATAGAAGGAGTTCAAAGCTTCCCTGACTCCAAAAGACTGTCATTGGAACCCCCTGTGAGAGGGTGTTATCAACACTCTTAGGCCCTTGGACCCCAAGACTGCCTTGGGCAAAGGATCACTCTTGGTAGGCCATGCCACATGGTACCCAGAGGCCATCCCTCTGAGTACCACAACTGCACCTGTGGTGGCTAGGGTCTTGATGGGTATTTTCACCCTGTGGCGTGGGTTTCCCAAAGGAAGAGGTGTCAGACAGGGGCTCCATCTACGTGGCTGCGTACATGAAGTCAATGTGGAAAGAATGTGGGGTAACCTACAAGTTCTCCACCCCTTACCACCCCATACCAATGGACCTATTGAGTGATTCAACAAGACCATCGCAGTCATGATTATGGGTTTACCCGGCCTCATGAGACAGAAGTGGGACGTCCTCTTGCCATGTCTACTCTTCACCTACAGGGAGGTATCACAGAAAGTTGTAGGGTTCATCCCTTTTGAACTCCTCTATGATCCCCCTGTGAGAGGCCCTGTCAGCTTGGTAAAGGCGGATGGGAACAGGATAACAAGGAACCCCCTAAGTTTGTGGTTAGCTACATGTTAGCACTTCCCAACCAAATGCATGCATTTTGGAAGAAGGCTGCACTTAAAAACTAGCCAGGAGTTGATGAAGCAATAGCTTGACCAGAAATCCACACTGGTCAAGTTTCAGCCTCGCCAAAAGGTGCGGGTGATGGAGCAAGTTGAGCCCAGGGCCCTCCGAGATCGTTGGACAGGGTCCAATCAGGTGATGGAGAGGACGGGGAAGCCACCTACCGTGTGGACCTCCAGAAAACCCCGAGGGGTCCCCACCTAAATCTCCTGAAGCTCCACTATGATAGGTCTGTGATGGAGTGAAGGAGAGAGAAAATCTCTCCCTGATCTCCTGTCATCCAAGGAGAAAGATGAGCCAGTGGAGGCTGTCAGGCTCTCTTCTACAATGACCCCAGAGCAGCAGGGCGCTGTTTGTTACTCTGTTCTCCCTCACCCCACGCTTGCACACCTGTGTACCCAAGATATTGACACTGACAGTCTCCCTGTCAAACCAAAGTCTACAGACTATCATACAAGGTAAGGGCATGTATCAAGGAGGAGGTCTCCAAGATGCTGGAGTTTGAAGTGGGTGAGCGCTTCAGTAGCCCCTGGTTCAGCCTAGTGTTGCTGGTCCCCAAGGCTGACCCACCGGTCACCACCCAACAACTCCAGATCTGTGTGGACTACAGGGGGCTCAATTCAGTGACCAATATGGATGCTCATCCGATCTCCCAAACTGATGAGCTCATTGATTGGTTGGGGGCTGTCAAATTCCTGAGTACTTTTGACTTGACTTCAGGGTATTGGCAGATTACCCGAACTGAGGGGGGCAAAAAGAGGTCAGTATTTTCTACACCAGAGGGTCATTTCCAACTTAAGGAAGGTAATTCCCTTTGGCCTGTAAAATGCTCCTGCATCAAGAGGCTGGTGAACCAGTTTGGGCTGGAATGGAGATCTTCATTGCTAGTTACTTGGCTGACACAGCTGTCTTCAGGAGCAGCTCGGAGGACCTCTTTGCTACCTCCAGAAAGTGCTTCAGGCTCTGCAACAGACAGGCCTGACTATCAAAGCCAGTAAGTGCCAGATAGGAGATGCATCAGTGTTTACTTGGGACACCTGGTGTGCAGGAGTAAGGTGCAGCACCTCCAGGCCAAGATGAAACCATCATTCCCTGGGAGCCCCACAAAGGCAGACAGAAGTAAGGGCTTTCCTGGACCTCTCTGGCTACTACAGGAAATTTGGAATGGGATATGGCCCTATTGTAGCTCCCTTGACTAAGGGGACATTTAAGAAGCAGATGAGGAATGTGATATGGGCAAAGACGACCCATCAGAAAGCCTTTGACTCCCTCAGATCATGTGTACAGCCCAAATACTCAAGGCACCAGACTTTTTTTAAGGAATTTATTGTGCCTCAGAGCATGGTGTAGGGACAGTACTGTCATAGTAAAATGAGGAGGCCCTAGGTCAGACTGTGGCCTTTATCAGTAGGAGGTTACTTTCCCAGGAAGAAAGGTGGAGTGCTATTGATAACAATTGCTGTGGTCTGGGTGCTGAAGAAGCTGAGACTACCTATTTAGAACTTACTTCCGGGTTCAGACTGGCAATAGGCCCCTCAGGTGATTGATGCGGATGAGGGGTGAAAATCTCAAATTGTTGAGATGGTCCATCTTTCTTCAAGGAATGGACTTTACAGTGGAACAATGTCCTTGGACCGGCCAATGCTGATGGCCTCTCCAAGTTTTTCCACCCGAGTGAGGACATGTGTTAGACCTGTCAGCCTTAGGTGGTTCTAGGGAAACAGGGCCTTTTACAGATGTCCCCACACTTCTTGCCCTAATTTCAACTAGTAAATGCTGGTTTTCTGATTCTGGTTATGGCCTGCGTCCTGCTAACCAGGCCAGGACTCGTGGTATGTTTAAAGAATATATAGTATTTAGGTGCAATTAAAATTGGTATGTTTCGACCTACCTCCAAGTCCCTAGTGTTTGGTAGTGCAGGGAGGACCTGGCCTGGCAGTTCGGGCTGGACTATTCCCATGGGGCTCAGGGTCAAGACTGATTTGCATATAGCCGGGTTCAAACTGGAAGGGCATGGTGAGCAAAAAAACAATGGATGTAGGCCCAGATCTCTATACTGGGGTGAATGTATGACATTGATCTACATTCTGTCCATCATTTGTTCTTTTTAGGTCTCGCCTAGCGTTGCAGCACGAATGTGCTGCCATCGCTTTGCGAGGCATGCAGTATACACTATAGTGTGGAAGCTTCTTCATTGGCTTAGGTTATAAATGCTGCCTTCCGATTGGTTTTAAGCTTGTTAGACCCTCCCCATGACAGCCATGTCAGTCATTTGTATCCTTCCATGGCTAATGGCCCCTTCACTGCACAGACTACTTTCTTCCCCTCCTCCGCTCCCCTTCCTCACGCACATACAGTGCCTGACTTCTTGGGCCCGCCCCTCACCTGCGCACTCCCGGTCATGCTCGTTTCTGGCTCGTCTTTGACCCTGCCTGTGAACCTCCTCGACCTTGCCCCATTAGAACTCAGGATCACTGTTCCCATATTTTCATGCGCTTCAACCTCTGAATAATCTGCCAAAGAGGCTCCGTCTCCCAGGTGGGGTAGAGAACCCCCTTCACTCTCACACCCTGCCCTCCTCCCACTTCCTCCTTCTCGGAGCTCTGACCTATGCTTCACTTCCAGCAGTAGCCGTAACTGTCTGCGAAGCCGAGACGTGGTCACCAGGGTGCGAGGCTGTGCTGTTAGAACCCCAAGTGCGGCCAATATCTTTGTCAGCACTGTGGGGCACTTTTAGGGCTCGCAGGAGGGTTCTCATCTCCGGAAACTAGAGATACAGTCCAGCAATAAGACAGTTCTTGGGAACAGCAGCACGGGAGCTTTGCTGCGGCTGCTATTGGAACACTTGGCATCTCTGGTTTCTCCAAACTGTTCATCCTGCTGAGTTCTGGAGACACCTGTGTAAGTAGAGCCAGCCAAGGTAACCAGATTCCCCAGCCTATGTTATACTACCAGCTGGCTCCTCTCCTATGATCAACTCAAACTAATGTTTTGTGGGAGGTGGACAATAGTAGTAAAAGTCAGTGATAGGTCGGCCTGACGGCAGGAGTTAGTGCTTCACAAGACGGGGTGTTTGATAACAATGGGCTTTAACTAAAAAGTGAGTGCAGGTGGTCCCATGGATAATATGGCGCATAGCTAAATACTTATTGGGTCCCAAAGGTGAGACCGTTGCATTGCAAATGCTTGTTTGCCTTTGCCTTTCCTGGGTGAATTATAGATTGGCTTAATAGGCCTGGTCTGCATTTTGAGAAGACGGAGGGGTATCACTAGCACCTGAATAGGCTGTGTCTCCTCTGAACAATGCTGTCTCCACCTCATGTAGGGAAGCTGGTCCAGAGAGGACAGAACTGGTTTGGAATGGGTCAGAGACCCTTGCCACAAAGAGAACAAAGAGAAAATGGGGTAAAAGTATTGGTCCTTAAACCCCAGAAAATTACATAACTTCTGGTTTCTAGAGAAACATCTACCAAGGAAAAGAGCGGCTGGGCTGTAAGGAGGAGTATTGCCTCTTTGCTGTGTTGTTTCGCTGGATTGGCCTGTAGTTGCTGGACTGGACTGGAACTTTGCTGTGTACCTGCTTGAAAATAATCTCCAAGGGCTTGTGTGTGCTTGCCTCCTGTTCTGAAGCCTCAGGGGCACAACCTGCAACCCACTGACCAGCACCTGGACTCCTCTGTGGACTCCTGTATTCAAAATAGCGCCAATTCCAGTTCCTGGGTGCTGAGAATTGTGTGGTTGGTGTTGCAAAGCAAGAAGAATAACTCTGACGTGGTCAGCGATACTGCCAGCGACACTGCTACCTGCACCGAGACCGGGGGCAATGCTTGTGAAGGGCACGATGTACCGCCCAACTGCATCGCAGCTTCACCGCCCTTCGACGCCTACTGAAGCCTGCAGTTATCGGCCTTGCCAACGCCAAAACTCACACCAATGCTGTCACTGCCAGCTTCACATTATTGCTGAGCCGTAACCCAATGATATTGACTTCCCAAACTCTTTGACATTGCATCGTCTCGCTGGAACTGACGTCTCATCACCAACGCCGCCTGACCTCCCCTGTCCCAAACTCGACGTCTTGCCTCCTCACAGACTGAACACCTCACCTCCCCCGTGACAGCAAGGAGCCAGCTTTGACTTGGCCATTGACTCCTCACCTCCACAACGCAGTGCATCATCCATGGACTTCGTTTCCAAGGTACTGTTATTTGGGGGGTCTGTGTGACTCCATGCCGACCCATGCACCTGGAATACTTTGAATTTGTGTCTGTCACAACATCATAATAGCCCCAGGTGGAGTTATTTGTTGCTACAAGTTCTATTTTAGAAGTAACCATTTTAAAAGTAATATATTGATACATGTATGTTGTATTTTTGTAGTTCTGGTCTTGTTTGGTTTAGATAAAAAAAACTTTTTTTTCTAAACTGGTGTGGTGTCCATTTGTAGTGTTTTCACTGTGTTACTGTGTATTTGAGGTACAAATACTTCACACATTGCCTTTGGGATAGGCCTGTCTGCTTGTGCCTAGCTACCCAGGGGGTGAGCAGGGGTTATCTAAAGTGAGTAATCCCCTTGCGCTGGCTAGAAGGAAGGGTCCCTACTTGGACAACAGTGCATACTTCTGCCAACTAGAGACCCCATTTCTGTCATCTCCTCATCTACATTTTAGCCATTAAATGTAAGACTTTATTGGTCTAGTTTACGATTTGCATCCACTGCAGTTGAATTGGAAGGTTTATTTGCGTTCACTTTTCCTGGCTTAAGCTAGTATTAGCAGCACAGGCTGTCTGAGAGATTGGACAGAAGCTCACAGCAGATGTGTTATATGATCAGATCTGTCAAGCAAGTAGGAGCACAGCAGCAACCAATGATTAGGTAGAGGCTATCCTGGACTGCTACATATAGCCAAAAGACAGCAGCCAGTGAGTGGGTAGAAACTGCCCTTGACTGCTACACAGGGTAGAGGCACTCTTTGAGTGGCAGACTTAACCAATGATCTTGAGGAGATGCTTGCCATCACTAAGGAAATCAACATGACAATGCACCATTTGAAAACAATGCACTTGCACATGATAGTGCTATCCAAAAATCTGGGGGAAACATTAAATGGGAGTGGGCACTTTGCTTTGGGTCAGCTGTCATGTTTTGAATACAAACTGGCCTTGTCAACCAAATAAAGAGTTCACTAGTTTACTTTAAGAAGCTTAGTGCACCGAGAATGTACCGGTCCAGGCACTGGAAGCATGTTGGGTGGCATTCTCTTGGACTGAGTAAAATACTTGTCATTGTTGAGAATTAAAAGAGACATGATTAGCATGTCTGGCCTTGTGATACCTGCTTTATGCAGGCCCAGAAATGCATGTGCAGGTTCTCCACTTGAGCTATGAGTGGCTTTGACTCAGGCTTAAAGGTGGATCGATACTAAAGACCCTGTAGTGTCTCTGTAGTAGCATTTGCTCTAGTTTGGGTACACCCAATATGAGTGGTACACCCTACTGTTAGCCTGATTTTGGGATTGGTGGACAGGAAACTCAATCACAAACATGAAAAAGTACAGTGTCTACCAAACCCTTTTTAAAATCTTTTTATTAAACAAGCTCATGAAAGCACATATGCTAAAAGACGAGCACATACGTTCAAATGGTCAAATATATAATGACACCTAACGTTTTTTTAGGGTCAGTACAGCCTTATTCTTCCAGTCTAAATCTGGTAGGTTGCCACCTAGTTAGGGCTGAACCAATTAGAGAGTCTGTTTAACCTTGTGTCTACTTTATTCACAAGCTGCGCCTGTGCTCCTCGACTCACATGCTACTGATTCTTTGCCTGTATCCCTGTATTTCTCCCAGGGGGACCATATTTTGTCTACTTTTTTCTTGCAGCCCCTGCTGTGATATATAACCTGTTCTGCTGGGTGGCACCAATCAAGATCGGTCTCCCACTTCACCACCGTTTGGAGGATGTGTGAACCCCTTCTATGCACTATGTTGCATTTTGCCACTCCGGAGGCCAGGGCAAGCAAGGTTCTCTTTTGTGCCTGGACCAGTCTTCCTCCCTCTTAATTAGCAATAAGAGACCTTTGGCGTCTAGAGGTACCTCTTCTCCCATGACCCTTGACATTATCCCTACCACCCCCTGCCAAATTTGGTTGATTACTGCGCATTCCCATATAACATGGAAAAATGATCCTTCCATCTGGCAGCCTCTCACACAGTGTGATGAGTGTACTTTTCCCCTTCTGTACAACAGCTTGTAGGTGTAGTATGAGGGGTGTAGAATTCTGAGTTGTATCAGTCTGAATCTTGACCTAATCACTATCTCTTTAGGGCCCTGTAATGCCTCGATTTTACTCTTCATCCTCAATATTGCCTAAATCAGCCACCCAGGATGCTCGTAGGGAGGTCAGCGGGTCCGGTGCGTTGTATATTAATTTTTTATACATTGTAGAGGGTGCTTTGTCCAGTATGGGGTCCACTATTAATCGGTCTTTCAAGGGGGAATAATCAGGGATGGTCTCTCTTTGTTTTATATGTCTAGTTAGAACGTGTGCGGGTAGTGAGTATCACCTATGATAATTGAAATTCATTTTTCAAGTACTCAAAAGGCATCAGTGCTGCTCCCCTCCATATGTTCCATAGATGCTCAATACCTATGGCCCTCCATCCCAAGAAGCCCACCAGGATTGTCACTTCTCTCAGTTGGTCTCCCACCCACAGTGGTGTCATCGCTGTAAAACGGCCATGCCATCCTAAATATTTGTTTGCTGCCAACCAGCATTCTATTACTGTTGCCGTATGGGCCGGAAGATCTTGTGGGGACCTTCAGGCATATAGAAGGGCTTCAGATTTCCCATTGGGCATTGCGTCTCTATCCATTTTTTTATGCCGGTTCTTCTCTTTCAGTATATATCCACTCACTTATAACCATCAGCTGGGAGGCCCAATAGTATAGTCTAACATCGGGAAAAACGAGTCCACCGTCCTGGACTACTCTCTGCAATTTATTTAACGCTATTCTAAGTGTTCCGTCCTGCCATATTAAGATGCGGAGTTCCTGTGATATCAGTCTAAAAAAGTTGGCTGGCACCGGGTAGGGTGTATTTTGTATAGTACATAGAGGAGGCGAGGCAGAGTATAGTGCTGCTCTCCCCATCAAAGTCAGAGGTAGTGCATGCCAATGTCTCATATCTGCATGAAACCTTTGTAATAAGGGAAAGAGATTTTCCTGTAGGAAAGACTGAGAGTCACGGGATATATATAGTCCTAGATATTTAAAAACTCCCTCTACCACCGTGCTGCACAGTTAGCCGGCAGTCTCGGAGGGGGTCCCGCCAGGGACATAACAATCGATTTTGTCCAGTTTATGGTGAAGCCTGAGTAGCTGCCAAACAACTAAAAAATGTGAAACACCGTAGCTATGGAAAAGTAGGGTTTCGGCAAATATAGGCGCATGTCATCAGCATAAAGGGATATGCGCTCCTTCCAGCCTCCTGGTGCCTGAATGCTCCATATCATTGGGTCTCTACTGATCCAATGTGCTAGTGGCTCCAGTGTCAAAGAAAATAATAACGGTGACAGGGGGCAACCTTGGCTGGTTCCCCTCCCCAGTGAGAACCGGCGCAATAGTGCCCCATTGACTCTCACATGTGTGAGCGGGTCTTGATATAACAGTTTTACCCAGCTACAGAATTTTGGGCTAAAGCCCAGCTTGGTTATTACTGCAAATAAATAAGCCCACTCTATGCTGTCAAAAGTCATTGAGGCATCAAATTTAATCAATGCCGATCGCGGAGATATGGGGGGTTGCGATCATATGTAGGACTTCGTAAAGTTGTCGTAAGTTGTGGCTTGTGCTCCTATGCGGCATGCAGCCCGACTGGTCTATGTCGATAATAATCTTGAGGGCTACTTTTAATCTGTTGGCTAGGGTCGTAGCTAATGTCTTTGCCTCGAAATTTTGCAGGGAGATTGGCCTGTACGAGCTGTAGATCTCCGGGCTGTTTCCCCGCCTTATGTATCACCACTATCGTGGCCACGCGTTAATCTAAAAGCAATGTGCCCAGTTCACAGGCCTGTTCAAACTTGGCTAATAATGGTCGATTGATTTTAGAAGCCATGCTTTTGAACTACTCGATTGGAAGGCCATTTGGGCCCACGGCCTTCCCAGATCTTAGGAATCCCAGTGCAGAAGGCAGCTCTTCTTCAGTCAGGTCAGCCTCTAGGGTGTCAATCATTTGTTTGGTAAGCGTCAGGAGCGAGAAGTCGGCTAAAAATTCTACACAGTCTTGGTATGCCAAACCCTTTTGAGTTCAACAGACTCTCAGTTTTCAGACAGAGGTGGTCCTGTTGGCTCTAAGGTTCGGAAACACACACAGAGATCACCGCAGAACTGACACTAATATCGTGATTTGATGGACGGCCAGGATGGCAGAGGAGATGACCTCCACCAACTTGGTGAATGGTGAGCCCTGCAACAGAATATAAATCAGCCCCTTCGTTTTCCAATTTCAGCAACAAACGTCTCCATACCTATATCCACTATGTTGTACAACTAGCAACATGTTTACCACTGCTGCAGGTTGCAAGTGTTCAAGGACGTCCAAATTCGACAGACAGTACCTGGGGCCACTGCTGTACACGGGCAAACTAACTCTTATAGTAAAGTAACTCTGGATCTCAGAATACCCCTTGACAGTCACTTCCCACTGCATTGCACTGTGTACACTTGATAATCCTGGACTAGAAGTTTGAGTATCATAGCAAGTCATAAGTCATTATACTTTTATTCGACACATGTATCATAAAAAGTACAAACATATAATACACACACAGTTATAAAACCAGTTCATCATTTGCAAAAATACATATAAAAGTTATGTGGAAAAGTTGACTTTAAGAGACATTTTTCAATAGCTTTGTCCTAATAATCCAGGCACATGATAAAAACTTTGCAACCCCACAAATAATAACCATAGAAGAGGTGTTGGAGGTAAGGATACGCAGAGCTGATTTGTAATCCCTAACACCAAGGTTCTTTAGTGCAGGTTTTAACCATTTGTTCCTAGGTAGGCTGTATGCCTTACAGGCAAAAAAGAAGTGGCCTAATGATTCTTCGGGATTTGAACAGCCTGGACACTTTATATCCTCTTCCCTCCTTTTATTCCATCTAGACGTGAAAATTTTGAGGGGCAATGTTCCATATCTAAATTTCAGATATAGAGTCCTTTCCCGAGGAATCTGAATAAAATCCAAAAACAATTTCAGTTTTAAAGTGCACTTATGGGTCAAAAAAATCTCAGTCAAATGTCCACAATTTGGGTTCTGTAGCGCCTTGGCTTCAATCCAATCCCAGTATATTTTTTTCACCACTTGTTTTGGTGGGGGGGATTGGGAGACCCATGCGTCACTTAAACCCACACTGGCTACAAGGTGTTTTAAGACATTTAGCCACTTGATTTTGCCTGAAGTGTTTAGTTTTAACATTTCATCTAACACTAAGGCATAGTTAGCTAATTCGGGAGTCCTCCTCAAACGAACCCAGTATAGAAGGGGACGGAGCTGGAGGATGTCCCGAATAGACCTCCTACCCAGATCTAAAAATAAAGGTTTGAGTGGGGTGGAAGTTGGAAGTGATACCAGGTCCCTCAAAAACTTGTTCTCCGTTAGGACATGGTCATTAGAATTCTCAATGCTCCATAATTCCGAGCCATAAACAGCTGAGTATCATAGCAGTTTGTTCTGTCTGCATCCCAAATGTGTTGTACGAGTGCACAAAACTGAGTAAGGCTATGAAACTCAATGTTCTAGAGATATCTGGATGAATAACACAGTGCTTTTATAATACCCCTAAGCATTTCCTCGCTCATACAGACACCCACCAGTGTGATTAAACGAGTCTGCCTGAAAAAAGGTCGCATAGAGAATTCCTTGTATCTTATATTGAGAACATTTAGTTAAACCTTTGTAATGTCATTGAAACTGATTTTACTAACTGATTGATTTTAACAAACATGTTTTATTTCTTGGAAGCAATAGATTACACTGACCGGACAACCAATTGATTGGGTATTAATTGAATGGTAACTGTTTATAATCAATCTAGCCCACATTCTACCCAACAGATTAATGAGTAAGCTTAGACTGTTGCCACCCCCTACCATGTGAAAGGTAAACAAGAAAGGCAGGCACTTGGTAATGTAGGGTCACATTTATTAATGTTTCATGCAACACAGGGCAGCAAGCAATAATGCTGTGCTTTGTGAAATGGAAAGCAGAAATGTGCCATATAGCACACATCTGCTCCTTCCTAGCACTGGCACACTGTATGCTGCCTTGCCTTACCGACGCCCTTGTACCATGCAGCAATCGTGCCTGCATTACAGTATGTCTTCCTGAACAAAAACAGTTGTTAAAGACAATTTCCTTTTTTTGTATATGCTGCAGAATGCAACACATGTGGGAAGAAGAAATAACGAGGAGAAATACAGATTTTTCTCCTCGTTAAGCTTGTTTGTGTAAATCCTGGATTGCATCAACTGGCAGTTGTGGGTGCACAGGAAGGCCATGTCCCATCGTCCGAACGCCTGCCACAACGAAATGTAATGCAGCACGGATGTATGACATTACAACGCATGCTTTTACATCGCATGCTTTTACAACGCGGTTTTTACAACGCATACCATTACAACGCATAGTGCTTTTAGGCGCTGGATAGTGAATTGTTTAATTTACTATTCCAACTCCAGTCCCCGTGGATAGTAGGGAAGGTGTTGGATAGTACATTAAACACATTCCCTATCCTAGAGCGCCCCCCAGCACAATGCGTTGTAATGGTTTGCGTTGTAAAATTTGCGTTGTAAAGGCACTGCATGGTAAAAGTTGCGTTGTAAAGGTTGTTTACCATGCAGCACAAGCTGCTGTGTTGTCACATTTATTTACAAAGTCATACAAGGCTTCATAAATACCATTTAACAATTTGCATTGTCAGCGTCACGCGTGGCCAGCACAAGTCATTAGTAAATATGGCCCTCTGTGCGCTTGTTGTAGCATCTAACGCCTATTGTTCCACATGGCACTGGGGTTGTCCAATTTCCTATATCCTACATAAGCTTCCTAGACCAAAACTGAAGCACTTTTGCCTAGTCATTTTTTTAGTAGGTGAACTTTATCGCAAATTTTACTGTCTTACATCTGTGATTCCATAGTGTACTCATATAGACATTTTGATAATTGTACATTTTCCAAACATTACAAAAAAAACAGTTTCGGTAGTTTGTATTGTATTGGACTAATAGTTATGTCTATAGTCTGCTTAACGTCTGCCTCTGCACATCATCATTTGGTAATATTCTTTCTTTCGCTGTTTCCTATCACCTCTATTCAGATGAAACACAAACCGTTCGGTCATTCCCCACCTTCATTTCTCACCTGCAGATGGTGATCTCAAACTGGCTCGCAGCCATCTCCTAATTGATGCCAATGTAAACACTTATGTGTTATTCATCCACGACATAATTTATCTATTTTCTTTTTTCATTAACACCTGCCTTGTGCATTACTCCCTTTCCTATCCCCCTCGCATTCTGACTGACATTTTCAATCGGATACCCTCGATGAACCTAGAAACAAACCTCTGTGACCTGCACAGTTACAGCAGACTATTTCAGCTACTGAACCTGCAGAAAATCAGAGCAAACATTTCTTTTGACATTGTCAAAACATTTATTCTCGCACTTGTGCAGGAGTAGTTTGGACTGCTCTCGCTTCCCCTACCACCTTGACAATTTTAACATATTACTTGCGGGTCCCCCTTTTGTTCTATTGACTGCCTCGGACCATTTTGTAATATAGACACTATACAGTCTTTCCAGACGCACTCCTTCCTACCAGTGTCATAATCAAGTCTGCTGCTTTCACCTAAAAGTAAGGATATTTACCAGCTACTGATACATGTTTTCAAATACATTTATTATTTTTTTTCCAATCTAACAGAAACCCTAAGCACACTTTACATTAAGCTACTAAAAAACTCTTAATTTTACCCAGACTTCAGAGAGCAACATTGATATTCTGATACTTTCATTTATTGTATTCTCAAGGAGATGCACTATATATCTCACTGTATACATGCTTGCTGTGCAGCCAAATTAATGTTGGTCGCTCCCTGAAGATTTCTCTTGCTCCCCTGTAGCACATATTTTCCAAATTGCATTTTGAGGGAGGAAAACGACCAAGTGACTTGTGAACCCCCATTCGTACTCAGAAATCATCCAATCTGGGAGAGACAACAAGTTTATTTTTCGGAGTTCTTGTTCTCATTATATCCCCAGGAACAGCACGAACACAAGAAATCGACACTAGTGTGCTTTTTATTGGAAGTCAAACCACTGTTGAACAGATGCAGAATTGTGGTACCTACCATCACAATTAGAGTGGCCTTAAAGGATGAACAGAATGTAAATATTACAAACAAGCATTTACAATGCAATAGGTCTCGCATTAATTAAGTTTGAGCTATTGGCCTTGCTAAATATTACAATACCAATTGCAACAAAAGTCTATAAATTGTAGGCCAAAAAAATGTGTATTTATTTTTGTAGCAATGGTGGCATGCTGCGCTTTTAATGAATATGTTTAAAAGTAAAGTGCGCCATACTGCTATTGTTACAATATTTAAATGTGGATGTGTTAACAATTGATGTGTGCACTGATGGCTGGTGGTGTGCGTGTCTGTAGAAATTGTGCACTGATGGCTGGTAGTGGTGGTGCCTGGTGGAAGTGTGTAGCAATTCGCCAATTGTATGAGGAAAATTTGAACGTGTTTTATTCTTTATCAGGACGGCCCTTCGCTGGGGCAGCTGTGCGCTGAATAAAAGTTATTAACATAACATTAACATAACATCACAAGGGATGCAACAAGGTATAATTTCCACTTTCACTGAAATGTTAGGCCCCTATACTGATCATTTTGGGCATTATGTAGCGTGGATGCTTACTAAAAATATGGAGAAAGGGCTATTCATTATCAAAGCGTCTTTGTGTGTCTTTTATTCTCTTCTTAAGAAACAAAAATAGTGCTAGCTTAGGCACTACACTCTAAAAACATAATTTAACATCTGGTGTACTTGAATTGCGGTTATACTTAGCCTAGTATCGCATGTTATACATTTCGAAAAATCTAATTATTTCCCAGCGTTTGTTTTGCAATACTAATGTTCAGTTTTGTATTTGTGATTCCGTTTTCCCAGTGTGACATAAACCTGTTTTCCATGACAGATTTTTTAAATTAAATAGTGTTTAGAACTAGGCGGCTTGGTAAAACAATCAACTATAACACCTAAACTAATAAAACAAGAGAAGCATAAGCTAGATGGAGTTTTGTTCAGAAGTAGGCTGGGTAAAGGCTTTTTAAGCCTTCTGGCACACTTACTTTCATTAGGGACACAGTATGGACTTGATATTTAGTGGCGTCTGGGTGTTAGTACCCTTTGCTTCTGTGGCAGAACTTTTTCTTTCTCACTGCCTTTCACTTAAGACCTGCATGCATTTAGAATTTCTGAGGAAGCTTCTGAAGTCATGTGCTTGAAATGAGTTCAAAACCTGTGCTGTCAATTTTACATCCACATCTGTTCGGGGCTCCCAGAGAGAATAGGAGAAAAGCATGTACGATTACCAAATAATCTATGAACTGCTCTATTGGTTGCCCTTAGATAATGCCATTTAACATCATCATCTTTTGCTCTGCAAATCTTAAGTGCCAAGCGCATTGCTCTATAGTTCTAACCAGTGACTGCTAGTTCAGACACCTGCGTTCATTGCGCTTTTGTAATGCTCATTGTGAACAGCTCCACCTTGTTTGCGGTAGCAATCTCAGCACCCTGGTCGCTTTCGGGATAATGTGCCGAGCACAATGATGTTACCATCCAGTAATATGTGAGAAGCTCTTGCATTAATAGGATTGGGAGCTACTGTTTCATGGCCGAGTGTGAATCAGGGTAGTTTAATCAGTGGATTATGTTGGTGAGCTGTTACACTCATAATTGCAGCTACTTGGTCCATGTCTGCGTCTTTGCTTGTGAGGATTTCTTGATTGTTTCTGACTGGCCTGCTGCCAAATGAAATGACTGGATACAAGGACTGGGATGGGGGTCAACGAGTGCCGGACCTTATAGAGCTTCTTCACTTTACCATCTTGTAACTTGTGGGCATCAGGGTAGCACGAAGCTTTGGAGAGAAAACTATTTTTTTTGCTCTGGGAGTTAAAGGCTTACTTCTCGCGGGACATGCCAACAACTTTGAGCAGCTGCGAGGAGAATGTAGATGACGCAGGTATGCGTGTCCCTCGGAGCCTGGGAAGTGGCTGCTTGCCAGTGCCCTTGGAATCGGGTTGGACAGCAATGTAAGGCGTGCGCAAGCTAGATAAAACAGCAAAAAATCGCCGTTGCAGGCAATGGCGAAACCAGGAAGTCAGGCATCCTTGCCCGTGACATGGGCAGGGCCTGTGACGCGGCCGGAAGAGGCCGGTCTTCCTTGTTAATGCAGGGCTCCCATTGAGGGAGGGAGAGCCCCGCAGTAGCGGTGTAAATTAAGAGAAGTCCCGGGTCCCAGGAGGGGGTTCGCGTGAAAGTAGAGAGGCGGAGTGTTTTTCGGCGGCCTCGCATTGCCCAGCAGCCCGGTGAGTGGGGCACGCCAGTGCATGGAAAGTGAAAGTGCTTTCAAGGGCTTAAAGGGAGACAGGAGATGCGCACGGCGCGCGCTTCCATATATCTAGTCCGATCTGGTCTGTAGCCTGCGCGTGCCCCAGTCCCGCCTGCAGCGTGGGCGTGCCCATCTCCTGTCCCCCTTTAAGCCCTTGAAAGCATAGCCGCCAACTATAGGTCTCGCTGCGACGGGGCTTCACCCTGCGTAGCAGGTGCGAGACCTAAAAAAAGGGACATTATTTTCTATTGTTCCCTTTCCTACTATTTGCTAATTAGAACTAGCTCATAAACTCTGCCATCGTAATAGGTTAATTACATCATCATATACCAGTTTGACAAGTACAGGTTGTCCACTATTCATTAAGCCAGGCTCTCTTTCTAAGAAGCCAGTTGGGTTTTCGGCCAGTGAGCTTGAAAGAGCAAACTCTCAAGATGCAGGTCTTTGCACCTCTCTTCCCTTGCCACATCTAGCTATCACCCACATCCTAGTGGTGGTTTCTTTGTCTTTAACGTAACCACCACCAAGGCAGTTCCTCTAAAGGCATTGAACACCAAGGACCCTATGATGATGTAGGTCGGAAAGCCTCCAACTGCAGGTTGGAGGCTTTCCGACCTACATCTAAGGTTTACAGTTCAACCACCTTGTTACAATGAAGCTGGTTGGAGTGTAAACCGGCTGGTCTGACTGACTTGCTTTCCCGACGGGCTAAAGGAGACAATGTAATCCCTTAAGGACGGTGGTTCCACCGTCGGGATTATGATGTTGGTTTTAGACATATTTTCCATGCTGGGCTTTCCAACATGGAAAGGCTGTCAGAAAGCGACTTTGGGGGTCACTAGCAGGGCCCCTTTACCTCCGTGGCCAAAGGTTGTGAGCCTGGGGGGCACTTATGGTGCCCCCCTGTAAATCCCTTCCACCTGTGGCATGCACCATGAGGTGCCTGGGTGCCTGCCACAGGGGTGCAGGGATTTACACAACCTCCCATTTCTTTATGAGAGCTTGTGCTGCTGCTGGTTTTTGACTGCCGCACAAGCTCCCATAGAAAAATGGGAGTCTAATAATGCAGTTGGGACCGGCCGACCGGTGGTTGGTCAGTCCTGATTCCACGGCAATGTCGGTCAGAGGCAACTCCGACCGACATTGTAATGAAGCCTCAAACGTTTTCATTTATCTAAAACAAACAAGAGTTTGTTATTTAAAAACAAAATATAGAATGACCACACACACACACACCATGAGAATATTCACCCAGAGTGTGGAGGTAATTTTTCGTTTTTTCTGTTCGAGGCCCTCAGGTTTTTTGTACTGGGGAAGTATTGAAAAAAACGATTGTCCACTCTAAATAGAGTGGGTGCTCTGATGGCCTTACTTTGACATCCCCACCTCCGTCGGTCTATGGTAGTATGCTTTTCGATGGCGCCAGCAATAGAGGCAGCCTTGTCAGAAAGAAGATGGTCAGCCTGAATTAAAATAGAGCAGGGGATCTGAGGGTTCGTGGTGGAGTAGACCTTGTCCACTAAACTCTAAATCAGGTCCTAAATTGTACAATAAGGTAACATAGGAGAGGTTGTATAGGCAAGCGAGGCAGCTTCTAATGTGCTGCATAAGCAAAAACAGTGATGAAGGGTGAGATAATTTCCCAGCATATCTTTGGTGGAGGAGGAGTAATTAGATGCACTCTCAATGATCCCCTAAAACACTGGTTGAGGTTCTAGCAGTAAACTGAACACAATCTTATAATAGGAGGAATAGTATTAAAAAATATGTTGCACCAATTATGCCAGCAGCTTGTAAATGCTCAGATTCTAATGTACACACAGACTTAAAATCAAATATACTATCAGGTAGAATTTACAGCCTAGTGGCACTGCGACTCAAATGGATATAGCATAGTCATATTTGAAATATTAGCATCTGTAAAAATTAAGACAAGAACCATTCATGTGTATTCATTTGAAGTGTAATAACATTAAAAACAGTCTTGAAGGCTGCAGTAAGACGACCTAGTGCTTGAGGAATTAAACTCAGCTTTTAGTAAAACTGCAATATGTATTACAGAGTGAGTATATAGAAAAAGAGCTTTTTCAAAAATGTAAAATAACTAAAGTGCCAAAGTTAAAGCCACTTTTTTTCTGTTTTAGAACAAATAATAACTTGTTTACTTCATCAGGTGCAAAGAGGTAAGTGTAATATTTGTCAAAAAGGGAATACCTGAAGCGTTAGTGGGAGTAGAATAAAATATTACACTAAACCACTTCTCTAACGTCAAAAGTTGCCATGGTATTTCATAACCACAAGGCAAGAAACATGTTGACCACAGATAGATGAGCATAGCTTCAACTGAACCCTCACATCAGGGGAGCTGCCACTCCTCAGACATTTTTAATAAGGCGGATATCCAACCTGAATAAAATTATCTTTTGGAATATCCTATCTTTTTTAAAACACACTCACTACACTTCACTGCATCTACAGTTTCACAGGCCACACCCCCCCCCAATGAGGAGCAGGTCCAGATGATGAAGCATGACACCTAGCTTGCGGGGTGTGTGAGGACACTAGTTCCGCAAAAGCGGGATTCCCTGTGTTTCCCAGTACCTCCTAACATTCCCCCCTTTTTACCACCATCTTTCTTTGATGGATGGAACATGCCTAGTGCTCAGGCTTCACAAATAGAGGAACAGCACCAACTTTTGACATTAGTGACCTGATAGGGCAAGGTTGCTGGACCTCTTTAAACAGCCCTCCAGTCCCCCTTCTTGGAGAGAACTAAACCACTTCACAATCTTTTCAACAGTAGATAAATATACACACATATGACAAAAATGTGTGGTGTCAGGACGCACCATTAAGCTCTCTCTGGGCTGCAGTTTAAGAGCACTACAGTGATACATGGCAGAGAAAAAGTGCCTTTCAGTGCCTTTCTCATGCAGAAATCCCTATTTTTATATATTAATTTAGGTCACTTCTAAATTCGGCAATGAAAGATAAATATATCCTGAACCCAACCAGAACTGGCGAGAAGGTAGTATTCCAAAGCGTATGACACCTTACACGACATGTTTTGATAATGCTATACCAAAGTTATCAATAACCGTGAGGATTATAATACACTTAAGAGTATATGGTATAGCGTTATCATGGAACAGCTATAAGGACATGGTTCCGCAAGCTGCAGGCAGGCTCAGGCTCAGTTACTCTGCAATTTGATTGATAAATTGTACGTTATTGCTCGTTTAAACCTCGTTTTTTAAAAATACTCCGTGTTTGCAATTTGATTGATAAATTGTATATTACTGCTCTGTGACCCTTACCTGCTACCCTATCCCTGTTCTGCCGCGGGAAGTCCCGTTTGTGCGGAGGGAGAACCGGGTTGCCGAAATTCACAAAGACCCACACATCGCCGCCATCTTAGGTGTGGGGGAGTGCAGGGACGCGGTCTAGCGCTCGCAAGCACCACCCTGACACGAGCCTACTTAGCCAAATGCTCCTCCGGCAGCGCAGCGGACAGGCGCAGCGGGCGCGCCGGAAACGCGCCGATGTTGCGCCAAAGTCGAGCCCGTCTCCGCCCGTCCGCGCCAGGCCAGCGCCTAGCGCTAGGACCCCTGCCCGATCTTCGCCACTCCGCTATTCAGCTAAAGAGCTATTTCAGCTTAATCGTCCAACCTGCAACAATCCCGTCAAAGTTAACTGCTCAAACTTCTTCTCAGTCCCCAAGTGCCTGACCTGTGGGTTTCAAACTATCATCTGTAATCATCACAGTCGGGACGCCTCCCCTGCTATTAGGAGAAGGACCCTAAAATGTATCCTATTAAATACTAGATCCATGCCAAAGCACAAATGCTATATCGAGGCGTTCATAGTGGATCATGACGCAGATGTAATGTTCCTCACTGAGACCTGGTCATCAGAGGCCTCCGGTCCTGATTGGAATGTAGCAGCCCCCGAAGGCTACTTGGTAGAGTACCTCAACCGACCTGGAAGAACAGGCGGGGGTATTGGTATTATCTACAAGTCACATCTAAAAACATTCTGCCAACCAGAGTCAAATATGGAGGCTGAAGCCTTGAACTTCAAAATCAAATGTAACAACCGTCTGATTTTCTCTGGCATGCTGCTCTACAGACCCCCTGGGCCAAAAACCCCCTTCATTACTGCTCTCCACACATATTTGGAATCCACCACAGACTCCGCCACTTTCACAATTCTAGGAGATTTTAACTTTCATCTGGAAGCCACCAACGACTCTGATTCCACAACTCTTATTGACAACCTGCTTAGCTTTGATATGAACCAACTAGTGTGTAAGCCCACCCATAATGCAGGACATACTCTCGATGGCATTTTCACTAATAACAATAACCTAAAATTTTCCTTTATTTTGCCTGTTCCATGGTCTGACCATATGGCTGT
Source organism: Lissotriton helveticus (assembly GCF_964261635.1). Taxonomy (NCBI): domain Eukaryota; kingdom Metazoa; phylum Chordata; class Amphibia; order Caudata; family Salamandridae; genus Lissotriton; species Lissotriton helveticus. The sequence goes on from NC_136065.1 coordinate 1,716,269,840, forward strand.
CTTTTTTAACCTAAAATTCAATGACTCTGCCAGACACAGAAGACGCTTCCTGCTCCCGGAAAATAAGCGCTCATGGAAGAACTTAGATTCAAAACTGTTAACAGAGGCACTTGCTAGCAATCCACCAATATTTGAGCAATGTAGCATTGACACCGGAGCTTCCAACTTTAATAGATGGATTGCTCAGGCTGCCGATGAGTTAGCTCCTCTGGAGTCCCGAGTGCCAAAGAAACGGTCGGCCACCGCCCAGTGGTACACGGCTGAGCTGAAATTAATCAAACTTAAATGCCGCAAAGCCGAGCGCATTTGGCGATCTAACTACTGTGTTCTCAAAAAGGCTGAATACTCCAAAGTTCTGCAGGAGTATAAAGCAGCGATTATTCAGGCTAAATCTATATTCTACACCACCAAAATCCAAGAAGCCCCTAACTCAGCCAAAGAGCTCTTCAAAACAGTTACTCTTCTGGCAAAAACCCCGCGAGACACTATATTTACACTTGACCAGAACTTTGCCAGGAATATTGCTGCTTTTTTCCAGAACAAAGTACAGGCAGTATAGGATGATCTCAGCACTGTAGCTACCAACTCCAATACTGACTTTAACATCTCTGTCACTCCCACTCAGGTCCTGGCAGCGGGTACTAGGAAATCATCACCATCTACCATCCCTGCCTACCCCAGTTTTCCCATGTTAACGGAGTCGGAGGTCGGGGACCTTCTCCTACAGATGAAATCAGGATCCCCATTGGATCCATGCCCTCCGCACATACTGCACTCTATTCCACTTGCCATAACTGGAGTTTTGACCTCCCTACTAAACAAGGCTATCTGCTCGAGCTCCTTCCCTTCAATCTGGAAGAAAGCCTGCATCCGCCCGATTCTTAAGAAAGAATCACTCAATCCCTCCGAAACTAAAAACTATCGGCCCATTTCCTGTCTGCCTCTACCAGCTAAAATCCTTGAGAAAGCCATGAACTTAGAACTGATGACTTTTCTAACGAAGAATAACCTTCTTGACTCTACACAACATGGCTTTCGAGCATGCCATTCAACTGAGTCAGCTCTCATCATGGCAACAGAGGATATCAGGAAGACCATGGATGACGGTGGAAGAACGGCCCTCATATTACTTGACTTAACCGCGGCGTTCGACACCGTCAACCACTCATTCCTACTGAGCCGACTGGAAAATCTGGGTATCTCTGATGCCGCTCTGGACCTCTTAGCATCATTCCTGACAGGCAGAATCCAACACGTTTATTGGGATGGACTTAAATCAGAGGAATTCACTCTTCCTGGAGGAGTCCCACAAGGGTCGGCGTTATCACCAACCTTGTTCAATCTATATGTCACCCCCTTGGCGGATCTGATAAAATCTCATGGCCTGAGATTAGTGTCTTATGCAGACGACACACAAATCATAGTGTCTGTCTCCGATTCTATTGAAGCAACTGCAGGGCGTTTCAGGAATTGCCTTCTCAGTGTGAAAAACTGGAATAGCCAAAACTTTCTCAAATTAAATACTGGGAAGACTGAAGTCATAGAATTCGGTCAGAAGCCCTCGATATGGAGTCAGCTATGGTGGCCCACGGAACCCGGCTGTTGTCCAACTCCAGCCGAGAAGGTCAGAAACCTTGGATTTCTATTGGACAAAAGCCTCTCCTGCACGGAACAGGTTAATCAAGTCACCTCTGCCTGTTTTCATACGATGAAGGTACTTAGAAAGATCTTGACCTACATCCCACCCACCTTAAAAAAGACTGTTATTGCTGCCCTGGTAATGTCTCGGGTTGACTATTGCAACTCTCTCTATCTTGGTACAGGAGAGAAGCAATGGATCAAGCTGCAGGCTATCCAGAACGAGGCCGCCAGGGTTCTTTTGAACCTGCCATTCGAGAGCCACACTGGCTGCCAATCAAGCGCAGAGTTCAGTTTAAGGCCCTCTGCCTGGCCCACAAAGCCGTTCACGGAAATGGACTGGATGACCTGGCCAAACTCCTCCCGCGATATGTGCCCAACCGAACTCTAAGATCGGCCAATCAAGACCTGGTCTGTGTACCTAGAATTCGGAGAGTGCGTTGGGGTGGAAAATCTTTTTCTAATCAGGCTTCCAAACTTTGGAACTCACTGCCTGCTGAACTTCGCTCACAAGCCTCCAAACTGAGGTTCAGAAAATCCCTGAAAACATGGCTGTTTTCCCTACCCTGATTTGCCTCACATCACCTTCTAATCTACAACGCCAAGACGCCGCGGCATTCGAGCGCTTAATAAAAATTTCAGTCAGTCAGCTCATGCTAGAGCACCATCTCACATAATTCCAAGCACTCTGCCTTCAGGATTGATAAGGCCTGCCATAGGAGTGACTGATAGGAGTATATGTGTCCATTTTGGGGTTAGATATAGGTATACTATATCTGCAGCAAAGGATGATTACACCACCTTGCCCCAGCTGTCTTAACAGCCAGTTGTGTCGGTTTGGATGGCCAGCCAGGGGTGGCATAATACATGCTGCAGCCCCTGGTAGGCCCTGGGTACACCTATGCCCTGGGTACCTAGGGTACACTGTACAGGGGCTGATAAGGGGACCCAGCATCCAATTAGGTATGTACCTAAGGTACATGGAGTCCATTTTACAGAGAGAGCAATTAGTCTGGGGTCCTGAATAGCAGGGCCCCAGGCCAACTAGGTCGAAAACCAGCTAAACACTAGGCAAAAAGTTGGGGGCAACCATAGTCAGATATCCACCTTCCTACAGTGTCTTACATATGTTGCTATTTACCAATACATTTCCATCATTTGTAGTTAGAGCGCTCCCACATTTTCAATCTGGGAATGTGCATATTGTTTTGAGGAACGTGTATGCCTACATATACTTAAGGGAAACACATCTTATTTGTTCACCGAATAGTGTCATTAAGGAAAATTAACTCTCTGGGTTAATGACAGTGAGGAAGCATGTAATTTCCCACCACTGAGTTCCCAAAACACAATACTATTGAATGAAGTCTGCCAGGGAAGAAAATCTTAATTTTCTTTGTGATCATCCCAAATTGTTGCCTTTTTGTGGACACTATTTCTGCAGGCATTTTGGCTCTGTGCACCATGTCGATGTTATTCACTGCCAAACAATGTGTGCTCTGTCCCTAAAACTATACATTAAAATTGTTTTCTCCAATGTGTATTCGCCTTTGTGGTAAAAGATGTGCAGTATGTATACTTTAAGTGTAAATGTGGCCTGGAGTGTGTATTTACACTATCGCTATATGCAACAAAAACATATGAATAGCACCTTTAAGCTCTCCCTGGGCCGCAGTTTAAAAGCACTACAGTGAAACATAGCAAGAAAACAGTGCTTTTCTAATTTACAAAGTCCTATTTTCATATGTTAGTTAGCTAAAGTCAGCAATGTAGGTTCACAGAGCTGGATGCCTAATGATTTGAAATGAAGCATACTACACATTGGGAAAAGTAGGCTTTGGCAATGTTCAACTGACCAAAAGCAGTTTTCACTGTCCAGGAAGAGCTGCATTATTAAGGGAAAATGCTAGCTTTGAAAAGGTTCATTATTTGGAAGCTTTGCCAGTGAAAGTCATGAAGCAATGATTAAGAAATATTTCTCATGTAGTTTCAAAAATCTAATTCAATGAAAAAAAGTACTTTTTTGATAACTTTCATGGTGAGGTAACTTTAAGGAAGTGTGCGGCCTGTAAAAGAGACTGTTTAGAACCGATTTGCCTTGCAGTCCTGCTCAAAAGATCCAAGACCCATTAATGGCTGGCTGACAGGCTTATTAACAGTCTTGCTTGTAATGGTCCGTGGCTTGGAACTAGGCCCATCAAGGTAGTGGTATTGTCAGCTAGTGTTCACTTAACAGTAATGAACCATCTCAGAGGGAGATAAGAACAGTCAGAAGAACAAAGAGCAGCTCTGCAGTTCATCTTTGACTTGGAAATGTCAAATGGTATTTTCTGGAACATCTGCTATTTATTCGCTGGACCCTCAAGACTTTATTACTGCATCCCCCTTACGATGGGAAAACCTGTTCTGGCATAGTCCCCGTTAGAGGGTAGAACAGCTCATCTCCATAGGGACTGTCTGTGTAAAGGACCAGAGCTCCTCCATGTGAAAGATGGCGGCCACTGTCTTGTTTTCGATTTTTTTTAACGTTGTCTATAAATTACAAAAATATGCCAAAACATTATTTGAGAATACTGCAAGAAAGTAGTCAGGATTAGGTGTAGGGTATTCTTCAGTCATCGACTAGTGCATAGCATAAAACGTCCTCACAACATTCCTTCACCTGGGAAGAAAATATCTTGCAAGATGAAAACTCATCTTGAAAGCTGAAAGAAAGGTTACTTGAACTCCTGACTCCTGCTACCTGATAAAGGGACATTAAAAGCAGAAGAAACCCTGAGTCACAAGAAATCCGGGAAGACACTTCTTTAGTGCCTAGCAACTATGCATATTGCTAAGATTCTTTGCTCTTGTTACAGTTCATCACCAAGCCTCTCGGCCCATCATGATTGTTATGTTAATCCTTTTCTCCTTATGTGTCAGACCATTTGCTGTTAAACGTTTAGGGTTTGTCGTTGACCTCTTCTCCTGAAGAGTCAAAGTAAAGCCTGACATCCCTTTACTTTCATCGTCTTATGGGAGACTTCCTAGTATTCCTCCATGCATGGGCGGCACTAGGCATGGGCAGTGTGGGCAGCTGCCCAGGGCCTCGCACTCAGTCCACCAGCACAGGGCCCCGTACTGGGGGTGTGTCCTCTTGTTTCCCTGGCGAAGAAAGGTGTCGCCTTGCAATTAGGGTCCATAGGAGGGGGCCTCATGGTGCCTGGAGGCCTAGGGGGGAGATGCTTCCTATTGTACCAATTGCAAGGAGATTATTCAGAGACACTGTGCCACCTAGCGGGCTGCAGTTGTGAGAATTGCTTGTGGGCTAAAAGTTAAAAACTATGTGCCGATAAAATGCTGGACAATGGCCGTCTCGAAGTGTTTCTGAATGGTCTCCTTGCAAGGGGTCACTAGAGAGGGGCCTCGCACATTCCCTTTTGGCCCAGGGACCTGCAAATCCTAGAACCGGCCCTGCCTTCATGATCATCAAAGAACAACATTAGGAACAGCTGAAGTGGTTGTGCATCCAAATATATACCTAACTTAGTGTTTCCTTTTGTTTCTCAAGGCTTCCCCCATCCAGCATTTTCAAGTTCTGGCACCCAGCCATGGACAGAAGAATCTGCAGCTTGTTTCTTTCTGCTCTTTTTCCCCATTTTTCCCTTTCTGCCATAATGACTGTTGCTACGGAATTTGGGCCCATTTGTTTTCTCTAATTTCATCATATGTTTAATTTGTTTGACACTCACTTGATCCTCCGCTGGATCTTGTATTGTACCACTGAGGCATTGTATATAAGAGTTCAATCATCGGAATATCCATTGAGGATCAGGAATTAGATACCTAATTCACAAATTGATAAATAGATTCAAATATATGATAATCAATTTCATAATATATAAATAAAGAACTATCACTGCTAGTCTTAACCTTCAAAAGAAATTTTGTGGGACTAAGATTGTGCAAACCAATAGTTCAGTTAAGGCAATACAAAACAATAGCATTAGTACTAGAAATCTCTCTATACTGATCCTTCCCTGTCATTAATGAACCAATTGGAATGCATAATCAGCTTAAGGGGACAAGCATCCAAAACTCAGAGTCTATGATTTAGCAAAGGTTACATTTATCAAAGATATTCGTAGCGTAGTACATCATTAATGAACATTTAGGATCTAAAGAGTGCCAGTCAATCTAATTGGATTAGTATTGCCAATGTGACAAAAAGCTCTGGAAAGTTTAGCAATGACATGAGCCATAACAACTCTTCAGCAGTTTCCCATTGAGAAAGAGTCCACCAAAAGCGCACAGAGCATATTCGTCAATCTGTAGAGTTGAAAAAGTTCCCAAAGGCAATGTCTGGTCAGGAAACGTAAGTTCTGCCAATATCCATAAACTTATCTGCCTTCAGTGTGTATCCTCTTTTTCAGATCAATGTATATTATAACCCTCTATTTCCGGTGGTGACAGCTCTTTGGTCACCTCATCGTGTCAGACCATTCAGTCCATTGGTCAGTTCATGTAGGATGATTGCCATGAGATATAAAGAAGACACATATTATAGAGGAGGTGATGCAAGGCACATACTTTGTCAGATCATCCGGTATACATAAACTTCCAAACAAAGATCCATTAGCAGTAGGTACATGAACGAGTTCAAGAGGACAGTTTCCCATAGCAAATGTTCCCTAAGTACTGACTTGTAGCTAATAGTTCTTGTAAGTGAGTGACTACAATAGAGGCAATTTTAAAAGTGTATAATATAAAGTAATAGAAACAGGCATTTCATAGAAGAAAGTAGTTTCAGCTTATAAAGGCTTATTTTAATTTGTTGGGTTGCAAAAATCACATACAGGTATGGCATATTTCTTCATTTTCACAGTATTAATGTATCATAATTTCAAATCATAAAATATTAATATTGATTCAAATAGTTTTCATTAGTAGATATATGAAGATCAATTACACTAAATAGGACTATGCAGCACCACTTTTTCTCTTGTCACTTTTGGTTCACATTTTCTCATATGCAATGATAACATTAAAATGAAACCCTTCCATATCACATGTAAAATGATCTAAATCATGTTAGATTTCAATAATTCTTCACACACATAATTATTTCATTTGGGTTGGTTAAGGAATCTCATAACACATGAGTACATCACTTTAAGTGTTCAATACATGTTGAAATAACAAATAAAGCAGGTTAATAAAATATGAACCTGTATTCTTTAAGGTACATGACTTTATCTACTCTACAATTTATCTGTACGCTTTTACCATGCAATACGTTTTCTCACACATTATTTTCCATGACTCTTTACATTGTGATTAGTGCACATTTATTTGTGAGTTACTCAAGGTGTCTCATAATCGGTTGTAGATATGTATCAAGGGATCTAGCTGCTTATCAGTTACATCAATCACCCCTCTGACAGAGAATCAAGCCATGCAAACACAATAAGATAATGGAAGGAGCGCTGAAACTTTTCAGACACTTGCCCCCAGTCATTATTAGATCATTGTTCTTTTGCTCACTTTGCCACCGCAGTTCAGACCCACCCATATGCAAATCAATCTTGACTCTGTTCCACATGGGAGAAGTCCTTTTCGAACTGTTACTAGGCTTAAGTAGGAGTACCATTTCTTCCCTGGATGAAACAAGTATCTGGTTTCAGGGTAACACTCGTCACCAGCCAAGCTAGCTTGAATCCAGTGGCAAATTAAGCCATCACATCATTATCTTATTTGATGTCACACATTACAGTTCTGCAGTTTTCATGATTTTTAATCTAGACTCCTCTAGAATCTTCATTTCATTGTAGTGTCCACTTTATCTATCCTCGAATTCTATTACAGATCGCCCCATTTTTATTCCTCATGTTTCTTACTTTGTTTTCATATTTCCATAGATCTTAAAGATGATAATCAAAATTACTATACAGATGGCAATTGTCAACATGGGCTTCACGATTTTTTCAACTATCCATTTCCTAGATCTGCAAACCATCTATAGAATAAATCATTTTCCTATTAATTCCTAAGCACTCTCAGCCTTTACATTTTTCAGATCCCTGCCAAGGTGTGTAAAGTTCTTAATACACCATTTCAGGTCTTTATTTTTGTCTGGAATGTAAGTAAAAAATGGTACTCCTACTTAAGCCTAGTAACTGTGACATAATACATTAGGTAGCTGTAGGTTTTGTGCTCTAGCTCAGCCACCACCCAGGATAAATCACCAAACCCAGACATTTATATAAACTAGACACAATGGTGTCCAGGGTGGTGGGAATTACCTGCTCTCACTAGGTAATTTAACTAGGAGCCCTTGCAAACTTCAAACCTTGGTTAAAACACACATTTTCCTCCTACTTCCATACAGAAATTTTAGCAACATGCAGGGAGCCTTACATTTCATACCACCAAGCATTACCCCAAGGATTCAACATGGACACCTCAACTTTTTCCACTGAAACCAACCCTTTTTGGCAATTTGGGTAGCTATGGTTTTTAGGCCCTGGCTCACCCAGCCACTAGGAACATGTTATGATCTAAATATTGGTACAACAACCCCCCTCCCGTTCTGCCTAGTGAAGAATGTTCTATCCCCTGTGTTCTGAAGGTTATACAGCAGATCCAGCTGACTGGAAACTGTAGTGGTGAATGGAAGCAATTAAGAAATGCTGCACCTTTTTGTTCCAGTGTACTTCATTTATAACAGGAAACCTACCAAACTTGCAAATTTTTTAAAACTAGAAACCCTGAAGGGTCCAAGGTAGTGTGAATTGTGTGGCTCTCATCAGTTAATTCTTTACAGAAAGACTTGCAAACCCCAAAATTTGTCTGCAAAACAAACGTTTTCCTCATATTTCTGTGACCCTATGGTATGGATTCTGCAGAGAGCCACACATGTCCTACCACTCAGCATTCCCCCAAGTCTCCTGTTAAAGATAGTACTTCACTTTTGTGGTTTGGCCTAGACCCCACAACAGGAAATAATCAAAACCACAAATCGAATATGGCACCTTTTTCCACTGAAAGCTGACCCTTTTGTGCAATTTGGTTAGCTGTGTATTTTAGGCTCTAGGTCAGCAGCCACCTAGGGATACCTACCTAATAATCACATTTTGTAAAACTGACATACAGAAGAGTCTATGGTGGCATGAATTGCATGGCTCCCTGCTCTGGGGTCTGCAGGGAGCCATAAAAATTACTTCCAACCCAGTGTTACACCACTTTTCTTGATAAAAATGGTACCTCACTTGAGTGGGTGGGCCAAGGCCCTGAGATAGGAAATTACCCAAATCTCAACATGGACATGTCACAAATCTTTCCTGAAAAATTACCTTTTTTTCAATGTGTGTCACTGTGGATTTTGAGCTCCAGCTCCGCTGGAACCTAGGTTAACCTTCCAAACATGCATGTTTTTTTTTAAAACCAGACACATGGAAGAGTCTACAGTGTCATGACTTGTATAGCTGTAAGTTCTGGAATCCATGGGGAGCCATACATTTGCTACCACCCAGCGTTCCCCCAAGTCTCTTGATAAAAATGGTACCTCACCTGTGTGGGAGGACTGAAACCCCACAACAGGAAGGGGCCCAAATCTCAACATGGAAAACAACCCTTTTTTAAAAAAATACTCTGAAGCTCTTGCAAGCCTCATACTTTGACACGTTTGCTCCACATTTCTGTGAGGGAAAAGTTTGGAATCTGTAGGGAGCTACAAATATCCTACCACCCAGCATTCCCCCACACCTCCCAATAAAACTGGTACCTCACTTATGTGGATGGGCCAAGCTCCCGTAAAAGGAAAAGTTCCAAAAGGCGACATGGACATGTCAGCATTTTCTATTGAAAATGGACCCTTTTTTGCAATTTGGGTAGCTGTGGATTTTCGGCCTTACTGAGCCAACACATAGGGAAAACTATGAAAGCTGTACATATCGGAAAACTCAACAGCCAGAAGGGATTAGAGTGGTGTTACTTGCATGCAGGGTACAAGTCCTAATAAAATAAGTGGGTGGACTAACCTAGTTAGGAAGTATGCAAGTGACATCATTGCACGTGCGATCACAGTTCATGGCATCACAAGTGGCATCACAGTAATTGACATCACAGGAAGTGACATAAGATCTTAATCCCTCACATTAAGTTTAGCAGGACTATTGTGAGTAGATTAAAGGATATTTTGAGCATACATTCAAACCCTCCTCATTTAAGCAGAAGATTCACTCTTTTGTAAGCTACACATAAAACAATGTTGCCTTTTGTCAGCATAAAGCTTCCTTTAACTAAGGATTGAATAAACTAACTTTACCGCCAGCCTTCTCAATCAGGCATAATATTCCATATGCAGCACATTTCCATGTAGATTTGATTACTTTAGCTGCCTGCGCTCTCCAGAGGTGAGACCACTCTCCTATGCGAAGTATTCTTACTCAACCTTACCCACCTGCACTCTTTTTAGGAGATTGGGGGTCATTTTTTACCAGCAGACCATGCCCCAAAAAAACCAGAAAGGGAAGAAAGGAGAAAGATAAGAAAACAATGATGAAGGCAGAAAAGGGGATGAAAAAAAGCCTGCAAGAATAAACAATTTTAGTGTAGTGAAAGAAAAAGGCTATGACAACCATGGTATTCAGCAATAGGACCCTAAGAAAAGGCTTAGAGCTCTGCATTTATGTCATTACAAATTACACACTGCCCCTCAAAATGTCACCTTCACATTTAGCAGAAGACATCTCTCTTGTTCTTTTTGTTGGCAAAACTGTATCTGAATCAAACTCACATTTACAGGCACAACCTGATAGCTCATCCTGGAATCAGTACCACCAGAATGCACACAAAGCATGGACCATAAATTTCAAAATTGTAGCTTAACAGCTCCACAACAAAAGAAGTGTAATCCGAACAGTATCCAAGGATGGAAAGGAAATGGTGACAAATGTAACTCACAAGGAAAAGGTACACGCAATTCCAGTCCCAACTAGCACGTTCAAGGAAAAATTGGTCTTCCGAAGGAAATATTACTAGTTTGTATAGAAAAACTACCCAGGTGGGGAAATGTAGGAACAGCGAGAGGCACCACAATCTATCAGCAGTCATCAGAATATACACCAGACTATGCTCGCTAATAAGGCCTCTGCATATTACCGACATGTTGCACTGCTAACATGGTGCAAAATCGACAGCTTACTTGTTTACAGTAACACTGACCTTTGGGCTCACATATTCACTGTAACCTCATACAGAAAAAGCCAGTCCTAGGTAAGCACACATGATCTTTCATTTCATAGATAGCATAACTCTGAATTACATCACTCTCCCAAACCTAAGACCACCATAAGAAAGCCAACCTGTGTTATTGTGTTGTAATACAGTACATTCCTAACTTTGCAACATCGCTGCAGTAGGTAGGTGTGAGAAGGGCAAAAATCAAAACCTCCCATACATCGGAAGGGTAGCAACTTGGCAAAATTTAATACAGCCATATCCAGCGCTCTAGAATTTCCTTTTAGGGAAAACAGCTCTACTACATTTAGTGATTGGAACTCGTAAATAAAACACACAATTTCAAATGTTTGAAAGTCATTTTTGTTGTGGTGCAACTTATTTAGATATTTCGGTACAAAAGTGAAACATCTGGGTGAATGAGGAGCAATGAGGATTATGTAAGACAGTCCTCATTTGAAGTGTTGCCCAACTTTTTCGCAGGATGGACAGCATTCACTCTATGCAAATAGTGGGTAGACACTGTCACCCAGAGTGTACCCCCGACTTGCGCCCTGCTTGCATGGCTCCCAAAAGGTAATTTTACAAAGATGCCATTGCAAACCTTAAACTTTAGCTAAAAACACACATTTCACTCATATTTCTGTGACAGAAATGTTCTCGAATATGTGGTGAGCCCCTAATTACTGACCACTCAGCATTCCATCAACCCTTCCGATAAGAATGATACCTCACTTGTGTGAGCGGGCCAAGAGACCGCAACACAAACTGCCCTAAAGTGCTACATGAAGAGATCAGCGATAGAGGTAGCTGTGATATTTAGGACTGTGCTCAGCCGCACCCATGGAAAACTACAAACCACAGACATTTTTGAAGAGTAGACACCCAAGGGATTCCAGGGTAGTGTGCTGTGTGTGAATCCCATGACGATTTAATACCCCAATGCCCTGCAAACTCAAACTCTGCCTAAAATCATTCATTTTCCTTATATTTCTGTGAAGGAAACATAGGGAAACTTCCTTCTGAGTCTATCCACAACTGGAGACCTGGACTCCCCCAGGTGTCAAGTTTTCAGAAATATGTGGGTTTCCTTGGGAGTCCTCCAAATTCAGGGCTAGATAACACTGCTATCAATGGCACCACTTTCCAATTTTGGACACTTTGTGTAACTGGCATTAGTCCAAGCCATACAAGGGGGTTTGCACTTTTATAAGGACAATGGTGGAAACAATGGGCCTCATTTATGAGAAATGATGCATCGCTGCCTGAAAGCAGCGAATGCGTCACTTCTCAGTGCGCACTCCTTGCGACATTCCTGATGCGTCATATTTAATGTATGACGCATCATGTCGCAAGGAGTTACAGATACGTCAGTATTTCTGACGTATCTGTAAGCGCAAAAGTGATGCATTGCTGGAGTGTGTGTCACAAAAGTAACGCAACTCCAGCAATGCGTCCTTTCACATGGGGCAAGCCCCATGTGAAAGGGCCTGCATCAGTCGTACGCCTGCTGTGAGGCAGGCGCAAGATTTTGACGCAACGGCGTCCTAAAAGGGACACAGTGAAATCTCATAGATTTCACTGCGTCACTTCTACGACCCTTCCTTGCGTAAAACTGCCCCCCTTGCATACATTATACCTGGCGCAGGTAGAATGTGGCGCAGGGGTTTACAAAGTGACGCATCTACCTAGATGCATCACTTTGTAAATATGGCGCAACAAGGTGCATTTTTTACGCCACTGGTGCGTCACAAAAAGTGACGCACCAGCGGCGCAAAAGTGACGCACAGCCTCATAAATGAGGCCCAATGAGTTGAACGAATTTTGTGGACAGACAGCAATTCTGAAATGGTTCATCACAGAAATGTGAGCAACGTGTGAATTATGGAAATTTGATGGGCATTATGGATAAATCAATGGGATTAATGCATGTTACACCACCGTAGACACCTCTGGGTGTTCATTTATCAAACATCTTTGGTGATGTAAATATTCCATCCATACCTCAAACACAAATTCATACCAGTTGGTTTTGGTACTACCAGTAGTAATAGGGCCAAAGTGCCAATACTAATAACAATATTGCAATATTGAACCCATCACTTAGTATCAGTGAGCAGTAAAGCTATGTCATGGCCCCAACCACTTTACAGTCTATTCACACGCCATTTATGTTTGTAATGTAAAACCATTTACACTCCAGCCATTGACCCAATGCAAAAAACACTTGCATCAAAATAACGCTTCCATCCAAGGGCCCAACACATCAATAAGCAAACAGGACTGAAACACCAATCACACTGGCAGTCAACCACTCATCCACCAACTTATTATAGAAGCACATCTCTAGCAAACCAATAAACACATTTCACTAACCTACAGCCACACTTTCCAACATCCAACAGTTGCACAATCTGCCAGTCAACAGCTATACTTTCTTCTAGCCAGCAGTTACACAATCACCACTACACACATACCGCCAGTAATGGTTGAGTTATATGTCTTGAACATAGTTACACCTCGACCATGAACATCTGCTTCTACCTACAAAAGACCCCAATTAATACAAACCTAGATTATGGTTTGGCTACCTGTTCATGTCAATCTCACCCACATTCCAAATACTGCCAGGGTGCCAGGTGCACCTTTACTCAAACCTCACAGTGGAAGCCTGATTAGACACAGAAACACTTTTCTTTCATGCACCTTCAACACTCTGTGTGATAGTGACTTGAGGGTATCTGGGGATGCATTTGTGGCCAAATGTCTCATGTGTTGTGACAGAAGATGAAGGTGGCAAACAGGCCACAATTATGACATGTGATTAGTTGTGGGTACAGTGATCTGTATGCCACCCCTACCTCGTTCAACTGCTTTCTACCTACTGAAAACAAACCTAAGCTAACATTTGGCTACCTGTTCATGTTTGCCTCTGAACTGGAGTGCAAGGGTTCTATGTTCACTTTTTCTAACACCTACCTATGGCAGCCGCATTAGACTCAGGAGGATTTGTCTGTCATGAGCTTTCAGCTCATTCACTGCATTAAATCCAACTCCTTCCACTGTGTGGGAGCAAGTTGGGGGTGTCAGAGGAAACATTTTCGCCCAATTCCTTGGACAGTGCCAGCAAATCTACCCTTGAAAATGAGGTTTACCATTTTGATGCAGGCTCTAACTAAATTCAATAAAAAACACTTTTAGAAAGACCTTGACTAAGGGTTTGGTGGACATGGTACTCAGTCAAAACATGGCACATGTCCTGTTGCCCATTATGATCAGTGCACTCACTGAAATGCCCTTGTATTACTGTATGATACCAAAGGGGATGATGGACAGAGCGCATGAGCAAATCAAACACTTCCCCAGTCAACTGATCTGGGTTTAATCCATCATCATTCTTTAGCTCACTCCACCACCCCAGTTCAGACATGGCCATATGCAAATCAGTCTGACCCTGTGCTTCATGGGAACAGTAGCCCGAACTACCAAGCCATGTTTTCCCTGGACCGGAAACAAGCATCCTCGGACCAGTTTCGGGTTCATAACCCTCATCAGCCAGGCTATCTTGAATCCAGTGGCAGAGTGAGCAAGCGACCCACGTCTGGGCATACCCTGCCAACTCAGGGCGAACAAAGCGATACCAAAGGGGATGATGGATGGAGCGCTTGAGAAAATCAAATACTCACCCCCAGTCAACTGATTTGGGTTTAATCCATCATCATTCTTTAGCTCACATTAAACCCAGATCAGTTGACTTGGGGTGAATGTTTGATTTGCTCAAACGCTCCGTCCATCATTCCCTTTTGGTATCGGCTTGCAATACTGTGGCCAGAATATCCATCACATTTTTTCAGAGGGATGAAGATGGCGAGCAGCCGAAAGTAAGACCAGTGTGTGCCTCGTTACTGGAGTCAGAAAATTCATGGTTGCACAAAGGTCATCTAGAAAGAAAAAATCTTGGATTAGAGTTTTCTTTCAAAATGATGTGGACATTTTTCCAGGGCTATACAGCTACTTAAGTAATGGCTCATGGATGGTAATGTATCAATGAACAGTCATTTCTATGCTCTCAACTACACTCAGATTCCCAGAACCTCACTTTTGTGTGGTGTGGAGTGAAGCAATTTGTCAAATACATGCCAGGCTGAAATGGGCATGGGGGACGCAATATTTACTCGCCTGCCTCATTCCTTGCAAAGCACAAACTCTCCATCAGCAATACTGGTGACCCTTTTGCTCTGATACAGTAATGCAATCAGCAAAGTGCTGATCCTGCAGCTTTGCAACATCCTCCTCAACAGGCGCAGTAGAGGCTACTGCTTTTCCAGCATTAAGACTTTCAAAAACAGAGAATTGGAGGTCAAGGAAGTACATCTGTGTTCATGTGCTGGTCACCCAATAGACATGATATGCATTGTATGTTGTCAACTGCATCAGGTGAGTACCCAACTTATTATACCAATTTGTGAGTTTCACAACTCACATTATATGGTTGAAGAAGTTGCTCATTTTTATCTGCTAGACAAATAAACTTGTTTTAATCAAGTAAGCAGGATTGATTGTGGACTTCTGCCAATTGTCCTTAGAACATGATGGAAGAATTTCTCTCATCTTGAAGTGTATTGAGCACATATACTGCACAGAAATTGACAGCGAGCACTTTGTTGCAAGGTAATGTACTGTTCTACCCTTTTTTGGAGCATATTGCAAATAAGCTCCTGAGGGAATCCTTTGCAGTGCTTTCCACTGCTACCACAATCACCAGCTCAATCTTTGTACAGTTGTCTGTACATCTGGACAACTGTATGACAGTTATCTAAATGAAAGGTATGACTTTTATGAAGACGAGATTGGGCAAGCTTCCATACTATCTTCTCACTTAGTCTTAAAATGGAAGGACAACTTGAAAGTATTATTGCAGAGTGCATCCCCGTCTATACCCTCAGGCAGTATACATAATCAGTAGAGCTCTTGCACACCATGTACATCTTGTTGCTGTAACAAGGTCTTTTAATAGGTGTGTACTGCCTGAGCAGCAATTGCCCATTGTTCCATATCAAGGATTCATCAACTGCTATATTCTTTCCAAGAGTCGTATTCTCTGGAAACTTGGCAGACAAATGTTCCATGAGGGGCCACATTTTAAACAACCTCTGATGTTCTGGGTGGTTCTGGGGCAGTGAAGCAGAATTTACAATGAAATGCAGCATATGCTGCAAAATCAAAAATCGGTCTCTGCTCATGACTGGTGTAAGAACTGTACAATTAGTTTGTGGGCGTTTCTCTTCTTCAGTGTTAGGCCCAGAAATGTTTTCAGCTCCCCAAGTAAAGCGGAGTTCTATGGTGAACCACAGAGTGTGGAGGCACCAGAATTTCTCCATGCTCCCTCAGAAACTGTTCAGCATACACATTTGTTTGATTTACAATTTCCTCAAGGAAGTATGCAGCCAAAAAACAGATGGAAGTAGTCCTTGGGAAAATAATTGGCTTACTGACCTCACATTCAGCATCTCCAGTGAATGGAGGAATTATTGGCTGAACAAAATTAGAAGAATGCCTGCACCTTACATTGGTCTACACTGTCAAGGACTCTTACCTGCACAATCAGCGCTTGTGAAGGGACATCACAACTACCAGAGACATGTTCCTCTGAATCACTGGAAGATGAGTCATCGGTAGAGAGGAACTCCGAATATGAAATCACTCCCAGATCCGTCAACATGACTCTCTCGCACAGATTCTGTCTAAGTATCAGAATCTACCTCAGAACTCTCCTCCATTATTTGAGTTAGAACCTCAGAAGAAGTCACCCAACAAGACGCCATCGCTGTTCTCTAAGTAAAGCATTCTGGTCTAAGTAAAATGCGGAAATACTTGTAAAAATGAATGATGTGTGCCTGTGTCTGGGATGCAAGGGTGGGTGCTGTGAACTGAAAGAATATATTGCAATCCTGAGAGAGCATAGTAAAGTGCGCCCTTGGAAATTATTTCAAAAAAATGATTTGGCTGCGGCTTTGGGAAAGAACATCCCAGATACATCGGACTCAAACGATTATGAAAACTGGCTTAATCAGGCAGTAAACAAGCTGGGGCCAGAAGAAACTAAACACTAAAGGAGAAGACAAGTCTCATCACCTTGGTACTCGACCGAGCTTAGACAATTTAAAATCAAGTGCAGATGTCAGGAGCGAAATTACAACTACAGCATGGAACATAGGAAATGCTACAACGCAGCATTAGAGGAATATAAGTCTGTGATAAAAACAAGCCAAAATGAAATACTATTCCTCTAAGGAATTGTTTAAAACTATAACCGCTCTATCAATGTGCCCGAGGGAGACAGTGTTTACACCGGACCAACATTTTGTGGGCAAAATGGCCGGGTTTTTTCTAAACAAAGTTCAGATAGTGTACAATGAACTTCTGAATAAAGTTTTATTGCCAGAGGTGAACTGCATAGAAGGACATGAAGATACTGATCCTCAGTATAGACTATCACAGTTTTCAACGTATGGGGAGAAACAAGTGGCAGACTTGCAGGTGCAAACCAAATCTGGGTCCCCCTTGACCCTTCCCCCTCATATATACTACACCTAGTCCCGAAGGAGATTAGTGCCTCCTTGACCCCCGTACTAAACAAGATCACTAGTTCGGGGATCTTCCCACTATGTTGGATAAAGGTCTTCATCAGACCAATCTTAAAAAAATCTACTCTTGATCCGCTGGAAACCAAAAATTATTGTCCAATATCCTGTCTCCCGTTTCCCTCCAAAATACTTGAGAAAGCCCTGAACAGCGAGCTGAGGAAATATCTGGATAAGAATAATATCCTTGATTCCACTCAGCATGGGTTTAGAGCTCGACATTCGACTGAATCCGCCTTGATTATGGTGAAAGAAGAGATCAGGAAGGTGATGGATGGAGGGGGCAGGGCCATCCTAATATTGCTCGACCTAACCGCAGCATTCGATTCCGTAAACCACGCGGTGCTGGTGCAAAGGCTGAAAGCGGTTAGCATCAGGGATAAAGCTCAAGCCCTTGTAGCTTCATATTTGGCATCCAGGGAACAAGCAATTCACTGGTATGGACTACATTCAGGAAAGTTCACTCTCCCATGTGGAGTTCCCCAGGGCTCAGCCTTGTCCCCCCCATGTTTAATGTGTATGTTGCGTGTTTGTGAAAAAAGGGGGTACCCCTGACAATAGTTCCTAAATCAGGGTATATCAACAATTTGGGATCAAAAGCAACTTAGGAACATGAAAATATCTTATCAGACCTAAATAACATACACAACAATATGACATGCAGGTACCATTCAGTTACAAAAATATATATTTTTTATAGTTTTTTGTGATATTTTATAATTTAGTCATATTGAATTTCATAAAAAATAGCAAATACTCCAATGTCAATTATTACAAAGAGATTAACAAGAATAGTTATTCGGATTTTATCTTTCCAAATGTTGCAATACTTTGTTATATATTCTAAAGTTCATTAAACATTCACTGAATCAATTACTATGTGCAAAGATGCTTCTCAAAATCAGAACAACATGTTGATATAAGGCATGGCTTTTCTATGCAATAATTCCTACGCGCGTTTTGGCCGAAGCCTTCATCAGGATGCCAAGTACATCTATAGTTTGAAAACCTTAATGTCTCATGTTGAGTTGTTATGTTTTCTCATGGTGTCTACAGGAGACAATTATATTCTCTGGATAGACTGGAATAAATTAGACGTTCATATACACAATTTGCTTGTTTAAAACAAGAGGAATCCAGACCGTCTGTCGAATTTATCTATCACCACAAATTGTATTTGAATAATAGAGATCTTGGCCTCACTGGACAGAAAGCTTGTGAACGAAACTTGTGTGCAATTTACGCTGTTTATGCACTTCTCCCCGCAACGCTGTGTCTAGAAACGGAGTTACTAGTATCGCCAATTACTATTGATGGATAACGGTCGCCATTCAGTAACAGTATCTGCGATCCGGGTATATTTATATGGTATCTGTGCTGTAATGGTCCGATGGATTCAGTTTGACATCCTCTGGGATTTTGAAAGGCGGGCGTCTCACTGACTGGGCGTCCTGGGTAACAAATTCCGTCCGTGTCAGGGGTTGCTTTTACTCATTTCAGGTTGGCCTGAGTTGGTATTTTACTAATTCAAAGCTGTAATATTGTGCCTGGAGTGATAAATGGCTTCTGTCATTTTACAGCTCGGAAAGGACAGCACTGTACTAGTTCTATGCTTAAAGACTTTGCTGTATGAATGGCAAAAGACTTTGTCCTTTTCTATCTCGCCGTGGATAGCACTGTGCTAATCCTATGCTTAAAAAATTTGCTAGAAAAACAGACATTTGAGGTGAGCAGATCTAGAGTGTCGCTGGTGTTGAGAGTGCCCTAACAGGAACTGTTTTCCACCTAAACTTGAGAACTACCCAGAGTTCTCTCCTTTTTTGCATATATATATATATATATATATATATATATATATATATATATATATATATATTAACGCTCCAAAGCCCTTCCCAATCCTGGAAAAAGAATATGAATATGACAGCACTCGAGGATGAAGGTTACAAACGCGCTAGATTTTATTTAGCGGAGGGGTGCACACAGACGCGTTTCGGCGGTCTGCCTTCGTCAGTGTGTGATGCACTGTGTTTGTTTCCGACATTAATTTAAACAGAACATAATCACTCCCACTTCCAGTCAGGCATGGACATGAACAAGGGGACTTGCGCCTCGCAAAGGACAAATGCGGCCATCTTGTAGTGTGTGATGTATGTAACACAAAATAGCAAATTGCGTGGTAAAGCCCACAGATGGGCAATCGCATTATTCCATGCGCGGCGTTTCAAAAATAAAGCGTCATGGGATAGACATAAACCATACAGCCGTGGATCGGCTAATGTCCCCATATACAGTACATAGTCCATATCACCTGTACACCAAAAAAGAAGAAATAAATCACTTCCTAACCAACAGCCAAATAATGGGCCTAGCTGAAAAGGTGTGGAAATGATAAAATATACATGGAGTGAGATGCGTCGCATGCAACAACAGAAAAACATGTGCAATTGTTTACAACATATAATAATGAAGCAAATGTGATTAAAGTGCATCTTATATACAGTGGAAAGCTAGATATGTGGGAGACTCCTATGTTGTACCCATGCGTTATTCCCAATCAAATTTCAATTCATTTGATCTGAATCACACAGTATTTGCGATATTTCTTAAATTCATAGTGAAAAAATATACAAAAAGGCAGGTACTGTGAATCAAATAACGATATAAAGAGTCTCTCATACAGTTAATATATACATGACAAAAAATCAGAAAATCAGAAAATCAGATAGAAGCTTCAGAGCTATTGTGTACATTGGTATACAATTATTCCATATACGATGATGTTTGGAAGTTCTAATTACAGTTTGCTAAGATGAACTATCATCTTGGAATTATTTGTACCAAATGTTGTTCTCTACTCATTTCCCTAGATGGAAAGCCATTTCCTCCCCACTGTTGAGACCTTTAGGATGTTTCGTACACAGATCTATGATATAACGGGACTCAAGTCTCCTTAATCTGCGTAAGCGGTCACCTCCACGTATATTCGGGGGTACAGTATCGAGGCCGAAATACTGGAGTTTATTCCGGTCTCGATTGTGGGCCTCTGCAAAGTGACGAGCCACCGGATAAGTCTGATCTATTTTATCGATGGCTCGCATGTGCTCTAATATTCTGAGCTTGATCTCCTTGATAGTGCTCCCAATATAGCGTAAGCCACAGGGGCACTGTATGCAATAGACGGCGTATTGTGTGCTGCAGGTAATGAATTTGTTTATATACATTTTCCTGCCAGTCTCTGTTAGTACATAAGAGAGGACACGTTTACTGCCTGCGCACGCTTTGCAGCGGCCGCAGGGGTAAAAGCCTCGTTGCTCCCTTAAAGTGTTAGTTCTCAGGGGCACTTTGTCTAGATGACTGCGCACTAGTATGTCGCCTAGAGATCTAGCTTTGCTGAAGGTTAGGAGTGGCTGAGTTGGGAGATCTTCTTTAAGCACACTATCGGTGGAAAGAATGTGCAAATTCTTCCGTAGCATTGCTCTGAAGCTATCCGCTCCTGATGAATAGGGTGTTATAACTCTGAACTGGCCCTTCTTGTCACCTGGCAAACCTCTTCGGTTGACCTGTTCAGGATTACTGGTCAGAAGGGACTGTCTCTCTATTTTCCTGACTCTATTGAGAGTGTTGTTAAGTATTTTCTCGCCATACCCCCTAGCTCTAAATCGGGATATGCATTCCGAAGCAGCCGCTTCGAAGTCAGAGGGTTTGGAACAGTTCCTGCGAAGTCTCAACAGTTCCCCGTATATATATATATATATATCCAACAACGCAGGAAACCCAACTTGAAGAAAGCCACGGGAGGTATTAGATTTTCACATGTTTAATGGCAGCATGCTGACAATGCACAAAACGAAAGTCACACCAAGCATATTCCCTCGCCAGACGCGTTTCAGGAATCCAAGTTCCCTTCCTCAGTGGCGTTGTGCTGTGACTGATTAAAAGGCGCTATTGATCTCATGCAGTTCATATGCACCACCTGTCGACCAAGGCGTGGCCGGCAGCACGGCATTCTGGATGTGATAGTCCTTGAATTTATCCCCAGTGGGTAGCGCTTTTAACCAAAATTAAATTAAAACACATTTCATTCTCCGTAGTAGATGTGACAAAACGTCTGTTACAATGTCCTGCTTTCCTGTTGCATTCGTGAATTGAGCAGGCGCTACCCTGCATAGACGCCTGCTCACCTCCCATCCGTGTAGTTAGACCTCCGTTTGGAAGCTAGCATGGATTCTGCTCCGCAGCGAGCTTTCTTCCCGACCGGGAACAGCCGGTATACATCCAACAACGCAGGAAACCCAACTTGAAGAAAGCCACGGGAGGTATTAGATTTTCACATGTTTAATGGCAGCATGCTGACAATGCACAAAACGAAAGTCACACCAAGCATATTCCCTCGCCAGACGCGTTTCAGGAATCCAAGTTCCCTTCCTCAGTGGCGTTGTGCTGTGACTGATTAAAAGGCGCTATTGATCTCATGCAGTTCATATGCACCACCTGTCGACCAAGGCGTGGCCGGCAGCATATATCCCTGTGTGGCCTCTTCCTACAGTTCATCTGGAGGGTTTGTGGACTTTTTCAGCGTCAGCCAGAGACGCTTTAAGAGGCCCCATCTGTAAAGTGACTGTGGTATCACTGGCGTCTGCGTTCGCAGTTTTCTTTGTGCACCGAGGTATCGGATTACCACAGCCCACCTTCCAAGCACAGGCCAATTGGGGTTTGCTGCCAAGCGGCGGCCCGTGACTTCACGGTCAGGTTTGGACATTGTGCCAGCCCTAAACTCTATGGACTCGTGCTGTGGCAGGTTATGATGTATGCAGGGACCCAGGGAAGCATGAGGACTGAATTCATACCTGCATCAGCACTCTCCGCTTTGCAGCGCGCCACAGCCACACGGAATTTCACCATTCATTTTCCCTCGCAGCACCTACCCAGAGATGATGCATTCTGGGAGCTGTAGGATGACCAACACTACAGCAGGTGAGCGTACATACAGCAGGGGAGGCGCTTCCCATTGAATGTGGGAGGTCTGCAGAAGTACTTATAGCGGAGAGGTGGGACTGTTATGCAGAGCAACAGGGGCATCTGAAGAAGACGAGTGTGTCGAAATGCATCATGCCTTACCTGCTTGTTGGTCCAATTAAAGGCTTTTCCGGCATTTCCCTGTGTGGCCTCTTCCTACAGTTCGTCTGGAGGGTTAGTGGATATATATATATATATATATATATATATATATATATATATTACCTACTGGCGGTTGCCAGTAGGTAGTTATAGTTAGGATTGGCTACCATAGGAAATCCGCAACATTCTATTGGGAATAACTCTGGCGCCGGTTGAGGAATTTGTGTGTAAATTTCCAAAATTTTGGCCAGCTCCACTCCGCTCCTTCCCTGGAAGTTTCGGGGGGATTCGTGAAGTGGGGGCTGAGAAAAAAGGGGGGTCCCAAAACGTGTTTTCCCATGTTAATTTCCATAGGACGGTCTGACAAGTCTACAGCCCGAACCGCTGAATGGAATGACGCCAAACTTGGCAAAATTGTAGGGACTATGTTTGGTGAAAATTGCTCCAGTGTTTTTTTTGAAAATTAACTTCAAAAGCACATATATATCTATAGGCGCGCTCCGAGCGCTCACCGGTACGCGTACCGGGGAGCGCACCCGGCGCGCTACGGAAGTGCGCGAGCAGAAAGCTGATTGGCTCTCGGGTGTCTGTGAACATTCTAAACAGCCCGGAGAGTCCGCCATCTTGTGTCTTTTAGAAAGCCAACTGCGGGGAATGCTCTGCTCCATGCGTCCAGTCATCACCCGGCACCTCTAATACGCAGCATCCCGTATGGTTAGATGCTGCGCATTAGAAGGATCTGTAGCTCAGACTTGGATTGCAGACTGGCCCAGAATGACTGTAAAGCCAGATTTCTTAGGTTGGAGGTCTTAGACAGGCCATGTGCCGAGCCAATGCCATGGGAGCTGTGTCTCCAACAACTACGCCAGCACTCACATCCTCCTTATTGCTGGATGAAACCAGGCTGATCATGACCTATAGCAGACAACATCAGGCTATTAGGAGAATAGTGCGCAACAATTGTTCGCTGATAGCAAGTGATCAAATCTTAGAAGAACAACTACGCACCCCTCCTAACATCACTTTCAGGAAGGCAAGATCCATGCGCGACAGTTTGGTTTGTAGCAGCCCTGAGATTAGGACATCAGGTGATTGGCTAGCTGGCAGCAAGGGTTTCACAAGGTGCGCTACATGTAAGGCTTGTAAGAATGGTAAGAATGCAAATCCAAACTAAGTTAACTTGCAAAACAGAGTACGCAGTGTATGTGCTGGAGTGTCCTTGTGGTCTCCGATACATAGGCAGCACAAAGCTTCCTGTACACAAAAGGATACTTCAACACCTTAGAGCCATCAACAACGGCGACAATGCGTACCCTACTAGCAAGACATTTCGAGGAGGTTCACAACAAAAACCCAGAGGGGTTAAAATATTTTGTAATCGATACAGTTCCTCCTTTAAGGAGAGGGGGTGACCGTGAGGCACTTCTGCGCAAGCTAGAAACTAGACATATATTACTGTTCGATTGCAAGATCCCCAATGGCATGAATGCTAGTGAAGATATGTACACCCATCTATAAGTATTTTCCTACTGCTGCTAACTGTATTTAAGTATATTTTCTGCATTCATGTTAAGCTGCCACTCTTCCTATCAATGAATTGATCTTTTTATCAATCGTTTCTAATTAGTTTATAATGTAATTAACTGTGACACTTTTTAAAGTATTTTTTAACACTGGTTTTTTTTCTAACGTGACTAAAGTTTTGTATACATGTTATTTGACTTGTTTTGCTATTTTGCACATAGGATGTTAGCCTAGATGGGCTTCGATGACCCCGTTGTGATAATAATAATTTTTTGGTCAACATGGGCAAAGGGTTCAGGGGGACTATTAAGAGTGATTATAAACAGTATAAACTTGTAATTTATCTTTTAGATGGTTTTAGCTGTTTTTACCTGCTTATTTAGAAATTGTTTCTACATGTTTTACATGTTTTTACATTCTGTCACTTCTGTATTCTACCGGGATACAGAGATTCAGCAACTGAACTGCCCTATAATTATTGTGATGCGTCTGAGTAGTCATGTATTTTACAGATATTTTTGTGTACCTACAATCGCATGTTATGTTGTATCCAATGCATATGTTGGGGTTTGTGCAGTAGTATGGAGGGAACTACATGTAGTCTATCCTCTATGTTCATACAAAATGAATAGCACTCTAGCACTTTAAAAGGGTCACCTTACCTGCTCAACGCTTGTCATGTGATCATGGCCCTTCGTGGGCTGAAACGCGTTATGGTCGGTGTGGTGTTTGGGCTTCAATAAAGAATATTGCACCAGCATTGGGTTTGTCTCGTCTATTGCCAAAACTGCAGTCAAGACGTTTTTCTGCCTCATATATATATATATTCACTGAAAAAACCATAGGTTATAAACCATATATAGTTAGGAATTAGCATTTAAAAAACCTTACTTTACTCACACAAAACCATTGAAATTCCATATATAGTTAGTTGTACTAACTATATATCGCGCACCCGCAATCCACTGCTGATCATGTCACATATTACATCATTCATGACATGGTCAGTGACATCACTGATGACATCACTGATGACATCTCAAATTACATCACTGATGACATCTCAAATGACATCACTGACAGAGTGACGCCTGAAAGGGTTTTGTTTTGACATAATACTGGGTGCTCCCTTGTGTCTGGACAAAGCTATACCTCTCTGAAGAGCTCTAATTAGAGCGAAACACTGTGTCAGGGGTTGCTTTTATTCATTCCAGGTTGGCTTGAGTTGGTATTTTACCAATTCAAAGCTGTAATATTGTGCCTGGAGTGATAAATGGCTTTTGTTATTTGACAGCTCGGCAAGGACTGCACTGTACTAGTCCTATGCTTAAAGACTTTGCTGTTTAAATGGCGAAAGACTTTGTCATTTTCTATCTCGGCATGGATAGCACTGTCTAATCCTATGCTTAAAAACTTTGATAGAAAAACAGACATTTGAGGTGAGCAGATCTAGAGTGTCGCTGGTGTTGAGAGTGCTCTAACAGGAGCTGCTTTCCACCTAAACTGAGACTTACCCAGAGTTCTCTCCTTCTTTTTTGCATAATTTATGCGTCACTCTATGCCTGAAAGGGTTTTGTTTTGACATAATACTGGGTGCTCCCTTGTGTCTGGACAAAGCTATACCTCTCTGAAGAGCTCTAATTAGAGCGAAACACTGTGTCAGGGGTTGCTTTTATTCATTCCAGGTTGGCTTGAGTTGGTATTTTACCAATTCAAAGCTGTAATATTGTGCCTGGAGTGATAAATGGCTTTTGTTATTTGACAGCTCGGCAAGGACTGCACTGTACTAGTCCTATGCTTAAAGACTTTGCTGTTTAAATGGCGAAAGACTTTGTCATTTTCTATCTCGGCATGGATAGCACTGTCTAATCCTATGCTTAAAAACTTTGATAGAAAAACAGACATTTGAGGTGAGCAGATCTAGAGTGTCGCTGGTGTTGAGAGTGCTCTAACAGGAGCTGCTTTCCACCTAAACTGAGACTTACCCAGAGTTCTCTCCTTCTTTTTTGCATATATATATATATATATATATATATATATATATATATATATATATATATATATATATATATATATATATATATATATATATATATATATATATAACATTTCTATGGCAAAATGAAACCCCTTATTTTGTTCCTTTTCAAATTAAATGTATTAAGTGTTACCACTTTATTCCAATCAAGATGACTTCAGGTGTGCCATACTTTTGTCATAAGTAAGACTGTTAGCGTTCTAGTTGTTCTTTAAAACACTCTGGGACATTCTGTCACTGGGCTATAGCTGGGCTACATCTGGCTGATATTTGGGCTACATTTGTTTTTTTTTGTCTCTGGCGGCCATCTTTGGGCTACATTGGGCTTCATTGGGCTTCATTGGGCTACATTGGGCTACATTTGGGCTCCAACATATATATAGCCCAATGTAGCCCAATATATATTTTTCAAAGTTAATTTTCGTAAAAACCACTGGAGCATATATCTTGAGACATAGCAAAGGCACATCGGGCTACCAGTCCCTACAATTTTGCCAAGTTTCATGGAAATCCATTCAGCCGTTCGAGCTAAAAGTGAGTCCAACCGCCCTATGGAAAACTCAATGTTAAAAACACGTTTTGGGACCCCCCTTTTTTCTCGGCCCCCGCTTGACGAAACCCCCCCAAATTTTTAGGGGCTGCTCAGAAACAAAATGTTCCATTTTCCAGTAAATTTCAGCCAATTCCGTCCTCAAACGCCAAAGTTATTCAACATAGAATTTTCAAAAATCCCATAGGAAAAAAATCCTAACTATATATACCTACTGGCGACCGCCAGTAGGTAATAGCTGCCTGCTCGCAAGCACTTCGCCTAAATAAAAGGAATTAATTCATCTGCCGGCTGGCTTCTCTCTTAGGGGCAACCTTCGTGAACATTTTAGCGGCTGAGCCCAGCCGCGAGAGGAGCTCACCACGGCTGTGTGGGCCTGGGATTGCGCCACCAGGTGTTATCCATGTTACAGGAGGCAGTTCTCCATGGCGATGGCTACAAAGCGGCAACAGACATTTGGTGCAAAACTATGATTCCACCCACTGGGGCAAGTACGAACATTTTATTTTATGGACAGACGAACGCATATGAGTTTTATTCCAGCATGAACTACGAGATCCAGAAGGCCTGGTGCGCGGTCACGCCCACATGGGCTGGGACTCTTTAAAATAAATGGTGTGCAAAATCATTCGCCTGTCTGTAGCAAGCTGTCACAGAAGAAGGGGATTTCATTCCCCGAAACGCGTCTGACTTAAAGCTGGTGAAATATTGTTTGGGAAGCTGACCTTTTGCACTGCTGCCTGCTCGCAAGCACTTCGCCTAAATAAAAGGAATTAATTCATCTGCCGGCTGGCTTCTCTCTTAGGGGCAACCTTCGTGAACATTTTAGCGGCTGAGCCCAGCCGCGAGAGGAGCTCACCACGGCTGTGTGGGCCTGGGATTGCGCCACCAGGTGTTATCCATGTTACAGGAGGCAGTTCTCCATGGCGATGGCTACAAAGCGGCAACAGACATTTGGTGCAAAACTATGATTCCACCCACTGGGGCAAGTACGAACATTTTATTTTATGGACAGACGAACGCATATGAGTTTTATTCCAGCATGAACTACGAGATCCAGAAGGCCTGGTGCGCGGTCACGCCCACATGGGCTGGGACTCTTTAAAATAAATGGTGTGCAAAATCATTCGCCTGTCTGTAGCAAGCTGTCACAGAAGAAGGGGATTTCATTCCCCGAAACGCGTCTGACTTAAAGCTGGTGAAATATTGTTTGGGAAGCTGACCTTTTGCACTGCTGCCTGCTCGCAAGCACTTCGCCTAAATAAAAGGAATTAATTCATCTGCCGGCTGGCTTCTCTCTTAGGGGCAACCTTCGTGAACATATATATATATATATATAACATTTCTATGGCAAAATGAAACCCCTTACTTTGTTCCTTTTCAAATTAAATGTATTAAGTGTTACCACTTTATTCCAATCAAGATGACTTCAGGTGTGCCATACTTTTGTCATAAGTAAGACTGTTAGCGTTCTAGTTGTTCTTTAAAACACTCTGGGACATTCTGTCACTGGGCTATAGTTGGGCTACATCTGGCTGATATTTGGGCTACATTTGTTTTTTTTTGTCTCTGGCGGCCATCTTTGGGCTACATTGGGCTTCATTGGGCTACATTGGGCTA
The DNA here is from genome assembly GCF_964261635.1 of Lissotriton helveticus. Taxonomy (NCBI): domain Eukaryota; kingdom Metazoa; phylum Chordata; class Amphibia; order Caudata; family Salamandridae; genus Lissotriton; species Lissotriton helveticus. The sequence goes on from NC_136065.1 coordinate 1,716,298,194, forward strand.
CATTGGGCTACATTTGGGCTCCAAAATATATATAGCCCAATGTAGCCCAATATATATTTTTCAAAGTTAATTTTCGTAAAAACCACTGGAGCATATATCTTGAGACATAGCAAAGGCACATCGGGCTACCAGTCCCTACAATTTTGCCAAGTTTCGTGGAAATCCATTCAGCCGATCGAGCTAAAAGTGAGTCCAACCGCCCTATGGAAAACTCAATGTTAAAAACACGTTTTGGGACCCCCCTTTTTTCTCGGCCCCCGCTTGATGAAACCCACCCAAATTTTCAGGGGCTGCTCAGAAACAAAATGTTCAATTTTCCAGAAAATTTCAGCCAATTCCGTCCTCAAACGCCAAAGTTATTCAACATAGAATTTTCAAAAATCCCATAGGAAAAAAATCCTAACTATATATACCTACTGGCGACCGCCAGTAGGTAATATATATATATATATCTATATATATATATATATATATATTACCTACTGGCAGTTGCCAGTAGGTAGTTATAGTTAGGATCGTTTTCCATAGGAAATCTGCAACATTCTATTGGGAATAACTTTGGCGTTGATTGACGGAATTGGCTGTATTTCTCCAAGGAAATGGCCAGCTCTGCTCCGCTCCTTCCCTGAAAGTTTGGGGGGGATTAGTCAAGCGGGGGCCGAGATAAAAGGGGGTCCCAAAACGTGTTTTCCCCATGTTAATTTCCATAGGGCGGTTGGACTCACTTTTAGCCCGAACGGCTGAATGGATTTCCACCAAACTTGGCAAAATTGTAGGGACTGGTTGCCCGATGTGCCTTTGCTATGTCTCAAGATATGTGCTCCAGTGGATTTTGAGTAATTTAGGTTCAAAAAAATATATATATCTATATGCGGGCCCCGGTAGGCGCACCGGGACGCGCTCCAGCGCGCTACGCGAGTTCGCGAGCAGAAAGCTGATTGGCTCTCGGGTGTCTGTCAACATTCCAAACAGTCCGGAGCGGCCGCCATCTTGTGTCTCGGTAGGATCGAGACACAAGAGGTGGCAAAAACAAAGGGGGAAATGACCAAAAGGGGGCAGGGTAGACCCCCCTGACCCCCTAGGTTTTATGTGGGGGCCATAAAAAAAATTCGAATTTCGCGGGGGGAGCACCCAGTACGCGCACCGGGGAGCGTACCATGGGGAAAACCCAGTGAAACAGTAAAATAATAATTTAAAGTGCTTAGAGGTAGGGTAGCTCTGAATATAGTTGTTGTGTTGTGTGGGTGATTTAAGTACCAACATGTAGGTACCAATGCAGAGTCTTAAATTCAATGTACACCGTCTCCTCTGTAGATATCTTGCATGTTGTTACAGAAGTTATTGTGGTATATGGAATCCATACCATAGTCTGTCAGGAAAGCAGAAACAGATCCTTTAAGCACTCCCTGAGAAGGCCTAGGGGATCATGGGTAGTCTACCCTGCTCCCTTATGATGTTTTCAAGTATTACATTTTACTCTCTTCTGAATCTACACAAAATTGGCGGTGATATGGTGCATTAGAGACAGACAGTGAGAGAAAGGAGGCAGGAGATGAAAAAGAGATGTCAAATACACATTGGAGATAATATAGTGGGAGAAAGGAAGTAACTATGAGCAAACTTACTATGTAACACAAAACAGTTGCACAGTATACTATAAGTCTCACTTTATATTATAATCATTTTGGTACTACTTCATGAATTACATATAAAAATGAATAATGTCTCAATCAACTTTTAATTATTAAATATAAATGTATTGTTCAGAATTTTTATAATTTAATCGAACTTCCAACATCTGATTATCTGGAATCTCCTCAAAATGTTGATTGCATGATTCAATGGTTTTTATACAGTCAATTATTTCTTGGTCCAGAGACTCATCCATGAAATCCAAGTCAAGAAAATCTTCTTCAAGAATGTCCTCATCCATAATTTCAAAAGAAATATTAATGGTCTCTTCTTTACCTTCCATTTTCTTGCTGTAAATTGCATAAAAAATAACTATATCAGTAGAGTTAGGGCACTGTTGGGTTTAAGTTCAGACAGGTACTTCTGAGTTTTTAACAGTGAAGTTATCTTTGGGCAGTGTATGGTATCAGGCAGGAAGTAGAAATATAAAAAAGTGCATGTGATGAAGCCTAAGTAAATTCATAATTATACCAGAGAAGCCTTACTCAATCCATAACTATAACAGAGAAGCCTATCTCAATCTATAACTATAACAGAGGGACAGTAAATAACTAACAGAAAACGTTTTTCCAAATTAACTTAAGGTGCACAACATAGTTCCCCTTTCAAATTAACAACTTACCTTTCAGAAAGCAGTTGAAGTTTTGAGAGAAAATCCTTTTTAAATGTACCCCAGGTAGTACTAGTCAAAATGGCTGTGTTTCCCTCTCATTTTTCATATATATTCATGTACATAACCAATCAAATGTCAGCACATAAAAATACAAAACGAAAGTAACATTTTAATTGGTTGTAAATTCTAACACTTTCATATGTGTTTTTGTCATGTAATTTACCTCTGGATATTTAGACAGGGCTACAGCCCAAATGGCTCAATGGAATTCAACCAAATTTGGGAAAATGGTAGGGACTGGTATGTAGAAGAGCCCATTCTATATTTGGTGAAAGTCTCTCCAGTGGTTTTTATGTAAATTAACTTCCAGATTTTTTGGGGAGCGCTTACCGGTGCGCGCCCCAGTACGCGCACCGGCAGCGCTACGGGAGTGCGCAATCTTGTGTTTCGGTAGAATTGAGACACAAGATGGAGGACAAACAACGTTGGGAATGGGCAAAAGGGGGCACGGTAGACACCCCCTGGCCCCCTAGGTTTTCAGAGGGGGGCTTAGGAGGCCCATATAGGCCCCAAAAATATTTTTTTTTACCATGGCATGAGTGATGTAATATGTGACGTCATCAGCAGTGCATTGCAGGTGCGCAAGTTATAGTGAGTCCAACTAACTATAACGTGGGAATTTCAATGGTTTTATGTCAGTAAAATTTCCAGCTAACTATAACTGGTGTCAAACCTATGGTTTTTTCAGTGAATTTTACTAGGTTTTTTAAATGCTAATTCCTAAATATAACTGGTGTGAAACCTATGTTTTTTTCAGTGAATTTCATAGGTTTTGTAAATGCTAATTCCTAACTATATATAGGTCCTCAAACCTATGTTTTTTTCAGTGAATATCAAAGTTTTTTAATAGCAAATTTCTATAGCTATGAAATATAATATTTTTTATAATGAATCCTATATTGTATATTTATGTAATACAATTTTTTTTATGTATATTGTTCATGTTTATTTATTTATTTATTTTTTTGCCCTGGAGCACTCCCGGTGCGCGTACCGATGCGCTCACCGGTAAGCGCAGTTTTGCGGCGCACCCCGGTGCGCGTACCGGTGAGCGTCCCGTTAGCGCTATTGCCGCGAACGAAAACATCATCGTGACGTATCGCGTAGCCGCGAGATGCGTCTTATGACGCACGGCGTAAGAGCACCCGGAAGAGCCCGAGCGCATACGATCGCGCTACGTAAGCACCCCCATGCGCGCACCCGGGCGCGCCCCGGGGCGCGTAGCGTAAGGGCGTCGGGTCATGTGACCTGAAAATAACACTTTTCATTGGTTCAGAGCAGTTTATTTTTCCAAATGATGAAAGCCCCCACCTTTTTTCCTCATTCTCACTTTGACTGAGGAAGACCTGTTTCAAGACCTGAGAAATGGCTACAGTAGCAGCAGCAGCAAGAGCATCTCAACCACCACCACCACCACCACAAGGACCACCACAACACCACAGTGGTGGTGAAGAAGAAGAAGAGGAGGAGGATGAGGAGGAGGAGAGGCAGTTCCTGCCTGAAGATAATACCCCCTATAAACCTAAGGAGCACTTTGTGTGGGAGTTTTTTAAAATCCCAAGGGGACAAAAAAAAGTAAATGCTGCAAAAGTGACATGTCTCATCTGTGGCACTGTACTTTCCAGGGGGAACCCTGCAAAAAAGTATTCCTTTGGGAACCATAAAATGATGCGCCATATGCACGCCGGCACCCAAACAACTATTCTGCGGCAGAGGTCAGAGAACTAACAAGAAACCCTCCCCAATCTTCTCCCAGCACCTCCAAAAGCAAACAACCCACTCCATCGGGTCCAGAGACAAGGGAGATGGTCCCAAATATCCAACCCCAGTTTGGAGATTATAAAATAGTTTGTAAATTTTGCGGGACTACAATTTCCTAAGGAGAGCAAAGTATCAAACTAATCAACCGTGCTGGAGGCAACCACAACTGTAGAAAGAAACCTGAATTTTTTCCTGATTTTTTTTGCATCAGTTGAGCCGTTTACAATTCCCTGTTTTTTGTTTGTCCCCATAAAAATTACAAGAAAAATATAAAATTGTTCATAAAAGCCAAAAAAATGTAAAAAATGTTAAAAAAACCAATAAAAAAATATAAAAAACAAAAAGAATTAAAAAAACAGTTCTTTTTAGAACTAACTTCAAATTTATAAAAAAAATGCTACATTTTTAAAAAACTCTGTCATTCATTTTCCTCCAGGGTACACTCCCCGGTACGCTCCCCGGTGCGCGTACCGGGCGCTCCCCCTGCGAATGGCCCCCACATCAAACCTAGGGGGTCAGGGGGGGTCTACCCTGCCCCCTTTTGGTCATTTCCCCCTTTGTTTTTGCCACCTCTTGTGTCTCGATCCTACCGAGACACAAGATGGCGGCCGCTCCGGACTGTTTGGAATGTTGACAGACACCCGAGAGCAAATCAGCTTTCCGCTCGCGTACTCGCGTAGCGCGCTGATGCGCGCCCCGGTGCGCGTACCGGGGCGCGCTTATAGATATATATATTTTTTTTAACCTAAATTACTCAAAATCCACTGGAGCACATATCTTGAGACATAGCAAAGGCACATCGGGCTATCAGTCCCTACAATTTTGCCAAGTTTGGTGGAAATCCATTCAGCCGTTCGGGCTAAAGCGAATCCCCCCCAAACTTTCAGGGAAGGAGCGGAGCGGAGCTGGCCATTTTCTTGGAGAAATTCAGCCAATTCCGTCCATCAACGTCAAAGTTATTCCCAATAGAATGTTGCGGATTTCCTATGGAAACAAGGTCCTAACTATAACTACCTACTGGCGACCGCCAGTAGGTAATATATATGTGTGTGTATATATATATATATATATATTCACTGAAAAAAATAAAGGTTTCACACCAGTTATAGTTAGGAATTAGCATTTAAAAAACCTATTAAATTCACTGAAAAAAACATAGGTTTCACACCAGTTATAGTTACCAGGAAATTTTACTCGCATAAAACCATTGAAATTCCCACGTTATAGTTAGTTGGACTCACTATTAAGCATGGGCGTAAAATCCGTTCCACTCGCGGATTTTGCTGATTTTCGGCAAATTCGCAATCCGCGAATTCGCGCGAATTTGCCGAAAATCCTCAAATTCGCACGCAGCGGATTTTTTTGCTTGGTGATACAATTTTGCGGCGTTCACTTACCGTCATTCAGCATTTGCAGAGTTGTTTTTTCTCCATTTTGCGTGTGCTGTGCTATTTTGGATCTTGCTGCGGGATCCCGCGGGAGTTTGGCGACCGCGATTACGTCATCGCGGCTTGCCACCATGCACAGCACGCATCGCGAGAGTTCGCAATTGCGAACACGTAGATGCGGCAAGCGGCAACAATCTCGCACTCGCGAAATTTCAAAATTTGCAATTGTGCACAAGAATCCACCAGCAAGCAGCATAAACCTTCTAAAAATGATTATTTTTATCAGAATAACTCCTAAGGTTAACATTTGCCTGCACTTTTTTAGCAAGGAGTCCATTTTTGGGGGGGAGGGGGAGGAAGGAAGTGCCCCACAGTCTCCAACTTCCTGTTCCTGTCCAGCAGGCTCCTCCCAGTGCTTTCTTCATGTGCTGGTCACTTTCATTTGGATCTTGACCTGGAAGGATTACTTTTTGTGGATGCTGCTGGATATTTGGATTTGAGGCCTTTTTGACTTTCTTTGGATCACTTTTGGATTAGAAATCAACTTTCACAAGTAAGTTTGTTCGGGGCATTACAGTTGCTGCAACTACAATTTTGGAACTTTTTCAGAACATTAAATAAAATATATTGTGGGTAGCCACAGTATCCAGTAGGACCAGGGTTAGTTATGTGTTCATGATACAACTGTTTTGTTGAATTTAAACATCATTGAGGGCATCAATGGCATGGGATTGTGCTGATTTTTGATGAGTGAGTGGTGCATGGGCCTAGTCTTTCTGTTGGGTGTCTTGAATTTAAACATCATTGATGGCATGGGTTTGTGGTGATTTTTGTGTTTTTTTCGATTTTTTGGGCTGCTGTTGGGAACTTTTGCCCAGGGGTACCCAGTGGTGCATGGACTGAGTCTTTCTGTGGGGTCTCTTTTATGTAAACATCATGGAGGGCATGGATGACATTGGATTGTGGTGATTTTTGTGTGTTTTTCGTTTTTTTGGGGTGTACTGTTGATGGGGACTGGCCATGTGGGTGGGGGCCATTTTGAGTGCTGGTACAGGCAGGCCCTGGCCATGTGCTTGGGGTGCAAGGGGCCATTTTGAAGGCAGGCAGTGTGCTTTGTTGTGTCATAGGCCTGCACCCATTTTGCCTAGCTTTCATCCATTATGCCCAGGGGTAGTGAGTGGTGCATGGGCCTAGTCTTTCTGTGGGGTGTTTTGAATTTAAACATCATTGATGGCATGGGATTGTGCTGATTTGTGTGTTTTTTTTCGATTTTTTTGGCTGCTGTTGGGGCCTTTTGCCCAGGGGTACCCAGTGGTGCATGGACTGAGTCTTTCTGTGGGGTCTCTTTCATGTAAACATCATGGAGGGCATGGATGGCATTGGATTGTGGTGATTTTTGTTTTTTTTGTTTTTTGGGGTGTACTGTTGATGGGGACTGGCCATGTGGGTGGGGGCCATTATGAGTGCTGGTATAGGCAGGCCCTGGCCATGTGCTTGGGGTGCAAGGGGCCATTTTGAAGGCAGGCAGTGTTCTCAGGCCTGCACCCATTTTGCCTAGCTTTCATCCATTATGCCCAGGGGTAGTGAGTGGTGCATGGGCCTAGCCTTTCTGTGGGGTGTCTTGAATTTAAACATCATTGATGGCATGGGATTGTGCTGATTTTCGTTTTTTTTTCTCGATTTATTTGGCTGCTGTTGGGGCCTTTTGCCCAGGGGTACCCAGTGGTGCATGGACTGAGTCTTTCTGTGGGGTCTCTTTCATGTAAACATCATGGAGGGCATGCATGGCATTGGATTGTGGTGATTTTTGTGTGTTTTTCGTTTTTTGGGGTGTACTGTTGATGGGGACTGGCCATGTGGGTGGGGGCCATTTTGAGTGCTGGTACAGTCAGGCCCTGGCCATGTGCTTGGGGTGCAAGGGGCCATTTTGAAGGCAGGCAGTGTTCTCAGGCCTGCACCCATTTTGCCTAGCTTTCATCCATTATGCCCAGGGGTAGTGAGTGGTGCATGGGTCTAGTCTTTCTGTGGGGTGCCTTGAATTTAAACATCATTGATGGCATGGGATTGTGCTGATGTTTGTGTTTTTTTCAATTTTTTTGGCTGCTGTTGGGGCCTTTTGCCCAGGGGTACCCAGTGGTGCATGGACTGAGTCTTTCTGTGGGGTCTCTTTCATGTAAACATCATGGAGGGCATGGATGGCATTAAATTGTGGTGATTTTTGTGTGTTTTTCGTTTTTTTGGGGTGTACTGTTGATGGGGACTGGCCATGTGGGTGGGGGCCATTTTGAGTGCTGGTACAGGCAGGCCCTGGCCATGTGCTTGGGGTGCAAGGGGCAATTTTGAAGGCAGGCAGTGTGCTTTGTTGTGTCATAGGCCTGCACCCAGTCTGCCATGCTTTCATCCATTATGTCCAGTGGTACTCTGTCAGTGGTGCATTTTATTGGTCTTTCCATTTTGGGGGGGGTGGGTAAATAAAATTGCTTACTTGCAAACTATTAATTGAAGCGCTACATATGCAACATTTATTTAACTGATGTTCCTCTGGCTTCGTTTGCTTTTAGGTGCAGAAAGACGAATCATCAGCCTCATCGTTCCTCATCAGTGCCAGGAAGAAGTCCTGCTGCGGTGTTTGCAGCACAACGTCACGTGTGGCCACAGACAACTCTGCAACTTGTGCAACTGCGGCCCGCTGTTCTGAAATCTGAAGAATATGGCCCCAAAAAAAGTTGCCCATAGCTCCTCTAGCAAGAAAGTTGCCAGTAAGTAGCAGAAGAAGCAACTGGCGCCACTTACCAAGGAGACTGGTGCGACGACCGCCACATTTTTTGGGATAAAAAAAAGTACGCCTGCTTGGGACCAAGCTGGGAGCAGCACCTCCGCTCCATTGGGCTCAGTGCCACCACCACCACGCCAACTTAGGTCCAAGCCCTTGAGTGCTGCAGAGGCAGCCGGTATAGTTGTTCAATCACCATCGACCAGTGATGTTGGCTCATCGCAAGAAAGTAGCAGCATCCCTCAATCAACACAGGTTGTTGTAACTCATCTGACGAGTGTTGAACAACCACAGCCGCAACAACAACCACATGTGCAAGTACAAGCCCAAGTACATGTGGAAGGAGAGGCGGTGCAAGGAGAGGAGCAAGCAGAGATGCATGGAGTGGCACAAGTGCCCACAATAGTTGTTCCTCCCGAAGTAGGGGCACATCAGGAAATCGACATTCAAGCCGAGGTATCACATGAGGAAGCCACTCCTCCTGATGATTCATTGTCTTCCAGATCCCCAGCAAGGAAAATATCAAGGATGGTGTCTACTTCTTCTTCAAGCCCCCTTCCTTCTGATGATATGGATCAAACTTGGGAACCACCACGGCCGTCTGAGAGTGAGGCACACCATGATCTGACAAAGGTAGCTAAGCGTAAAAGGACGGTCCCCAAAAGTCTCAGAGTCATGGAGTGTGATGATGACGCTGAACAAGAAGGGGCGTATACTGCTCCTGCTGATGAAGACTCTCACGACGACGACGCAGTCATCATAGGTGTCACTCCAGCCTCAGCCGGCATGCAGCACACAGACATTTTCACCCTAGCGCGAAATGCGGCTGAGCGCGATGATGATAATGGCGACGTGGGAATGGGACCATCAGGAATGCAGTTAACTATTACACCAACACCACCACCTACACTTCCATATTTTCTCACCAGAAGGGACCTCCATCCACCTCGACCTTCATGTCCTCAATTAGTGGTGCTGTAAGTGCACAACGTACTAAATTTCGGCAACACACATCCTCCAGTTCATCTGGCATTAGCAGCATTCCCAGTATCGCCTCCTCCGCTCCCCACAGACATTTGAAGTCTGCAGTTTGGGACTTCTTTAGTGTTAGCCCAACAAGGGAAAACATAGCCATTTGTACCATTTGTAAGGTTCGAGTTAGTCGTGGTAAGCTTGGTACCAACTATGGTACTGGAGGCCAGAGAGGTCATCTTGAGAGACAGCACACTGTCAAATGGCTGGCGCACCTAAGGGATATCAAGGATGCCCGAATTGCAAGTCAACAAATAGTATCCGTTGATGTTTCATCTGCTGATGACGAGGAGGAAGAAGAAGCGTCAGACATTTCTTCACTTACACCCAGTACCCCTGTCAGCAGCAGATCTATGAGCCACACTAAGAGTGTGGGAGAGAGTGAGACACCAACGCGAAAAAGTTCATCACGGAGCGTAACTGGGTCGCAGAAGTCATCATCATCCCGTAAATTGGTCCGCCCACCATTAGAAGCATGTTGTTTTCAGAAGCGCCATATGAACGCAACCACCCAATGGCGCGTCTGTATAACAGTAAGCTGGCTAAAATGCTAGCGCTTGACCTTCTCCCTTTTTCTTTTGTGGAAGGGGTGGGTTTTCTTGAAATGGTGGCAACGCTCTGCCCTAAATGGAAGGTTCCTAGCCGGTTCTATTTTGCCAGAGTTGCGATTCCAGCACTACATGAAGATGTGCTCGAGGTGATTGGGGCAGCTTTGCAGAAGAGTGCTGTTCACACTATACATCTGACAACAGACATGTGGAGCAGTTGTGCAGCCACTGATTACATGTGCACACTGGGTCTCTTTTTCAGGGGTTAAAGGCAAGATAAACACAGGTGTTGATGAGGACAAAGTTTATAAAGCTGCTCGGAAACATGCAACAATAGCCATGTTTGCCATGGAGAAAAGTCATACAGCAGAAAACATTTTGCATGAGTTTAACACAAAGGTCTTTCAATGGCTGTCCCCAAGAAAATGCATGATTGGTTATGTTTCCACGGATAATGGCGCCAATGTAGTTAAGGGCATGGATATGGGTAACTATTTCAGAGTGCCGTGTCTGGTGCACTGTATAAACCTGGTTGTTAAAAAATTCTTGAGTGAAGAAAGTACAGTCTCCGAGTTACTGACCACCTGCCGAAGAATGTGCACACATTTCAACCATTCTTTTAAGGCCCGGAGGCAGCTGAGGTGCCTGCAATATGAACGTAAATTGCCAGTGAAAGCACTCATCCAGGAGGTGGCAACACGTTGGAACTCAACCGTCTACATGCTTGAGCGTCTGTATGAGCAGTATGCGGTGGTCGATCAGTATTTCTTTAAACTGGGTACACCTATGATGGACATGAGGATACAGGTGGAGCAATGGCACCTAGTTAAAAGCCTGACAGACATGCTTCGTCCTTTTGAGGTCTTCACGTGTGCAGTCAGCAGGGAGGACTGTAATTTGGGAAAAGCTATCCCATTGTTGAGCATGCTAGAGCACCGACTGAAGGCGGTGTGTTCTAAGTTTGAAAAAGATGGAAAGGAAGAAGCATTAGAGTTGGCGGAGAAGTTATTACACCGCCTACTTGGCGATGATCGTCTTGAAATGATCAAGACAGAACAGCAGTACATTTGAGCTACTATTCTGGATCCACGGTACAAAAAGGCAGTGGCAGGCAGAGTATTCTTTCCTTTTGATGACGCAGATGTTACAAAGTACAAACATTGGCTAGCTGTGTCAGCGACTCGGTTTGAAAGAGAACGGCAGGAAATTGAAGGAAAAGGCAGTAGATCAGCATCAGCAGGCCGTCCGCAGTCAAAAAAATCCCCTTCTGCATTTGTGGCTGTGGCAGAAGTGAGTGATTTGCCCTCTCAGCCGTTAACGACACCAGCAACCGTATCATCTGCACCAGACACAACAGTAATATCGGGTTATGAAGAGGATTGGCTAATTGATCTTGGGTTTGCTTCTGAAATGGTCCCAGAAAAAAGTAAGCAAAGTGGAGGAACCCGGGAGAACCTTGAGTTGATGGTGCAGGCCTATCTGAATAACTCACCAGAGGTCAATCTTTCTCATGACCCATTGGCGTATTGGCATGGGAAAACAGTTGCTTGGCCAGAGATCACCAACCTGGCTATAAATTACTTGTCTTGCCCACTTGCAAGCGTGTCTTCTGAACGTGTTTTCAGTGCTGCTGGTGGCATTGTAACTTCCAAAAGGACCCGCCTCTCGCCCAAAAATGTGGAGAGGTTAACAATGATCAAGATGAATCAGCACCTCATACCACCAGATTACAAAATACGACAATGCACGCAGGAAGAAGATGAGCAGGACACCAACTTAGATGAGGGAAGTTCTTCTCTGTTAAGTGACCTACTCCCGTATGAATTCTCAGAGTTTGAGGACGAGCTCTTCTTCCCTGACACCGAGCATGACATGAGTCAATGAATCACTAACTTTCTGTTTCGTCCTTATTCACTTTTATTCCTGTGTGTCTCTTTCTTTGTTTTGCTAAATCTATATAACAAAAACTTTAATCAACTAATCACAAAAAACAAGCCCATCAGCAGAACTGTCTTCACGTATTTACTTATTGATTTGAAGGTGCCGCAGTCTGCATTCCTCAGGTTCACAAGTTCACAAGAACATGCTTCTCTATCCTCCTCCTCCAGACTCCTATTTCCCTCAAAGCAGATGGCTGGATTACGCCCAATGAAGAATGACTCTGCACTTGTGGGGGTGTTCTACTTCTTTGCGGGTGAGTAGACGGCTCTGGGGCCATTGCTGGGAAGGTCTAGTACCGGATAAAAGTGTTTTGGAGAAAATCGGAGCATAAAAAGTTTTTGCCTTTTTGCTCACTAACATGTTTTCGGTGGCCTGTTTGGGGGGGTTCCTGGTGTTTGTGGGTGGGTTTTGGGGTCTGGGAGCAACGCTGGCACAGTCTAATTTTGATTGCATTTTTTTTCCAGGACATCCATGGTGGAAAAGTCGAGATATGACCTTGCTGTTCAGCGCATTTGGACAGAATTGAAAGAAGGCCGAAAAATAATTCTAAGTATGAGATTTTCCATTTTTGCTTTTTGCCTGTTTGGGGGTGTTGTGCTTTTTTGCGGGTGGGTTGGCGGGTCTTGGGGCATTGCTGGGAAGGTCTAATACCGGAAAAAAGTGTTTTGGAGAAATTCCATGAGGATAACGTTTTTGAATTTTCTGACATTTCGCTCACTACAGCGTTTTGGGGGGCTTATTTGGGGGGCTTCCTGGTGTTTGTGGGTGGGTTTTTTGGGTCTTTGAGCAACGCTGGGTATGGATACTTTTCATTGCAAGTGGTTTGAAGAAAATCCGTGGTGGCAAAGGGGAGTTAGGGCCTAGCTGCAGAGCGTGCGTGGAGTGATGTTGGAAATTTGCCAGGAAAATTACTAAGTCCCCACTTTTGTAGTTTTGCTTTTTGGCTGTTTGGGGGTCTTCTACTTGTTTCCGCCTGGGTTGACGGCTCTGGGGCCATTGCTGGGAAGGTCTAGTACCGGATAAAAGTGTTTTGGAGAAAATCGGAGCAAACTTTTTTTTGCCTTTTTGCTCACTATCATGTTTTCGGTGGCCTGTTTGGGGGGGTCCCTGGTGTTTGTGGGTGGGTTTTGGGGTCTGGGATTAACGCTGGCACAGTCTAATTTCGATTGCATTTGTTTTCCAGGACATCCATGGTGGAAAAGTCGAGTTATGACCTTGCTGCACAGCGCGTTTGGACAGAATTGAAAGAAGGCCGAAAAATAATTCTAAGTATGAGATTTTCCATTTTTGCTTTTTGCCTGTTTGGGGGTGTTGTGCTTTTTGCGGGTGGGTTGGCGGGTCTTGGGGCATTGCTGGGAAGGTCTAATACCGGATAAAAGTGTTTTGGAGAAAATCCATGAGGAAAACGTTTTTGAATTTTCTGACATTTCGCTCACTACAGCGTTTTTGGGGGCTTGTTTGGGGGGCTTCCTGGTGTTTGTGGGTGGGTTTTGGGGTCTTTGAGCAACGCTGGGTATGGATACTTTTCATTGCAAGTGGTTTGAAGAAAATCCGCGGTGGCAAAGGGGAGTTAGGGCCTAGCTGCAGAGCGCGCGTGGAGTGATGTTGGAAATTTGCCAGGAAAATTACTAAGTCCCCACTTTTGTAGTTTTGCTTTTTGGCTGTTTGGGGGTCTTCTACTTGTTTCCGCCTGGGTTGACGGCTCTGGGGCCATTGCTGGGAAGGTCTAGTACCGGATAAAAGTGGTTTGGAGAAAATCCATGGTGGGAAAGGAGGGATTTGGCCTAGTTAAAGAAAGCGTTTGCCACTATTCTTAACTTAGGGCTCGTTAGGGTTAGCAGTATTGTATTGCATGTGTTTGGGCGGGGGGCTGTTTGTGGGGGGGTTTGCGAGTCTTGGAGCGATGCTGGGTATGGATACTTTTGCTTGCTTGCAAGCGGTTTGAATACAATCCACGGTGGATTAGGGAGGATTTGGGCCTACTTTACTTTCAAAGTACGTTTTGTCACCATTTTCTACTAGGCCTCGTTTTTTGAGATCTGATTGGGGGTCTTCTACATTTTTGCGACTGGGTTTAGTAAGGGTCTGGGAGCACTGCTGGGAAGGTCTAATTTTGTTCTAAAACACAGTTTACAGTACACCTAGCTTGAGGGGAAAGATCCGCTAAATTAATTCGCCCATACTTATTTATCCTTCAAAAGGAGACTCAGACAGAGTACGCACTTTCAAAAATATTGTACTGTCTATTAGGAAACTCAAAGTGTGACTTTTTGCACTACACAGCGTGCATACCTTATGTTTAATTGTCAGTGGTGTTCTAATATCACTTCTTGTTTTTCCATCAATAATTACAGGCCGGGTTTCAGCCTGTGCAATGGGAAAAGGATGAAGTCAGGCTTCACATTAGTGAGCCACAATTCAGCATCCACCAGGCAGGCAGTGGACAGGGTGTCTTCTGGTCACCAACATTGATGGACTGAGCGTCAGATGGAATGGAGGAGTCCCGCTAATAAGAGGAATGGTTGGATGCATCTTACAACTTCCCAAATTCAACAGGACAACTACAACAACATACAGATACAGTATCCGTTCTTTTTTAATTATCTTTTAAGTAATGTTATTGCTGTGAACTTCTATGAGTGTGACTCTGCATTTCTTTGATCTCTGCTTCTAAATTCATCCCTACAGCCATTGGATAGGTTTTACTTCTGCTATTTTTCAAACCTAATTTAATGTACGAAATGTTTCTCTGAGTGCAGAGATAGGCAAGTGAAAACGCATAATTATTACTGCAGCCCTGTACTGTTGCATTCTTTCATTCACGGTTGTCGAAAGTACTAGTTACTTTTCAGTAACCATGCATGCAGTAGTGCATGCACTTCTTTTATGTCACTTAAAAGATTCATGGTTAGCTTTGTACCCAAAGATTTGTTTATCTTCAATTATTGTTTGTCCATGCTGTGCTTTTTTTTTCTTCTCTCAACAAAACTTTCCCAAAAACCCCCATTCCCATCCATTTTCCAAACCCTAACCCTCTTCCCCCGGGCTGTGTGGTTTTGATTGATGTGTGACTAAATGACAGCAATAATTCCACACACTTGCTGGGGAGGATAAGGTCATAGCAACAGGATGGTGAAGGAATCCGAGGATATATTCTTACTCAGCTTGACACCGAGTCACTATTGGCAAATGAAAACAGATTTTCATGTGCGCCATCAACTTGATTGGTCATCAAGAACATCCTCCTCCTAGACGTGGCAAAAGAAATTATTACGCTGCTGTGTCCTTCACCTTCAGTACTATTTCTTGTAATAGTAGCCAATGTCAAAGAAATTCAACGCAAGTAGTAGTTATACTTTAAATACTTTACCATTTGTTAGGCTACATTGTGGCACTGTTCTAGTGTACTGTCACCTGCTATATTCTCTATCGTACCGTTCTAATGCTACGGTAAGGACAAACAAGGTTTCATTTTCTTTTTCTTCAGATGCTGCAACTGCCACTGTGTAACACCACAAGTACCACCGCAATGATGACATTTCATCCGCCCAGGATTGCCAACCTTAATTGCCATTTCGCGTGCAGCCAGCCCTGTGCCTAGCCCTATTTCCAAACACAAATTACAGGTAAGATAAGCGTTTGGGGGGAGGTAGTATATTGAAGTATTAGGAGAGACGAGAGACTAACACTAGTCCTAGGACTATTGAATTCACTTACTCTGTGAGAGGCACTTAGCTTTGAAAACATTTGGGCCATTAGTACTTACACAACTAGAATCAAGATGCCACTTAAGTTTCAGGACTGTTAAACCCCCACCCACCAGCCTCAAAAGCAGTAAAAAACACGTATGCTAAGATAAAGTTTAAAGTATATTTATATATCCAGTAAAATAAATCTCCCGCAAGACCCAACCCTCCCCCCCCGGACCCCAACGAATGTCCCTGAAAACGAAGTCCAAAAAAGTAGAAAACCCAACTCCCAATTCCAACCCCCTAGAAGTCTTTAAAAAAGGGAAAAAGGGGCAAGGGACAGTCTCCTCCTACTGGCGGCTGTTGACTTTTCGGGCCAGGTCAGCAAGCTCCTTGCGGAGGGTCTCGAGCAGGGTCTTGGTGTTGAGGAGCTCCTGCTCAAGGTAGGAAACCCTCAGGGAAAGGCGGTGCATCCTTTTTTTGCAACTGCTGTGGGGGGGCAGCTGATTTCTTTGCTGCTCGGTGATGGCGGGTAGCTGCGGTACCCTGGCTCCGTACCGCTGGAGACCTGCGCTGACTGGCTGAACCAGGGAGCACGGAGGAGGATGCAGGTGTCGCCGTGGATGTTGTTGACGTACTCTGCGTGTCCTCCTCCTCCTGGGCCACCAGCTGCCGATATTCGGCGACAGTCGCCTCCAGCCTCCGTTGCCGGGCCCTTTCAGCCAGCTCCTTCCTTGTTGGTTTGGAAGTAGCATCTATATGAAGAAAGAAAGACATAGTCTGTAACCAATTCTCTTTAAGATTAACACAAACTGATTCAGCAGAAAGTTGTGTCACAGTAGAACTAGCAACTTGCAAGAGCAGTACATACTATTGTGGCCAGTATCTATCTAACCTCCCACTTCTTCATCCGTGCTCTAACATTAATGGGAGTTTAAGGAATCAATTCTACGAGCACTATGGACTCACTCCATTAGAGTCGACTATGACAGTACACCAGTCTTATTCTTCTTCTTCTCTCTTGTTTAGCAAAATTGGTACGTTAACTTCTGCAAGCCGGCATAATGCCAGCGCAGTCAACTTGCACCCGAAAAAAACAGACGCCCGCCATGATGAGTGAGACAGACTTGCGCTACTGTACCAGTCCAGTACATGCAGGTGATGATGCTCTTACTTTTCTATTACGGGTGGCACTGAGAATACTCTGTTACAAGGGCTACTGCTTAATTAATTTAACTTTCACCCTACAGTGCCAATGAATAGATACTAGAAAAGGAAAATGAAGAAGATAAATAATCTGATTATCTATCACTGCACATGGTATGTATTTGCTTACATATGAAATGACTTTAGGTGCTTTGTTTTTTATTGAGTGAACAGTGATACATCCACACAAGAATGACCGAGTTCTACTAAACTTATTAACAGATGTAGTGAGCGGCCATCGTAATAGCCGGATATATGCTGTGCTTGCAATACAAACTACTGCTACTATTCATGGTAGTATTCGGACACAATTACAACTTCTTTTTCTTGCCTTTCCTACACTGGGACGGACGTGCGGGTGCGGTGTTACATGCTCTTCAAAGTAACACTTAGTTCATCCAGTGACCATCTACTCTCTCGAGATACACATATGCTATCTAAGAGTCAGATAGTATCATGATCCAGGCATCCATCCATTCAAACTATATGTCAATCATTCTTCTTCATGTCTCTCATCTGGACAAACCTTACGTTTTCTCACGGGGAGCACACTAGGCAGTCTGCAATCTCAATAAGTAAGGAATATAAGAGCTTACCACTGCCCGCCACTCCCGTGGCAATCCGCACAGCAGTTTGGTCCGGCACTTGCACCGCCTCCTCCCCAGAACTTTCCTCCTCCACCTCCGCGCTGGGCCCAGCACCAGATGTTCCACCTACAAAGTACATTTAAGAATGTTAGATGTCATAGACATACACCAATCACTAGTATTTTGTCTAGGAATGAAGAAATGTGAATACCGAAAACAAGCTAATAATTTGTGACTGTCTACTCTAAAGTAAAAATGTCCCTTTTTCCAGGGAAGGGTGTTGTCTTGCTGCACTTTTTGGCACAACTGATGAATGCTTGCTTTTTAACACGCACCATTTGTCTCATAACAGACAGAATCTTCACTTCTAAGAACAAATCATCATCACTAGGACGGAGGTACCAACGATTTAGCACCAAAAAGAAAAAGTAAAGTCAAACCAGGTGAGGGCTCGGCTCGCCCACAATAAATGTGTGAAATAAATCACTATAAGCACTTTTCCATTTTTAATCAACCGTTTATGTTTTATGACAAGCTTGATTTCAATAAATATTTTTCCTTTTAATAAAGCTTTAAAACTTAAATAGACTCTGTGGTTTTTGGTCATGAGTGAATGAGCAAAAGGTTTTGCAATTTGCAATGCATGAGCCTGTGCCTCCGACACTTCTGGACTCTGACTCCGTACTTTTGTCCTGCGTTGGATAATCATCATTGGGGATCAATCATCGATGAATTCGGGAGCTAAATGACTCTGCCACACTATCTAGTCAGTAAGGAGATTGGGGGTTCTTCAAAGTCTGATATCACAGAGGTATGTGGAAAGTCGACCTGTGCCTATTATAATTGATAAACAATGCACTTTAGTGTCCATAGTTATGTTTGTACAGATTTGTCCCTGCAACAGTAGTAGTATGGATTGTCCTCCTATCCAAACCAAAAGTAAAGTAGTATCTTATTCTTTCTTGGTGGTCATTCACCTTTTTATTGTTGGTAATTGTCAAAGCATAAACATTTAGAAGACTTGAAAAGACATTATGGACAATCCCAGAGGACTGCACTCAGAGCATAGAGCTATTGCTGACTAGAATGGGAGTTTCGTTTTACACCTTTTGCCAAATGTGCAATCTTAGTTAGCTACACAGACAGACAAATAAGAATAATCTAGTAATACCACAGGGAGTCATAGTCGAGGCAGGATAATAATTTAGATACAGTGTACAAGAAGATCAAAGATGATTTAGAAAAAATCGAATGAGGAACGCTAGGAAAAAATAGGTACTCTATATTAAAATTAAAACTTACCAGGGCCAGCAATGGAGCCCTCGCCTGACCGATCCTGGCCTGGTTCATCAGCAGCAGCCTCCTCCAATGTCCTCTTGCCCCTGGGGGGAGCTGATGTACACCATGAAAGAAAGAAAGACCCAAAAACATGGATGATTGTTGTCAACCAAATCAAACATTTCAAAAGAACAATAACAAAATCTTTTGTCGAAATAGCAAATAGACAACTATTGAACGGGATATATTGACCTATCTCGTGTGGTCTACTACGATATTAGTATTGCTTGATTTGTGGACCGTCGACTTGGAAAGTTATGCAACTCACTAAACAAACTACTAAAAAGGTTCGCCTAGGACTGGCAGGCAGCAGTCCGCAGCACGCGAAGTGACAGACAAACTCCATCATGATTGCAGATCAGCGACAACACTAAAAAGTTTCCTACTACATTAACCAGTCATTAAAATACTCAAACTATCAATCCACCACCACTATTTCTTCGTATTGCCAGGTGTACAAAGGAAGGACTGGACTGGAGTCTGTAGGAGCAGATTTACAAGCCCCTTGAGGCTCTTTTGCTCCATTGTTGCATGACTTTTGTGACGCAGAGGCATAACAAAAGAGGCGCCATGGTGCGGCGTAAATTAATAACGTGACGCATACGGGAGATGCATCACGTTGTAAAGCCCTGCGTCATCAGGGGGCGTTCCGGCGCAAGGGAGGGCGTTCCTGCGCAGGAACGCATCCTAAAAGTGGCTGAGGGAAATCTACAAGATGTCAATCAGCCACTTTTAGGACAATGATGCGTGACTCAAACCCTGCGCCTGCTTAAAGCAGACGTACGGCTTGACGCAGCATTGGGGAGATAGGGCACCCCAGAGCATTGCTGGAGCTGCGCCATCGTTGTCACGCAACTCCAGCAATGCGCCGCCTTTACGGCACAGATGCGTAAGGCTTCTGTGACGTTTTGGGCCCATGATGCGCCGCATTGTAAATACGGCGCACCATGGGTGGTGGTGGCATGGCGCACAGTTACTGGCGCATCCCTGCTACTCTGCAGGGATGCGCCGGTAATTGAAAATCTGACCCTTAGTGTCTAGCCTTACACAGTTCTTTACACTACACTCATACATAATTTCTCAGGCCAATGAAATGAACACAAAATAGAAAACAAATAAGCATAGTAGCAAGGCTACTGAGAAGGAGAGCAGTGCATCTGAAATGCACAGAAGATTTTGAAATATAATTTACCTACAATGTAATCGGCAGCATTATTGCTCTTGGTAAAAAACAAAAATTTGCAATATAATAACACACAGAGCGGGAGAAAACAGAGTAGTGATGAAATAGCTAGAAATAGCTCCTACTACTCACCAAGCCCGGGGATCTCGACGCCGAGCACGTCCAGCAAGTCGCGTTCCCGGTCCATGAGATCCGTCCAGCGGTGGGTGGCCTGGTTGTAGGTGCGCCGGACCCCAGAGTGTTCAAACATGGCCCGGCACACCTTCTCCCACCGCTTCCGGCGCTCCCGGATCCCGTAGCCGGTAGCGATCTTGCCGCCTCCCATGATGGTCTTGGGAAGGCGGCGCTGGACATGAAAGACTAGTGCGGCCACCTCCTCCGCACTAAAAAACTCCCGAGCTATAACTTGCTCCCCCCTCAAACGCCCGCACGGGAGCCGGGCACGGGGTGCGGGACCCTTCCCCTTCGCGGGCTACTTCCCGGCTCCCTTTACCATGGTCTGGGCAGAAAGGAAGGTAAATAATAAAGAAGAAATAGAATAGGGAAGAAGAAAAGAAAAGAGTTAAAAAAGTAGTTTAAAATTAACCCAAAGTAGCAGAAAACACAAAAATATAGAGCTAGAAAAATAGAGGGATAGATAATAAGTAAAATAGAACAAAAAAAACTTCAATCAAGCAAAGGATGGCAGAGATTGACAGAGGATACAGAAAGCATGCCCAGAACCATAGCAATGAATGAAAAACAAGATGGCCGCGCCCATTGACGACCGCGTGGGTAAGTTCGCGCGAGATTTTCCCCGCGATCACACGCGAACATGTACTAGCGAGCCGCACTCTTTGCAAGATTACACATAGCGCCTGGAAACGGAATTACGTCACGCAAACCAGATGGCCGCGCCCATGTATGACCGGTAGGGTAACTTCGCAAACGTTGCGCTACAAGCGGCTTGCGAACACGCAAAAAATCACGCGAACAAACACGCCGCAAAAAAAAACAAATCGTGTATTCGCACGAATTCGCGGCTTCCGAAATCGATCTCGCACGAATTCGCGCCCCGCAAATCGCGCGAAATTGCAGAAAAACTATTTTTGCAAAACTGAAAGCACTCAGCAGGTGCACAAGTTCAATCTTAACATTAGTAACAATTCCCTCTAGTGCTTCCTGAGGGGCCCCTCCAGAGTTCAGTTGCCTACTTGCAACTATTCTATGACCCTGCTCTGACCCTCACAGCAGGCTCAGAGAATAGCAACAAGTATGCCAAAGGTCCTGCTAAAAAAAATTAGACTGCAACAGAAAGCAATTACAGATAAGGAAGCAGGTGCCAGACTAGAAGTTCAAATTCAGTGACACATTAATCAATCAGCCCCTAATTCATTCATGTCAGTTGAGGCAGGGCAGGTGTGCTTTTCCCCCCATAATCTACAGTGATGAAACAGAGGGTGGCATGGGTGAGCCAGAGGGTGGCAGTGGTGAAACAGAGGGTGGCAGTGGTGAAAAAGAGGGTGCTGTGATGCACCAGACGTAGAAACAACATGGTCGCGACCGTTGCTACCCATCAAGTAAGTTCGCGTTTGCGAACTGGTAAAAAACCCTCGCGAAACGGCAGAAACACTTGCGAAACCCCCCCAAAAAAAATCTGCTACATTCGCGAGAGTTCGCTGATTTTGCGGATTGCGAATCCGTAAATACGCAAGTTCGCGGATTGCCAATTCGCAAAATCCGCCCATGCTTACTCACTATAACTTGCGCGTGCAATGCACTGCTGATGACGTCACATATTACATCACTCATGACATGGTCAGTGACATCACTCATGACATCACTGATGACACCATCCAGTGAATGTGTGTCTTTCTGAAAAATAAATATGTGTTATATATGTATATGTAAAAGTTGATGGAAGAATAAATGGTTAAATAAGTGTTTACATGGATGTTTTTTGAAAAAATTGATTCGTTAACTGGCTTATTAAGTGTATCTTAGTGAATACATATATTAGTGAGTAATGTTTAAATATTTAAATATATGTATTAATGTTTCACTTTGTGTATAAGTGGCTGCATGGGTTGGTGAGTAGCTACATGTGTATGTATATGGGTTATTAGATTTTTTTTAGTATCAGTATGAGTGACTGTATGGTTTAGTGGGGGTATTACTTAGCACATAGATGCATGAATGACTGACTCTCTCTTTGTATGTGTTTTGAAGACAGCATATGTGCAGGACTGTATGGGTGGATGAGTGTGTATATGTGTGTGTTAGTGAGTGAATGACTGTCTCACTAGTGTCTTTATCAGTAACTACATATGTTTTAATCTAGTATATGTGAGTATTGATGTATATAAGTGAATATATGTGAGAGTGAGAGATAGTAAGAGTTCCTGTTTAAATAAGTATGTGTTTCTATAAGTGATTGTTTAAGAGAGTAAGTATGTGTAAGTTTCCTTAGAAGTAAGGTGGTAGTGTGTGTATAGCTGTATATGCAAATAAATGGATGTTCAATAGTTTATTTGTATGTGTGAGTATGTGTGTGAGTAACTTTTGGATGACTGTCGGTGTGTAACATGATGTATAGGTGTATCACTACATATGATGAGTGAGTATATGTATGAGTGACTATATAGAACTGTTGGTGAATGAGTGGATGTGTATATAGATGGTGGAATTACTGAATTGGTTGTTGTAACTGGTATGGGTATCTCCATTTTTTTGTAAATTTTAGTTTCTATTTTTGAATATGTGTTTCAAGGGTTACATTACACTGAAAGGAGGTCTGTCACTCTGTCACAAGAATGGTGTCATCAGTGATGTCATGAGTGATGTCACTGACCATGTCATGAGTGATGTAATATGTGACGTCATCAGCAGTGCATTGCACGCGCAAGTTATAGTGAGTCCAACTAACTATAACATGGGAATTTCAATGGTTTTATGCGAGTAACATTTCCTGGTAACTATAACTGGTGTGAAACCTATGGCTTTTTCAGTGAATTTAATAGGTTTTTTAAATGCTAATTCCTAACTATAACTGGTGTGAAACCTATGGTTTTTTCAGTGAATTTCATAGGTTTTTTAAAAGCTAATTTCTATTTTATAATGAATCCTATATCGTATATTTATGTAATACTATTTATTTATTTATTTTGTTTTGCCCTGGAGCGCTCCCGGTGTGCGTACTGGTGCGCTCACCAGTAAGCGCAGTCTTTTGGCGCGCCCCGGTGCGCGGACCGGTGAGCGTCCCGTTAGCGCTATTGCCGCGAACGAAAACATCATCGTGACGTATCGCGTAGCCGCGTGATGCGTCTTATGACGCACGACGTAAGCGCACCCGGAAGCGCCCGAGCGCATACGACCGCACTACGTAAGCGCCTCCGGGCACGCACCTGGGCGCGCCCCGGGGCGCATAGCGTAAGCGCGTCGGGTCATGTGACCTGAACATAACACTTTTCATTGGTTCAGAACACTTTTGGTTTCCAAATGATGAAAGATCGGGTCATGTGACCTGAAAATAACACTTTTCATTGGTTCAGAACAGTTTTGTTTTCCAAATGATGAAAGCCCCCACCTTTTTTGCTCATTCTCACTTTGTTCTTTGAGTGAGGAAGACCTGCTTCTATTGATAGAGAAATGGCTACAGTAGCAGCAACAGCTGGAGCATCTGCACCACCACCACCACCACAAGGACCACCACAACATCACATTGGTTGTCAAGAAGAAGAGGAGGAGGAGGAGGAGGAGAGAAGGCAGTTCCTGCCTGAAGACAATCCCCCATATAAACCTAGGGAGCACTTTATATGGGAGTTTTTTTTAAATCCCAAGTGGTGCAAAGAAAGTAAACGCTGCAAAGGTGACCTGTCTCATCTGTGGCTGTGAAGTTTCCAGGGGGAACCCTACCAAAAAATATTCTTTTGGTAATCACACCATGATTCGCCACATGCAACGCAAGCATCCGAACAACTATTCTGCGGCAGAGGTGAGAGAACTGGCCAGAAACCTTCCCCAAACATCTTCCAGAACCTCAACAAGTAAAGAACCCACTCTATCGGGTCCAGAGACAAGGGAGATGATCCCAAACATTCAAACCAAGTTTGGTAGATACAATTTTTTTTTATATTTTGTGGAAAAACAATTACATATGGTGAGCAAAGTATTAATCTCATCAACGTTGCTGGTGATAACCACAAGTGCCCAAAGAAACCTTAATTTTTTCCTGGTTTTTTTTTTGCTCCAGCTGAGCCGTTTACGAATCCCTGTTTTTTGTTTCTTCCCATAAAAAATACAAAAAATATATAAAAGTGTTCAGAAAAGCCAAAAAAAGTAAAAAAATTTCAAAAAAACAATAAAAGAAATATAAAACAACAATAAGAATAAAAAAACAGTTCTTTTTAGAACTACCTCCAATTTATAAAAAAAACTCGCGCAAAAAAAAAAAAAGGAGTGAGCATGAGGGAAAGACACAGAGAGAGTGATGTTAAGAGAAAGAGAGCTAGAGGGAGCAACACAGAGGGACTGTTTATTACATAGTAAGACAGAGAGAAGGTGTAATAGGGTGTAAGTGAGAAAAGGAAAATGAATAAGGGAGCGAAAGAAGGGAAGAGAGAGGAAGAAGACTAAAGCAGAGGTACTGGGAAAATGTGAGTGGGTGTTGAATGTAAAAGGAAGGACAGTAAAGGATGGGGAATGAGGGGTAGTGACTGAACCGGAGTAAAGGAACAACGGTGAGGGAGGGTGAGAAAAGAGCAGTGAGTGTAGGTAAAGAGGGGTGAAAGAGGGTGGATAAAAGTGAATAAGGGTAAGACATGGGGAGTGACAGAGAGAAAAGACAGAGAGAGTAAAGGAAGGAGTGACTGAAAGGGTCTGAGTGAAGCAGCAAAGAAAGGTAAGTAAGGGAGTGTGGGTGAGTTATAGGGAGTGAGCATGACGAAAGAGTAGTGACAGAGTGAGGGGACAGAGACAGCGACGGTAAGAGAGACAGAGTGAGGGAACGGAAGTGAGGAACTGTGAGGACAGAGAGACTGAGAGAAGGAGTGAGAGGAGTGAAGTAAATGAGTAAGGGAATGAGTGAGGGAGCGAGTGAAGGGAACAGATGGTAAGGGAAGTAAAGCAGGGGGACTGAAAGAAGTTGAATGCGGTAGGAGAGTAAGGGAAAGAGGAGTAAACATGGAGGATAAGAATAAGTGAGGGAAGCAGAGTAAGGAAACAGGAGTGAGGTAGGGTGAGAGAATAGTAGTGAGGTTAAAGCAAAGGGTGATGACAAACTACATTTTTTTAGTCACACTTACCATATAATTAATGTAAATTTAATTACATGTTTTACTACACTTTGTATCTGTGAAAGAGAGAGAAAAAAATAAGTTATAATTAGTAAAATATATATTTTAAAATAGAAGAGACAAGTCAAGAGGTTAAAAATCATAAATGTGTACTAAGAAATAAAGTAAGAGTGAAGGACACAGAAAGGGAAATAAAGTAATGTAGAAGAACAAAAAGAGGGAAAAAGAAATAGAAGGAGAGCAAATTACTAAGAGTAAGGCAGATACATTCAGTGACAGAGAGGAAAAGAAGAAGAGAGAAATGAACTGAAGGTAAGAAAGATACTAAAAGAATGTGAGTTAGCAAAACTAAATCAGGAAACAGGAGTAAGTAAAAAGGGAATGACTGAGAGGGAAAGGAGTCTGATTGAGGATGCATTTACAAGAATGAGAAATGGAAGATGACTGAGAATGAGTGAAGGGGAGTCACAGAGTGAAGGGATGAAGGGAGAGAGGATAATATAGAAGGATTGAGGGAAAAGGAGTGAGGAAGTTAGTAGACAGAGGGACTAAGGGAAGGACTGAGTGAAGTGTACTACAATGATTGAGGAAAGGAAAATGAGTAAGGGAGCAAAAGAAGAATAGAGAGGGGAAGAGGACTAAAGCAGCGGAACAGAGAGAATGAGAATTTAAATTGCACAATACAAACTATAGAAAAACTTGTACAACATGTTACATAGTATTTTTTGCTGTTGTCAGAATATATTGAATTTCACTAAAAATAGTGACTTCAAACTACTCATCATATGACAGTGGGAAAAAAAACACAATCTAAAAGATTGTGTTAAAAAAACATATAAACTTACAAATCACATATGTACACTAATCTTTGATTCACTTACTTTTCTTTTAAGCCAAATAGTACATCATGAAGGTCCTTTTCGCTGGAAAATACTCTACTGTTCTCTAAAACTTCCAATTCATCGACTTTCTATAAGAAAAGCTCCAAGAACATGTGAAATATTTTTCAATGTTTTCATTTCCTTCTTGTGTTCAGTCATGACTCTTTGCTTATTCCTTCACTTTTCCATAAGGCCAAATAGTGTCAGATGTATCAGTATGTTTTCAAATTACTCAAAACAAAGTCTGAAATTACCGTTTTCCCAACGTTCTGAAAGAAAAGCTCCTACAACATGTTCACAATGTTTAAATATTCATATTTTTATCTCTAGCTCACTGATATTCAACATTTCCTATAATACTGATATTACTTACTATGAGATCCATTTACAGTACCTATATGACAACTAGAATTTTTATATTATCTTGAACACTTTTACTCGCAATATAATTTTAAACAGCAGACTAACTTTTATTAACTGCTCCCGTCTTCATAGGCCAATTACCTTTACTTAAATTATGGTTGTAAAAACACTAGGTATGAATTTTTTAAGTCAAAAGGCAAACATTGTTTGAAAGTCAAATGAGTATCATTACAGTTAGTCCAACCTTTTCGACATTTTAAATAAATTGTATAATGCCCTGATGTTGTTGAAGGACCATCATGATAAATAATAGCTACAGTTGCAAAAGTTCTTCCTGAAATTGATAACTGAGAAGCCACGAAATTTTTAATAGAAGTTGTTAATTTAGTTCCATCAGGTCTACATCGTTGGAACATTAAAATGACATACTGACCATAATTTTGTATAAATAATGTGGACAGCATTGCAGACTTACATTGGGTACACACCATATTGTGATCAGCTGCTTTAACTAGATTATTAAAAGGCACTGATTTGCAGTCTGGTAAAGGCAAATATATAAATCTTTCGGTGTCTATTGTAGTAGTACTTGATAAACTACAGTTGTCGCAGTCATGCTGCCATTGATAAGAAAGGCTAAAAAGATTTTTTATATCTATACCTTCATCTTCCAATACATCAAATATATACATAAAAAATTCCTGACAATCTTGCTGAATATTCTGTGAAAATTGTTTTTGACCAGAACATATGTCTAAAAGATTTCGAATTTCTGAAACACTTTCTATTTTTGCTCTATCACTGCTACATTTCTCAAACACAGAATTCAATAAACAACAGAATCTTTGATCCCGATTTTCAACAATCTGTTCTTGTAAAGTTTGAAGAAAAAAAACAACATTAACCACTACATTAGCATAGCAGTTGACACCAGAACTGTTTTCAAACTGAAATCCAACAACATCTTCAACAGAATCCTTTTTCTTTCTGCTTACAATTACAGTTTCATCTTTTTTTGTCTTTTTGCTTCTACCTCACTGCAATTATTCTCATTTCTTCTTTTTCGGCCTACCACACGTTTTTCAAACAGAGGATATTGAGGCAAATATGGAGCATACTCTCTTCCTAACCTATTGTATTCTTTAACACAATCGAGATCTGCACAAATCTTTGTTTCATCACACTCAATCAAGTACAATCCTGATAAAGTTCTGACTCGTGATAATGCCACATATGCCATACCTTCTTTAAACACAGAACTTCCAATGTTCACCAAAGCGCTATCTACACTTAAACCTTGAGATTTATGAATTGTCACCGCATATGCCAAACAAACAGGAAACTGTTTTCGGCGAACATATAAGTCTTTCACAAGCAAAAATCTAGCTGAACAACGACAAATTTGTTCTATTTCGTCAATGCCATCAAATTTAATTTTTAAAATTTCAATTCCATCTCTATTTTTGTAATTCACAAAATCAACAACATGGCCCATTGCTCCATTTACCAGACCTCTTTCAACATTTAAATTCCTTCTCAAAATGATACGACAATTTAAACACACATTCAGAGACTTTTCAAAACCAGCAGTTTTAGATATAGTCTTCTCTAATGAATCCAATTTTGATTTCCAATTTTTTAGACAAAATAATTGTTGCTCCCATATGCTCTATTTTATCTATAGCTTCCAGTTTCACTATCTCTTCATTTTCTAACTTTAACATTTTGTTGTTGAAGATGGAACATTCTTGCAGAGTTGGCATCAAACATATCCCAGATTTGTTCTCATTAATTTTCCTAAAAATATTCTCGGGAAGAATGTTTTCATTTGGATACAAATTTGAAATTAATCGTGCACATAAAGCTTCTTTCCCATGCTCACTTACTTTTCCGATTCTTACATCTTGTAGAATATTTTTATAATCTTCATCCTTTGCCTGTCGCATATTTTGAAGTAGTTCTGCATATTTGAGATTTAACCATATATTAATGTTTCCAATGCTTCCTAGGCACTTCCTGGAATCTTCATGCGTGACCATTTTAAACACTGGTTGTCCTTTCATTGGAGTCAACTGCACTAGATCTCCAAAAACAATAATGTGTTTCCCTCCAAATAACACATCATACTCTGTTCTAAGAATTTCTTGCATTCTCAAATGCACAAAAGCAAGCATTAGATTTGAGACCATGCTTACTTCATCAATGATAAGAAGTTTCATTTTCTTCAGGACTCTGGAAACTCCGGAACACGCATCTCCAGATAGCTTGTGATATTGCAATTTGTTATCATGCTCAACTGGTAGCATCAGTAAACGATGTAAAGTAATCTCTTTAATGTTATGTGCTGCCAGCGCAGTTGGAGCGGTAACAACACAAGATAGCGGTGATTCAGTCCTTTTCTGCAGATAAGTTGCAATTGCTTTAATCAGAAAACTTTTTCCAGTTCCCGCTTCTCCACTCACGTACAGTTGGACAGGCTTAAATGATGTACATGAGCACTCTTTTTTCTCATGACTGAATCCATGTTCAATCTGTTCTGTGACTTCGTCATATATCTGTTTCTGCTCAAGGTTTAGTTGTTTCACCAAATCTTCTAAGTTAACTACATCATCTTGAGCTTGTTCCATAGCTCTTTCCACCTCATCCATGGCAGTGGCAGCTTCATTTTGGATAATTGGTCCTCCTAGTGGATCCTGACTCAATGAAGTAGAACCCTGACTGTCTTGAGAACTGTCTCTAGCAATCTCTACAGCAATTGTGGCTTCTTGCTCTAATTCTTCGTTCAACATTTGCAGATAATTTGGAAAAACAGGACATTCTATGGTATCCTTGCTTGCATTAAAAGAATCTTCATAACAGAGAAAATTTCCAAGTAGTTCCTTTTCTGTAGGCCATGGCTTAAAGAGTTGCAAAAGAGCTAAATAGTAAAATTCCCTTTTCTCTGGATTTTCGCAACTCAATTTTCGATGATTAATCAAATGGCCTTTTCTCTGCTTCACTAGACATCCTTCACACCCAATGACAGCATATATTCCATTATTGATATCGTCTCTGATGTTCCTCTTATAAATATAGTTTTGCAGAACTTCATACAAACAACTGTTCTCAAGATGACTACTTCTATTTGGATAGTATGTATCCAACATGTTTGTCTTCAAAATATCTTTACTGTTTGGTTCTTTCTCCGCCAAATACTCAATTTCTTGTACAGATTTAAAAACTCGGTTTCGTGTTGTAGCAAGACCTAGACTCGCCCCAATAATTGTTCTAGACTTGGCGTAGAGACTTGCTGATGATAACCGATCAGAACATTCATATGCTCCAATTTCTCGATGCGATAACATCTTCAGACTGAAACTGTATAATTTTTTACTTATACTCTTTTCATGTGAAATATCCTCCCACATTTCCTTTAGTTCTGTCTTTTCTTTTTTTGTGATGTAAGACGTCACATTCGAGCCACAGCAATAGAGTTGTCATCAACGAACTGAATATCCATGTTAGCATTCCACATGGACAAAATCACTGGGTTGTAGTCGTTGATGTACTTGGACTCTTCGTTTCTTTTTAAATTGTATGTATTTTTTTGTGATTTCCTCATCACAGTATGTCGCAGAGAAGACATCAAATTATTTACTCTTCCTTTAGAAATCACTGGTCGTGGAAACCCAAAACGACATTTTGTGTAGAACTTGTCCTTGTTTTTGAATTTTCGACGACAGTACTTTCCACAACGATGGGATTGAAAGCGTAAAACTTGTTGCCTTAAACTGTTTTCTTCGGTAGTTTTCGGAACAGCACATTTTGAATACTCTTCAATGAAGCTCATCACTGGCTCATCCGAATCTGTTCCAAATTTGGGTGCATCTTTAATCCACAACAACATATGTATGTGAGGAGCACCTCTCGCTTGATACTCCTTTCTCCAAAAGAAATCCAAAACCTCTCCAAGGGGAGGATTTTTTTTGTTGGTAATAAAAGACATCCTAGCTTCAAATCTATGATTGAAATATCTGCATACATTCACTGGATCCAAAGAAAACAGTTCTCCAGGAGTTTTGAATTCTATATTTTATATATTTGCATTTGCCTCTCGTAGAAATTGAAGTAAGTCGTCCCATGCATACTCAGCACAGCTAACAGTGAGGAACCATGTAGGAGTTCCTAAGTTTCTTAGCATACATTTCAATTCCCCATGACGACGGTACCAATACTCGTTTGTACCACGCTGACATGCCATGAGATTGATTAGATGAGATTCCAAAATATTATCTTGCGGATTGACTTTCTCCATAAAGTCCCTCGCCGAAACATTTTGCAGATGTGCTCCACTTTTCAGTATATGGTTTACTGCATAAGAAAGCCCAGACAAGTCACTTTCATACAGTAGATGAAACAAATATGGAATGCATTGACGAAACCTTGGATCTTCAGCATATAATCTTAAAGTTCGATATTCAGATGAAGGAATTTGAACTGGTCGATCGTCATATCGTCCACCTCGACCTGTTGGAAATAAATGTGGAAAACAACGAGCTTCCAAACTTTCTTCCCATACACTAATGGGACTTCCTTTTGCTGCTTTCATTTGAAACAAGTCAATTGCATTCCCCATTACTTCTTTGGAATGCAAAGGATGAACAGTATAATGTTCATATGTTTCTTCACTTCTAGACACATCAACTTTTTCAATTTGGCCAGCTGAACAATCACTGTCTTCATCTGCAGCTGTTTCCTCTGCTGCAACACATACATGTTTGTAATACTCATTGTTTTTCACTAAATACAACGTTGCCTTTTTTACTTTCCTAACATCCACTAAATCTTGCCAGATTGTCTTACTCTTTGTCGGAACCCCATTAACTAGAATAACCAGAGGTTCCTCTTCCACTTTCTCTACACCAATTGTATCAATATTTTTCTTCAAATCTAGAGCCAAATAAACAACTCTTCCTTTTAATCCTCTCTGTAAATCTGAAGGAGGCAATTTCCCTATCTTAGGCTCCATGCGAACAATTGCCTGAAAAGGATGGACACATTGAATCAAAATAGATTCATAAGTATTTAAATCCATCAATTCAGGAGGAATGTCTACCAACTCAAGATTATTATGAACAGCTCTAGCAGGCATTCTGTTTTCATTTAATTTATTATAACAATATTTACAAATACTCTGATCAGAACTCAAATCAAAAGAATTCTCCACCAACAAATAAGTTGCAAAATCCTTCCACTCATAATTATTTATCTTTTCACTTTTTACGTATAAATCAACTAATCTAGTTTGATGCTTATAATGAGTTCGTCGACAACACACACAAGTAAAATTAGGCCTTTCACTTGATTTCACCTTAAACTTGGTAATTTCCTGGTCAAATTTTCTGTACTTGAAATCTGTACATTGTCTTCCACATTACCTTGAATTTCTGTGTCAATTTCTACACTGTCCTCTTTTTCACCAAAATAACAAATCTCAATTTCTTCACAAATCTTCTTCACATCTAATTCAGTTCCATGCAAAAGAGCACTGTTTAATTGTTTAAGCTTAAGTGCTGGACTTTTTGCATAATACAACCTTCTCACTAATTTCCTCATTTTGTTATGATGCACTGCTAACATCCTAAAATGATGAAAAACACTCTGACATACTTTTCTAGAAAGACAAGCCAGTGAATGCCCTTGGAAACCTGTGTTTTCTCTCACTCTGCAAGGATCTAACAGCCTGATTCATGTACATGCCGTTTTGCGTGTCCCTAATAGCGAATCATAGCGACTCGCTATTGAGGACACGCAAAACGGCATTCATGTAGGAATTGCTAATAAAATAGCGATTCCTACATGTTCTTTATTTGCGAGTAGCCATTTGCTACTCGCAAATACTCCCCATTCATTCCTATGGGCCAAGAGGCCCATAGGAATGAATGGGGAGTATCCCTTATTTGCGAGTAGCAATTTGATACTCGCAAATAAGATAGCGATTTTAAGGGTGCCAGGGGTGTCCAAAGGACACCCTGTAGCACCCCTAAAATGCACATTTGAACAGGTGTTGCGCACACACATGTCCAAAGGACATGTGTGTGTGCAACATGCAACTTAGAAAAATGCTTTTAAAAGCATTTTTCTGAGTTTTTGCTATTTACCGACAGGTCTGACCTCTCGGTAAATAGCGGCCCCAAAAGTGCAAAATCGCAATTTCCTGATGTGTCATGAATAGCATTTGAGGAATCTCTATTAGAGATTCCTTAAATGCCATTCCTCGCAAATATGCGAATTCTTAAATAGCGATTTTTGCATTTGGGATTGTGAATACCAAATGCAAAAATCGCACTCGCAAAGGGCCAGATTCTCAGAATCTGGCCCTTTTGCGAGCGCTATTGCCTACATGAATCAGGCTGTAAGTCTTGCAACATCTTCATTTTCTGTTTTAGACTTTTCTTACTATAAGAAATTAGGAAACAAATCGATTGAATCCTGTCGCACACTACAAATACTACTACACTTCCAAGTGTACACTGGACCTTTAGTACGTCTCCCTAAAACTTAATCAGTTAACACCTCTTCTGCATCTCTAGGCACAAGTTTCTCTTTTTCAATCGGACAACCGTCTTTCACCTCATATGCTCGACCACTGGTGTCAACTGCATGCACCAAATCATTCTCCTGGAAGTAACTATCCTCATTAAAAAATCGCTCACAAATTGAACTATGCATCCATTCTCCAGAAAAAATCTTTACAAAAATGAGTCCGATTAATTACTCTTTTGCATCTACTGTTTGATTTGAAAACATCAATTGTCTTGTTACGTGTCCTAATTCTATTGATTATTAAAATAAATAATTTTTTCTTAACTTCAAAAGCCTGATCAACAATCTTCTCTACACTTTTCTTTTTCTTATAAAAAGCAGCTCTCTGTTTACCTTTCTTAATGTTTTTTGACAAATTTAAAACCACCCTATTGCGAAACATTCGTTTACGAATGTCCCTAAATTGATTTTGCCTTCTATTCCTATACATATTATTCTCTCCTGCTCCAGTAGTAACATTTTTGGGGGGCCTCTCCTTCCTTTTCAAATTTGCTCTCTCCTTCTCTTTATTCACATTCTCATCCCAAAACATTTTTTATCTACATATGTACCGTAAGAAAGACTTAGTTGTCTTACCAGGAGCTTTTTTCCTGTTTTTTGAAGTATTTGTTGTAGAGGAGTGCTTCAATTCCGTTGCTGTTTTTGATTTTTTCCGCTTGGCATCTTTTCTTCTCCTCTGCCTTGAGGGCATATTTCCTTACTATTGAAATCTTGATTTCAATCTGTGTTAAAGGAAAAAATAACACAGTATAGACCACTATTACCAAACAACAAAGCAATGACAATAAGCAAACGATATAAACACTAGTTTACAACATATCTAAGTTTATATCACAGCAACTGTGTAACTAGGAGTGAGACAGAGAAAAAGAACTAGAGGAACTAACACAAAAAGACAGAGAGAGTCAGACAAAGAAACAGGTTGAGGGAGTAAAACATAGAGAAGAAGTAAGACAGAGAGAGTGTATAATATGTTGTAAGAGACTAAAACAGAGAGAGGCTGTAAAAGGGAGAAAGAAAGAGTAAGTTTGAGAGAGGGTGTAAGCGGAAGTAAATCAGAGAGAGGATGTAACAAGGAGTAAGTCAAACAGAGGGTGTAACACGAACAGAGGAAGAGAATAAAAAAGTCAGAAAGAGGGAGAGAACAGACAAAACAGACAAAAGGTGTAATAGGGAGTAACTCTGGGAGAGAATGTTACAAAGACAAAGGTTGTAAGATGGAGTAAATCAGGAAGAGGATGTAAGAGAAAGTATGACTTACAAATTGCTGTAAAAAAGAGACAGAGGGAATAAATTAGAGACAGGGTGTAAGAAAAAGTAAGTCAGAGAGAGAGTGTGACAGAGTGTTGCACAGAGTCAGGATGTAAAAAGGAATAGGTCAGAGAGAGGGTGTTAGAAGGGGACAGGTGGAAAAATAGAGTAAGTCAGGAAGAGAATATAATAGAGACTAATACATTGTTGATAATCCTTGGTAAAGAAATGTTAGTGCATAAAGGAATTGTATTTTCTAAATGAGAGAGGTTTCAGTAGTGTAATGAAATGCTTATACATATGACCTATGCTCTGTTTTGTAAATGTTATTTAAAAAAAGATTTCGGGCACATGAATTGGTTTTACATTATTGACAAGGATTAGATAGTATCTGCATGATTAAAAAAATATATTAGCACATTTCACAATCATGTCACCTGTGTTTCCTCAGATTAGTAAACAGATTGTGCAGATGAGGGGAGGCCTGTCCAGGGGTGCAGAGGACGCAAGTCCTGTGTCCAACAGTGCTGTGGACAGGACTCACCTCCTCTGACCCTTAGACAAGCCTCACCTCCTCCGTGCCCCCTGAACAGGCCTCAATCTATTGGGTATAATAGATGGTAACAGGATGCAAATGAGGTGAGACCTGACCAGGAGTACAGATGAGGTCAGGCCTGTCCTGGGGAGCAGAGGTGTTGAGGCCTATGTCTAAGAGGGCAGTGGAATGGACTTCATGAAGCCTCTACCCCACTGCACTCTTACGCACAGGCCTCACCTCCTTTGCACCCCTGGACAGGCCTCTCTCCCACTACACTCTTGAACACAGGCCTCATCTCCTCTGCACCCGTGGACAAGCCTCAACTCATCTGCAACCCTGAACAGGCCTCACCTCATCTGCACCCCTGGACAGGTCTCACCTCATCTCCACCCCTGGACAGGCCTCACCTCATCTGCACCCTGTTACCATCTATTATCCCCAAAAGATTGAGGCCTGTCCAGGGGGCACGGAGGAGGTGATGATTGTCCAAGTGTCAGAGGAGGTGAGTCCTCTCCACTGCACTCTTGGATACAGGCCTCACCTCCTCTGCACCCCTGGACATGCC
The DNA here is from genome assembly GCF_964261635.1 of Lissotriton helveticus. NCBI lineage: Eukaryota > Metazoa > Chordata > Amphibia > Caudata > Salamandridae > Lissotriton > Lissotriton helveticus. The sequence goes on from NC_136065.1 coordinate 1,716,333,461, forward strand.
TCACCTCATCTGCACAATCTACTTCCTAATCTGAGGAAACACAGTTGACATGACTCTGAAAGGTTCAAATATCTATTTAATCTTGCAGACACTATTTATTCCTACTCAAAAATTTAAAAGCTATTCATTTGCCCCAAAATCGTTTTTCCAATAACATTCAAGAAACAGAGCGCTCGTCCTATGTACAAGCATTCGATTAGTAAGCAGATTGTGCAGATGAGGTGAGGCCTGTCCAATCAATTTAAAAAAAAAAAACATCCAGTAAGACACTTATTTAAACATTTATTCTTCCATCGACCTTTACATATACATATATAAAACATATTTATTTTTCAGAAAGACACACATTCACTGGATGGTGTCATCAGTGATGTCATGAGTGATGTCACTGACCATGTCATGAGTGATGTAATATGTGACGTCATCAGCAGTGCATTGCAGGCGCGCAAGTTATAGTGAGTCCAACTAACTATAACGTGGGAATTTCAATGGTTTTATGTCAGTAAAATTTCCAGCTAACTATAACTGGTGTCAAACCTATGATTTTTTCAGTGAATTTAATAGGTTTTTTAAATGCTAATTCCTAACTATAACTGATTTGAAACCTATGGTTTTTTCAGTGAATTTCATAGGTTTTTAAAATGCTAATTCCTAACTATATAAGGCCTGAAACCTATGTTTTTTTCAGTGAATTTCAAAGGTTTTTTTAATGCTAATTCCTAACTATATAAGACCTGAAACCCCACCAGGAATCTCCAGTATGCGCCAGGGGACTGCATTGCAGAGAGGTGTAATGAAGCCACGCCCCTTTTTACACCTCTCTGCAACGCAGCCCCCGTGCATGTTTGAAGAGGGAGAACTAATTCCCCTTGCATACTGGGGGCCCCTGGGGGCCAACTAGCCCACCTGGAACCTCCAGTATGCCCCAGGGGGCTGCATTGCAGAGGTGTAATGAGGCTATGCCCCTTGTTACACCTCTCTGCAATGCAGACCCCTGCCGCGTTTGCAGAGGGGGAACTAATTCCTCTTGCATACTGGTGGTCCCTGGGGGCCAACTAGCCCACCAGGAGCCTCCAGTATGCGCCAGGGGACTGCATTGCAGAGAGGTGTAATGAGGCCACACCCTTTTCTACACCTCTCTGCAACGCAGCCCCCGTGTATGTTTGAAGAGGGGGAACTAATTCCCCTTGCATACTAGGGGTCCCTGGGGGCCAACTAGCCCACCTGGAACCTCCAGTATGCGCCAGGGGGCTGCATTACACAGCGGTGTAATGAGGCTATGCCCCTTTTTACACCTTTCTGCAATGCAGGCCACTGGCGCGTTTGCAGAGGGGGGACTAATTCCCCTTGCATACTGGGGGTCCCTGGGTCATATCTGCCCAAACACCGATATTCCAAACGATTGAAAATTACTTTTCTTGAGAAACATTTGGATTTGGATTATCATGTCCTATACTTTGGAATTTGTGAAAGACTGACTTTGAGGATGCTATAAATTACTCAAGTCTGCCCGAATTGTGTGGGTAAAATTGATACCTAGTCACTTTGAATAAGAATGTACTTACGTCTCGTCTAACATTTGGAAGAAATATCTAGTTATATGACAACAGGATACCGACATAACTTGAAGGAAATAAGAACGCCCTGAAGAAGTTCTGTTGTACAGAACGAATCGTTTTGGCTGGCTGTGGTACATAAACTTAAGGAAAATAAAAGCATTTGAATATACACCAAGATTCAGTGCTTCAATAAGGACTCTAAGTGATATGATTTGATTGGACGTATTGTGCAAGTGGTGCTGTGCCAAACTTTGGAATATTCTCCACTACTCTCTACTACTTACTCTCTCCTACTCCACTACTCTCAAATACTCACTCTCTACTTCTCATTCTCTACTACTCTACTACTCTCTACTACTCTCTCTCTACTACTCACTCTCTACTACTCACTCTCTACTACTCTCTCTCTACTACTCACTCTTTACTACTCACTCTCTACTACTCTCTACTACTCACTCTCTACTTCTCACTCTCTACTACTCTCTACTACTCACTCTCTACTACTCACTCTCTACTACTCACTCTACTACTCACTCTCTACTACTCTCTACTACTCACTCTCTACTACTCTCTCTCTACTAGTCTCTACAACTCACTATACTACTCACTCTCTACTACTCTCTACTATTCTCTCTCTCTGCTACTCACTCTCTACTACCATCTACTACTCACTCTCTACTACTCACTCTCTACTACTCTCTACTACTCACTCTTTACTACTCTCTACTACTCACTCTCTACTGCTCTCTACTACTCACTCTACTACTTACTCTCTACTTCTCTCTACTACTCACTCTCTACTACTCTCTACTACTCACTCTACTATTCACTCTACTACTCTCTACTACTCACACTCTGCTACTCTCTCTACTGCTCTCTACTACTCTCTACTACTCACTCTCTACTCTCTATTACTCACTCTCTACTCTCTACCTCTCTACCTCTCTCTACTTCTCTCTCTACTAGTCTCTACCTCTCTACTGCTACCTCTCTACCTCTACCTCTCTACCTCTACACCTCTACCTCTCTACCTCTCTCTACACGCACACATATACACATATATATATATGCATATGCATTTATATATATGTATGTGTATGTATATATATATATATATGCAAAGCAAAGCACAACTGCAATTCCGGAGCCCCAGAGACAGAAGGCAACACGAATCCCAAAATCTAGGCAAATTCTTATTTATTTGGCAAAAGCAGCAAACGAGACTGACGCGTTTCGGGCGGTTGCCCTTGTTCACAGTCACACATTACCCCAAATGCCTGTTTTTTTAAATTGCTTGTGCACACCATGTGACATCAATAGGCATAGAGAAAATATTACTACGGTCTTTCTGTGCATTTCTGAGAACAGGGGTTACATTTTCATATTCCTCATTTCATGTTTGCCTATAAAAGTAAACATGCTTATTTCTGATTAAATTCAATGATTGGTAACAAGATTGTATCTGCATAAATGCAATAATAAGGTCTAAACAGTCCAATATTACTAATGCAAAGTTAAAGTGCAAAGTAACGCAAGATGTAAACATTTCACTAAGTGCAAATAGGCAATTTCAGTTATAAAAGTATAAATACTTAAAAACTTCCAATACAAAAGTAATTATTATATCTAAAAAATTACCATATACACATGTTAAAAGATGCAAAATTTGTAAACTTCTACACTCTGTGCAAATTGCGCAAAATAGATAAAAGTACTGTAAAGACCAAATAAATACTATTTACAATCCTGCAGGGACATCTATAAATGATGGCAACCCTGTAACTCCTAACCTAACTATGAGGGACATCTACTAATGATGGCAACCCTGATATTCTCATTGATTCACAACCCGTCTGGTAGATCTCTATGCAATAATCCTAAATGTGCTAATAACACCATAATACAATGTGTTAAACTCAAAATGGAAAGTAATATAATCCATTCTTAATTGAGTAGCCCCCAGTGCAGAAATTATATAAAATAGGGAAGGGAAAAATGACTGGAATCAACAATGGGAAAGGCGAGAGACTAAACAGAAAACCCCACAAGGAGAACAAAAAGGGGCAAAGATATTAAAGTAAGAATCCATCTGCTAATGATTACCCAGACCAGCTTAAAGAAAATGATAAAGATCTTCCGTGGTATTGAGCCCATTCGGTACCTTAGTGTCCAGCTCCAATATCATTTTCGACTCCATTTGACCCAAAAGCTTGTCCCTATCTCCCCCTCTTCGTGGTTGGGCAACTGAGGTCAACACAAAATAGTTCAGGCACTCCAAGTTGCTATCATGAACTTTTCTGAAGTGCCTGGCGACAGGGTATGTATTGTCGTTGTTGACAATGGCACGAAGGTGTTGCAATATCCTGGCGTGTACTGCTGGCCGAGTACTCCCGACATATCTCAGGCCGCAAGTACACGTCAGGACGTATACTGCATATTCAGTCCTGCAGTTATAGTTTCCTTTAATCTGCAATGGAATTGGACTGAATGGGGTCGTATAAGAACAAGTAATTGCACCAAATTTACATGCCTGACAGCTGTTACACTTAAAAAATCCATTTCTTGGGGTAACCGGGTTGTCTGTGTGGTGAGTTCTGGAAAAGGATTAGAGACATGACTACGTAAGGAGGGTCCCCTTCTAAACGTAATTATTGGATTAGCAGGAAGATCTCCTGCTAAAACCCCATCAGTTTGCAAAATGGGCCAACTCCTAGTCAAAATGGACCTTATTTTTCTGTCCTGACAACTGAAGGCTGTAAGGAACCTTATTTCTGAGTTTTCACTGCCTTCCTTATTGTTCATGTTGTCTTTCTCTTGTGACAGTAAGGACTCCCTAGTTCTTTGCTGAATTTTCATGGCCGCTCTATTCAGGGTTTTGTCATTGTATCCCCTGGCCTTAAATCTATTGATAGATTCTTTGATGCATTTGTCTCTTTCCTCTGAATCACTGCAAATTCTCTTTATTCGGAGTAACTCCCCATAAGGGATGTTATCTATGGTATGTCGCGGGTGGGCACTACTTGCGTGCAATGTGGAGTTGCCCGCAGTTTCTTTTCTGTAGAGGGTGGTTGCCAACAAGTTATTTTTTGGGTAAACCTTCACGTCCAAAAAATTAACTGATTTCTTACTAATGTGGTGCGTAAATTTCAAGTTGTAATCATTAATGTTTAGCATCTTAATAAAATCTATCGCACTGGCTTCATCACCCCTCCAGATTAAAAACACGTCGTCAATAAATCTGACCCACTGTTCCACATGTTCAGAAAAGATGTTCAAGTGGTCCCCCATGAGGACCTGCTTCTCCCAATAGCCTACGTGCAAGCATGCATAGCTAGGGGAAAAGCAGGCCCCCATAGCCACCCCCCTCTTTTGTAAAAAGACATCCCTACCAAACATAAAGAAATTATGATGTAGGCTCCACTTAACCAATTCTACTAACATCTTGTTGTGGTTATAGCAATTGGCTGGTCTCATGCTTAAAAAATATTCCAAAGCTTTTAGACCAGTGGAATGCTCTATGCTCGTGTACAGAGCTTCGATGTCCAATGTTGTTAGTAGAGAGTTCTTTGTCCATGGGGTATTCTTGATTTTCTGTAGGAAGTGTCCTGTATCTTTAATGTACGTTGACAGGCTGGAGACCAGAGGTTGTAGGAAGTAATCTGTATATTGTGCGAGATGTTCACCAATGCTATCTATTGCCGAAATAATCGGCCGTCCCGGGACTGGAGTAATCCCCTTGTGCACTTTGGGGATTAGATAGAATCTGGGCATTATCGGCAGCTCAACGTGCAAAAACTTGAACTCTTGCATGGAGATTAAGCCCTCCCTTCTATACTTGAAGAGCATTTTCCGTAATTTCTCCCTAGCTAGATCATATTCTTTCAAGTTTGTTTTCATATAGCAGGTGGAGTCCGACAATTGTTTAATAGCCTCTGCTATATATTGTTCTTGGGGCCATATGACTACATTCCCCCCTTTGTCAGAACCACAAACTATATTGCATTGATCATTTTTCAGTTTGTTCATAAGCTCCCAATACTGTTTTTCGTGTTCTCGCTTGGCCCTCCTACGGTGTTTGACCTGATGGTAAAGTTTTTTAAGGTCTGCTGTCACTACATCATGGAATGTATCTATTGCATCCTTAGGCATAGTGGGTGTGAAAGTTGACGTCGGTTTGAATGGGCTTGAACCTGCTCCGATTTGAGAGATTTCAGCTTCTCTCAGTTCCTCCTGTGTGGACATGATAGTACTGGGTTCATTGCCTTCATCGCTCAAATGATGAAGTGTGAGCATCCCTCTGATGTCACGGGCTTGAAGCGGTGGAGTGGCAGGGTTCACATCCCCTATTTCTGTGTTGTTTGAACCCTCCTTGATGTTGAAGAATTTTCGAAGCTTCAATTTCCGTATATACTGAAACACGTCCACTCTAGTGGCTGTGTAATTGAAGTCCGTTACTGGACAGAAGGTGAGGCCAAGACTTAGCAGTTGATTTTCTGCAGTGGTAAGGGTGGTGGAAGATAAATTGATGACTGTCTTGTCACTCAATTTCTGTTCTTGCGCCAATGCTTTTTCTTTTTGTTGCTGTTGTTTGTATTTGTGTTTTTGGCGGCGCTCTTTTCGACGGCGGTTGATTCTGGCCCTTTTTTCCGGTGATTTTGCTGATTTCGTGGGCGCAGAGTTTGCAACCGCGCGATTTACTAAAAAATCCACTTCTTCCTCCAAATCCAGAACCATTAAGGGCCCTTCATCTCCATTGCCTGCTGTTAATGCCTCATCATCCGAATAGACACTGCTTACACTGCTGTTTGTGGAATTTGAATCACTATTGATTTGAGCATCTGAAACCACTTCCGTGCATGAACCACTTGCATTTTCTTCCGCCCTTGCCGTTGTCTTCATCGGGGCTGATTTCTGGTTCATTTTTAAACGTTTTGCGCTGTCAAACTTACGTGCGAAAGTGTAGATTTTTCCGTGCTCGTAATCATCCTTGTCACGCGCAAACTTCCATGCTTTGCGCACTTTGATTTTTTCCTCATGTTTGTTAACTTTTTCGTGTATCTCTTTTCTCATTGTTACGATGAGGTCATTAGGTTCTAATTTTAACAGTTCCCCATTAATTTCTTCCATTTCTTGCAGCAGTTGTACGCGGTCAATTTCGGCATATTTGATAAGTATTTTAACTAAATTCCGGGAGACATCCAAGTTGCTATGTCCCCACTCAACATTTCTGGATGAGGCTTGTCATAGCTGGGAGCAAGTAAAATCCTTAAGCCCCTTGGGATTCGTCCTTCTGTGATATACATCGTTAAAGACTTGTGCTCCCACCACATTGTAACTTCGTTTTTCATCGTTTTTTCCAAACGTTTCATTAAAGCTCTTATTTGTGTTTCAATCGAAGGGATATTGCTCTGGGCGGATTCTGATGTACCTGTCACTACTGTAGCTCCCTTACGAGTGATTTTAGGCAAGTTGTTAAACAATTCCAGTGAGGCCGCCTCTCGCCCCCTCATTGTTTCTTCCGACATTCCCGTTGCTGCCATAATTGCCGAAATGTTAAAGTGTAAAGTATCGCGCTCGGGATACTAAAAGGCAGATGTTTGTTCAAGCCTTAAGTACCCTCGCGTTTGCCTGTAGTCCTCCCCACCGCCTGATATGCGTTTGTAGGCACTCACCCTACTTTCTTTATCGCTCGGCTGTACACGGCGCTGTACCTGGCTCTCCCGCCCGATCCACTGATGGCGAGGGCTCTCCTGGCGTGCAGCGTTCTCAGAGAGCTCCGTTCGAAAGTGGGTGTGCTCAATCTCCGCAGGCAGGCAGGGTCCGTCGACAAATTCCACTCTCATGGACAAAATCCCACTGGTTGACGTAGTCGAACAGCTTGCAGGGAGTGGATTCGAGGCGGAGGCAACCACCCTCCGCGGATTAGATGCAAAGCAAAGCACAACTTCAATTCCGGAGCCCCAGAGACAGAAGGCAACACGAATCCCAAAATCTAGGCAAATTCTTATTTATTTGGCAAAAGCAGCAAACGAGACTGACGCGTTTCGGGCGGTTGCCCTTGTTCACAGTCACACATTACCCCAAATGCCTGGTTTTTTAAATTGCTTGTGCACACCATGTGACATCAATAGGCATAGAGAAAATACTACTACGGTCTTTCTGCGCATTTCTGAGAACAGGGGTTACATTTTCATACTCCTCATTTCATGTTTGCCTATAAAAGTAAACATGCTTATTTCTGAATATAATTCGATGGTTGGTAACAACATTGTAGCTGAATAAATGCAATAATAAGGTCTAAACAGTCCAATATTACTAATGCATACATATATAAACATATATAATCTGTTTATCTATATAAATACAAATATAAATGCATGCATACATATACATATATGCATACAGATGCATGTTATTTACATGAAAGTTTAAAAAACACTAATAAAAGCAAAGCTAAAAAGCCACCTCATTACAAACAGAATGGCTTTAACTTAAATGAGGGCGAGATCTATTGCATTTTCAATGCTTGTTTACTTTGGTTCCATCAAGAAGGCATTCAGATGTGTCACACATTTGCCATAAATTCTGAATGTTAGCACTCTAGTTGCTCATTAGATCACTGTAGTAAAGCTACTGCTCACCAGGGAAGTCTGCTGCAGGTATTCAAAGTGCATGTTTCAGTCTGCATGTCAGAATTTTTTTAATGAAATAGAAGAGGATTTTAGAAGTCACTCAAAATGATTCCTAATTTTTCTTTCTGAAGCACTAATCATACTTTCTATGGCAAAATATACCCCCTCATTTTGTTCCTTTTTAAATTAAGTGTTTTAAGAGTTACCACTTTATTCCCATCACGATGGCTTCAGGTGTGCTATACCTTTGTAATAAGTAGGATTGTTAGTGCTCTAGTTGTTCTTTAGAACACTCTAGGAGGCTGCAGTAGTACACAAAGGAATCAACTGACAGTCTCTGTCCTTGTTGGATGTACATGTTTTACTGAGAATGTCCGACTTCATTCTCACATGACTGAGAAAGATAATGTGAATTTACAGAAAATATGCTTTCAGTTTAGCTTATAGATCCCCTTCCAAACCACTGTGGGAAAATCATGAGATATTAGTTTTCTTTCAAACACGATTCATGATATCACAGCAGAAGGCTTTTTCACATGGTAAAATCACCTTAGAACACACCAAAATTCCTAAAATGAGTATGGTACCATCAACAAATGATTTATAATGTAACTAAAGTCCTAAAACCCTCTATTAACTACAATGGTTTTTAATGAGGTGCTATCATGTATATTGGTCCCAAGATGGCTGCCAACACTTCTTGGATGAAGTGCTGACAGCCAATCAGATCAGATGTGTGGTTAGGCTCCGCCCAGATATATATACTTTTTTTTAACCTAAATTACTCAAAATCCACTGGAGCATATATCTTGAGACATAGCAAAGGCACATCGGGCTACCAGTCCCTACAATTTTGCCAAGTTTTGTGGAAATCCATTCAGCCGTTCGGGCTAAAAGTGAGTCCAACCGCCCTATGGAAATTAACATGGGAAAAACACGTTTTGGGACCCCCCTTTTATCTCGGCCCCCGCTTGACGAATCCCCACCCAAACTTTCAGGGAAGGAGCGGAGCGCAGCGAGGCAAATTTAAAGAAAATTACAGGCAGATTCCTCAACCGGCGCCAAAGTTATTCCCAATAGAATGTTGCGGATTTCCTATGGAAAACAATCCTAACTATAACTACCTACTGGCGACCGCCAGCAGGTAATATATATATATATATACACACACACATATATATATTACCTACTGGCGGTCGCCAGTAGGTAGTTATAGTTAGGACCTAGTTTCCATAGGAAATCCGCAACATTCTATTGGGAATAACTTTGGCGCCGGTGGACGAATTTTCGCGAATTTCTCAAATTAGATGGCCCGCTCCGCTCTGCTCCTTCCCTGAAAGTTTGGGGGAGATTCGTCAAGCGGGGGCCGAGATAAAGGGGGGGTCCCAAAACATGTTTTCCCCATGTTAATTTCCATAGGGCGGTTGGACTCACTTTTAGCCCGAACGGCTGAATGGATTCCCACCAAACTTGGCAAAATTGTAGGGAGTGGTAGCCCGATGTGCCTTTGCTATGTCTCAAGATATGTGCTCCAGTGGATTTTGAGTAATTTAGGTTAAAAAAATATATATATCTATAAGCGTGCCCCGGTACGCGCACCGGGGCGCGTACCAGCGCATAACGCGAGTTCGCGAGCGGAAAGCTGATTGGCTCTCGGGTGTCTGTCAACATTCCAAACAGTCCGGAGCGGCCACCATCTTGTGTCTCGGTAGGATCGAGACACAAGAGGTGGCAAAAACAAAGGGGGAAATGACCAAAAGGGGGCAGGGTAGACCCCCCTTACCCCTTAGGTTTGATGTGGGGGCCATAATAGAACTGTTGGTGAATGAGTGGATGTGTATATAGATGGTGGAATTACTGAATTGGTTGTTGTAACTGGTATGGGTATCTCCATTTTTTTGTAAATTTTAGTTTCTATTTTTGAATATGTGTTTCAAGGGTTACATTACACTGAAAGGAGGTCTGTCACTCTGTCACAAGGATGGTGTCATCAGTGATGTCATGAGTGATGTCACTGACCATGTCATGAGTGATGTAATATGTGACGTCATCAGCAGTGCATTGCAGGCGCGCAAGTTATAGTGAGTCCAACTAACTATAACGTGGGAATTTCAATGGTTTTATGCTAGTAAAATTTCCTGGTAACTATAACTGGTGTGAAACCTATGGTTTTTTCAGTGAATATATATATATATATATATATATATATATGTATATATATATATATATATATATATAGCTCTCACAGGATGCACTCAACACCAAGCCTGCTCAAAAAGCTGTCTCTGACAACTCGCATTCCCTTTCAAGTTGGATACTTTTGCTGACGAGTTTCAACACTTTCGTCCCTACTTCAAAGGCAGCTTCTTTCCAGGTGAGATACGAATCACTCCCATTTATTCAAATTAACCATATGAACCATAGTGGGCTGTACTTGGTTCATATCAATGGCAGGCATAGTGCATCATGGAACTTGGTGTACGAATTGGGAGTCACATTATATTTACCTTAGTTGGTACCGTACTCACAAGATTAAAAGCAATTGTTTTCCTTAGTAGGATCCTGAAGGGCTTGCAAGTTCATTACATCTGGCTCGCTGCGCTGCATTGGTTTAACCAGTTATAAACCACAGCTTCTTAGTGCCAAGATGGTGCAGTCCTATCACGATGGGGCCGCCATGTTGATTAATTTGCATACCAAAATGCCCTGGAGCTCTCAGAGGACGCACTCCACAGCAAGCCTGCTCAAAAATTTTCTCTGACAACTCGCATTCCCTTTCAAGTTGGCATCTTTTGCTGATGCGTTTCAAGACTTTCGTCCCTTCTTCAAAGGAAGCTTCTTTCCAGGTGAGTTACGAATCACTCCCACTTATTCAAATTAACCATATGACCCACAGTGGGCTCTACTTGGGTCAGAACAACAGCATAGTTGCTCACGGAACTTGAGGTTTGAATTGGGAGTCACATTACATTTACCTTAGTAGGTTCCGTACTCACAAGATTAAAAGCAATTGTTTTCCTTAGTAGGATCCTGAAAGGCTTGTGAGTTCATTACGTCTAAGTCGCTGCAAAACATTGGTTTAACAAGTTCAAAACCACAGCTTCTTATTGTCCAAGATGGTGCAGTCCTGTCACAACGGGGTGGCCATGTTGATTAATTTACATGCCAAAATACCCTGGAGCTCGCACAGGACGCACTCGACAGCAAGCCTGCTCAAAAAGCCTTCTCTGACAACTCGCATTCCCTTTCAACTTGAATTCATTTGCTGACTCGTTTCAAGACTTTATATATATATATAATGTATGTATCCCTAAACCATTAGCGGCTCCTCGAGGGAGTGGTGCGGGACAGTGGGACGGGGAGGGCCAGGGTGGGGGGTAGTAAACTACGAAATACGGCCGCACAGAGATAAGTAAATAAACGAATAAATACTGCCCACCACCTTTCCGGTCAAGAAACGAATACTGGAACATTGGCGGGCAATTACCAATAGGGCTATGATCTGCAGTACGGCAAGGTATTTTCAAGAAAACAACGATGGTTATTAAATGAAAGCAAAAAACTTTGGCATCAACACTGTACCTAGACATCCCAGGGCAGGAAATAGGACTTCTGCCTTACGCAGACTGGAATCCAGCTACATTATGCAAACTTGTTGTCTGATCCCATTGTAAAAGAATAACGGTTTATAGATCGGATTGGGCATCTCCCATAACCCACACAGTCCCAGACTGTTAAAAAAAAAAGATCATTAGTGAGAATTTAATAACTTTCCCTTTCCCTCTCTCCCCTCCATTTTTTAGGTAGAGGTTTAGCGGCAGCGCACATGCACTGCTCGCTCTGCAAGACATACTTTAGTAGAGTATGGCAGACAAGCTGCCCTCACTCTCCAGCCATATTTTTCATTGGCTTCTGTCTTTGTCCTTCGTAAATTCTGTCTCCTAATTGATTATGAGGCTTGTTAATCCCGCCTTATTATGGCCAGTTGTCATTTGTACCCTCCCATGGCTATTGGCCCCTTTACTTCAAGTGTTACACTGTATAGCATGTGTTATTTAGAGCACTAATTTTCCCCTTTGTGCCCCCTTCCCGCCCACACTCCCATTGCCCATGCCTTTTCCACCTCCCCCACGCTCCCGTGACCATGCCTTCTTGCACCGCCGCACTCCTGCTGTCTGTGCCTTCTCGCCCCCTGCACCCCGCCTGCCTGCCACCACTCCAGTTTACAATGCAATAGGTCTCATGTCAATGAGGGTCCTATTGCATTGCAAATGCTTGTTTAAAAATCCCAAAGCACAGGCCAGAAGAGAAATTCACGCTTTACTAAATTCAAAGAAGTACACTACAGAAGGTGCAGCTGCTGAAAAAGATGGTAGGAAAATCTGTGTAAGAATGCATACGTGTGTATAGTCACACTAGGTCCCTGTGAAAGGCACCGGGAACTCCTTCTCTTCCCCATCTCTCACTGCTGTTTTGCCCCTCCTTCCCCGCTGACATGGCAGAATGAGCGCCTTGACTTGATCCACTGAGATAGCAATGCTATAGGCCAGGCAGAGCCAGAGTGGACATCTGACACACTCATTCACTGGAAACGGACACCACACTACATGATGACAGGTCGCTTGTGGGGGAGGAGGCTTTAACCAGTCCTGGTTTATCAACTGTTACCTCAGGAGATGCTCGGATGTGTAGGCCCTTATTTGTAGGCGGGCAATTGAAACTACAAGTCGTAGCATACTCTGTGTTGTTGACTAAAATACTCCACGTGGGCGAGTTACAGCTATGCACTACATTCTGTGCTCTAACACCGTATAATTCGGGTGTGATCTGAAGATCACCAGATCCCTTGTGGAACTCTGGCCACACACGGGGAGGGCACTCTACACACTTCACATGCTCTACACACTTCACGTGCTCTTATGACCTCCTGCCCTTGGAGTGGGCCTAGTCTAGCGGGGTGCTGTAAATACCTTCCCCAAACTATTGCAAACTAGAGTATATACACAGCAGGGTTTGCTCGAGGAGGGGGTGGACTCTCCTCCATTGAGAAATGCATTTTATAGTATATTTTGACAGAAATGAGCTAAACGCATGGTGTGTGAAAGGACACAGTAACATGCTACAATACTTTATGGTTTGCATTGTACCTCCTCCCCCCACCCCTCCACTCCACCCAAACTTCCACTGCCCGCTCAGTAATGTGCAATAATGTCCTGCATTGCTAAATACTTATAAGGTCCCAAAGGCGAGACAGATTGCATTGCAAATGCTTGTTGTTCCTTTCATATGTACAAATTGATTGTTTGAGTCCTAGAACATTATTTTTTTACCTTGTTTTGCAGAATAAATGAAGGTCCAATATGAGTGAGATTACTGGGAAATGGCACCTAGGGAGTTAATCTGCACGAAGGAGGCTCTGCCCATTGTGGAAACCTTGTTCATCATCTTAGCGGGATCGTAAGATTATACGACCTCGAGAGAACTAGGGGCTGTTTTGGGACATTGTCTAAGCTACTCTAGCTCAACAATATGTACATGTAGGGTATTCTTCTTTTCCTTTCTCCCCCTACTTACAGCTTTCCTACAATAAGAGGTTGACTCATTACCTTTACCATATCCATTCCACTTTTTCAGCATGCATAACTGAATCCAGCATTCGGGTAGTATACTTATATACTGAACAATGTCAATCATGACCAAAATTGAGTTGGTTAGCGACAACAGGCTCTTACCTCATGAATTAATGAGCAAAACGGAATAGCTGAGTGTAATAATGTACTCAACTAGAACTGCAGATACTGTTTGGGTAACAGAATAACTGATCGTTGTCGAAATTATTTGAATGTTAAATCAATTTTGTGCCTTAATTTGATACAATGTTGACCAAAAAGACAGTCGGATTGAGGGAACAATGACAGTATTTTTTCCATTTTTGTTTGACGCGATCTGTGTGACACTGTATTTACTCCTTTTGGTGGGTAACTGTGGTCATGTGACCAAGACCGATGTAGGTCGAAACACGTTATTTTCGTTGAGCCGCAATAAAAAGATACTGTACAAAAGAGCACTGTTTGTGTGGCTGGATTACTTTTCTTTCCAGTGAGGAATTGATATATACATATTCAGGCACCCTGGGGCATTGACCATAACTGGTGGGATCCCTGGTATTTAATGGTCCCTGCTCTTGGTTCAAACTGTCTTACCTGTGAGATCAGTGAGATCAGTGAGCCATGGGGCGTGCTGACATTACTGTTAGATAGTGAGTGGGACAGGGGCTGATTCCGCATCATCTCCCACATCACCAGAAATGCAGGGTAGCCTCCAGTGGATCACATGATTCCCCAAGTGGACAAGCTATTGACATCAATGTATTATCCATCACAGTTAAGGGGCTAATTGCCCTTTCCTCTAACAGCTTGTCACAGGTGTCTTACTCAACGCATTAGAAAATGTTTACCACATAGATAACTACCATGAACATAATGCAATGGGACATGATAGCTTGGGCTTCGTAACCTCTAGTTGTAATGTAACACGTGAACTGAGAACTGCACAACTAAAATGACCATAACATTATGGAGGTGATAATAAGGTGAATGGCTGTTGAGTCCAGGTACACACTTCATAGACATTGATGCTAGTTTTCTACAGAGTGACCACAACAATTTTTGGGGAAACTGTTTAAAATGATATGTTAAAAAATCTATTACATCTGCAATGCAATGAAATCATTTCAAATGGTAATCTGTACAGTCGGGTTCAATGCTGAATCAGCACTGGTAGAAGACTAACCATAAATTACATTTCTCCTCCATTATCGCTGTATGGAATTAACAGCTGGTCCCTACAAAACTGATCATTCCTAAGACAGCCTATTATTTGTCTGATAATGATGTCAATGGAAGGCATTGGCCTAGAGTTGTGCATGAATCGTGTGTGCTTTATGAGACTACCCACAACAATTAAGGTTTTATTTGTAATCCCTAAGATGATTCCCTTTGCTAGCTATTTTTTTATTGTGCTTATTGTGTAGGTTGACAACAATTGATATAGTCGGTGGAAAAAAGGGCTCCCAGGTAGCTAACCATAAGTAATATGTCGATTATAGGTACACATTAAATAAGGAGAAAATATCCGTGATTTAAGTGTCAAAATACCTTAGTTGGTACCAATAAAGATAATTGTTCATAGGTATGGCCTTCATATCAAATTACACTTATTGGGGGTCCTTTGTTGAAGTACAATAGAAAGCTGGTCTGAAATTGAAAAATTTAAAACAGAAGATTTAGAGTAGGGGAAATGTAATTGAGTTGAACAAATTCAGATTGGTGTTTAAATTGCTGGAAATGGGCTATAGAAAGCATGCAAATTCTGAGGCATATCATGCACAACAATGGAATGGGTTGTTTTTTTTGGTCATGTAACATAACAGTGGCTATGACTGGTGAGGTTTACATTGATTAAATCACATGGGAAGGTAATTATGGTTTAAGATGGAAATTGTAATCAACTTTTTGAATACATGTACTGAAGACGTGGTTGCTCTGAGAGCATGAGAGCTCACAGGTTATGTGCAACACTGGTGCACTCCATGGAGTCTTATAAATGGGAAGGGACTTATGGTTATGTGCCAACAAAACACCTCCTGTACTGGTTCTGTTGCTGGAATATTGCTGCAAATCACATCATTGTTGTCATCAATGACGATTTTCCGTGAAATTGAATGATTCTTTCCTGGATCTTTGAGGCATTTGATATATTTAGTGTCAGCTCAGGCAATAAGTTGTTTGATGAATGACAATAAAGTGGTTTGTGCAATTTTAAGGCATTTAGATTCTCCTCAGAACATTTCTATTTCTTTACCGCGGCATAGGATTCTTTCATGTCTGATAATTACCGTGTTTGTATTTTTTTTAGGGCCCAGCAGATTAGACACGATCTAGGCACTCACACCTCCGAGCATCAGTTCCTTGCCATCTATTTGTTTGGACAACGGTTTTGCTTGTGATTAGCAGCTTTGGTGTGTTGATGACTTCTTGGAAAAACAACATTTCTCTAACATGTAAGTCCTGTGTGGAAATACATATGTATTCTAATCCAGGAAATATGCATTTTGTATAAAGCCTAATTTGGTTTAGGACATGACTCTTATAGACAGATTGCAAAAACTGTTCTCTATTTCGAAATACTCACATTTGACTTTCTGTATTTTGAATTACTCAATTTATTTTCCGAGCAAAAAGTTAATCTCTATTTGCCAACTTCCTATATATTAGGATTTTGAATTTGGATATTGAATCCGAATCTCAGTATTAAAAAAAATACATTTTGGATACTACTCAATGAGTATGCACACTGTGTACTTCATGACTACTTTCAAATTCACAAAGAAATCTAGGCACAAGTGTATCCTGCAATATATGAGCATATATATGTAAAACCTTTGGCATGGAAAAGTGCAGGCTTGTTAAGCAGTGATGAGTCAGATTTCTCAAGAATGACCACCCGGTCATCCCGGTATTTATTTTATCCCAAAAATACATAAGAAACCTGAGAAACTGCCAGGGAGGCCGATTATTTTGGCACACAATAGCCTAATGGAGAACACATTGCGCTATGTTGATTACTTTCTACCAAGATCATGTCAAGACTTTACAATCGTTTGTCCAGGATACCAGTGATTTTTTGCGTAAAATCTGTGATATCATGTGGGATCCGGAATACGTGTTGATTAGATCAGATGTCACCTCGCTTTATACTAGTAACACCATCATGATGGTATTAAAGCAATAGATCACTATTTGAGTTATAAACCCATTTTCATGTATAACCATAACAAAATGATATTGACTATGATTATGACTTGCCTGAACAACAACGTTTTCTTGTTCCAAAACCAGATTTTCCATCAAACGAGGGCCATAGCCACAGGAGCCTGCTTCTCTCCCAGTTATGTCTTTCTCCACATGGGACTGTGGGAAGAGCAGGTCCTCAAAGGACAATTTGTTGATATTTTGGCTTACCATGTAACATGCTGGTATCGTTATATCAACGACTTCTTTTTTATCTGGAAGGGAACTGAAAAGCAGGCCCTTGAATTTGTTGAACAAATCAATAGGAATATCCTCAACCTTCAATTCACAGCTCACATGAGTAAAGAAGTAGTGTGTTTTTTGGACGCTGAGGTGTTCATTGAAAATGGAAAACTTGAGTCTAGGTTGCACAGAAAGCCTATGGCAGGTAACACAGTGCTCCATGTTAGCAGCCACCATCCAGAGCACCTGGTTCGCAGCATCCCTTTTGGGGAGATGCTGCGGATCAGGGGTATATGAAGCATGGAGTTTGACTGTGTTAAAGCCCAAAGTGACAGCAGAATAAGATTACTGGCCAGGGGCTAATCTGATGATATGATTAACAAAGCTATTAACAAAACTGTCCTAGTCCTAAGATCTGACGTTTTGACTAGTAGTTGCACTATTTGACAGTAGTAGCGCCTGTTGAACCTGTCAGATTGATTATGACGTCTAATCGTCAATATTGGGCGTTACGCAGGATAATCAATCACAATTGGGTATTGGTTTGCAGTGACCCAGTAATAGGAGGGTCCCTTACAAAAAACCCTAGCATAGCTTTTAGGAAAGCATGGTCAATGTGTGACACTCTGGTTAAAAGTAGCCCTGGACTAACCACTACCAAAACATGGTTGAACTCCAGAAGGGTATTTGTTAGATGTACCAACAGCAAAGCATATAAGTACGGCATCAGTAAAATGTTGTACAAAAGTCCCTTTCTTGATGACCGGGTTTCCATCTCTAAGATGCTCACATGCCAGACTGATTTTGCCGTATATGTGCTGGATTGTTCGTGTGACCTGCAATATGTGGGCAGTACCAAGTTGCAGGTCCACGAGAGGATACTCCAGCACATAAGGGCAATCAGTAACCGTGATGCATCTTACCCTGTTGCCAGACATTTTAAGGAGGTTCATGGCAATTGTCTGGAACACTTGAGATATTTTGTGGTGGACACAGTGCCACAACTCAGACGAGTGGGCAACAGGGACGCTCTACTTTGGAGGTTGGAAACAAGATATATCCTCGAATTAGACACTTAGGGCCCCATTAGGATGGTGGGCGGATCGCCCCCGCCAACCATGCCAGAATGACCCTCCGCCATATTATTATGGCTGGGGGTCCGGGGCGGACGGAAAGACCGTCTGCCGCTGTTCCACACCGGTCGCCTTGCGACCGGGCGCAAAAGGGTTACTTATGGTGGCGGTGTCTATCAGAGACTGCCAGCCATATAAGAATGGGCTTTTTCCAATGCCTTTCCGTGGCAGCATTGCCGCCACAGAAAGGCATGCGGAGTCTGCTTTGGGGGCCCGTTGAAGGGCCCCAGGGACTCCGGGGGGGTTGAGGGGTGCACATGGGGGGTACCTATGGTACCCCCCAGCATTTCAAAGAACAAAAGTGGCAGGCACCACGCGGTGCCTGTCACGTTGTGCTTTGAAATGCACAACATGTATTTTTACCATTGCGACCGCGGTGCTTTCAGCACCACCCGCCACAATGTTAAAAATACAGGATGCGCCCGCCACTGTGGCGGGCACATCCTAATTTCCCACACCGGACCCCCACCCTTATGGTGGGGGGTCTCTTTCTACGATGGAATGGCGGGCGGACAAAGTCCGTCCGTCATCCTAATGGGCCCCTAAGAATACCCAGGGCCTCAATTCCAGCGAGGACCTATATACATGCCTTTAGCTTTTCTCAATCTGCGTAGGCTGCACTGAAATTGTTAGATTGATTTAACGAATATGCCTCTGAAACTGTTTATTTATATTTTTAAGCGCTTTTTAAATATCTGTGGTGGCACTTTAATCTGTGCACTTACACTTTGTTGTATAGACATAGAGAGATTAGTATCAGCCCACTTGGGCAAAATGATGTTGCTGGAGCAGAGACAAACACTAAGGCAAGGTCAATTGCAGTGTATGCGTTAATAGGAGAGTGTATATAATGATGAAATATACACTAGTGCTCCAATTTATATTCCTACCTTGTACACTGACTTGGATATGGATTATACAATCAAATGGTCACTTATAGTTGGCCTTTGTTGTTGGTCCTTTATCTGTAATGAATGTATTTAAATGTTTTTAATATTTATGAATTAATGAGTATTTATTTTTGTATGTGGGTTTATGTTTTGTACAGTCAGATAATATGATTGAAACACATGAATACATATCCACATTTGTTCAACCTACTTGGGCATTATTTAAGTATTCGCGGAAAATTCGTTCCGCTTGCGGAAATTGGAATTTTTGGCAATTTCGCGATCTGCGAATCACGCAAAATTGCCCACAAATCCGCAATTCGCGAGTTGGCAGATTTTTTTTTCTTGTTCGCGCTTCAAAAATACAATCTTGCGCGCGCGGCATTGACTTACCATGATTCTGCGTTCGCTGATGAGTTTTCCTCCCTGTTCGCGTGCGCTGCGAGATTTTGGTAGCTGGCCGAGCAACGCCGCGATCGCGAACACGTCATTGCGACCCAAAACAGGAAATTGCAAACACGTCATTACGACCCGAAACAGGAAATTGCGAATGCGTCATTGCGAGCGACTCTAAACAGGAAAAAGGCATCACGAGCAGGCTGGTTAAGTGGAAACAACATGTTCGCGACCGTTGCGACCGCATGCGCAAGTTCTCATTCCCGAACTGGTAACAAAATCGTGCACACTCCCCCCCCAAAAAAAAATTTGCAAGAACACGGAATTTGGCGGATTTTTGCGAATCGCGATTACGAATTCGCGTATCGCGAATTCGCAAATTCCGCCCATGCTTAGTATCATTACAATGCACCTTGCACTTTGAATATCAACCTTTTAAAATATGGGGGTTTTATTCCAGTTTTAAATCTGCTCTTATGTATTTTATTAATTATAATATTCATGGATTAATGGATGTTTTAATTTTGACAGTGTCTTTAATGTTTTTGCATATATGCACACATTAATGTTGTTGGCTGCTTGTGTAGAAATGTCTTCCATGTCTATTTCTTTTGCTATTTTCTCGTGACCAAACACTTGCACTTTAAAATTGGTAACCTCCTCATGCGCTTCATGTGATCAAGGCCTCCTGAAGGCCAAAATGCGTCATGGCGGTAGTGATGGGTGTTACAAAATGAACTAACCTGCCACTAACTTATATATTGATTTTTTAGTGGAGGCGAGACTGCAGACACTTCGGGCAAGGCAAAAAAGAGCGTCAAATGCCGAAGCACAAAAAGAAGACGTGAGCAGCGGAGAAGATGGAAACAAAAACATGAAAAAGAATACACACTGGCAACAGAAAAAACGGCGTTAAAAGATAACAGTGTGGTCAATCTATCGGCAGTAACTCTCACGTAGGCGGAAGAACAATTACTCGCCTTAGGTCTCAACTATTGTCCAGGTGATAGTTTCAACTATGCGCAAACAAGAATTGACGTGTACTGTTATACCAGGAAGTTGAAACTGAAAAAATTATTTGCCCTCAAAACAAACAAAGATAAGAGCGATACAATAACAGGACACGAAGAGGGCATAGAGCCTACTCTTGCAGCATCGGACATTCCAAACTTACTTTTGATTCATGAACTCAATGATGATGACAATGAGACACCAACCTCACAAACAGACGTCGATATAGCAACCCAGGAAAGACTATCTACAAACAGGTGCTGGGATCAGTCCGTTTAAGTCTAAATCCTGTTTTGTGCCACTCATGCCAAAAGACAGTATAGATGTATTTCACAACATGATAACAAATGTTCTGAAAAATGAAATCATACTGTGCATTAGAATAGAAGAGAGAGAAATCTATTTTTTTTAAAACGTGCTTACAATGAGTTGGTAAAAAAACTTGAGAAAAATCAAGATGTGGTTGTTAAAAAATCGGACAAGGGGGGTAATCTGGTTTTGTGGCCCAAAAAAGATTATGTTATAGAGGCATATAGACAGCTCAATAAAGTGAGCTGTTACATGAAATCCAGTACCAAAGAGTATGAAAAAGCAAAAAAACAACATTGCAAAAACATCTTGCATTATGGAAAAGACAGGGCCTTATTTCTACTGTGAATTTAAGTTTATGTACAATGAGTTTCCGGTACTACCTGTTTTATACTTGATTCCTAAATTACATAAAAATGTTTTCTCAGTACCAGGTAGACGGATCATTTCGGCTATCAACAGCTTGGGGGAACATGTTGGCCAGTACATAGATTTCCTCCAAAAAATTGAAGAGCTAAATTGGACAGATGACCTATACCTAATTTCTCTCGATATAGAATCTCTATATACGAGTATAGATCATATGCAAGGAATGATATTGGTCAAACACTTTTTGGAATCCAGAGCGAGTACCTATTATGAACACAACAAGTTAATCCTTGATCTCATAAATTGGTGCCTGAATAACAACTTTTTTTCTTTTTGATAAAGATATGTTTAGACAAATGAGGGGTGTGGCAATTTGGGCCTGCTTCTCCCCCAGTTATGCATGCTTGCATGTTGGCTGGTGGAAGGAGCAGGTCTTTAAAACCACCCATCAGGCGCTCTATGATGCCCACGTTGTAACTTATTTAAGGTACATCGACAACGTCTTTATATTGTGGAGGGGATGTGAAAAAGAGGCTCACAGCTTCATAGATGAGATAAATAAAAACACTTTGAATCTTAAATTCACTTCCCATATCCACAAGAGTGAGATGGAATTTTTAGATGTACGGCTTTATGTCAATAATGGTAAAATTGAGAGTACCCTATATAGGAAACCAACTTCTGGGAACATCACTTTGCACGCAACAAGCTCTCACCCCAAACACCTCATTGCTGGCATTCCAAACGTATTTGCAGCAATGAGGTGGATTTTGCTAATTGTCAGTCTGAGCTGGTGAGTAGATTAAAAGTTAGAGGGTACTCTGATAAAATGATTGCAGATGCAATAGAGAAGGCTAGTGTTTGATCTAGAACAAGCCTTTTTGACCAACAACAGAAAGAAACAAGAGACCCAGAATCACTAGCTGAATATAAAATCAAACATATTCCCAGACTCATTACCACGTACAATAGGGATGAACGCCAAGTGAGATCTATCATCAATAAGCTTTGGCCAATAGTGCTCACTGACAATATTCTTCAAGATAGAGTGGCTGATACCCCTATCATTACATTTAAAAGGAGGAGCACTATGGGCACCATGTTAGATAAAGTGTCGCCAGAATCCAGAAAGGTTACCTCTTGGTTACAACCAACTAAAGGGTTTAAAAAATGTACAACATGCAGAGCATGCAAATTTGGCCGAAATATGTCTGAATACTCTACCCCATTCAGTGAGACTCCTTTTTCAATTCAGGGTTCATACAATTGCAAAACCGAATATGCTGTATATGTCCTGACGTGCACCTGTGGCCTTAACTACATTGGTAGTACGAAGCTGCATGTGCACGTCAGGATATTGCAGCATATAAGAGCCATTCTCCACAGTGATCCGGCATATCCTGTGGCTTGACATTTCAAGCAAACTCATGCCAATGATATCAATTGCCTCTCTTATTATGTAATTGATGCTGTTGCCAAATCTAGAAGAGGAGGTAATAGAGAACGTCAGCTGCGGCAATTGGAGACTAAATATATTTTAGAGTTTGCTTGTAAATGGCCTAATGGTTTAAATACCACAGATGAGATGCACAATTTCCTATAGGTAGGAAAGAAATAAAGTGAGCACGAATATCTCTGGCTTGTATGAACATGATTTAGTTTTGATGTAGATATAAATTAACTCTGATGAATTTCGATTTCCTTCCCTTCCCTCTTGATCTGATTTTAGCAGAACAAGATTCTTCTTAATGCAAGTTAATATATTTTTTATACATCTTTTTAATGGTACTCTGTCCTTGTTGACATTTTACTGTTATTGATAGAGTGATTTTTATATATATATATATATTTTGCATTAATGTATTACTTTATCAGATCTGAAATTGTATATAAGTATATGTCGTCTATTTGAGCACTATATATTTGCACTTTTTGCACACTTTGCACTTTTCCTTCATTCATTATTCCTTTATTCGGTATATAAAATTATACAGTTAATATACGATAAAATACAATTCATGAAAAGATACATTGAAGACAGTTAACCAGCAATTCGTTTAGCACAACCCTCTTGAGTTCCTGAGTCTTAAAGCGACCTTTATAAAATTCATAATACATAGCAGTGTGAGGGGATCGTTAGCCCTTTGCAAGAATAAAAGGGCAACCTTGGCATGTCTAATCTTCGCCTGTTTTAAATTCTTACTAAAAAACTACGCCTAGGTAACTTTGCACTTATTTTGCACTAAAAGAGAAAAAGAGAAAATAAGCAAAAATGATGTTGCACATACACAGCTTAACACATGATTATGTAAGGATTTATCCAGTAAGGCATCAACTAAGATGACTATATGAAGCAGGCATGTGTTGAATTTATCCAATTATAGTTATATTTTAGATAACTAAAAACAGCGTTTTTTGCACATATTTATTTACATTTTAAATATATGTATGCGCTCAAATGAATATAACATACTTTGCAATATTTAAATATGCTTGTTGGCTTAGTCACAATAGACGTAGGATATTGAATATAGTCTGTCTTCTATACATATGATCATGTGACCTGTGATGGTGGTCAAGGGGTGTGTCCACTTTAAAGTTTAAAAAGCAAGATTGCATGTACACATATTGCACGTGAATAAGGGCTTTTTAGCTTGAAACGCGTTGTGTTGGGTCGAAATAAAGAAGACTTTGCCTAAAGTGCTGTGGGGTGTGTGCCTCCTTCTTCGCCGTAACGCTGTTGGGCGGGATTCGGAAGTGGCTGGAGTAGTCAAGTTCGGATATATATATATATATATTACCTACTGGCGGTCGCCAGTAGGTATATATAGTTAGGATTTTTTCTCTATGGGATTTTTGAAAATTCTATGTCTAATAACTTTGGCGTTTGTGGACGGAATTGGCTGAAATTTTCAGGAAAATGGCACATTTTGTTTCGGAGCAGCCCTTGAAAATTTGGGGGGGGTTCGTCAAGGGGGGGGCTGAGAAAAAAGGGGGGTCCCAAAACGTGTTTTTAACATTGAGTTTTCCATAGGGCGGTTGGCCTCACTTTTAGCCCGAACGGCTGAATGGATTTGCACGAAACTTGGCAAAATTGTAGGGACTGGTAGCCCGATGTGCCTTTTGTAGGTCTCAATATATGTGCTACAGTGGATTTTGAGAAATTAACGTTTAAAAAAAGATATATATCTGTAACAGCGGACCGGGCAGCGCTCCAGGACGCGTACTTTTCGCGCAACGGAGCTTTGTGAAGCGAAGCTGATTGGTTCTCCGGCGTCTGTCAACATTCCAAACAGTCCGTAGCGGCCGCCATCTTGTCTCTCGGTAGGATCGAGAGACAAGAGGAGGTCAAAGCGAAGGGGCAAATGACCATAAGGGGGAATAGTAGATCCTCGCTGACCCCCTACGTTTGATGTGGAGGTTTTAAAAGGGCCCCGCGGGGCAAAAAAAAAAAAAATAATAATAATCGAACGGCTGAATGGATTTGCACGAAACTTGGCAAAATATTAGGGACTGGTAGCCCGATGTGCCTTTGCTAGGTCTCAATATATGTGCTCCAGTGGATTTTGAGAAATTAACGTTCAAAAAAAGATATATATCTGTAACAGCGCTCCGCTTCGCGTACTTTTCGCGTTACGGAGCTTTGCGAAGCTGATTGGTTCTCCGGCGTCTGTCAACATTCCAAACAGTCCATAGCGGCCGCCATCTTGTCTCTCGGTAGGATTGAGAGACAAGAGGAGGCCAAAGCGAAGGGGGAAATGACCATAAGGGGGCATAGTAGATCCTTCCTGACCTCTTAGGTTTGATGTACCATTTTGCCAAGTTTGGTGTAATTCCGTTCAGCCATTCAGGCTGTAGACGTATGTAAATGTCCTATGGAAAATTGCATGGGGAAAACACATTTGAAAGTGTTGA
This sequence comes from Lissotriton helveticus, assembly GCF_964261635.1. Lineage (NCBI taxonomy): Eukaryota > Metazoa > Chordata > Amphibia > Caudata > Salamandridae > Lissotriton > Lissotriton helveticus. Next base: position 1,716,358,710 of record NC_136065.1, read on the forward strand.
AATTTAGAACCAATTAAAATGTTACTTTGGTTTTGTATTTGTGTGTGATGAAAGTTAATTGGTTATGTATATATCTCAAATGAGAGGAAACCACAGCCATTTTGTGATACTACTGTCTGAGGTACATTTGTGAGGAATTTTTGGTGGTGAATTTCTGGTGTTTGATTTACACAGTTCTAACACTTCTCCTACTTTTAAAAAGGTGAGTTGTTAATTTGTAAGGGGAACTATGTTGTACACTTGAAGATAATTTGAAAAATGTTTTCTGTTATTTATTTGCAGTCCTTCTGTTATACTAAATACTTGATAAAGTTAGTTTTATATTATGTATTACTAAAAACGATAAATGAAAGTGATTATTTTTTTCTGCAATTTACAGCAAGCAATTTCAAAATAAAATGGCTCACAATGAAGAGACCGTGGCAATTTCTTTTGAATTGTCCACTACATTGATTGAAATTGAGAGCACCAATAATGAAATATTGTCACAAGGAGGAGATGACTTGTATGATTCCATTAGATTGATTGAAATGGACAGCACCAATAATGAAATATTGGCACAAGGAGATGACTTGAATGATTCCACTACATTGATTGAAATTGAGAGCACCAATAATGAAATATTGTCACAAGGAGGAGATGACTTGTATGATTCCATTAGATTGATTGAAATGGACAGCACCAATAATGAAATATTGTCACAAGGAGGAGATGACTTGAATGATTTTTTTGATCAATCTCTTGATGGCGAATTTATCGAATGTTTGGAGACCATAGAGTTACAAGAATCATCATTGCAGACTTTTCATGAGGACATTGCTGATGAGGACATGTTACTAGTTCTTTCAAATTTAGAAAATTCTGAAGAATAAATTTATATTTAGAAATCAAAAATTGTTTGAGACATTATTCATTTTTATTTTTAATTTATGAGGTTGTAGCGAAGTGATTGTAGTATAAAATGAGACTTATAGTATAGAGTGCAACATTTTTATGTTACATGGTAAGTTTACTCATATTTACTTCCCTTCTGCCACTATATTATCTCCAATGTGTATTTGACATCTCTTCTTCATCTCCGGCCTCCTTTCTCTCACTGTGGGGCATATTATCAAGGGGGTTTATCTCCGCTTTTTTGGCTTTAAAAGCCAAGAAAGCGGAGATAAAATTATCTCCCTATTACCAAGCTGTCGCTAACACCAGTTAGTGACAGCTAATAGGAGATAGCGACCATCTTTGGCCCCGCTTTGCATGTCAGTGATATTTATCACTAATGACATGCCAAGATGTTAGCGACTGGAAACAGTCGCTAACATCGCTATCTCCTATTACCAACTTTTGGAGATATAAGCGCGAATATCTCCAAAAGCTAACACCTGCCCTGAGCAGTTCTTCACCATGTTATCCAATGGGAGGTGGATAACATGGCTAAGAGCATTTGCTCGATAATGCATGAATATCGCTGACTTTTCAGCGATATTCATGCATTGCGGTCGTTTTTTATCGCATTTGCGATAAACCTTGCTAATAGCAAGGTTTATCTGCGATAAAAATCGCCGATGTGCGGCGATAATTTTTGTCTCTAAACAAGTTACAGACAAAAATTTTCGCTAGTTGTTGGTAATATGCCCCTGTGTGTCTCCGATGCATCTTATCGCTGCTATTTTGTGTAATTACAGAAGAGAGTAAAATAAAATAGTTCGGAACGTGAAAAGGGGGCAAAGTAGAGTACTCCTCACCCCCTAGGCCTTTTTAGGCGGTCCCAAAAGGATCAGTTTCTGCTTTCCTGAGAGATTATGGTATGAGTTCCATATACCACAATAACTTGCATTACAACATGCAAGATATCTATCTCCTTTTGGAGATATTCGCGCTAAGCGCGAATATCTCCAAAAAGTAACACCTGCCCTGAGCAGTTCTTAGCCATGTTATCCAATGGGAGGTGGATAACATGGCTAAGAGCATTAGCTCGGTAATGCATGAATATCGCTGAGTTTTTAGCGATATTGATGCATTGCGGCCGTTTATTATCGCATTTGCGATAAACCTTGATAATAGCAAGGTTTATCTTCGATAATTTCTGACGATGCTTAGCGGTAAAAAATTTGTTGGTAAGCATCGTTAGCGATAAATATCGCTTAACTTTGGTAATATGCACCAACGTCTGTTAACGTTCGATTCGAAGGAAATGAGGAAGTGTTGAAAAACATTGTTTGCGCCATCTTGCCTTTTTTGAAATGCCACACTTTTGTGGTGCACGGCAGCCATTTTAGATGTCTTGAGCAGACCCACTCTCTGCACGCTGTCGATTCGTAGCATGGCTCCTCACCCTCGCAAGCATCTTCCCCAGGCACTGGTCACCCCCGCTCTCTGTCTTATGCATGGGCAATAAGCCTCCCCCCATCTGCGCTGCTCTTCCCTGAGAATCACACTCTGTGCCCGCCCGACACCTCCCTTTCGCCCTATTCACTACCGCACCCTCTGACACTCCTCTTCCTCTGTGTCCGATTGTCCAGGCTATCAGCTAGCCCTGCAGATGTAGTTTATGGCCCCAGCTGTAAAGAATCACCCCTCTTCAAAGGAGTTATAGTAGATCAAGGCCCACACCCGATGAGATCCGTCACACCACACGTGTTCCTACTATCTGAAAACCATCCTGTATTGTGATTGGGGAGGGGACTGAGCCTGAAGCGGAAGATTCCAGGAATGACTCTTGGTACATCAAAGCTTTTACAATTATGTGTCACATTAAAAATATGTAGCACTCCAACAAAGTAGTAGGAATATAAAACTTTAATAACATATAAATATATACAACAAAACAAAAACAGTAAAAACATTTAAACAACGAAGAGACCGTGGCAATTTCTTTTGAATTATCCAATAGATTTATTGAAATTGACAGCACCAATAATGAAATATTCTTGTCAGTAGCGGTCTGTTGTGCGAATAGTTCCAAGGCAGCAGAACGCGCTGAAATCTAGATGGCACGAAAGTGATGTCTAGTAAGTTGCCGCCCAGCAAATAACGGCGTGGGGCGCCGCGGGGTGAGTGAGTCCAGTAGGCACCACAGCTATTCTTACCGGCATCGCAGAATTACTGCTGGGGACAATGCCTGTGCTGTAGCAGGGTCACAGCAGAAACAAAAAGGATTTTGTTGAAGATGTTGTTGGTTTTAAATTTGAAAACAGTTCTGGTGTCAACTGCTATGCTAATGTAGTGGTTAATGTTTTGTTTTCTCTAGAAAATGTAAAAGAGGGGGAGGCAGTCCAAAGTTCCGTTAAAAGGGCAAAGGAAAGGATCGGTGGTTTGAACTATCAGTGAAAAAGGGGAGGGGGTGCAACAATTTTTCCTACCGGGTCACACTGTGCTTTCACCGGAACTGAGGTCTGCAGGATTCTAGTAATTCAAAGTGAGGCTGGCGCCAGCATGGGAGCGCCGACGTCCCGCGGATACAGTTTCGTCACTCCACGGGCGATCATGGCAGTCATTCCCCATCGGGGGTCGGAGACTCCCGCGGCTCCTCTAGAATCTTCAAGGTCGTGGAGGACTACGGTGGTGGAGTCAAGCAGTGACCGGGCCATTTCTTTATGCTGGGCCCGCTCTTGCCAGGTCGACCGCCATTTTGAGAGTTCGGTAGCTACTGGCGATCGCGGGGTCAAATGAGCGGACGGGCTCCACCCTGCCGGGCGAGACGTTGCAGCATCGCCACAGTGGAAGAACCCTTTTCCGGGCGCCTGGAGCGCTGAGGGTGCAGCTGGGAAGCCTCCACTGGGGAGGCGGGAGAGGCCTGTTCGCATCGTCTCTCCCTCCCAGTGCACCCCACGGCGTCTCGCTTGAGATTTGTTATGGCCGGACCAGGCGATGAAGACGAGGGGGGGGGGGTCGGAGGCATGTGCAAGACATCCCCCCCAGTGTTGTCAAAGCCATTATTCAAGAAAGAAGAAGTGTCCCGTCCGTCTTCGGGCCGGGCTTCCGGTGGATGTCGGCCGGACGCCCCTGGCTCTGGCCCCATGAACGGGTTTCTTGGTTTATCGGCTGCAGCCGGATCCCGTCGTCCTCGGCCCCCCGACCGTTGGTGGCCGGACCGGAAGAGCATGTGGCGGGAGTACCTGCAACTCTCAAGGGCCACCGCGGCCGGACTGGGAGAGAGAGGGGAGGGTCTAGGAGACATTCCCCCCCCCTGCAACTGTTCAGCATTGTAAAGGCAATCCCCTGGCCGGGTCCCGCTGGCCTCGGCCTCTCCTCCGGCTACACCCTACGTTAGGATCTCCTGGCCGAGGCGTGGCAGCAGGACCTGCCTTATATGGGCTGCTCCCGGCTGGGCGTAGCCGCAACCCTGCCCCACCTTGGAAGTTTCCAGAGTGGGGGCGGATGTTCTACTGACTTGCATTTTCCGTAGTCTATCGATTTTTTGGGCGTGGCAGGCGGTGGGACAGCGAGGGGTGATTTGGTTTCTCTTACTGTTTTTCTGGTCTCTCACCACTGGCATATTTTAACGTTTTCTTGTTTCTAGGACATTAATAGGTTTTATCATTACGTTATGTTATCGTTTCTTTGTTCGTTGTTTAATAAAAGTTCATGTTCATCAGTGGCCTACTGATTTTCGTTTTCCTATTCTTTTCTTTCCAGGTTGTTTCATGCTAAAGTTTCTGTTAACAGGATACAGTGATCATTTCGTTATTATTGCATATGTCCTTTTCACTAGGGGTGCTCTCTGGTCGGGCCAGATGACGTATCTCTAGTAAATGGTCCGGGTGAAACAGGTGCATCAATCAGTGGGGAGTAGATAGGCATGACAGATTACAACGGGGGAGAAAGGTCCGCATTACGTACCCTTTCACTACTTGCAAAGATTTTCCTACGTTTATTTGCAAACAGGGAATACCTCCAAAAATAACTAATTCCCAAACAGTCAATGTTCGGACAATCAATCAATCAATGAGGAATGAAATAGGTACGACGTGTTAAAGGCTTGCGTTACCTACCCTTCACTATCTGCAAAGGGAGAGAGAATATTCCTATTCTTCCTCGTTTGCAGGCAGAGAAGATCCTTAAGAGAACCAACTTCGAACAATTCAATGCTCGATTGAAACAATCAACAAGGGGTACTGTGAACACAAATGAACGCCGCTTATGTACATACGCATTGCTATTTTCAACAGGTTGTTCCTAATGTTTCTATTTTAGCGAGGTCAAAAAGAGATCCCATTAGTGGCCTACTGATTTTGTTCGATTCCTTTTGTTTTTTTACACGATTTTTCGCTATCTGCAAAGACTAAACAGAGTATTGCGATTCTGTGCTTGTTTGTAAATAGAGAATGAACCAAAGAGAACAATCAATCAAATGGAGAGAGAAGCAGGCACGACGGATTACAAAGGGGGCAAAGGGCTGCGTTAACTTCCCTTCACTATCTGCAAAGAGAGAGTACTCCTAATAGAAATGAGGGGTGGGGGGCAGCATTCAAAGCAGATCAGTGTGCATAAACACGAAAATGTTTTTACTTACCACGTACTTGACATTCGACAGCTTATGATATTTGCTATTAAAAAACCATTGAAATTCACTGAAAAAACCATAGATTATAGACCATATATAGTTAGGAATTAGCATTTACAAAACCTTGAAAATTCACTGAAAAAACCATAGGTTATAGACCATATATAGTTAGGAATTAGCATTTACAAAACCTTGAAAATTCACTGCAAAAACCATAGGTTAGAGACCATATATAGTTAGCTGGACATTTTATTGACATAAAACCAATGAAATTCCATATATAGTTAGTTGCACTAACTATATATCGCGCACCCGCAATCCACTGCTGATGATGTCACATATTACATCATTCATGACATGGTCAGTGACATCACTGATGACATCACTGATGACATCTCAAATGACATCACTGATGACATCTCATTTGACATCAATGACCACATCACTGATGATATCATTCATGTGACAATACAATGCATCTCCTCACATTTTAATATAACCTCTGTTTCACCCAGTGTTAAAAAGAGTATAATTTTTGAAACCATTGACACACCAATACTAGTTACTACATACGCACTCACTGATTGCTACGTCTACACACACCTTCACTCATTCACCCATACAATCATTCATACATACAATCACTCATCTTTACAACACTATCATATGCACTCATACACCTATACAGACACTCACAGTCTGCCACTCATCCATGGAGTTACTCACACACCTAGTCAGTCCTGTAAAGAATCAATGAGACTTCCATTTTCTTGTCTATACAGTTAAACATAGAGCACCTTACATTTTCAAACATATACTAACACATACTTACCTTCTTATACAATCATTGATACAAGTACAGATTGATCTGCACAGAGTCACACACCTCCCAGCTAGCCACACACACACTCAGTCTCCCATACAAATACTTGGGCAATCAATCAATAACCCATATAGTTAATTATATAGCTACTGATCAACACATTCAGCAGTTTACAGAACAACAGACATAATGATGCACAAATTAAGACAGTTTAGTCACTAACCCATGCACTCAGTGAGACACATTTAATCACTCACTCATACATTCAGTCATGCACCTACTAAATCCTTTGTCCAGACACTTATACTTCCACTCATTCTTCAATATGTAAGACACATTTTAACTTTACAGAAACATACAGTCACTGGATGTTGTCATCAGTGATGTCATCAGTGATGTCATTTGAGATGTCATCAGTGATGTCATCAGTGATGTCACTGACCATGTCATGAATGATGTAATATGTGACATCATCAGCAGTGGATTGCGGGTGGCGATATATAGTTAGTGCAACTAACTATATATGGAATTTCATTGGTTTTATGTCAATAAAATGTCCAGCTAACTATATATGGTCTCTAACCTATGGTTTTTGCAGTGAATTTTCAAGGTTTTGTAAATGCTAATTCCTAACTATATATGGTCTATAACCTATGGTTTTTTCAGTGAATATATATATACATATATTACCTACTGGCGGTCGCCAGTAGGTATATATAGTTAGGATTTTTTCCCTATGGGATTTTTGAAAATTCTATGTCTAATAACTTTGGCGTTTGTGGACAGAATTGGCTGAAATTTTCTGGAAAATGGAACATTTTGTTTCTGAGCAGACCTTGGAAATTTGGGGGGTTTCGTCAAGGGGGGGCCGAGAAAAAAGGGGGGTCCCAAAACGTGTTTTTAACATTGAGTTTTCCATAGGGCGGTTGGCCTCACTTTTAGCCCGAACGGCTGAATGGATTTCCATGAAACTTGGCAAAATTGTAGGGACTGGTAGCCCGATGTGCCTTTTCTAGGTCTCAATATATGTGCTCCAGTGGATTTTGAGAAATTAACGTTTAAAAAAAGATATATATCTGTAAGCGCGCTCCGGGCAGCGCTCCGGTCCGCGGACCTTAAGCGTACCGGAACTTCGCGTAGCTAAGCTGATTGGCTCTCCGGTGTCTGTCAACATTCTAAACAGTCCGGAGCGGCCGCCATCTTGTCTCTCAGTAGGATTGAGAGACAAGAGGAGGCCAAAACAAAGGCGAAAATGACCATAAGGGGGCATACTAGATGCTCCCTGACCCCCTAGGTTTAATGTGGAGGTTTTAAAAGGGCCCCGCGGGGCAAAAAAAACAAACATTTTTTTTTTTTTTTTTTTCGTGGGGAGCGCCCGGTCCGCGAACCGGGAAGCGTTCTGGGCAGCGTACTGCAATGAAAAATGAATGATAGACTTTTCAAATGCTGTATGTTAATTGATTGTTGTTTTTGTTGATTATTTTTTATTTTCTTTATTTTTTAAGCATTTTTTTTAATGTGATTGGGTTTCATAATTTATTAAACTTTCTAACATTTCATTGTCAGAAATTTCATAATTATCATGGAATATACATTGTAGTCTCTGAGGGTGTAAAATGTCCTCATTTGCAAGGAGGTTATCTACTGCTTGTACACATTGCAGTAGTTCATTGTCCCAAGTTTCATCGAAAAATTCAATGTCAATTTGATCAATTGTATCAATCAATTCTTGGCTGCTCTCTTGCAGGTCCATTTCAAAAGAAACTTGGTTTTCGCCTTCCATTTTGCCTGAAATTTGAATTAAAAAAATATATATTAGTAGAGATAGGGCAATGTTGGGAATAATTTTAGATAGGCATTTTTTATCAGTGAATTTATCTTTGGGCAGTGTATAGTATCAGAGTGGAAGTAGGAATATAAAAATGTGTATGTGATTTAACGTAAGTAAATTCATAATTATACAAGAGAAGCCTAACTCCATCCATAACTATAACAGAGAAGTCTCTCTAAATCTATAACTACTACAGAGGGATAGTATATATCTATCAGAAAAAGTTTACCATATTAACTTATAGTGCACAATATACTTCAGTTTTAAAAAAAAAAACTTACCTTTAGAAAGAAGTTGAAGGAATTAGTGAAAATACTATTGAAATGTACAGCAAGAAGTAGTAGTCAAAATGGCTGTGTTTTCTTCTCTTCCTTTATATATATTCAGGTATATAACCAATGAAATGTCAGGTAAAAAAAATAGAAAATGAAAGTAACATTTTCATTGGTTGTCAATTCCAACACTTCAGATGTGTTTTGTGAAGTAATTTACCTCAGGGTATTTAGAGAGGTCTACAGGCTAAATGACTAAATGGAATTCCAATCAAATTTGTGAAAATGGTAGGGATTGGTATGTAGTATGAGCTAATCTATATTTGGTGAAATTGTCTCCAGTGGATTTTCTGTGAACTACTTTCCCACCTTTTTTGATGGTGCGCTTCCCAGGGAGCGACCCGGTACGCAAACCGTTGAGCGCCCCGGTTCGCGAACCTTAAGCGTAACGGGAGTCCACCATTTTGTGTTTCGGTCGAATTAAGATACAAGATGGAGGGCAAATAATGTTCAGAATGGGTAGAAGGGGGCACGGTAGACTTATCTTGACACCCTAGGTTTTGTGAGGGTGGCTGAGGAGGCTTATATGTGCGGAAAAAAAACATTTTTTTTAAAAATTTTGCGAGGTTAGCTCCCGGTTCGCGTACCGGGTAGCGCCCCAGGGAGCGTATTTTGTTGGAAATTAGTGAAAAATGTTAGAGTAAAATAATAATTGTGAGTGATCAGATGTAGGGTAGCTCTGAGAAGAGCTTTTGGGTTTATGGTACATTTAGGTACTTATAAGTAGGTACCAATGCACATTCTTAAATTCAGAGTGAAAACTCTGTTGCCCTCATCTGAGAAGTGAACTCCATCTCCTCTGTAGATATCTTGCATGTAGTAACGCAAGTTATTGTTGTACAGGGAGCCCATTCCATGGTCTCTCATGTAAGCTGAAACAGATTTGTTTACATGCTTCCTCGACTTCTCAATTTGTGGACAAAATTGGTTTGACCACCTCCATTTCTGTCTTTGGCATATATTTGAATATACCAAGGCAGTCTGAGGAAAAAGTGCCATTAATTGCTCAAAGGTGTCCTTTAAAAGCATTTCCAGACCTACACCAGTCAAAGTGCCCAAGTCATTACCTCCACAGTGCACAATTAACAGGTCAGGTTTGGGCAAATGCATAAAGGTTTTCACCAATGGTATCAATTGGTGACATTTTAATCCTCTGTGGCCAAACCACTTAATTTCCACATCTTGTAAATTGAGGTTAGGTAATTTCCTGTTTTCAACGTACCTTTGAGCCCAGTGAATATAACTATGTCCAACAATCCAGACAGAAAACATGGTGAGAGAAGGTTCTCCTGCAGTCAGATGAAGTGTGGCAATGAAATGGCAGTTGAAAAAATGAGAGTTTAAAATGAAAAAAACTGTGGAGTTTCTGTGTTCATGAAGCAGTAACAGTGATTGGTGGATTTTGATTGCTGAAAACAGAAAGTTAGGGTGCACGGATGTGTTCTTTGAAAGATGTATTTTGAATGGTCAATAAAAAATCATTAAATGAAAGAATGCACTGGATATGCAGGTGCACTGAGAGTTCAGAGTTCAATTGCAACAAAGTTGTGTGAACTTGCAAACACCAGAAGTCTTCCAAGAGGTGGTTGCCATGCAGAAAAGACAGAAAGGGCAGAGGGGGGAAGGGTTTTCATTTGAAAAAAAGTGAGGGAAGAGTTTTGATTGGGTGACATGAGAAATATGTGTGAAGAATTACAGCATTTCTGTGCTTTTGATAGCTGCAGACTCTGGAGTGCATACCTTTTGCTCTGCTGAAGACAAATTGGTGTGTTTCTGAGACTGTTTTCAAACTCAAAGTATTTGCTAAGGTGAGAAAATATTTCTTTAATTTAGATAGAGAATAGTGTGCTTTAAGGAGAAAATTATGAATTATGTGGCGCAAATTGCTTGTAAATATGCTCCCACCTGTGCATGGAAAATTTAGATTTTGAATGTTTGTGTTACATAGCCATGTTAAAAGTGACCCAACCATGCAGGAAAGGCAATCAAAAAACGCTTTTATGTGTCTTAAGGACATTTTAAGTAATTTTCCCATGTGCAGTGTTTTGAAATTATGATTTGAAAATCGTTTTTGAGGTAAAGGAATTGTTTTTAAATTTATGACAAGGACATAATGGTGTATGCTTCTTTATAAGGCAATTGACTGTCCCTGATGTTATTTTTCCCATTTTAATGTAAGACTTTTCTCTGTGGCGCAAATTGCTTGTAAATATGCTCCCACCTGTGCATGGTAAATTTAAATTTTAAATGTTTGTGTTACATAGCCATGTTAAAAGTGACCCAACCATGCTGGAAAGGCAATCAAAAAACGCTTTCATGTGTCTTAATGACATTTTAAGTCATTTTCCCATGTGCAGTGTTTTGAAATTATGATTTGAAAATCGTTTTTGGGGTAAAGGAATTGTTTTTAAATTCATGACAAGGACATAATGGTGTATGCTTCTTTATAAGGCAATTGACTGTCCCTGATGTTATTTTTCTCATTTTAGTGTAAGACCTTTCTCTGTGGCGCAAATTGCTTGTAAATATGCTCCCACATGTGCATGGAAAATTTAGATTTTGAATGTTTGTGTTACATATACATGTTAAAAGTGACCCAACCATGCAGGAAAGGCAATCAAAAAACGCTTTTATGTGTCTTAAGGACATTTTAAGTCATTTTCCCATGTGCAGTGTTTTGAAATTATGATTTGAAAATCGTTTTTGAGGTAAAGGAATGTTGTTAAAATTTATGTGCGCCATATGCCCCCAAATTTCTTTTTCAGGGGTGCAGCAGGGTGTTATTGAGACACCCCTGCAGCTTTTGAAAAATTCCTAATTTGTGATGAGCACATTGTTAATCGCAAATTGCACCTTCATTTATATGAGCCTCCTAGCCCATGGAAATGAATGGGTAATTTGCAATTAGCAATTTTCTCATCGCAAATTTGGAATGGTAAAGAATCGCTATTTATTCCTTAAAATTCGCTTTTTTGGAAATGCAATATAGTTATATGATACATATGGCGGTTGATGTCTAACAAGATAAGAAGCTTAGGCATACATTTATGATGACTGGCGCAATGAAGTAGAAATCACTTACTTCATTGGTAGAGCTTTACATGTATTATCTCCTCTGTATTCTTCATCAAGCGTAACTTTAATCTGCAATCCTGAGTAGGCCTCACTTTAAACAAACCTCTGGATAGGCCACATCTTATTGTTATCTTGATTTAATCATTTAAAATGCTAGGGACAGATTTATGATAGGTGTATGCCTCTTTTGCGCCACTTAGAAAACATTGTCCATTGGGAAATGACTTAAAATGTCCTTAAGACACATGAATGTGTTTTTTTAAAACGTTTGCAATTGTTTTGGGTCACTTTTAACATGGCTATGTGACTCAAACAGTCAAAATCTAAATTCGCCATGCACAGGTGGGAGCATATTTACAAGGAATGTGCTCCATGGGGAAAGGTCTTATAATGTAATATGGGAAAAATGACATCAGAGACACTGAAATGCCTTATAGAGAAGCATACACCATTATGTCCTTGTCATAAATTTGCAAACCATTACTTTTCCCCAAAAACGATTTTCAAATCATAATTTGAAAACACTGCACATGTGGAAATGACTTAAAATGTCCTTAATTCAAAATGTGCGATTCCTTAAATGCAATGTATCAAACAAAAAATATGTAAAAAATGATATTAAGGATTTGGAAACTACCACCAACTTCTAGTTTGTGGTAATTTGCGAATTCTTTTCAAAAAGCATTTTTTTCCAAAAAACAAAAGGTCCCATATGACGCCCATACATGCCCTTAGGGCATGTAGGTGTGCCATATGCCCCCAAATTTCTTTTTCAGGGGTGCAGCAGGGTGTTCTTGAGATACCCCTGCACGCTTGAAAAAATTCCTATTTTGTGATGAGCTAATTGCTAATCGCAAATTGCAACCTTCATTCCTATGAGCCTCCTAGCCCATGGAAATGAATGGGAAATTTGCAATTAGCAATTTGCTCATTGCAAATTAGGAATAGTAAAGAATTGCTATTTATTCCTTAAAATTTGCTATTTAGGAAATGCAAAATAGTTTGATGGTACATATGGTGGTTCATCTGTAACAAGATAAGAAGCTTAGGGATACATTTATGATGACTGGCGCAATAAAGTGGACATTACTTACTTCATTGGTAGGCCTTTACATGTATTATCTCCTCTGTATTCTTCATCAAGCGTAACTTTAATCTGCAATCCTGAGTAGGCCTCAACTTAAACAAACTTTTGGATAGGCCACACCTTATTGTCATCCTGGATTAATCATTTAAAATGGTAGGGACAGATTTATGATAGGTGTATGCCTCTTTTGTGCCACTGTGCGTCACTTTTATGATGCAACGGCGGTGCTAATTTGCAATTAGCAATTTGCTCATTGCAAATTATGAATGGTAAAGAATTGCTATTTATTCCTTAAAATTTGCTATTTAGGAAATGCAAAATAGTTTGATGGTAGATATGGTGGTTGATCTGTAACAAGATAAGAAGCTTAGGGATACATTTATGATGACTGGCGCAATAAAGTGCACATTACTTACTTCATTGGTAGGCCTTTACATGTATTATCTCCTCTGTATTCTTCATCAAGCGTAACTTTAATCTGCAATCCTGAGTAGGCCTCACCTTAAACAAACCTCTGGATAGGCCACACTTTATCGTCATCCTGGATTAATCATTTAAAATGCTAGGGACAGATTTATGATAGGTGTATGCCTCTTTTGTGCCACTGTGCGTCACTTTTATGATGCAGCGGTGGTGCAAAAGATTTGCTATGAGGCGACAACATTACAAATTGATGCATTTAGGCAGATATGTCATGGTGTAAAAAAAACGTACCACATGAAACCGATGAAGCAGTGATGCAAAAGATGCACCATGTCGTAAGACAGGCCTCACTTGGGGCCATATGTATCAAGCTAATTAGCATTCGCAAAGATCAAAAATCTACGAATTTTGGCCTTTGCGAATGTTAATTAGACAAATGGTATGTATCAAACAAGTTTGATGCAAAATAAGGAGTAGCAAAATTTGCTATTCCTTATTTTGCAATTGCACTGAAGGATTTGCAAATTTTGTGACTACTTAAATGCAATGTATCAAACAAAAAATATGTAAAAAATGACATTAAGGATTTGGAAACTATTGTGGTAAATTGGTGGTAATTTGTGAATTCTTTTCAAAAAGCTTTTTTTAAAAAAAACAAAAGGTCCCATATGACGCCAACACATGCCTTTAGGGCATGTATGTGTGCCATATGCCCCCAAATTTCTTTTTCAGGGGTGCAGCAGGGTGTTCTTGAGACACCCCTGCACCCTTGGAAAAATTCCTAATTTGTGATGAGCAAATTGCTAATCGCAAATTAAACCTTCATTCCTATGAGCCTCCTAGCCCATGGAAATGAATGGGTAACTTGCAATTAGCAATTTGCTCATCGCAAATTAGGAATGGTAAAGAATCGCTATTTATTCCTTAAAATTCGCTATTTAGGAAATGCAAAATATTTTGATGATACATATGGCAGTTCATCTCTAACAAGATAAGAAGCTTAGGGATAGATTTATGATGACTGGTGCATCACCAGGGATGTGCCAGTCATCTTGCGCCGCTGTTCCGCCACCCATGGTGTGCTGCATTTACAATGCGGCGCAGCATGGGGCAAAAACGGCACAGATGCTTGACGCATCTGTGCCGTTAAGGTGGCGCATTGCTGGAGTTGTATCGCAAGTGCGATGCAGCTCCAGCAAGGCTCAGGGGTGCACCATCTCCACAATGTTGCGTCAAGACCTATGCCTGCTTCAAGCAGGCGCAGGGTTTTGACACAGGTTTCTCCTATCTGATTGTAAATGCGGCACACCATGGGTGGCAGAGCAGTGGTGCACATTAACTGGTGCATGCCTGGGGATGTGCCATTTAACATAAATCTGCCCCTTTACATTTAAGTATGTGCAGGGGACACAGAGTCGGTGAGGCTTATCCAAGGTTAAGAACAGATGAGTCCTGTTCAGTGAAAAATTAGACATAGGCTTCACCTGCTCAGCATCGCTGGACATGGCTAAATAATAGCTGCAAAATGTTACTCTTGTTAAACAATTTTACTATTATAATCTGTGAGATTTGTCTCTTACTCTGCAACATCTCATTGTTGTTATCTTTCTTTAAAGATAAAGACAACCTCAACATGAGCGACAATCTGCAATCAGTTGATTTTGACCTCATCATTGAACTTGTAATTGAAACATCAGTGGATGTTGATCCATTGGATGATTTAAATCCTGAGGATGAAGAAGAGCGTGATGAGGATGCAGATTTGTCCGAATTATATGATATAGGATGGGAAGCTGACCTGCTTGAGCCTTTGGAACTATAAACATTTATTTTTTAAATTTATAATTAATAAAAAGTAAAAAGGTAAACCGTTTAATTTAAAAATAAAGACACCTTCAAAAGCAGGTTATGTGTAGTGTCTTCAATAAAATATTAAAATATGCTCATAAAATTAGATCAGATTCACATATAAAATAGCATAGGTAACATAAATATAAATGTCATTTCTTTTCTGGTATTTCTGTATTGTAAATTTGCCAACGACTAAAAAATCTTCTAATTAAAATGTCAAGTAGTGTGTTAAGTTTTTTATCACTGTTACTGATTTACTGTTTGGTAATAATGGTTAATAACATTATTTATTATATTTTTCCACAGATTCAACTGCAGATCATTTCAAGATTTCACCATGCCTACAATAGAAAGACAGAGAAAGGCTGCAAAACGTCAAAGACAGCAGGTGAAAAATAATACGCAGCAGTCCTCTAACAAAAAGATTTGTCAAGTCACGAAGAAAGCACCGGGTAAGAGCACAAAACACTTTATAAGAAATATGTGTAATAAAAAAAATATTACTACAGAAAATGTTTCAGTCCATAAAACGAGAAGGAAATCAAATGGAAAAGAAAGGCCAATGAAAAATGTTACTGTTAGAGCAAGAGATAACTCTGTGCATGATAGTAGAAGGAAACAACAGTTTAGGGAGATTCGTAAACGAATGTTCCGGAACAGGATAATTGGCAATTTGTTAAAAAATATTAAGAAAGGTCAACATAAACTAGTTTTTTATAAGACAAAAAAAAAAAGTTGAGAAAGTTATTGATCAGGCATTTGAAATTAAACGTAAGTTATTTATTTTGATAATCAATAGAATTAGGAAGCTAAACAAGGCAATTTTTGATTTCAAAAGAAATAGTAGATGGAAGAGAATAGTTAATCGTAGTAATTTTTGTGAAGTTTGTTCTGGAGAATGGATGCATAGTTCAAGCTGTGAGGCATTTTTTAATGAGGAGAGTTATTTCCAGGATAATGATTTGGTGCATGCAGTTGACACCAGTGGTCGTGCTTATGAAGTGAAAGATGGTTGTCCAGTTGAAAAAGAAAAACTTGTGACAACAGAGGCAGAAGAGGTGTTAGGTAATGAGGTTTTAGGAAGACGTGCTAAGGGTCCTGTGTACACCTGGAAGTGTAGTAGTATTTGCAGTGTGCGACAGGATTCCATCAATTTGCTTTGTGATTTTGTACGGTCATTTAATAAGAAAAGTTTGAAGCAGAAAATGATGTTGTTGCAAGAATTAGATCCTTGCAGAGTAAGAGAAGTGACAGGTTTGCATGGACATTCACTGGCTTGTCTTTCCAGGAGAGTATGCCAGAGTGTTTTTCATCATTTCAGGATGCTAGCAGTGCATCATAACAAAGTGAGGAAATTAGTTAGAATGTTGTATTATGCTAAGAGTCCAGCAATTATGCCTAAACAATTATGCGCTGCTCTTTTGCATGGTTCTGAAATAGATGTGAAGAATATATGTGAAGAAATTGAGTTTTGTTACTTTGGAAGTAAAGAGGAGAATGTTGAAATTGATCAAGAAGAAGAGGGTCTTGTGGAAGATAGTGTACAGGTTTCCAGTACAGATAATTTCCAGAGGGAAATTGCGACGTTTGAGGTGAAATCAAGTGAGAGGCCGAATTTCACTTGTGTGTGTTGTCGACGCACTTATTATAAGAATCAGACTAAGTTAGTGGATTTATATGCAAAAAGTGAAAGGGAAAATAATAGTGAATGGAAGGATTTTGCAACATACTTGATGGTAGATAATTGTTTTGATTTGGGATTGGATCAACGTGTGTGTACTTATTGTTCTTGCAAATTAAATCAAAACCAGATGCCTGCTAGAGCAGTTCATAATAATCTGGAATTGGTTGAGATTCCTTCTGAATTGAAGGATTTAAATACTTATGAATCTATTTTGATTCAAAGTATCCATCCCTTTCAGGCTATTGTAAGAATGGAGCCAAAGACAGGGAAATTGCCTCCATCAGATTTACAGAGAGGATTAAAGGGAAGAGTTGTTTATTTGCCTCTAGATTTGAAGAAAAACATTAACACAATTGGAGTAGAAAAAGTGGAAGAGGAACCTCTGGTTATCTTAGTTAATGGGGTTCCGACAAAGAATAAGAAAATATGGCAAGATTTAGTAGATGTTAGGAAAGTTAAAAAGGCAACATTGTATTTGAAAAAAAATAATAAATACTATAAGAATGTATATGTTGCAGAAGAGGAAGTAAGTGAGGAAGAGGATAGCGATTTGTGTGCTGGTCAAATTGAGAAAGTAGAACCCTCTACTAGTGAAGAAATATATGAACATTATAGTGTTCATCCTTTGCATTCCAAGGAAGTCATGGGGAATGCTATTGAGTTGTTTCAAATGAAACAAGCCAAAGGGAGTCCCATTAGTGTTTGGGAGGAAAGTTTGGAAGCTCGGTGTTTCCCACAGCTTTTTCCAACAGGTCAGGGAGGAAGATATGATGAGCGACCTCATCAAATTCCTGCTTCTGAATACCGGACTTTGCGATTGTATGCAGGAGATGCTAGGTTTCGACAATGCATTCCTTATTTGTTTCATCTCCTGTTTGAAAGCGATCTGTCTGGACTGTCATATGCAGTGAACCACATCTTGAAAAGTGGTATACACATGCAAAACATCTCGGCAAGTGACTTTATGGATAAAGTCAATGTCCAAGATAGTATTTTGGATTCTCACCTGATTAATCTCATGGCGTGTCAGCGTGGTACTAATGAGTACTGGTACCGTCGTCATGGTGATTTAAAATGTATGCTGAGGAACTTAGGTACTCCCACATGGTTCCTCACTCTGAGCTGTGCCGAGTATGGCTGGGAAGACTTACTTGAATTTCTACGAGAGGCAAATGCTAACGTAGATAACATCGAATTCAAGACACCCGGAGAACTGTGCTCTTTGGATCCAGTCAATGTATGTAGGTACTTTAATCATAGATTTGAAGCTATGATGTCTTTCATCATGAATAAGAAGAATCCACCTCTTGGAGAGGTGTTGGATTTCTTCTGGAGAAAAGAGTACCAAGCAAGAGGTGCTCCTCATATACATATGTTGCTGTGGATCAAGGATGCACCTAAATTCGGAACGGATCCAGAAGACTCAGTGATGAGTTTCATCCAACAGTATTCTACGTGTGCTGTTCCAAACGCAAAGGAGAAGAAAAACCTAAGAGAAAAAGTTCTGCGTTTCCAAAGCCATCGATGTGGAAAGTACTGCCGTCGTAAATTCCGAAACAAAGACAAGTTCTACACCAAATGTCGTTTCGGCTTTCCACGACCGGTGATTTCTAAAGGAAGAGTAAACAGTTTGATGTCTTCGCTGCGACACAATGTCATGAAGAAATCACCTAAAAACACTTACAATTTGAAGAGGAACGAAGAGTCCAAGTACATCAACGACTACAACCCGGTGATTTTGTCCATGTGGAATGCTAACATGGATATACAGTTTGTGGCTGATAACTGTATGGCTGTGGCTCGGTATGTGACGTCTTACATCACCAAAAAAGAGAAGACAGAATTGAAGGATATGTGGGAGGACATTTCCCATGAAAAGAGCCTCAGCAAGAAGTTGTACAGTTTCAGTCTGAAGATGTTGTTGCATCGAGAAATCGGAGCGTACGAATGTTCTGACCGGTTGTCTTCAGCAAGTCTCTATGCCAAGTCCAGGAGTATCGTTTGGGCGAGTCTTGGTCTTGCAGCAACGCGTAATCGAGTTCTCAAACCTGTGCGGGAAATTGAGTATTTGGCGGAAAAGGAGCCAAACAGTACCAACATTTTGAAGACAAACATGTTGGATACATATTATCCAAATCGAAGCAGTCACCTTGAGAATGTTTGTCTGTATGAGGTTCTGCAAAATTACATATTCAAGAGGAACATCAAAGAAGATACTGTGTAAGGAGTGTATGCTGTAATAGGAAGTGAGGGATGTCTGGTCAAGCAAAGAAAATGCCACTTGGTAAACCATCGAAAATTGAGTGGTAATTCTCCTGAAAAAAAGGAGTTTTTCTATTTAGCACTTTTGCAACTTTTCAAGCCTTGGCGTGCAGAAGAGGAACTGCTTGGAGATTTCCTCTGTTACGAAGACTCTTTCAATGCCGCCAAGGAGACCATAGAATGTCCTGCTTTTCCCAAATATGTAGAAATGTTGAATGCGGAAATTGAGCAGGAAGCAACGATTGCAGCCGAGATTGCCAGAGACAGTTCTCAGGACAGTCAGAGTTCTGCTTCATTGAGTCAGGATCCACTAGGAGGACCTGTTATTGAAAATGAAGCTGCCACTGCTATGAATGAAGTGGAAAGAGCCATGGCACATGCTCAGGAGGATGCGGTTAACTTAGAAGAGTTGGAAAGACAACTCAACGTTGAGCAGAGGAAAATATATGACGAAGTTACCATGCAAATTGATCATGGATTAAGTCATGACAAGAAAGAGTGCTCATGTACGTCGTTGAAGCCTGTCCGACTGTACGTGAGTGGAGAAGCGGGAACTGGAAAAAGTTTCCTCATTAAAGCAATTTCATGCTATTTGCAGGAAAGGACAGAGTCATCGCTGTCTTGTGTTGTCACCGCTCCAACTGGACTGGCAGCACATAACATTAAAGGGATTACTTTACATCGTTTACTGATGCTGCCAGTGGAGCATGACAACAAATTACAATATCACAAGCTATCTGGAGATGCTTGTTTTGAAGTTTCAAGAATCTTGAGGAAAATGAAACTTCTTATCATTGACGAAGTAAGCATGGTTTCCAATGTCATGCTTGCCTTTGTGCATTTGAGGATGCAAGAAGTTCTCAAAACAGAGTATGATGTGTTATTTGGTGGCAAACACATCATTGTTTTCGGAGATCTTCTGCAGCTGACACCAGTGAAAGGGCAACCTGTGTTCAAAATGCTCACGCATGAAGATACCAGGAAGTGCCTAGGCAGCATTGGCAACGTCAATATATGGTTAAACTTCAATTATGCTGAACTGCATGAAAATATGCGTCAGGCGAAGGATGAAGTTTACAAGACTATTCTACAAGATGTTAGAATTGGAAAAGTGACCGAGCATGGGAAAGAAGCTTTACATGCACGATTACTGTCAAATTTATATCCAGAACAAGATGTTGTGCCTGAGAATATTTTTCAGAAAATTACTGAGAAGAAATCTGGAATATGTTTGATGCCAACTCTTGCAGAATGTGCCAAATTTAACAACAAAATGTTGCATTTAGAAAAGCAAGAGATTGTGAAAGTGGAAGCTATTGATAGAGTAGAGCATATGGGATCAACAATTATTTTGTCTGAGAATCTGAAAACAAAATTGGATTCATTAGAGAAGAGTATATCTAAAACTGCAGGTTTTGAAAAGACTCTGAATGTGTGCTTGAACTGCCGTATAATTTTAAGAAGGAATTTACATGTTGAAAGAGGTCTGGTAAATGGATCAATGGGTAATGTTGTTGATTTTGTGAAATACAGAAATAGAGATGGAATTGAATTTTTAAAAATTAAATTTGATGGCATTGAGGAAGTACAGCTAATTGCTCGTTGTTCTGCTAGATTTTTGCTTGTAAAAGACTTATATGTTCGCCGTAAGCAGTTTCCTGTTTGCTTGGCATATGCGGTGACAATTCATAAATCGCAAGGTTTAAGTGTAGACAGTGCATTGGTGAATATTGGCAGTTCTGTGTTCAAGGAGGGTATGGCATATGTGGCATTGTCACGAGTTAGAACTTTATCGGGATTGTACTTGATTGAGTGTGATGTCACAAACATTTGTGCGGATCTAGATTGTGTTAAGGAATACAATAGGTTAAGAAGAGAGTATGCGCCACATTTGCCTCAGTATCCTTTGTTTGAGAAACGTGTGGTAGGCCGGAAACGAAGAAATGAGAACAATACTGGGGAGGTTGTAGCAAAAAGACAAACAGTCAATGAACCTAAAATTACAAGCAGAAACAACAAGGATTCTTTTGAAGATGTTGTTGGTTTTCAGTTTGAAAACAGTTCTGGTGTCAACTGCTATGCTAATGTAGTGGTTAATGTGTTATTTTCTCTAAAAAATGTAAAAGAAGAGATTGTGGTCAATTCTGATCAAAGATTTTGCAGTTTGTTAAATTCTGTGTTAGAGAAATGTACCACTGATAGAAGAAACATAGAAAGTGTGTCTGAAATTCGAAATCTGTTAGACAGATGTTCAGGCCAAACACAATTCTCTCAAAATATTCAGCAAGATTGTCAGGAGTTTTTAATGTATATGCTTGATGTATTACATGCTGAAGGTGTAGATGTAGATCAGCTGTTTGGGCTTTCTTATCAATGGCAGCATGACTGCGAGAACTGTATGGTATCAAGTACTACTAGTGTAGACTCAGAAAGATTTATATATTTAACTTTGCCAGACAGTAAATCAGTCTCCTTTAATAAGCTAGTAAAAGCAGCTGATCACAACATGGAGTGTAGCCAATGTAAATCTGAAATGATGTCCACATTATTTATACGAACATATGGCCAGTATGTCATTTTAATGTTCCAACGATGTAGGCCTGATGGAACAAAATTGACAACTTTAATTAAAAATTTTGTAGCTTCGCAGTTGTCAATATCAGGAAGGACTTTTGTAACTGCAGCAATTATATATCATGACGGCCCTTCAATAACATCAGGACATTACACAGCTTATTTAAAGTCTAGAAATGGCTGGTCATTCTGCAATGATTCTGTTTTAATTTTCAAAAAAAAATTGCCGTATGACCTTAAAAACTCTTACCTGGTGTTTTTAAAACCAAAATTTTAGGGAAATAATCTCGGGATGTGCTCTGTGGAATTTCAAGAAGTTCTAATGGCTCCTACACAATTTGGCCTTGAGGATAAGTGTAGTTCAGAGACATAACTTCTAACCGTAGGACTGGACATTATGGAGAAATACGTGCACTTTGAATGAGTTCAGAAAAACTGTATCTTTTTATAAACTAATTGAAGCAGCCAATCAAACCATGGAGTAGAGGGAATGTAAGTCTGCAATGCTGTCTACTGTTTTACATTGCTTTGTGATTAAAAGTGATGTAGAGAATTAAATAATTGTAGTAGTCATAGAGGTAGTGTAAGTCTGCTTGTATCAGTGTCATAGGAAAAGTAGAACATGACTGAGCAAGAAGGGGAAGATATTACTATTCCAGGATTGTGAAAATGATCTTCAACATTTTAATTCTGAAAGTTGCGGAAATGCCAAATGACGGGATTGGCTTACAAGAAATCCAAGAGTTATAAATGGCTCTGACAAGATTTGGCCTTGTGGAAAATTGTGGTAGAGAGCAAGAAGTCATTTATTGCATGTAACGTGTTTTTAAAAACGATGGAGATTTTCTTTCAGAAAGTGGCGGGCTGAAAGTAATAACAGCACAAAAGAGTGTAAGCTGTTCATAGGACATCCTTGGACGTCAAGGAAAGTAAGTTAACTTTAAGGAGTTCTGAATTTTGATTTCTGATGTTGTATGGGTTTTTTAAACACAATCATTTTGATTGTGTTTTTTTTCCCCGCTGTTACATGATGAATACCTTCAAGTCACTGTTTTTAGTGAATTTTGATACATTCTGAGAACAGTAAAAATAAACCATTTAACATGTATAATTAATTCTGTACTGTTTGCATTTATGATGTATATGTAGAACTGTGTAGGAGGCATGGAGAAGGTGAGGCTTCTGTAAGTGTCAAAGTTGTTGCATGCAGTGCTGCACTTCTGCGTATTCTTTCATATGCTAGACTACATCTGCACAATGAGATACCTAAGCAAAGGAAACGCAAGTGATGTGATTGAGAAATGAGCAAAATAAATTGCATGTATTTCAATTAGATCACCTGTGTTTCCTATCATTACGAATCACATTGTGCAGATCAAGTTTAGGTCTGTCCAGGGAAACATAGGAGGTTTGGACTTTGTTGAAGAGTGCAGTGGACATGACTCACTTCATTGGTAGGCCTTCACATGTATTATGTCCTCTATTCTCTTCAACAACTCGAAATTTCATCTGCAACCCTGAGTAGGCCTCACCTGAAACAAAACTCTGGATAGTAGACATCTTATTGGCATCCTGAAGCAATTATTTAAAATTTTAGTGTCTTGCGACACTTTTCTGAAACAACAGCAATGCAAAATATGCACCATGTTTTAAGATAGGCCTCACTTCATCTGCATCAAGATACTGTTAGTTTAAAATGTATATCTTTAGGACTGTGTAGGGGGCCTGGAGAAGCAGAAGCTTCTGTAAGTGTCAAAGTTGTTGAAAAACTGTTTGTCCTTCAATCTTTGCCCTTGTCTTTTGTAATTTTTAAATACATGTTTTAATATTTTTCAAATGTTTGTTCTCTCTTTCACAGATTGAAAGTATAAAAACAAAAAGTGAGTAATTTAACGACAATTATAAGGTAAATATTTTGTACTCTTTTCGTTACATTTCTATCACATTGAACTTCTATTAGTTCCACTGCTTCATTTCTTTAACCCTCAGTTTCCTGCCTTTGCTACTTCCCTCATTCCTTTCTCTATTATCTACTTACTCAACTCCTTCCACTCTTTTTCTCAGTCCCTCTCTTCTCATAGTTCCTCACTCTTGTTCACTCACTCCGTCTCTATTACTCTTAGTGTCTTTGACTGATCACTCTATCACTACTTGTTCATAATGCTTTCTCTGTGTAGTTGAAGCACACTAAGGGGAATATTATGAACACAGCCAATAAAATTATTGCTCTTTTTATTGGCAGAAAACTGGTTAAAAAGTGGTTTTAGCGGCAGTTTTCTGCCGCAAAAGCGGCTTTAGCGACACATTTCTGCCAATAAAAGCTGCAAAACTTTTATTGCCTATGTTGATGATATGGCTCTATGTTACTTACATTTCTTTGCTGTTTCAATTAATCTTTTTCTGTTATTTTTTGTTTTCTGTTTTCTATTTTTTCTCTCTGTTATTCCCCATATTTTAATCTTATTTTGAACATTCACTCACATTCTCCAAGAAACTCTTCTTTGTTAATGTTATACTCTCTTTTTTTTTCTTTCACTTCGTTATCTATTTTGTTTTTCACAATTATACCCTCTTCTGTCTTTTCTTCGGTAAATAGATCTATTAAACAGTATCTCTTCTTTACTCCCTATAGCTGTCTTTCTTTTAACATCACTCTCTGTTTACTTTCCTTATACTTGCACTTTTAAAAAAAAAAAAAAAAATTTGGGTTATCTCCCGGTCCGCGTACCGGGAAGCTAACCCGGGAGCGAACCAAAAGAAATAGAGCTTGTCAGAGTGCTAAACATTGTAGCAATTTTTTTTGAAAGGGAAGGTAGTTCTGAAAAGAACTTTTTTTTTTATATTTTTGTTGTTTTATATTTTTTTTTTTTGTTTGAACATTTTTTGTTTTTTTTGTATTTTTTGAACGATTTTATATTTTTTTTGGTTTTTTTGGGGGGGGAAACAACAAAAAACAGGCGTTGAAAAGGGCTCAACAGGAGCAAAAAAAAATTACTGGGGGCGGTTAGGGCAATCATGGTGTTCATATGAAAGGTTGAGTGCATTGATGCTCATGTTGCCACAAGCTAATAATGCACGACAGTGCATACATAAATGTATCATATGCCCAAAATTTTCTTGGATATTTGGCACAGTTTCCCGTGCCTCCTCTGGTGTTAAAGAAACCGGTATTGTTGGTCTGGCCACAGGAGTTGGTCTAGGATTGTCCAGCATATCCCTTAATTCCGCCCGGCTGTAATTTAGGGGATGTTTCCTCGTCATGTGCCTATGCATGGTGTGATTACCATAACTGTATTTTTTGTCCGTCCCTCTGGACAATTGTTCCTTGCATATGAGGCAGGTGACATACCTCGCGTTGACTTTTTTTTGTCCACGAGGCATCGAAAAAAACTGCCAGATGAAACTGGCTTTCTTTCTGGAAACCCGGGGCAACTCTTCCAGGAATTGTGGTTCTTCTCCCTCCTCATCCATTTCTTCATCTTCCTCCTCAGTGTTGGTAATCACCTGGGGAGGTGGTCCTCTCTTCCCATGAGGAGGTGGAGGTGGTGGTGGGGGTCCACCAGCTGAAGCAACCAATGAAGCCATTTTCACACAAGCAAAATAGGTCTTCCAACAAGCAAAATAGGTCTTCCTCTCACAATGATGAAAGTCAGAGTGAGGAAAGAAGGAGGGGTTTTCATCATTTGGAAAAAACAATACTTCTCAACCAATGAAAAGTGTTATTTTTAGGTCACCTGACCGAGCCTTCCATAATTATGAAACTAAAAGTGAAATGAACCAATGAAAAGTTTTATTAACAAGTCACATGACCTCTCACGCTCATGTTACGCGCTGCGGAACGCGCCCGGTTAGCTTCCGGGTCGCTAAGCTTCGCGCCCCGGTCCGCGCCCCGGGACACTTCCGGGTGCGCTAACGCGATACGTCACAAGACGCATTTCGCGGCAACGCGATACGTCGCGCTTTCGCGCCGCGGATCGCTTCCGGGGAGCTGCGTTTCGCGCCTCGGTCCGCGCCCCTGGGCACTTCCGGGTGCGCTAACGCAGTACGTCATAAGACGCATTACGCGGCAACGCGATACCGTCACTATGTTGATTTCTTACCGGTTCGCGGACCGGATCGCGGAATCAAATTGAGCTAACGGGAAGCTTCCCGGTTCGCGGACCGGGAGCGAAACAAAAAAAATATTTAAAAAAAATTATTAATAAACATATAAAATATATTTTTGGATTTAAAGAAGAATAAATTTTACAGCTATAGATATTAGCTTTTAAAAAACCAATGAAATTCATTGAAAAAACCATAGGTTATAGACCATATATAGTTAGGAATTAGCATTTACAAAACCTTGAAAATTCACTGAAAAAACCATAGGTTATAGACCATATATAGTTAGGAATTAGCATTTAAAAAACCTTATTTTACTCACACAAAACCAATGAAATTCCATATATAGTTAGTTGTACTAACTATATATCGCGCACCCGCAATCCACTGCTGATCATGTCACATATTACATCATTCATGACATGGTCAGTGACATCACTGATGACATCAATGATGACATCTCAAATGACATCACTGATGACATCTCAAATGACATCACTGATGACATCACTGATGACAACATCCAGTGACTGTATTTTTCTGTAAAGTTAAAATATGTCTTACATATTGAAGAATGAGTGGATGTATAAGTGTCTGGATGAAGGATTTAGTAGGTGCATGACTGACTGACTGTATGAGTGAGTGGTTAAATGTGTCTCATTGAGTGCATGGGTTAGTGACTAAACTGTCTTAATTTGTGCATCATTATGTCTGTTGTTCTGTAAACTGCTGCATGTGTTGATCAGTAGCTATATGAGTAACTATATGGGTTATTGATTGGTTGCCCAAGCATTTGTATGGGAAACTGGGAGTGTGTGTGGGTGGCTGGGAAGGTGTATGACTCTGTGCATAATGTATGGGTTCAAAAGTGCATGTGGAAACAGCTGTATGGGTGGTTGACTTTGTGCATGACTGTATTGGTGAGTGAATGGATATCTCAGTGCTACATGTCAAAGTAAGTACATATGTAAAACACAGTACATGTGAGAGTTGACATATATAAATAACTGTGCATAAGAGCCAGTAAATGTGTGAGTGGCTGTATGGATCATTGTGCTCTTGTATCCAGGATTGTATAAGTGAGTAAATATGTTTAGTATATGTTTGAATAAGTAAGGTGTGTTTAACTGTATAGTTAAGGAAATGGAGGTGTGATTGATTGTTTGCATGACTGACTAGGTGTGTGTGTAACTTCATGGATGAGTGACAATCTGCGAGTCTGTGTTTACACTGAGTGTATCTAAGGTTATATTAGAGTCTGAAGAGGTTCATCGTATTATCACATGAATGATGTCATCAGTGATGTGATCAGTAATGTCAAATGAGATGTCATCAGTGATGTCATCAGTGATGTCATTTGAGATGTCATCAGTAATGTCATCAGTGATGTCATTTGAGATGTCATCAGTGATGTCATCAGTGATGTCATTTGAGATGTCATCAGTGATGTCATCAGTGATGTCACTGACCATGTCATGAATGATGTAATATGTGACATGATCAGCAGTGGATTGCGGGTGCGCGATATATAGTTAGTACAACTAACTATATATGGAATTTCATTGGTTTTGTGTGAGTAAAATAAGGTTTTTTAAATGCTAATTCCTAACTATATATGGTCTATAACCTATGGTTTTTTCAGTGAATATATATATATATATATATATATATATATATATATATATATATATATATATATATATATATATATATTACCTACTGGCGGTCGCCAGTAGGTTGTTATAGTTAGGACATAGTTTCCATAGGAAATCAGCAACATTCGATTTAGAATAACTTTGGCGTCGGTTGACGAATCTTTGCGAAATTCTCCAAGAAAATGGCCCGCTCCGGTCCGCTCCTTTCCTGAAAGTTTGGGGGTGATTTGTGAAGCGGGGGCTGAGAAAAAAGAGGGGTCCTAATACGTTTTTTCCCCATGCAATTTTCCATAGGAACCTTTACCAGGGGCTACAGCCCGAACTGCTGAACTGAATTGCACCAGATTTGGCAAAGAGGTAAACCTTGGTTCAGAGTCGTGCCTTTTGCTTAAACGGTGTAAATCTGTTCAGTATTTCCTGAGAAAATCACAATTAAAATCACATATATATCTATGGCAGTGCAGGATCCACGTACCCTGCCGAGCACGAGCTGCATGCTAATTGGCTGTCAACACTCCAAATCAGGAAGTGTTGGAAGCCATCTTGTGCCTTGGTAGAACCGAGGCACAAGAAACCAAAGAAAAAAATGTGAAAAACACAAAAAGGGTGCAGGGTAGAAACACCCTGACCCCCTAGGCCTACTCAGGGGGTCCCATAAGGACCCCCAAGTCCCCCCAAAAATGTATTTCTTTTTTTTTTTAAATCGGCAAAATCCACGCAGGGTGTGCGGATCATGCCGATCAAAAAAAAAAAACGAATAGCGGTCTTCCGTGCTTCGATGCTACTTAGCCCTCGGGGGGCAAGTCCTGGGGCATTTGGAAAATACTGCCCCAGGGACCGCCACCCCTGGGACAAAGTATGAATTGGGGGGCACACGGCCCCCTCGCAGCCCCGGGGACCGGCACCCCCGGGGCTTAATCTACCAAATTTGAGGGATACCTTAAATCAGATTTAATCCGCCAAAAATGTGGCACAATTAGGAAGACGCAGCTAAAGGCCATAGCGGCATGAGGAGTCTACTAGTGGTTGGCGAAAATAAAATGCTACTAAATAGTGCTGTCTTATCCACTTTCAAATAGAAAGGTAATTGGTGCTATATAATTCTGAACTAAAACAAAGAACGCCCATAACACCAGGTTTCAAATTGTGACAACTCTCGAGAGCGGTAGCTGTTGAGCGAGCATGTGAGGATGCGAGAGGTGTCCTTAAGTGTGAGAGCACATGTAGGCGAAAAAGTGTGCCCCAGAGGCCAAGCTGAAGCAATGGAGACTGAGTGATGGGGAAGGCCGGCAGCCCGCAGAAGAGCACGGGCACGACGCCCGATGCTGAGCCCTGCCTGGATGGAACGCACCTGCATACACATCCAGCTGATGGTGGGGGTGAGAGGGGCACTCCCGCATCATCAGACTATGGTGCCTTCACCGGAGCCTGTTCAAGCACAGCAGGAGATGCTGAGAGGGGCACCTGCACACTCTTCAGGGCAGCAATGCCTGGACAGCCCTAAGGAGGAGTGTTCAAAAAGCCCAGAAGACCAAAAGCCGCAAAGGCACCCCAGACGAGGATGCAAACACCAGAGAGAGAAAAGGTGAGATAAACAGTCATACTAGGGACCCAAGAGAAGAGGAAGGAAGTGGCACCCCTGAGAGGAAGACCCAAAGTCACGCAGACAACAGAGGAGGGAACCGAGAGAAGAGGAAGGAAAGCAGGCACCTCATTAGAGAAAAGAGGACAAACGCACACTGGAGACTCCAAAAGAAGAGGAGGAGGGTGTGGTCGAGAAAAGAGGCTCACTCTGGGACCCCAGAGAAGCACCACAGGAGCGCAGAGTGCAAGACATCATGAGCAACAAAAAATATAATGGAAATATTGCAAGAGAAACTTCCCTCTCCCCGTTGAAGCGCGACATTCGGATTGAATCAGTAAACTCTGAGAAACTCTAGGCCGTCAAACCGAGGAAGTGCTAAAACTCTACTCTTCTGGCGTCTGGCTGAGACATTGCCTCTTAAAGGATATCTGGTCTGAAGATACTCTGGGCTTGAGAGTTCATGTGCGTGTGGTAGGGTACAGCCATGGTACCCATGTCCAGACAAGACAGCACCTTGGGCTTCAGAGTGCATGAGAGTTTATACAGGAGATAACATGGGCACAAAGCGCACAAGTTATGGGGCCATGGGTGACCTGGGACACAGGTTGTATGAGTCCAGACATGGGACACTGAGGCCATGGGGTGCATGTCTGTCACGACAAAATACAGCTCGGGGTTACGAGCATCTTGCCAGCAAATGCATATGTATTTACGCAGGAGACAGCGGAGCCGAAAACACTTAGGGCTGAGAGTGCTGGCCTGTGGGGACCAGCGGCAGCCCGGCAATGGGGGAGTTCATGAGCGTCTAGGCAAGAAACATCTCGGTACACAGAGAGTTCATATGGGTCTAGACAAGGGACACCTTGGGCAACGAAGAGGTCTGTGGGGACAAGCGGGAGCCCAGGCCACAGACAGTTTGTATGTGTTTTTGCATCTCGGCAGGAGACACCTCGGGCCATGGAGTTTTCATATACATCGAGTCAGGTCACTGATGGAGCTACATAGCCCCTGCGTGTCTAGAC
This sequence comes from Lissotriton helveticus, assembly GCF_964261635.1. NCBI lineage: Eukaryota > Metazoa > Chordata > Amphibia > Caudata > Salamandridae > Lissotriton > Lissotriton helveticus. Next base: position 1,716,388,518 of record NC_136065.1, read on the forward strand.
AGGCGAGTGCGTATGAGAATCTGGGTAAGCAGAAGGCCAGAGAGAATTTGTGTATTTTTAATAAAGAGACAACAGACTAGAAAAGGTGCATGGTAAGAAACCCTTGTATCCTCCCTGGTCACAGCTCCGTGGATGTCAGATTGCATCTGTGTTCTTCACAGATCTCAAGTTTCGGCCCACCTCAAAGCCCTAGCCTCGGAACGCCTGCCATTTTCAGCCAGTTACAAGAGCAGTCACAGCCATAATCATCCACAGGACGAGGATAGGGAAAACGCGTGGAATTAAACCTCTCTGGCCTAGTGGGAAGAGGGGTCGCAGAGCAAGTCACTACACTTCTGGTTTAACCATTCCAGGTACACCCACAACACCATCCACCCCTGGTAGGTCTAAACCATTCCCTGACTAGAACTCCATTTTACTCAGTTCTGCACATAGAGCTTCAGTTTATTCGCCCACCTTCCAGACGTAGGTGGTCATTACCCTACGGTGGTCCCGGAGGTCGCGCTGCTGCCGTCCATACACTACATTGGCGACGAGGGGCTCGACAAGCCGCTTTAAGCCTATTAAGGAGGGACACGAATAATTCAAAGAATGTGCAGCATTTTGACATGCTAGATACGTGCTAGAGCTACCCTGAGCAGGGGGTTGTCGCTGTAAGATGGTCACCGGACGAGAGCTCCTCCACTGAGCTCCGGGTTAGGGATAACCTTATCGGTCAATATCCCTGCACAACCCTGCCATCCATCACCCTCCTTCGCCCTGCTGCCATCCTGCATCTTGATACATCTATACAGCGCAGATTTGACCCCGCAGCCCTGCGCAGCCCAGCTGCAAGGACCTCTCTCACCTCAAGCTGGACCATCGGCCATTGTCCAGACCTGCTGGCCATTTAATGAATCCACTGGACGTCCCACTGCTGTCAGATGCCTCCAGCCGATCGCTGAATCCAGCACTCAATACCACGGACGGACGGACCCCCAGCCGATCGCCGAATCCAGCACTCATTGCTTGTGGGGGGGGGCCGGACCGAGGATGTGCGCCCTGCCCTGAGACAGTGGTGAGTCTGTTTCCGTACTTCCCCGCCCCCCCGCCACCCCGCCACCCCACTGCAGGCTACTTGGCTTTCTGGGCCCCCTACGATCCCATACTGCGGTGCTGGGCAGGCTGCATCGACCGAGTCCATCGAGACTGGGGTAGCGGAAGTGGAGCGGACACCAACGGTATTTTTCCCCGCATTGGCCATCGGCCATCGGCCCTCGGACCTGTCGTCGAGTCGGGCCACACTTGTCTGCGTGTGTGAGCCCCTGGGGTTATGCCGCCCTATGCCCGGCATATAACTGCGGAAAACTGATATTGTCGTGGAAGACCTTGCAGCAGAGGACCCTGCGGAGCGTAGTTCCCTCATGCCTGACCTAAAAATGGCGCCCGCGTTGCCCCACAAGTCGATTAATGCAAGAGATCAACTACTTTGATCTGCTGATGTTTTCCCTGACCACGGAGAAGGGGGCACCGGATGTCCAGATCTAAAACTCCTATTTGGCAGCTTAAACTCCTCACTCTGCTTTGTTTGTCAGCAAAGAACACTCGACTTTCGTGGAGGGGACCCTGCAGGAACTGACACTGAAAGAGGACTCAACAAACACAGAAAATTAAAAAAAAAGGGAAAAGACCCTGCAGGAACTGACACTAAAAGTGGACTCAACAAAAACAGAAAGAAAGAAGGGGACAAAAACAACTTCGGCCATCTTTGAATGGAGTGATGTGCCACAAGATGATGCTAATGCAGCTGTGCATTTAAAAAGTAAGCCACAAGATGATGCTAATGCAGCTGCGCACTCAAAAAGTATGCTTAACTAACCCTAATCAGGAAGCAACGTGTATTAAAGCACAGAAAACTCACCTGAAACAGGTCACCGTGGCAAACTAGGGTTGATGTAAATGTCACTATAAACAACGCCCCCCCCTATTTTTGCCTACAATACATTTGACTGACCTTCTATCGAAGCCAATCCTGACCCATCCCTCTATGACTGTCAAGCAACCTATTCTGCCGCTCGAGCTCCATCCCGCCCTGGTACCTGGAGACCCTCTCTCTCTACCGACTACCAGTGCCTCCTCCAATCAACCATGTCGAGTCCTGACCTATCCGTGTCTGGGGAAAATTCCTATACTATTATCTACCCCCAAACCTTTCTAAAACCGCCACTAAATCATTCAAGCACGCTGCCCTAAAAAGACACCCTGAGACGCTCATATCTGACATGCGATACTGCGCGGACAGCGGCACAATTATCAATGACCTCATCTTCCACTCCAGAAGAACCGCCTCCTGGCGAAAAACCCTTGCGCAACTTCTCAACATTCGTTTAACCAAGAACATTCCACATGGCACTAAGCTCACAATAGCACCCTCCCCAACTTTGCGAGCTGACCTCACCATCACCCTCTAGAAAAACGGCATTGTGCTAATCCAAGCCTCAACCTACAATCTCCACAAATTCTCAGACCTCTTCCCCCTGCTCAGAAACCACGTGAACAACTTCAACTGGATATCTAATACTGGTACCAATGACTCACCATCACGTCACCCTAACAGACCCAAACACCCACTTACTAATCATATAAGGGTCCCCACCTCGGCTCACCCAATCCCCCCTATCATGCCTACTGTCCCTAACAGATATAGCCAGCCATTTACCAGTCCCCCAAGGGTCTCCACTTCGGCTCTCCCCCTCCACCCTACCATATCTCCTGTCCCTGGCATCAGCATTCCCCCCACACCTGCGATCTCCTCCCATCTAGTGCCCCCCTCTACCGAGAACACTGATACCCTCCCAATGTCCCCTGCCCCAGTGAGTGCCAGTACCCTAACGCCCCCTACCCCTGATCACCCCGACCCAGGCACCTATAACGGAACCACCCCTAGACACCAGACCTCCTCCCCGCCAGCCCCCACCAAAATCCAGAGCTTGACACTCCTTCTCCAAAGAACATGGAGCCTGCTCCAGCCAATGCCCTACCACTGTCACATGCCCCTTCGACTGATCTGGTCAACTCAAACCCTTATCCCCTCATACCCCTTGACCATACCAATCTTGAAACTCTGCACTCCAGAGCGACCAAACTCACCCAGAGCATTCACTGCTCCATTCTGGACCTGATGAACCTCCTTCACAGTGCTGAGACCTCACTAGCTAACCTGAAGTCACCGCATACTTCCCCCCACCCAACACCGAGCCTGCCAAGCAACCTCTCCCGCTACCCCTAAGACATCATCGCCCACGCAAACAACCTTGCCCACTCTCTAAGGAGGAATCCCAGGCTCTCGCCCTCACTTACAACGCACCCACCATCCTCCCCTAACCATCTTGACCTCACTGGGAATGAAATCCTAGCCATCCTCCAAGACCACAACTCTACCCCAGCCATCCCCTGTCCGCCAACCACCCGGCCCGAACACCCCATCAGCACGGTCACCATTAACCCAAACAGGCCAGCTACCCTCCACAACAGAAATGTGGTAAAAAGCAATCTGGCGCCTGTAGTTCTATCTGTCCAGACTCCTGACTCTCCCGCCGACACCCCCTTATCTGGTCTTTTAATAAACTGCCGGTCAGCAGTTAAACACGCCGCTGACATCGCTGACCTCGTTCTGGACAAAAACCTAGACATAGCCATTTTAATTGAACCCTGGCTAAAAGAATACTCTTCGCCTTGCCTGGATATACTAGCCCCGCCCAACTACAACATCGCCAGACTGGATAGACACGCTAATACGAAAGGAGGAGGCATAGCCTGCATCTATCGATCCTCCTTGCTTATCACTGAACTCGCAACGGACATCTCAGACTCCTGCGAATACCTCGCACTCTCCGTCTGCAACAATTCAGTACACCTCTGTAACTTGCACATCTTTTACCACCCACCAGGTCCAAACGATGCTTTCACTGATCGCCTTCTGGAAATCATGACTACAAAGATTTCCTCCAATGCCACAGAAATCTTCCTGGGTGACTTCAACTTGCATTGGAATGACGCTAAAGATCCCTACGTCAATGCCATAAAAGACCTGTTAAATGACCAAGCCATGACCCAAGCCTGCTCTATGCCAACCCACTCAAAAGGAGCCATCCTTGACTGGATCATCTCTAAGGAGTCCGCTATCAAGCTTATCTCCATAGACCCCTGCGACTGGTCTGACCATCACTCCATATCCTTCATTTTGCCCGGAACTCGCAAGACAAAGTCGTCTCAACCGGTGATTCCCAAGCGATGGACCAGAGACACTAAGAACCTTGACTTTGGGAAATTCGAGGCTCGATGCAGATCTGACCTACCCCCACCCCTGCACATAACCAAGGTTAGCGATCTCAACGAGCACTACTCATCATCCATCTCGAACATTCTAGACGACCTTGCCCCTCTAAAACTTAAAAGAACTCAAATCAAGGACAGAAACCCTTGGTTCACTGGCTCCCTCAACATGGAGAGGAGAGCCCTCCGTCTGTTTGAAAGAAGTTGGAGACAACACCCCTCCGCAGTGCATCTAAAACTGCTGCGCAAGGCGAGAAATGCATACAACAAGCACATCATCAACTGCAAAAAAGAATACTTCAGATCGGAATTAGGGAACGCCAAGAACAGACCCCAAAAGCTTTTTGAACTGGTCAAATTCCAATCTAACAAACTGGCTAAAACAACGAAAGAATCTCCCAAATCGCTAATATCTGCAGACGAATTCTCCTCCTTCTTCGCAGATAAAATCACGGCATTAGGAATTGAACTTAGTACTACCACCTGCGCCCAACCCCCTCCTGCTCTGCCACACCCTTCCACTCCTACCTCTATGGCCTCCCCTAAAAACAAAGCCCGTTGGATGGACTTCAAATACTATAATGAAGACTCCATCTCAAAAATTCTCTCTAGCTTAAAACCAAACAATCATTTCAATGATCCGCTTCCTTCCAACTGCCTCACCACCGCCTCCCAATCCATCGTCCCCTGTTGGACTGCAATTATCAACGCCTCTCTCCAGCAGGGCTTGATCTCGGACCCTTTGAAAGCTGGCCAAGTTCTTCCCATCTTAAAAAAACCTTTACTTGACCCTGCCTCTCCTGACAATTTTAGACCTATCTCCAATATCCCGCTACTAGCCAAAGTATTAGAGAAGTGTGTTCAACAGCAACTAAGCCAGCATAATAACAACTTCCACCTACTAGATGACTTCCAATCTGGATTTAGACCAGGGCACAGCACCGAAACTGCTATGCTGCACATCGTGGACGATGCCCTCCAAGCCCTAGACCAAGGCAAAATCTGCCTTCTAATCCTTCTTGATCTATCCTCCGCCTTCAATACGGTCAACCATGAAAAACTACTTGAACGCCTCAAACTCAGGATGGGCCTGGATGGCGTGGTACTAGAATGGTTCAGATCCTTCCTCCACAATCGTTCCCAGAGATTCCTCATCAACGGCAATCTATCAGCTCCCACCCCGGTCACAGTCGGAGTCCCCCAAGGTTCAACCCTCTCCCCTACCCTCTTCAACCTTTACCTTGAGCCACTCACCGAAGTTCTCCGCTCTGCCAACATCTCCTACCATATGTATGCGGACGACACCCAATTATACATCAACATCTCCTCGCTCAATGAGATCCTCTCCCTGAACGAGACCCTGAAATTAACTCTCCACTGGCTAGCCAATAACCAACTCAAACTAAATGCAAAGAAAACTGAATTTCTCCTAATCTCCCCATCTAAAACCAACCCGGAGATCCAGATGTGGATTAAGGCCATCACAGCCCTGAATTGCCCACCGACCATTGTGGACTCTGCCAAATCCCTGGGCATAATCCTCGACAGTAACCTCAATATGAGAGACCACATTAACTCGATGGCCAAAGCAGCCAGATTCCACCTGAGCTACCTCTGGAAGCTGAAACCTTTCATCGATGCACCAGACTTAAAAACTGCAGTTCAAGCACATGTCATCTCCAGACTGGAATACGGCTGTTCCACCCTCACAGGATTACCTAAGACCTCCTTAACGCCTTTAAAAGTCTGCCTCAACGCGACTGCCAGACTACTCACAGGTACCAGGAAGTTTGACAACATCTCTCCACACATGAAAGCGCTGGCCAGAATCCAGTTGAAATTGGCTTGCACTGTACACAAGGCGCTTTACACAAACTCCCCTGCTTATCTGGCACAGAAATTAGTGATATCCAGAGGAAGCAGAAACTCCAGGTCTGCCGGAAACCTACTGCTTCAACCTGCCTCCTTAAAAAAAAAAAAGAACTTATAACAGGGCGTTCACCGGAGCAGCACCACGAATCTGGAACTCTCTTCCACCCTCCATCAGAAAAATCCCTCTTCTAGCACGCTTCAAAACTGAGACGAAAACCTTCCTCATGGGTAAATTCCTTGCCTAAGGCCTGCCCACAACCTCCCCATTGAATGGTACTATTCTAAGACTACCGCCTCACATATCAAAAGCTACCCACGACGAATACATTTGGAACCTTGCTTTTGTTCCTGTCTATGACAATGAGCGCAACCATTCGTGTGGTTCTGTTTGTCCCTGCACCTTAATCGTTTTGCTCAACAATGTATACCGTGTAACGTTTGATCTGTTTGTCCCTGCACCTTAATCTTTTGTTTGCTCAACAATGTATACCGTGTAAAGCGCTCTGATACCCTCACGGGTCATGTTCGCGCTCTATAAAACACAAAAATAAAATAAATAAAAATAAAATATGTGAATGCGCATGTATCAACTGTGCACACACAACAGCACTGGGCTAAAAATCCGCGGCACAAAACTGATCAGACTTTAAAACTGTTTGGTGTGTACGCCACACATGCGCGCATACTACTTTAATCATAGTACGATGAAAGTGAGTGGGGGCCACTGCCTCTGTCGACCCACCCTCCCTCCTCATAAGAGCTGCTGCCAGGGATGAGCCGGCCATGGCAGCCAGCCACACTGGAGGTCACACGCTGCTGCTCTTAATATTTTCCAGGCGCCTCGCCCTCCTCCCCCTCACCGCGGACAAATCAGCTCCTTCATCACACACAGATCCACAGCTTCCGATCTCAGCTGTGCCATCTTAGGGGCAGATGGAGAGGGGGTGGTGCAGAATGGGAGCGGGTGTGGGGCAGACGATTCAAGGCAAACCTCTCTGGGGCAAGGTAATTGAGTGCTTTATATGCTGTTTCCCAACTCAGACACAAAATATACTGTCAAACAGATTTACTTTTCTGCAGGGCCCATCATTGGAACCTGTACCCCTCTGGTACAGCTGCATTGGTCATGGGTGACTCCACCATACCTCATTTACAGATTAGTTTGGAAACCGAGATCTGATTGAGAAGGTGTTCAACACCCTCCCTTCCAATGTGCTCTTGAACTGGAAGGGAGGCTATTGAACTGGTTTGGAGTGATGGCGTTGGGTTTACCCTTGCAAGATGTCCCCTTGGATTTTGGGGGGGATGGGGGAGCCTTGCTGGAAAAGGTTTCCTTCTCTTGTAGGGAGAAAACCATTGGAATACATGGGGGGAGTGCACGGTGGTCCCTTGTGTCTTCAGCCATAGTGACTACAGAGCGAACGACATCTAAACTATGGGTGAAAGAGTGCTTTCCAATCATGTGGCACTTGTTATCAATAGGCATTGGCAGCAAAATTACAAAAATAGCTGTAGACACAGATTAAAGAGGCATGAAGTAGATTCCAGACCAGTGTGAGAGAAAGACCACACATGCTCGGTATTGGGTGCATGACCGGGTGCGGTCTTCTGAGCAGACCCTGGGCCACCAGATGTCATTCTTTTGCATATTAGGCACTGACTAACTTACAGAGCAGAACCATGTTGCTGGTAAAGCTTGTATACAATGAGGTAAAACAGGCGACCAAACCATAAGCACTTTTATTTAATGGCAGAGTGTGTGTTTGGGGTAGACGTGTCTGAAGAAAAAGAGAAAGAACACTTTCGGGCATTTCTAGAAAATGGAGAAATAAATAGCCCGGTTATCAGGGTTGTTGGTACATTCAAATTTGGGTCAGCTTCTCTGTGCCATCACAAGTCAAAACATCCCGCAAACAGAATTAAAACTGAATGCAAAGGCAGCTCTCCAAGACTACGGGAAAACACTTGTGCGCGTTACGAAAACAAAGCAACAGAAACCTGACAATTCCCGGCGCAGCCTTTTCCTCACAAGCCTCCTCCCCGCCCCTTTCTATTTTCACTGACATGAAACTTCAAGTTGAAAAGAAAACCCCACACACGCTGCCGGGCAGTGGAAAAATCTACCAGCATGTGTGCGTGAGCTGCCGGCAGCCCCGCCCTCAGGGGTCCAATGGGCCAGGACAGGGTCAGAGGCGGAGTAGCACCAGCACCGGGAGTCAAACACTGGCCCTCGTGTGTCCTGCACTTGGACCAGCTGAATCTCACCACTGGTAGTGGGGCCATTTAGTTTGTGACACTACCAAACTGGACGGCCATCACCAGTACCAGGGGCTGGTACTCTTGGTAAATGACAGCTGGTTGTGGTGCGTGGGCAGAGGCAGACCGGTCCCATTTACTGGTTGACCTCCAGATCCATGTCATACACTCAATTTGTTTGTGTGCTAAAGAACATATTTGTTTGTTGTTTGCGAGTCTCCATGGCACAGTAGAAGCAAAGAAATGACCCCAATTTCCAGAAATGTGGGGGTTATCAGTATTGCCATGTTTGTTGTGTGTAAGGGAGATATACTTGCGCCCCTTCCCCCTCACTGAGGTTTGGAACCACTACTCTGTGTATGCTGTGTAAACTCCATACATGGTGCTAGCGCTGGTTATCGATAAGGGTGACATACCCCCAGCTTTGTGCAGAGGTGACGTTAGCCCATCTGTGGTGTAAAAGGTTATCTGCTCTGGCAGTGGTGTAGACCATGGCACAAAATTAACTCTAATCTCTTAGCATCTTCCTTTATGACATGGGACGTAGACACACGTCACTTTACTGTGGACCAACAACTGCAATATTTTAATAACACCATCCTGAATATCCTAGATGAACATGCTCCATTGAAACCTATCACACATGCTCATACTTCGACATCCTCCAACTGGTATTCCCCGACTCTTCGGGCAGAAAAGAAGGAATGCAAGAAATTAGAACGTATCTGAGATATTTACAAAAAAGCATTAGCACTATATCATACTAATTTCAAAAAAGCACGAAAGATACACATTTCCCTCCAATTAGAAGAAGCAGGCTCTAATTCTAGGATCTTATTTAATATAGTCAAATCCTATGTGAATCCTAAAGCCTGTGAGACAGGGGAATCCCCTTCTCAAACACTGTGCAATAATGTTACCTCATACCTCACCCAGAAAATTGATTCTATTTACTTAAAAATCACTGCTGCTAACCCTATTCCCCTACCTGTTATACCTAACACAGTATTTACATGTAACTCTTCTTATTCGCTTCATGTCTTCCCTTTGCTTAGTCCTCCTGAAGTTACATCCTTATTAGAGAAAACCAAATCAGGCTCCCCATTGGATATAATACCTGCCAAAATTGCCTCTAAATTCGCTGTTGAGCTTACCTCTCCCATTTGTGATATTCTTAACAAATCTCTCAATAATGGCTATCTTCCATCTGCCTGGAAAGATGCACAGATTATACCCCTACGAAAGAATCCTAAAGTCCCACACACCGATCTTAGCAATTACCGTCCCTTATCCCTGCTCCCCTTACTGACCAAATTAATCGAAAAACAAATAAATAGACATCTCTCAGAATATCTGGAAAACTCACAACAGTTAGATGTCTCCCAATCAGTATTCAGAGTTAAACATAGTACCGAATCCGCCCTCATTGAAGTTACAGATAATATTCGGATGGCCCTGGATAGAGATCAAGCAGCACTGTTGGTGCTGCTTGAACTCTCCGGGGCGTTCGATACGATCTCCCATCATATCTTATTGGAGAGACTGGACGGTATAGGTGTCAGAGGGCTGGCCTTGCAATGGCTCACTAGCTTCTTGACAGACAGGACACAGACTGTTACGTTGGGTACATTTAAGTCAACTACGACTAAGGTTAGTAAGGGGGTCCCTCAGGGCTCCTGCCTTAGTCCGACCCTTTTTAATATTTATGTTTCCCCCTAGCCAGACTGATGAGAGAACTCGGTTTTATCCCGATCTCGTATGCTGACGATACTCAGCTCCTCCTGACCTTTGACAAAAACAATTTGCATATCCAACAGACATTCTCGGAAGGCATGAAAGCGATTGCCGCTTGGATGCAGTCCAACTTCCTGCAACTTAACGCAGGTAAGTCAGAGATAATGTTGTTCGGAGCAGCTGACATCTGCTGGACTCCCTCTTGGTGGCCAGAGGAAATGGGCGTTGCTCCCACTCCCAAGGAGGCGGTCAAAAATCTGGGAGCCCGAATAGATTGTAAACTGACTTTGGAGACACACGCTAACACCACGGCAGGGTCCTGCTATTACATTTTAGGCCTCCTGCGCAGGATATTTCCTCTCCTGCCCACTTCAACTAAGAAAAACACTGATGCAGGCATTAGTACTTAGCGGGATAGACTATTGTAATGCCCTTTTGTTCTCAGCCAATACGGCAGCCATAAAGAAATTACAGGTTGTCCAGAATACCGCCGCCCGTCTTACAGTCGACGCTCCGGCGAGATCACCCTCTGCTCCTATGTTAAATCAACTACATTGGCTCCCTATTATTAAAAGAATTAAGTTTAAAATAGGGTGCATTATACACAAAGCCCTTAGAGGACAAGGACCTATGTACCTGACCCGTAAATTGACCCCCTACTGTCCCACGTGCTTACTCAGGTCTAGTTCTGATCTGTTGATCACAACTCCCAGGATCAAAAAAGCGCGTAGTGGAGCTAAGGCTTTTTCTTTTCAGGCCCCGATGTTTTGGAATACCCTACCGCTACATTTAAGAGCCTGCCCAAATCTGACCCATTTTAGGAAAATGCTAAAAACATATCTCATTTAATCATATTAGGGTCCTGTTACAATGTTCAGTCTAAGCGCCGAGATACCCTCATGGGTGATTCAGCGCTATATAAACCAATAAACAATAAACAATAAACATGTCAGCCCCACCTCCAGGCTGTGCTTATCATGGCGTCAGCCCCCGTCCATGTCTTGGGTAGGGGGCGTCAGGCCAGTCTGTGGTGTACTGTGGTGTCAGCCCTGCTACCTTGTAGGGTGGTAACAGCCCAGGCACATCACCTGGGTGCAATCATCGACTGCAGCCCTGGAGATGCTTTTTGCATAATCGTGGGCGACAGGGCCTGTGGTTACCTCGTTTATGGAGCAGGAGATCAGAAGGCCTGATGGATGTGTCGCCCAGCCCACTCCCCACCCACCCAGGCACTCTCCGTCATACACAGCTTGTGCATAGGCCCCTGCACCACCCATTCCAAAAGAGTATGGGCTCACACTCAAATCCCCCGAGCAACAGGAAGACGTTCGGGTGTAGAGTCTCATACAGAACCCCTCTTGCTACGAATTCTGATTTACTCACCTGTTATCAGGAGAGACCTCAGTGATGCATCTTTGAGCCCAGTACTGATCCTGAAAAGTAATTCTAACCGTACTTACAAGTAACTTAAATTTCTTTCCTTAGGGCATCATTGCCTGTTTTTTGCTGAAAAGGTTTCTAAGTGTTGATTTTTTAAACTTACAAATATTCTCTAAAAATTGTGCCAACGATAAAAACGTAATTATTTGCCTGTTTTAGATAGAGGTCCCAGTGCTGAAGCTAGGAGTTCAGCACTGGATTACAAAAGTAACGTGAACATTCTTTACCTGGAAATTGAATTTGATTCCTTAGCATAACATTGGTAATTCCTACTGAAAAAAAAATTAAGAAAATAATATAAATATATTGAAATAAAAGTATAAAACAAAACAATTCAGTTTCAATATTTTAAAAAACATTTTCCTTTCCATTTATATTAAAAATATATAATGTAATTCAAAAAATAAAATATGTAAAAATAAACAATGAAAAAACTGTCGAAAATCGGTATAAAAAAATACATATAACTATTATTTACATTTAAAAATTATCATTTAAAAAACCTTCGAAATTCACTGAAAAAACCTTAGGTTTCGGACATGTTATAGTTAGGAATTAGCATTTAAAAAACCGTAGAAATTCACTGAACAAACCATACGCTTCAAGGCTATTATAGTTAGTTGGACATTTCACTCACTAAAACCATTCAAAATCCTCCGTTATAGTTATTTCTTCAAACTATAACTTGCGCGCCCGCAATCCACTGCTGATGATGTCACATATTACATCATTCATGACATGGTCAATGACATCACTGATGACATCACTGATGACATCTCAAGTGACAATCAGATACACTTCATCATACAGTAGTATAACCTTTCATCACTCACTGTAAAATACAGACTACCATATTTGAATCCATTGACAAACCGATACAAGTTTCTAAAAACTCACTCAGTGATTCCTAGATCTACAAACACATCTAATCACTTACCTATAGATTCACTCATACATGCTGTCAATGATCAATAGAACACTATCAAATATACTTATACACCTATATCGACATTACACACCAGCCCCCATCCTATTCACTTATGCAGTCATCCTACTCACTTATGCAAACAATGGATCAGACTTACAATCAGTCACCTACCCACTTATACAAACACCATTTCATTTATTCATATAGATAGTAACTCATACTTAGTGTGTTATAAGATCACTATTATAAGTACACAGTTATCCATGCAGTCACTCATACAATCACTGAGTCTAATGTATACTTATTTATATACAACTGTCACATACACTGCCTTTTATTTTCTAGTTTGTTGGACATGTACCATTGAGAGACATATTTGCTCATCACCACACCCATAAAGATATTCACTCACTCAAACAACTGTTATAACATGTAGTCTTAACCTCATATACCTACTGAATAAGTATGGGCGAAGGGTGCGAATTCGCGGTACGCAAATTCGCGTGAAAGAGTACCTGCAAAATACATGAACTTTCGTGTGATTGCGGATTTTTTTATTTTTGCGAGTTCGCTGGATTTTTTTTCTCTGCGGCTACCGCGAAGTTACCCATGCGGTCGTATATGGGCGCGGCCATCTTGTTTTCACTGTTCGCGTTGCGTATTTCCATTTCCGGTTGCTAGTTGCATGCTTGCGTTGTGCATTTCTTGTTGCGGGTCGCAATTGCGTGTTCGCGTCCGTTTTTGCGCGCTCGCGAGGAAAATATCGCGCGAACTTACCCACAAGGTGGCAATGGGCGTGGCCATCTTGTTTTTCATTCATAGCTATGGTTTTGGGCATGCCTTTTCTATCCTGTTTCAATCTTTGTAATCCTTTGTTTTTTTGAACTTTTTAAAATCTTTTTTACTCATTATCCATCTCTATTTTTGTACATCCATATTTTGTGTTTTTTTCTACTTTTTGTTACTTTAATAACTACTTTTTTTTAGCTCTCTCTTTTCTTTTCTTTACTTTTTTCCTATTCTTTCCTATTTTTCCTTTCTTTAACCCAGGACCATGGCAAAGGGAGCCGGCAAGTCCAAGGGGAAGAGCCCCGCACCCCGCAGCCAGCTCCCTTGCGGGCGTTTAAGGGGGGAGTCTGTAAGTCCCAGGGAGATCTTCAGCGTGGTGGAGGTGGCCGCACTGGTCTTCTTTGTGCAGCGCCACCTCCCCAAGACCGTGGCAGCAGGCGGCAGGCCCGGTACCGGGTATGGCCTCCGGGAGTGTCGCCAGCTATGGGATAAGGTGTGCCGGGCCATGTATCGGGAGTCAGGGGTCCGGCGCACCTACAACCAGGTGACGCACTTGTGGTCCGACATACTGGACCGGGAACAAGACCTGCTCGACCTGCTTGGCGTCGAGATCCCTGGGCTTGGTGAGTACTAGTAGCTATTTAATAACTACTTTGTTTTCTTCTGCTCTGTGTTATATTGCATATATATGTTTTTTCCGAAGAGCAAGAACGCTGCCGATTACATTGCAGGTAAATTATGTTTCAAATGCTTCTGTGATTGCAGGTGCTCGCCTGCTCAGTCAGTGGCGGTGCTACTATGCTTACTTGTTTTTAATTTTGTGCTCATTTGGCCTGAGTGAATATGTATGAGTGTACTTTACAGAATTGCGTAATGCTAGAGAGACTAGAGACTCAAGTCCAGTCCTTCCTTTGTACTCCTGGCACTAAGAAGAGATAGTGTTAATATTAATAATTATACTTCCCTAACTTTTACAGCACCTATTTATTCCAAACGTTCATCATAATTCTATTTTTTCCTAAATCGTCTTTGATCTTCTTGTAGACTATTTCTAAATTCTTATCCTGCCTCTACTATAACTCTCTGCCCTACTACTATTTATTATTATTAGTCTGTCTGTGTAGCTAGCTAAACTTACACAGTTGGCAAAAGGTGTTAAACAAAACTCCTCTTCAGCAATAGCTCTAGGCACTGAGTGCAGTCCTCTGGGTTGTCCATAATGTCTATTGAAGTCTTCTTAATGTTTATGCTTTGACAATTCCCAGCAATAAAATGTCAATTGCCACCAAGAATAAGATACTAGTTTACATTTTGATTGGATAGGAGGACATACTACTACTGTTGCAGGGACTATTCTGCACATATAGAACTATGGAGAAGAAATAGGGCATTGGTGATAATAGGCGCAGTTAGACTTTCCACATACCTCAGTCACAACAGAAGTTGAATCCCCCAATCTCCTTACTGACTAGCTAGTGTGTCAGAGTCATTATTTAGCTCCCAAATGCAGCGATGATCCCCAATGATTATACAATCCAGAATATAAGACTAGGGAGTCAGAGTCCCGACCTCTCAGAGTCATTGAATCATGCTTGCAAATTGCAAACCCTTTCGCTCACTCACTCATGACCAAAAACCACAGAGTCTATGTAAGTTTTAAAGGTTTATTAAAAGTAAAACAACTAGCTATGTGTGTACTCTGTATATTAATTTTCAATTGTGCATTATATAAAAACATTTATTAAAATCAACTTCATAGAAGAGAAACGGTGAACTCATGAAAACTGAACAGCGGCTGATTTACACATTTAATTGTGGGAGACCCCTCACCTGCTTGGAACTTAAAGTACTGGTGGTGATGATGATGAGTAACATATTGCTCTTGTTCGTAGAAGGGAATCTTCTGTCTGTTATGAGAAAAAAGGTGCCCATTAAAAAGCAAGCATTCATCAGTTGAGCCAAAAAGTGTAGCATGTTAAGGCTAAGCATAAATAAAAACACCCTCCCTTGGAAAGGGGAATTTTTAGTTTAGACTAGAGAGTCATAAATAATTAAATTTGTTTATGTAGTAACATTTTTTTCATTCGTAGACAAAATAGGGAGTGGTGTATATGGCATCTAAAAATATGAAATGTATTCTCTAGGCAGAACACCATCGGCACAGCCTACCACCAGTGCTGGGGCCAGCGCGGAGGTGGTCACTCCAGGGGCGGATGCGGTGCTAGCAGGAACTGATGTGGGGGATGCTCGGTAGTGGCGGGCAGTGGTCAGCTATTATATTCCTTACCTATTGAGATTGCAGAGTAGGCTCACTGCAGGGGTGTATATGTTGTACAGTACAAGTCCACTTTACTGTTAAGAAGACGTACACATTTAGAGCTACGTTTTTTTCAACCAGGTAGAAGACAGTCACCCTTGACTTCGCATTAGCAATAGCATTAGCGGCGGGAGTTGACGAGTAACCAATGGCCTGCTCTAAATTTGACTTCAACTCAGCTGTGAAAGTTTTATCGAGAAGCCAAGTCAGATCAGAGATGAACTTGATGGATGGGATGAACGAAAAGGTAAAGAAGGGTGTAAGAAAGGAGGAAGGACGAGCGAGTTAAATTAATGACTGGTAAAGAATGATACGTGTTTCGGAATGTAGGCAGAGGTGGCTGGTAGGAATCTGATGCATGGCCGGTTGAAGCAAGGATGGGTGGAAGGAGAAAGAAAAGAGGACTGCCTGGGTGGGTGAAACAGAAACTGTATGTGTGCGTAATATATCCTTTGGGTCAAATTCAAATGCAAGTCAAGCACGGATGCATGGGTGGCAGTTTACAAAATACAATAAAAAGGGTGTTTTTCTGTGAGAAAAAGTAAGGTTTGTCCAGTTGAGACATTGAGAAGAATTATTGACATTTACTTTGTGCACACGCCTAATCCCTGCTGTCGAGTGGTAATACCCGCGAAACACGTGTCCAGGGATGGCAAGCACACCAGTGAACACCCTCAAGACTCAAGACTCGGGTAGAAGCGCACCCGCTGATACCTACTACATCGACCATCATGCTCCGGGGTCACACGCTGATGGGGCGAGCAGTGTGCGACCTCATTTGGAAATACTATTTATTCAGGCTCCCTTGAGCCGGTGGAGGTGACAACCTCGAGATTCCGCACCTGCACGCCATAAGAGGTATCTGGACCCACAAATGTTTTCGGCAGCCCACGCAGCAACCCCGTGCACACACCTAATCCCTGCTGACGAGCGGTAATAACCGCGAAACACGTGTCCAGGGATGGTAAGCACACCAGTGAACACCCTCAAGACTCGGGTAGAAGCGCACCCGCTGATACCTACTACATCGACCATCATGCTCCGGGGTTACACGCTGATGGGACGAGCAGTGTGCGACCTCATTTGGAAATACTATTTATTCAGGCTCCCTTGAGCCGGTGGAGGTGACGACCTCGAGATTCCGCACCTGCGCGCCATAAGAGGTATCTGGACCTACACATTTTTTCGGCAGCCCACGCAGCAACCCCGTGCACCCGCCTAATCCCTGCTGACGAGCGGTAATAACCGCGAAACACGTGTCCAGGGATGGCAAGCACACCAGTGAACACCCTCAAGACTCAAGACTCGGGTAGAAGCGCACCCGCTGATACCTACTACATCGACCATCATGCTCCGGGGTCACACGCTGATGGGACGAGCAGAGTGCGACCTCATTTGGAAATACTATTTATTCAGGCTCCCTTGAGCCGGTGGAGGTGATGACCTCGAGATTCCGCACCTGCGCGCCATGAGAGGTATCTGGACCTACACATTTTTTTGGCAGCCCACGCAGCAACCCCGTGCACACGCCTAATCCCTGCTGACGAGCGGTAATAACCGCAAAACACGTGTCCAGGGATGGCAAGCACACCAGTGAACACCCTCAAGACTCAAGACTCGGGTAGAAGCGCACCCGCTGATACCTACTACATCGACCATCATGCTCCGGGGTCACAGGCTGATCGGACGAGCAGTGTGCGACCTCATTTGGAAATACTATTTATTCAGGCTCCCTTGAGCCGGTGGAGGTGACGACCTCGAGATTCCGCACCTGCGTGCCATAAGAGGTATCTGGACCTACAAATTTTTTCGGCAGCCCACGCAGCAACCCAGTGCACACGCCTAATCCCTGCTGACAAACGGTAATAACCGCGAAACACGTGTCCAGGGATGGCAAGCACACCAGTGAACACCCTCAAGACTCAAGACTCGGGTAGAAGCGCACCCGCTGATACCTACTACATCGACCATCATGCTCCGGGGTCACACGCTGATGGGACGAGCAGTGTGCGACCTCATTTGGAAATACTATTTATTCAGGCTCCCTTGAGCTGGTGGAGGTGACAACCTTGAGATTCCGCACCTGCGCGCCATAAGAGGTAACTGGACCTACAAATTCTTTCGGCAGCCCACGCAGCAACCCCGTGCACACGCCTAATCCCTGCTGCCGAGCGGTAATAACGGCAAAACATGTGTCCATGGATGGCAAGCACACCAGTGAACACCCTCAAGACTCAAGACTCGGGTAGAAGCGCACCCGCTGATACCTACTACATCGACCATCATGCTCCGGGGTCACACGCTGATGGGACGAGCAGTGTGCGACCTCATTTGGAAATACTATTTATTCAGGCTCCCTTGAGCCGGTGGAGGTGACGACCTCGTGATTCCGCACCTGCGCCCCAAGAGGTATCTGGACCTACAAATTTTTTCGGCAGCCCACGCAGCAACCCCGTGCACACGCCTAATCCCTGCTGACGAGCGGTAATAACCGCGAAACACGTGTCCAGGGATGGCAAGTACACCAGTGAACACCCTCAAGACTCAAGACTCGGGTAGAAGCGCACTTGCTGATACCTACTACATCGACTATCATGCTGCGGGGTCACACGCTGATGGGACGAGCAGTGTGCGACCTCATTTGGAAATACTATTTATTCAGGCTCCCTTGAGCCGGTGGAGGTGACGACCTCGAGATTCCGTACCTGCGCGCCATAAGAGGTATCTGGACCTACAAATGTTTTTGGCAGCCCACGCAGCAACCCCGTGCACACGCCTAATCCCTGCTGACGAGTGGTAATAACCGCGAAACACGTGTCCAGGGATGGTAAGCACACCAGTGAACACCCTCAAGACTCGGATAGAAGCGCACCCGCTGTTCCTACTACATCGACCATCATGCTCCGGGGTCACAGGCTGATGGGACGAGCAGCGTGCGACCTCATTTGGAAATACTATTTATTCAGGCTCCCTTGAGCCGGTGGAGGTGACGACCTCGAGATTCCGCACCTGCGCGCCATAAGAGGTATCTGGACCTACACATTTTTTCGGCAGCCCACGCAGCAACCCCGTGCACACGCCTAATCCCTGCTGACGAGCGGTAATAACCGCGAAACACGTGTCCAGGGATGGCAAGCACAACAGTGAACACCCTCAAGACTCAAGACTCGGGTAGAAGCGCACCCACTGATACCTACTACATCGACCATCATGCTCCGGGGTCACACGCTGATGGGACGAGCAGTGTGCGACCTCATTTGGAAATACTATTTATTCAGGCTCCCTCGAGCCGGTGGAGGTGACGACCTTGAGATTCCGCACCTGCGCGCCATAAGAGGTATCTGGACCTACAAATTTTTTCGGCAGCCCACGCAGCAACCCCGTGCACACGCCTAATCCCTGCTGACGAGCGGTAATAACTGCGAAACACGTGTCCAGGGATGGTAAGCACACCAGTGAACACCCTCAAGACTCAAGACTCGGGTAGAAGCGCACCCGCTGATACCTACTACATCGACCATCATGCTCCGGAGTCACACGCTGATGGGACGAGCAGTGTGCGACCTCATTTGGAAATACTATTTAATTAGGCTCCCTTGAGCCGGTGGAGGTGACGACCTCGAGATTCCGCACCTGCGCGCCATAAGAGGTATCTGGACCTACAAATTTTTTCGGCAGCCCACGCAGCAACCCCGTGCACACGCCTAATCCCTGCTGACGAGCGGTAATAACCACGAAACACGTGTCCAGGGATGGCAAGCACACCAGTGAACACCCTCAAGACTCAAGACTCGGGTAGAAGCACACCCGCTGATACCTACTACATCGACCATCATGCTCCGGGGTCACACGCTGATGGGACGAGCAGTGTGCGACCTCATTTGAAAATACTATTTATTCAGGCTCCCTTGAGCCGGTGGCGGTGACGACCTCGAGATTCCGCACCTGCGCGCCATAAGTGGTATCTGGACCTACAAATTTTTTCGGCAGCCCACGCAGCAACCCCGTGCACACGCCTAATCCCTGCTGACGAGCGGTAATAACCGCGAAACACGTGTCCAGGGATGGCAAGCACACCAGTGAACACCCTCAAGACTCAAGACTCGGGTAGAAGCTCACCCGCTGATACCTACTACATCGACCTTCATGCTCCGGGGTCACACGCTGATGGGACGAGCAGTGTGCAACCTCATTTGGAAATACTTTGAATGGATCGATGCCTGGATGGTATCTTCCTCATAGATAGCATAGGTGTATGTAGAGTAGACAGAGTGGACGGTCACTGGATGAAGAGTGTTAGTTTGAAGAGCATGTAACACCCCACATCCGTGCCAGAGTAGCAAAGCTGAGGAAAGTAGAAGTTGTAATTTTTCAGAATACTCCCTTGACTAACAGTAGTTTGCAAGCACAGCATATATTGTGTATCTAAATTGTATAGTTCACATTATCAAGTCAAGTCACAAGTGCCTTCCTCCGGCGATTACGGGGACCACTCACTACCTATTTTAATATATTTTTTTCAACTCTGTCATTCATGTGTGGCCTATCAGTGTTCCATGCCTGGCTTCGAAATGTCCCCAAGACCCCCACCCACATGGCCAGACCCTGGACCAGGCCTCCAAATGGCCCCCACCCACATGGCGAGGCCCTGGACCACACCCCAACAAAACCCAAAAAATCAAAATACACACAAAAATCACCCCAATCCAATGCCATCCATGCCCTAAATGTTCTTTAAATTCAAGAGACCCCACAGAAAGACGTTGTCCATGCACCACCGAGTACCCCTTGGGCATAATGGATGAAACCAAGGCAGACTGGGTGCAGGCCTATGGCACAAAGCTCACTGCCTGACTTCAAAATGGCTCCTAGACCCCCACCCACATGGCCAGGCCCTGGAACAAGCATCAAAATGGCCCCCACCCACATGGCCAGGCCCTGGACCAGGCCCCAACAAAACCCCAAAAATCTAAATACACACAAAAATCACTCCAATCCAATGCCATCCATGCCCTAAATCATGTTTAAATTCAAGAGACCCCCACTGAAAGACTTTGTCCATGCACCACTGAGTACCCCTGGGCATAATGGATGAAAGCAAGGCAGACTGGGTGCAGGTCTATGGCGCAAAGCACACTGCCTGGCTTCAAAATGGCCCCTAGACCCCCACCCACATGGCCAGGCATCAAAATGGCGCCCACCCACATGGCCAGGCCCTGGACCACGCCCCAACAACACCCAAAAAATCGAAATACACACAAAAATCACCCCAATCCAATGCCATTCATGCCCTAAATGATGTTTAAATTCAAGAGACCCCACAGAAAGACACCACTGAGTAGCCCTGGGCATAATGGATGAAAGCAAGGCAGACTGGGTGAAGGCCTATGGCACAAAGCACACTGCCTGGCTTCAAAATGGCCCCTAGACCCCCACCCACATGGCCAGGCCCTGGAACAGGCATCAAAATGGCCCCCACCCACATGGCCAGACCATGGACAGGCCCCAGCAAAACCCCAAAAATCAAAATACACACAAAAATCACCCCAATCCAAAGCCATCCATGCCCTAAATCATGTTTAAATTCAAGAAACCCATACTTAAAGACTTTGTCCGTGCACCACTGAGTACCCCTGGGCATAATGGATGAAAGCAAGGCAGACTGGGTGCAGGCCTATGGCACAAAGCACACTGCCTGCCTTCAAAATGGCCCCTAGACCCCCACCAACATGGCCAGGCCCTGGACCAGGCCCCAACAACACCCAAGAAATCAAAATACACACAAATATTACTCCAATTCAATGCCATCCATGCCCTAAATCATGTTTAAATTCAAGAGACCGCACAGAAAGACTTTGTCCATGCACCACTGGGTACCCCTGGGCATAATGGATGAAAGCAAGGTAGACTGGGTGCAGGCCTATGGCACAAAGCACACTGCCTGGCTTCAAAATGGCCCCTAGACCCCCACCCACATGGCCAGGCCCTGGATCAGGCATCAAAATGGCCCCCACCCACATGGCCAGACCCTGGACCAGGCCCCAACAAAACCCCAAAAATCAGAATACACACAAAAATCACCCCAATCCAATGCCATCCATGCCCTAAATGATGTTTAAATTCAAGAGACCCCACAGAAAGACTTTGTTCATGCACCACTGAGTACCCCTGGGCATAATGGATGAAAGCAAGGCAGACTGGGTGCAGGCCTATGGCACAAAGCACACTGCCTGGCTTCAAAATGCCCCCAGACCCCCACCCACATGGCCAGGCCCTGGACCAGGCATCAAAAGGGCCCCCACCCACATGGCCAGACCCTGGACCAGGCCCCAGCAAAACCGAAAAAATCGAAATACACACAAAAATCACCTCAATCCAATGTCATCCATGCCCTAAATGATGTCTAAATTCAAGAGACCCCACAGAAATACTTGGTCTATGCACCACTGACTACCCCTGGGCCTACTGGCTAGTGTGGCTTTAACACGCACCCCAAAATTAAAAAAACCTTCCACATATAACAGTGAGCTATTCAATTCCATGCCATCCATGCCGTAAATTATATTTAAGTTCAACAAAACTCACAGAAACAGTTTTATCATGCACCCATGACTAACCCTGGGCCTACTGGATACTGTGGCTACCCACAATTTTTTTTTTTTAAAGTTGTGAAAAAGTTTATAAATTGTAGTTGCAGCAACTGCAATGCCCCAAACAAACAACACCTACTTACTTGTAAAATCTCAAATCCAAAAGTGATCCAAACAAAAAGTCCTCAAATACAAATATCCAGCAGTTGCCACAAAGAGTACTCCTTCCAGCTCCAGATCCAAATGAAAAGTGACCAGGACATGGACAAGGCACTGGGAGGAGCCTGCTGGACAGGAACAGGAAATTGGGGACTCTGGGGCACTTCCTTCCTCTCAACCGCCCAAAAATGGACTCCTTGCACAAAAAAGTGCAGCCAAATGTCAATCTGAGGAGTTATTCTGATCCATATCATCATTTTCAGAAGATTTATGGTGCCAGCGATAGATTTCTTGTGCAGAATTGCAATTTTTGCGTCTTCGGGAAAGCGAGCTGTTCAAATCTCCCGCCGGATGTCAGCTGCGCGTCGCATCTACGTATTCGCTATTATCTACTCTCTGGATGCGTGATCGCGGGCCCTTATGACGTATTCGCGTTCTCAAAGTCTCACAGTGCAAGATGGCGGGACTCCATGACGTACTCGCGGTCGAAAAGTCTTGCGCGACCACGCAGCCAGATTCAAAATGGCGCACGCAAACCGCAAGCGCGAGATTGTATTTTTGAAGCTCGACCAAGCAAAAAAAATTCAGCAGCTCGTGAATTGCGAATTGTTTGGCAATTTTGTGCAATTCGCGGACCGCGAAATTGCCAATAATTCGCAAATTCCGTGAGCGGAACAAATTTTGCGCCCATGCTTAATCAGCATTCCCAAACTTAATATGGGAATTAGCCAAAGTAGGAGAAAACTTACGCCTAGCACAATCTAAATTCAACCCATGGTGAAATAAGATATGTTATTTCAAGTTGATGAAAAATTTCTGTTGCTCATTTTTGGAAAGTTTTATTTGCTGACATCGTTTCAGGCTCACTGGGATCTTCGGAAAATGTATCAAAGTTAATGAAATAGCCAGAGGCCGTTCTGTCAATGGTAGGTATTACATCCGGATTACTTGAAATCGCTGGAGCTACTGGATCCCTTGTCATATTAGTATAGTCAGATGCTATATCATTCTAGACAGGTGTTTCTTGACAAACTGTTATTTGGGTCTCAAGAGGCATAATTCCATGGCTTTATTGCTTAGTCCTTCTTTTCGCACTGCAGATTCTTCAAAGGTGATGAGTCTCTCAGTTTGAACCTCTTGGATAGTAGCCAGATTTGGTTGTCTGCTACATCTTTGGAGTCCACTTGGCCTACTACTTATGATTGGCCACATGATGTGGTTTTACCAGGTCGATGGATATGAGCCTGTTATCCTTTCTTCCAGCAAGGGGCGGCAGTAACACTGTTCTTGATCTGTAAATTGCTAGCACAGGTACTGGTTGTCTGTAAGAAGGCCTAAATTCTTTCTTATCTACGATCTTTTCTCTGACTAGATCCCCAATCTTTGGAATCCAGGCAGGACTTGCTGGGACAGGTGGTTCCCCTTCAGTGGTCGTTGGCTTCTGCAATGTGTTGCTTTGACTTCTCCTTGTTTCATTTAAATTCTGCAAAACAGCCAAATGGTCTTTAATAAGCATGGGCGGATTTTGCGGATCCACGATTCGCGGATTTGCGTATTCACGGATCGTGGAGCCGCAAAATCCGCGGATTTTGCGGATTTGCGGATCGGCAGATTTGGGGCGGGGCTTCCATGCGAGTGCACATGCCTCTTGTGTGTATAAAAGGTCAGAGACCGATCAGTGCCAGAATGAACCCTGCCCTTCATATTTATTCAAGAAGACGCCACCGTTTTGTGCCATACCTCTACTCAACTGGAGTACTTTCTACTGGATAATCAGTAAGTGCTACCTCGTTGGGTAAATGTATAGTGCTTTTACTGCACTACAGCTGCCTAAAGTGCCAGAGAGTTGTCTACAGCGACCAGGTGTGTGTTACTATGCAATCGTGCCGAAGGGCGCAGGGGTCCCTTGAGTGAGCGATCATAGTGGGTAAATGGCGGGAAGACGGTGCACACCACGAGTGTGTGGGCGGGGCCAAACGGACGGGGCTTCCATGCGAGTGCACATGCCTCTTGTGTGTATAAAAGGTCAGAGACCGATCAGAGCAGCAGATGAAGATACAGAAGCTCCTGGCCACAGGAACAGCACGAGGATTGCGCTCGTGAAAGTCAAGGATGCAAAGGCCTCTGTCCAGCATCACAGCTGATTTTCGATGGTATATTTGGGAAGAAGGCACATCTGCCCAGCCTTGACAACGCTCACGATTGTTTTTTGGGCCGATGAATGAGTCACTGAATTAAGCTTCAACTAGGGCACATGCTTAATTGATATCTGTAAGTGCTTCCGGTTGAGATTTAATTTTTGTGCCAGGACCATCGTGCCAGAATGAACCCTGCCCTTCATATTTATTCAAGAAGACGCCACCGTTTTGTGCCTGTTGTAACTATTTTACGATGGCGCCGGCAAGCTGCCAGCGCCATCCTAAAATAGTTACTAAATTAGCTTCAACAGGAAGCTCTAATAGATAAAATAAAGCAGGTGCTCGAGCACCTGCTTTATTTTATCTATTAGAGCTTCCTGTTGAAGCTAACTTAGTAACTATTTTAGGATGGCGCTGGCAGCTTGCCGGCGCCTTTGTAAAATAGTTACAACAGGCCAGCAAGGCTTGAACTTTTGCCCCCGGAATCCGCCGCTCGCGGATTTGCGAATTCGCGGTAAATTCGCGGGAGTTCGCGGATCGCGAATTTACCGAAAATTCGCAAAATCCGCGAGCGTAACGGATTTTGCGCTCATGCTTAGTCTTTAATATCAAAAGGTTTTTGTTCCACCACTGAAGTGTGACTATCAAGGTCCTGGACAATCATCCTAGTACCAAAAAGTATTTCATATGGAGTGATTCCACCCAGAGAACTTCCTTGGCAGATTATTTAGACTACGTTGGACACTTAGTAGATGTTTGACCCACCCGTCACCCGAGCCTAATACCGTAGCTGTTCTAGATTGCTTTATGTCCCGGTTTATTCTCTCCACTACAGAATTATCTTCAGGATGGAATGGACTAGAATACCGCAATACAACGCTCAGATTTGCCATGGCCTCCTTGTAAGCTTTTGAGCTAAACGCAGGACCCTGGTCAGAATGTAGCCTGCCGACTGGGTACGTGCCGATGAAGACTCGCAAATCTATTAAAACAGTTCTGGTGTCAGCTGAGCGCTGAGGCCACATCCAAATGAATCTTGAGCGTTAATCCACTGTGACCATGATATATTTATAGTTACCATCCCTATGTAAGGGACCTCAGTGACCCAGGTAAACGCAAGCTTATGGTTCATCTGAAATTAACAGGGGCAACTGCGCCGGGCGTTTCACTGATGAGATTTTCATTTTTTGGCAGATTTCACATTCCGAAACATAATTTCTGGTCTGTTTCCTCATGCGCGGCCACCAGTATCTTTGTTTTAATAATGACACTGTGGCGGAAACACCTGCATGTGCAGAGGCAAGCCCTCCATGTGCTGCTAAAATTAGTCCTAATCTATGTTCCATGTTTGGAATTACTCTATCCCCCACTCCAGGGATTTGAGCAAAAGGAACATTATTTGCATCAGTTATATACGAGTATTTGAGCGGAAAGCCTTTTGGTAATGTTATACCGCTGTCTTTGTTGGAAGCGGTGACAGCTTGCATTATTTCGCTGACTATTTTCGTTTTCGAACGAGTGATTGCAGCTACGGAAGCCGTTTGCACAGCTGCCTTTGTGGCTTCATCAGCCAATGGATTCCCTGCAACGTGAACGCCATCACGTTGATGACTCAGTGTATGAATCACGTGAGTCTTTTGTAGTTCTTTCTGTAATTGAACTACTTGTTCCCAAAGAAACTTATGCTTGATTGTGCCACCTTTTGCATCTTTGAAACCGTTTTGAATCCAGTTCTGCAAGTATTCATTGTAAGATTGAACGCAGTAATAGGAATCGCACACTATGAGTGTGGGGAATTCG
Organism: Lissotriton helveticus; assembly: GCF_964261635.1. NCBI lineage: Eukaryota > Metazoa > Chordata > Amphibia > Caudata > Salamandridae > Lissotriton > Lissotriton helveticus. The sequence continues at coordinate 1,716,414,855 of NC_136065.1, forward strand.
CAATCAGTATTTTCAAGCGCCATCTTGAATGCTTGTAGTTCAGCTCGCTGAGCTGTACAATCTCAGAGAGATTGCGTTTTTGTCACCATAGGTCGGAATTTATCATCGCCAGCGACCTTTAACGATCGCGCACACAGCACTATAAGCTTGTTTAACCCCAATTGCGGGCTGTGCTGATCCGTCTGTATAAATTATACATTTGTACTGTTCTAGAGGCAGAATCTCAGTGGGCAGAGGACATTCTTGTTCGTATTGTAGAAATTCTTGAGTTTTCAAATAAGGTTCAAAAACGTATTCAACGTTTGTTGCAGCAAGAGAATTAACCCATTGTATCCATCTTGGATGTAAAACCTTTGCATTCAGAATGCTTGCTTTTGTCACTGCCTCTAAGGCAGGTACAGGAGTAACCACCATATTGCGTTTTCCCTGTGCGAGGGCTCTCTGTTTTGCTACTGCAGTTTGAACCGCTGTCAGATTTTTTTTTGTAGAAGTGAATTTAATTTCAGCTTGTGTGTACAAGTGTGATTTATAAGCAATTGGTACTTTTTTCCCTTCATTGAAGGTTAAGTACGTGAATCCGCATCTTCCTGGGATGATTCGGATTACAAGATTGCGGACGTTTACGCGTGTCTGTAAATGTGTTGTTGCTAACATGTCTGTTTGCACTGAACGCAAAATGTCTGTACGTTTTTGAGTCCAATTAGTCGTTTTGAAATCAGGGTTGATTAATTAGTAGAGAGGTGTTACCTTTTCTGCATAATTTAGAATGTATGTTCTTCCGAAATTTAGGAAACCTAGAATTGACTATAAGTTTTTCAGCGTTTTTGGAGGTTGGGGCAGCGCACACTTTTCTAAAAAGTTGGCTGCCAGGCTTTTGCCTTCACTTGATAACTCGTATCCTAGAAAAAGGACGTTGAGGTGGGCAATTCTTGATTTCTTGAAGTTGAATTTATACCCTTCAGAGGCAAATCCAAGTATAATGGTATTCACTCTGTTCAAGTGCCTGTCCAAGTCATCGTCTGTTAGATAGATGCCATCGACATAAGATTATGCCTCTTCATCATACGTTTGTAGTAACTCTGTTACTCTAGCTGAAAATAACCCTGGACTATTCTTGAATCCCTGGGGGAGACATCAAAATTGACGCTGTGTCCCCATAATTGAGAAAGTGGTCAAGTAACTGCTTTCAGGTGCAATGTTTTGACAGAAGAAACCGTTAGAAATATCTAAAGTGGTTTTATATTTTCTACGCACAATGTTATTCATTAGTGCTGCACTGTGTGCATTTTGTACTGCAAGGGTTTTGCAACAAGAGTTTAAATGTCTGTAGTCCAAAACCAGACGATATGTATTGTCTGGTTTGGAGACAGGAAACAAAGGATTGTTCATTGATGAGGTGCATGTTTCAATCACCCCTTCGTATTCAAGTTGATCTAATATCTCCCTGACCTGTTTTTTAGCTTCTTGCTTAACTGGATACTGCCTCTGTGCAGTTGGTTGAGTTTTTAACTGGATTTTATGATGAGGAGAATCCTCATCCCATCCATCATGATTTTTATATAATGCTGGAGCCTGGGCTACAGCCCATTTTCTGGCATAGGTGTATTTTAAACGAATTGGAATGTGATTAGAAAAGGCTGGCATAATGATTTCTTCACCATGTGAGCACTCCCTGACAATTTTTTTTCCTAGTTATGTCCCCCTCCATCCAGAGCGTTATTTCATATAACTTATGGGGTACACAAACCCTGGTATCGGCAGTTTCAACTTGGATGTAATCATTCAAGTCGACTGTCTCCAGATGATCCTTCAAGATCTTACGAGCTATGGTGACTTCTGCTGCGCTGTCTAGCATTGTCTGGGCCCACTCCCTGTTCTTGAGTTGTGTACTCAAGATCCTCGGCATGTCTGATTTTTAGACCTGCTACCTTCTTTTTGGCGAATTGGCTTTTCTTATTTTTTGGAACTTGTTGATCGTCTTTGGACTTCACGCGTTCTTCTTTGTTTTCTGAGCGTCCTCTTCTTTCCGATTTCTGTGAGGAGGTCTGAAAGGTACGAGTATCAGTATCTTGATATCTATAGGTTTTTTCAAATTATCCCTGTTCCTGAGGTAATACCTCTTTTCAGAGGGCTCCTTTTGAGGAGACCTTCCTCGGGACTGAGAACGCTTCTATTTAGAAGTTTGTTTAGTGTTTTCCCACTTCTTTTTAGAAACAGCGAGAGTGTTTTTAATAAAGACCTTTTCAGGACTTTCAGTTAGTTGAGGTTTAACTGGTTTCACACCCATACTATCTCTACCTAGTTCTTCATGGGATTTTTCAATTATTCTAGCCAGTTCATATGGTTGCTCAGTTACATCAAATTCTCTTAGTTTTTGGTGGATCGCCACAGATGCTGCCTCACCTTTAATATTAGCTAATATTATAGCTGATACCTGTTTGAAATCTCCCAGTAGTTTCATATCCAGATTTACAGCAGGCTCTGCCCCGTATTCATTTTGAATCTGTTTCAGGACATCTGGTATTACCACCATAGACGGAACACCATGTGTTTTGTGTAGATTGCAGCAAAGACTGTACCCCAAGTGTCGCAGTCCTCCAGGTGTGGTGCGATCCCCATTGGTAAACAGATTGTTAGAATCCTGTGTTTCTCATGAGGGGTAGTATCAGGAAATACTGCCGCTATTTGAGGAATTTTTTGAGCTATCCAGAATGGAATTTATTCCCTTTTTGCGGGCAATTTATCAACAACTGATTGTATAGTCTGTGGTGTGATTTTATTTGTGTATCCCTGGTAAGGAGTTTGTTGTGGAATCCTTACAGGAGGTTGGACTGTTATAGTCTGTATGACATATTGAACCAATTATCTATATATTGATTAGTTGTTTTAGTTGAACTAATAGTTCCGCGTCTGACATTTCTTCTATGTCAGGATGTGGTGTGTACCTGGCTAATACCGGCCATGTTGCTCCTGGTCTACCTAGTAAGTAAATAATATGGTAAAATAATTTAATTATTAATAATATTTTTTTTAATTAATAAATTATTATTTTAATATTTAATATTTTAATTATTTATATTAATATTTATTTATTAATTTTTAAATATATATGTTAAAAATACCCCTGTACCCCAAAACCCAAACCCAGCCCTAAAACCTAAAAATACCCCTGAACCCCAAAACCCAAACTCAGCCCTGAACCCTAAAAATACCCCTGCACCCCAAAAACTGAAAACTGACCCTGAACCCTAAAAATACCCCTGCACCCCAAAAACTGAAAACTGACCCTGAACCCTAAAAATACCCCTGTACCCCAAAAACTGAAAACTGACCCTGAACCCTAAAAATACCCCTGCACCCCAAAAACTGAAAACTGACCCTGAACCCTAAAAATACCCCTGTACCCCAAAAACTGAAAACTGACCCTGAACCCTAAAAATACCCCTGCACCCAAAAACTGAAAACTGACCCTGAACCCTAAAAATACCCCTTTACCAAAAAACTGAAAACTGACCCTAAACCCTAAAAATACCCATTTACCCAAAAACTGAAAACTGACCCTGAACCCTAAAAATACCCCTTTACCCAAAAACTGAAAACTGACCCTAAACCCTGAAAATACCCATTTACCCAAAACCCAAACCTAAAATATTTTAAATAAAATTATATACTTACCAATACTTACGTTGTAATGGTATGCGTTGTAAAGGTACCTGCGTTGTAAATACCAGCGTTGTAATGGTATGCGTGGTAAAGGATCCTGCGTTGTAAAAGTTGCGTGGTAAAGGTAGGTCGTGGTAAAAGTTGCGTGGTAAAGGTTGTATACCGTCGACTATGTCTCTAACGAATATACTAAACTTAATAGTGAGTGCCAGCAAGCTCAGAGGTCACTTGAAACTTTATCGAATACACAAGAAGGGATTAGTTTCTGACAACCACATAAACATGACAACTTTAGAGAGATATTTTACTCAGTCAATCCTGCATGCTTTGTTTCATCAGCGGTGCAGAGAAAATAGAGATACGGGTGTTTTCAATAAAAGGATTTATTGAACAGTCTTCTTTCTCATGCAAGTTAAGTGAACTGCTACAATCGTAATGCAGGCTGCAAAGTATAATGAGTACAGCGAGAATAGAATTATAAAATAATACTGTAAAAGCATTGTATGGTTTCTAAACCATATAAAAGTACATACATAAATAACGAAGGCTAAAAGTACTCAACTGGTGCTTCTACCCCAATGTACCTAACCTAAGTCTTAGTACTAGGGAAGAAGTAAGTGTGGTGTAGCATAGGTTTAGTTTCTTTGCCAAGAATCTTATCCAAGATTTGTCTTAGGGTCTAATCAGCTCCATACCTTAGTTTAGAATGAAGGAGGTCTGGTATCTCTGTCTCAGAACTCGATTTCCCAACGAGCGAGGCAGGCAAGCGAGGAGCTTGGAAACACTGGAGCTGGATTCTCAACAGGAGAAAGGACAGCTTCTCGATCAGTACATCAGCTGGAGGGTTGGCTTCCTTCCGCACTTGCTGTAGCGAGCTGCGTCGGGTAAGTAGATAGTGGAACTGCTCCGAACGACTGTGTCTTGCTAGAGCAAGTGAAGGCATATTTATACCTTGAAGGTGCCTAGATTGACGTAAAGTCAGGCATAATAACGTCAGTAAAGAACCCCCAAGGGAATAGTTCTTTGTAAGCTCCATGAGTTCTTGGACAAATCAATATTCAAGCAAGGGGAGGTCCCTGACAGCTTAAGCCGATCTTCCAAGAAATCGTTGTGATGTTTTGGTATGAGTGGAAGTAGCCATGCCTGTATTTGGACTGCATGGGCTATGCCTATTTATGATGTCTATGCCTATATTAGGGCAATGTGAATTGTACCTATATAACGGCATGAATCGGGAAATTTCGCTCGGATCCTAAAACGCCCTACAACAAAATAACATGCCAGTATGGGCACTCACAATTTCGGAGATGTGCAAATAACTACTGCTTCCCAACTCTATATTTTGTTCCCATTTCAGAAATACATAGGTGTCCTTGATACTTTTTTTTCACCCAAATAAATTGCTGTGTACCTGGTACACAATGAAAACCCATAGCAAGATGCAGCTAAGTTATTGGCTCTGGATTCCTCAGATTCTTGATGAACCTGCAAGTCCTATATATCCTCACAACAAAAGGGTCCAGCGGATGTAATATATATTTCTTTCAACCATCTGTCAAACTTAGAAGAAGTTACAGGTGAAAATGTTGGCACAAACTGCTTTTTTTCAACTCCGTTTCAATATTTCTTATTTTCAACTGTTAATTTCTATAGAAAAGAACACTTTCAACGTTCTATACAAATGACCCTTTGCTAAATTCAGAATTGTGTCTACTTTTTAGAAATCCATAACTTTCCGGGATCTATTATTGCTTTCACACCCCTTTCTACCACTATCTGGAAGGAGGTTGAAAGCACAAAAAGGAGCAAAAATAGGCTATGTCCCAGTAAAATGCCAAAACTGTGTAGAAAATGTTGGTTTTCTGACTAAAGACTGCCTGTCCCTGAAAGCTTCAGAGATGGTGGTTTCAGCACCTCAAACCCTTTGTTGATACCATTTGCAGGGAAAAAAACAGGTGCTTTCTTTTGCAGCACTTTTTCCCCATTCCCACCCCAAAAAAAACAATTTAGCTGTATTTGGCTAATTTCTGGGTCCCCTCCAGGGGAATCCACGAACCCTGGGTACCTTTAAAGTACTCATGATGTTGGAAGAAAAGGACGCAAATTTGACATGGATACCTTATGTGGACAAAAAGTTACAGGGGCCTAAAAGCGAACTAACCGAAATAGTAAAAAAGAAGGCTTAGCATGGGGTTATGTGGAAGGGGGCAGGCCTAGCAGCGAAAGGGTTAAACTGGACTCTAAGAGTATTTTGTTTATTTTTACCATTTTACCATCTTCTTCTGAGTTATGTGTCATTGACCATATGTGTATTTTATTTAAATGGTATTCAACACACAGGGTCAACACACAGACCACGTTCACTGTGCTTCGTGCTGGAGGGGCCTTTTTTCTCATTATCTTGGCATGATAAACAATATATTCCAGGCTATTGCTCTACCACTTTTTTACACGCCTTTTGATCAGTAGTCTCATTACAGCACTCTTTACTTTCAGCATACTACCGTCATTGTGAATGCTTAGCATCTCTAAACACCTGGGAATCGGTACCCACGTGCTTTTACCCACATACATAATCAGTGCATTGGTCTACTCTAATCACCAGGCAGTAAAACATTTTTGTATCCATTTAATCAGCTCTCATGTCTTGTAATTCACTTAGTACTGCTTTTGTATACATATTTTGGTTGTATAATTGATGTACCAACAGTTTATTATCTGTCTTTGTATACCTGAGTGAAGTTGTACTTACTGTTCTACCATGAATGAGTACTGCATTATCATAAATAAGTACAGCATTATGTATGAGGCATGTTGCCATTTTTGTCACAGGTGTGGTTTCTCTAGCAATCACTGGTTTATAGACAATTGGGTTATTCTTGATGCACTGTTTTTTATGGTTTATTTCAGATTGTCGGGGTACACAGTTTAACCTCAGTTTCCTGGCACAGACACTGTCACTTTGGAGGAGTCATGTGTTGCATGAGGCACAGATATTAGTTTATTTGGGCACCAATTCAATTCAATCAGTTCTTTTTTTAAAAGTCTTGTTGTATATTCACATAATTACGCATGTTATATGTGGCACAGCATTTATTTATATTAGTTTCCCATGGCTTGTTCTGATAAGACCTTGTAATTTACCACATTACACGTACCCTTGATGAAGGGTTTTTCCTGAAATACATTGGGTCTATGATACTGTCCCTGATCATGTTCACTCTTTTCTCTTCTCTGTTCCACACCTCTCCTCACCCCATCCTACTTCCTCTCATATTCTCACTCACCCTCTACACTCCTTTCTCTCCCTCAACTCTCAGCATACATCTTCCCATGAATGTACATCCCTGTTTTTCTACCTCCTAGCTCCTCCCAATACACATTTTTATCCCCTATGAATGTCCTTCATTCTGTCAATTATATCTTCTTATTGCTTTCTCACATGTATAGTGCTCTGATTGCACTACTATATCCCTTGCATGTTCTGCACAATGTTAACTTCTTCGTTTTATGTCTACCTTCGTTGTAAAGCGCTCTGATACTCTCGGGTCCAGCAGCGCTATATAAAACCTTTGAAATAAATAAATAAAATAAAATAAATACAACTGTTTCTTAGGATGAACCTTGAACTGCCAGATGTTGCTGACCCAAGTTTGTAGTAGTTTCTTGTATGAACGTTGAAAACTGGCCTCACCATAGCATTGCACAGCATTGTTTTGTTTTGATTAGTTGTTTTAACAGTGTTGATTTTATCTACATTTTGGAAGCCAGAGGTTTGAAGATTGTGTGCTTTGGATTTGGTTGGCCACTCAGTCAATAGCAATCAACAAAAGGCTTATTTTGCCAGTTCAATTGGCAAATTAAAAATGCACACACAGGCTGCAATAGCAGGCCTGAGACATGTTTTAAAGGCTACAAAGGTGGGTGCCGAAAGAACTGCTGCAGGCCAACTAGGAGCATTTAATTTACAGGCCCTGGGCACAGTTAGTACCACTTTACTATGGATTTATAAATAAATTAGACGTGCCAATTGGATGTTAGACAATGTTACCACCATGCTTTAGGGAGAGAGCACAAGCATTTGAGCACCGTACGGCAGTTGTAAAGTGTGCAGAGTCCTAAAGCCAGCAAAAATGAAGTCAGCAAAAACAGAAGAATGGAAGACAAAATGTTGGGTGAGAACAGCGTCAAGGATGTCAGGTCCAACATAGGGTTCTCAACAATTTTTCTTTTCTCCCACCAGCATTTATTTAGCCACAATCCTTGTGATTGCTGACAGCTGATAAAATAGTATCCACCAAAAACTTACAAAACCATTTTTAAAAGAAGAATTTAGGAAAGCAAAAATTACTTCCTTGCATCCATTTCTACAGGAAGTGACATCAATGATGTTCTCAGGATCCAGGACTATAGGTTGTGATTTTACTGGTTTTAAGAAGAAAGATGACAAGCTATCCTCACTCCTTGAAGTCTGTCTTTACAGCAGCTATCAAAATGTCTCCTGTGGTGTCCCCCAAGGATTCTCTCCTCTAAATTTTTCCTCTCATTTCTGCCCTTCAGACATTGGACGTCATGGTTTTTAATTATGTCGATGACCTCCAACTCATCTTTAACCTTTCCCCTTCTCCTGCCTCTGCTCTTAACTTCCAATCTATAATGCTCTTTATCAGGGACTGGATGAATTCCAACCAATCATCTTAAATTGAACCCCGATAAGACCGAGCTAGTACTCATGGGTGGCATCCCCAGTCCTTGGTCCTCCACATTCTGGCCCTCCTCTTTGGGCCCCTCCCCCCTTCTACCTCCGTTAAAACCCTTGGGATAAGAGTCAGCGCTGACCTCTCTGTGCATTCTCAAATAAGCGCTGTGGTATCATCCTGTTTCCTCAAGCTTCGCGTCATACGCAAGATCTCTCGCTTTTTCTCCACTGCAGCTCTGAAAATCATTTTACTTGCATGATTGTTTCATGCTTGGACTACGGCAATGCGCTATATGCCGGGGTTCCTGCATATGAGCTGCGTCGTCTCCAACTGATTCAGAATCAAGCCGCTCGTCTAATTTTTAAACTGCCCGAACATCATCATGTCACTCCTCTCCTGAAATCCCTACACTGGTTACCTCTATCTGAACGCTCTCTTTTCAAAATGGGCTGGTTGATCTTTCAGGTTCTAGCAGGCAGTGGGCCAGCATTTTTAGCCTAAAAAATCACTGCCAATGTTCCTAACAGGGACCTCCGGTCCGTCTCCAAGCTTCTCTTATGTGTCCCAAGATTTAGGAAGAAGAAACATGGCGGCATGAGGTTTTCTACCCTGGCCCCGGTCTTCTGGAACACTCTCCCCCTGAGTATTAGAACAGCCGCTTCCTACCTGATCTTCCGCAGGGCTCTCAAGACCCAGCTCTTTTCACACGCTTTCTCCCAATAAGTGGCCTCCCTCGCTGCTTTTTCCAGTTTGTTCCTCCTCAGCGCCAAGAAACCGCTTGGTATATGAGCGCTTTATAAATGTTTTAACTTGAACTTCAATGCACCTCATTCAGCATCTTCTCAGACAGAAAAAGGATTTTTTGACAAATTCTCAGAAGTTCTCATCACCCCATTGATATGGCATGACCACACCACTGTATTTGACCATGCAGACAACTTGGAAACAAAAAATGTCTTCCTGAAACTCAGCAGCACATAAAAGTGCCCTCTTCTTTTTCTTAACATCACAAACCATTGAATGCAAACTTCCCATACTCATAGACTGGACCAACCATCAGGCCATTCCCAATACCCATATCATTGACCAACCAATATACAAAGTTAACCCAAGAGAAAACTCCAAAACGTAAGGTCCTTCAAAGACTTCTCCTTTGACCCCTCATGGCTCAAACTCATCTCTCATCTTGCCATCTCCACACCCAAAGTTAACAGCACACATCTCAATTTCATCAACGCATTAGTTGGAAAGCATGTAATGGCACACTCTCCAACGAAAACACAGAAGTGCAACCCAAACTCTTCAGCACCACTGAAGACTTTGCCAACAACAAAGCTCCAGCTGCATACAGGAAATAAATTGATCAAAAGCAGAACTCTGTGTAACTTCATAGAACTAAAGTACCTCCCCATAGCACACAGGCAACTCTTCACATCAACCAAAATGAAGTACTTTACCAGCACTATGAATGAAGCTGACAACATAAACCAGCTACCTCTTCTTTCATGAAAAATATGAGATTTTTCAGCTGCAAATCGACAACACCAACACTGTTTCGAATGTAGCATTCTACAACACATGCAAACACATTGCATTCCGTAACAACGCGGTCGTTACAACCACTGCTTTGTTACAACACGATGCCATTACTACACAAGTCATTGACTTGCAATAGATGGCGCTGTAACATCGGAATGTTTAATTTACTATTCCAACTCCAGCCTACGCAACAGCAGGGAAGGTGTTGGAATAGTAAATTATACTATTCCTTATGTTAAAGCGCCATCTACTGCAAGTTAATTTAATGACTTGCGTAGTAATGGCTTCACGTTGTAACAGCGTTGTCGTTGTAACGACCGCGTTGTAAATGCATTGCGGTCCAATGACCACAGTGTAAAGGTTGTTTCTCCTTTAACATGCTTAACTCTTTCAAAGTTACTTCCTATGAAAATAGCAACTTATCTTTGTCATTCATTAAAGCGTTCACTGCTACTTACACCATTGTCAACTCTAGAACTTTCTCAAACATGCACAAACTCACAACAAATCCTCATCACCTTCCCAGCAACTGGCCCATCCCTCGCCAGCCCTTTATTGGCACGCTCATGAGAAAGAAGTCTATATACAATTCCCAGAGCACAGCAGTGCCAACCATCCTCCGCACAACTTCCAATACAGTATCAGATAACACTGCAGTAGTGTGACAGCTGTCTCACAAATCATAGACAATGTTCTCTTGACCACATATAAAGTTAGTCATTGCTCTTCATATGCTGGGCCTCTCAGTGACCTTCAAGGTAGTTGAGCATCCAGACCTTATCCACACTCTGAAGTCTTGAATCAGATTTACTTGCAATATCTTTCACTGTTTCTCCTCCTATTTTTCAAACGAATACCACGTCCTTCACATTGGCATCAGAAGGTCCCAGGTGATCCCTATCACCTGCCGAGTCACACTGAGTTCCATCTTGCTGCCCAAATAATGCCAGCATCTAGATGTAGGTACTTAGGACCCCACCCACTAATAACAGCTTTAGAATTCACCAATATGTTGACAACACACAATCTTACTTGAATGGATCTTAAATCTTAAAGACTGCATGCTCCTCATCTGGAACTTGATGTCCAATACCCAAATGTATCTCAACCCCATCGTGAGAGTCTTTACTTTTCACTGCCACACTCAACAACACGTCCAACCCTTTCTCAATGGCATGAACCTTGACTGAGTAGAACCCCAACATTTGATAAATGCAAATTCACTTGTTTTCATACTAGACACAGAACTCGTACTGAAGAAACAAATTGCTAAGAAAATAAAGATGGCCTGCTACCAGCTCTATCTACTAAATAAAGTGGATGATTGTCTCTCGGACAGTGCCTGCAGAGCTGCTGTTCAACCCCGTGCATCTGGATGTTAGTATTGCCCTGCTCCATGACCTCCGAGGCTTCCCACTGGCCCACCTTAAGTGCACCCTTCATGCCTCAGCATGTATCATGGGCCTTAAGAAATATAACCATATCATCCTCACCTTGTTGGAACTCCACAGGTTTCTGTGCCTGCCTTCACCATCTTTAAAACCAGTTTCATCTTCTACAAAAGCATAAAGTCTGGAAACTCCTCTGGCATCGCCTGGCTGACAGGCCCAGTCAATCTGCTTTCACGTGGCACACCCACATCCAGGACACCACCGGACTGGATACAGAAGAGTGCAAAAAAGGAAGTAAACAAGGCAATATACCTTCTCCATTTGTGTACCCAGGGTAAGGAATGACACCTTAATGTCTAATAAAAGTGCTCCAAACAATTTCCAATTTAGAAAAGAGATGTAGACATTCCTATTTAAAGAACATTATTTCATTACAAAGTAGCGATCCACATCCAGTGTCAGATAGCACTCTCAGAACTCATGACTGTATCTTTGCCTTTGGCACTGTGCATTTATCTGCTGTATTTGGCTCGGTTTACACTACGTAACTACCACATGCATACCCATCTACAATTATGAGTCACTGAAATTTGCCATTTATGTTTAATAATCTGAAAAAGCACAGTCTTTACAAAACCTTACCGCCGGGATTTCATATTTTGTTTGAGTCCTGACAAGTAAGTATTCTTGTTTGTTTTGTGTTGGGTGGGCTCTTTTACTTTGAGTCATTCTTCCAAGCCCTGTATTAAATGTACTATCCCCTCCTCAACTGAAACTCAAAATCAGTGTCTGGACCCTGCTACAAACTACAACCATGTGGTCTTTTTGGAATGTAGGATAAGATGCCTTGTGGGTGTTCTGAATCATTGGCAAATTATGGGATCAATATCTCTGCTCGCTGGTTTGATTTCACCGCATAAAATACACCAATTACATGTAGACCTTAACAGCAGCTTGCCTTTTTGAGCACTATCTATATCTATTAGCTGTACCCTGTGCTCATCTCACCTCTAATGGTTAAAACCAATATTTCAATTCATGTCCGTGGCACTTCTGAAATTCTGATGCTCCTTAAAACAGCACATTACGTATTACAGGAACGATCCTCAATGCCACTGTGTTGGGGTCTGAAGCCATGAACAGATCAGAGTGGAACCAGCCGTGTTGTCCAGCCTTCAACTGTGCTCAGGAACCCAGTGTGATTTCCATGTTGCCTTTATCTCAAGTTATATCACCAGCACCACTAAAGGGTTTACCAAAAGACTGCATGATGTACTTGTCTGCAGAAATGAAGAGTGCTCCCCAGCCACAGTTACGTGATATTGGGGAAGCAAACAACATCCCTTCTCCAATCTCTGCTTTCACCAGGTTGCAAAGCACTCTCCCTCTACCACATTTGTCCCTTCTCGCTGCATAGTGCCAGCTGACTTCCTCAATCCGCAGTAGACAGGGGGTGGTATTCAGACCACAATGCTGATGGTGGTTCTCCTCCACTGAGGTTTCAAGCTGTGGTAATTCTTCACTCTCAAAGCTCTCGTGATCCCATTCTTGCCTGTGCCTCAAGTTGGGAGATTCTCTTGGGCATCAGACTAGCTTTTAAAGTCCATAAGAGCATGTGTGCAAATAAGCTTTTAACAAACTCGTCACTGTCACCAAGCGATGAATGAATGCGGGACTATGTACCTGATGAATGAATGCGGTACTGGGTACCTGTAACAAAATAGAGCTCACACATTTCGAATCAGCAGGGCCACCAAAATACTCCAAAGCACAAAATGAAGTGACGAATTTGCAATGTTGTCAAGGCAATATTCTCCATGTCTCATCTTTCCCAAAATAATACTTTGTAAGAGGAACCTACTAGAAAATAAAAACATTCTAATTCATGTAAATACAAAATTCATTAGTGTTTGTTGCTTTTAACAGCTTTTTTGATGTTGACAATAGGAATCTGTTCACCCTGTGTTACATTATTTTCAATGCAGGTATTACTGCAAAACTAGCTCCCAGAAATCAGTGATCTCTATTGAACGCTATGTGATAGCTACAGATCACATTAAGCTTAAATCCTAGGATTGAAGAAATGCTCTTATTTTTTTAGCTTGCTAACATGGGTACCATTAGCCTGCGCAATAGCAGCGCCCGTAAGTGTTAAGTACAAACTAATTTAAGATCCTCTTCAGGTATAATACGTCATATATTCCAGCTAAATGTAAAATCTGATGCAGCGTATTTACTGATCTTGTGTTTTTACAGGCAACGGTATGCTGGGCAGAAATCAAACTATTGTGACAGAATTCATTTTGCAAGGATATCCGAGATCCCAAAAGGTGCAGTTTTTCTTATTCGTTGTACTTTTACACGTTTATATAATGACGATTGCATCGAATATCCTGATCATATTGTCAGTAAAGTCGGATCCCAAGCTGCACAGCCCCATGTATTACTTCCTCGGTCACTTTTCATTTCTGGATACCTGCTACATCTCAACCACAGTCCCCAAAATACTCTTTGATTTGCTGAAAGACCACAAAAGCATCTCTGCCATGGGGTGTCTTGCACAGTTTTACTTCTTTATGTCTTTTGGGGTGACAGAGGATTTTCTTCTCACTGTCATGGCTCTGGATCGATACCTCGCCATATGCAGACCATTGCATTACAATTCTCTGATGAACCGTAATGCGTGCAGGCAGCTGACTCTCCTATCATATATCGTTAGTTTCCTTGTTGTCTTGGTGCCTGTTATCTGGATCTCCACGTTGACCTTTTGTTGCCCCAACAGCATTGACCATTTCATCTGTGATTTTGCTCCTCTTCTAAGTCTGTCATGCACTGATGCCTCCCTTATCGCGCTGACTTTTATGATCATTGAATGTATTATAATTTTCTTCTGTTTTGTCATGATTATGATCTCTTACACCTTCATCATGTTAACAATCGTACAAATGCCAACCACAACAGGGCGGAAGAAAGCCTTCTCCACATGTGGCTCCCACCTTCTGGTTGTCACAGTCTTCTATGGAACTCTGATGTTTGTGTACATTAGGCCTGCTAGTAAATCCTCGTTTTCATTTGATAAAGTCGCGCCAATAGTCTTCTCAGTGGTCGTACCTTTCTTCAATCCACTCATCTACAGTTTAAGGAACAGTGAGATGAAGAAAGCAATGAACCTGGTAATGAAACCACTCTTAAGGTTTTGGAAGTACTGATCTACTATAGTAGCGCTATGTGAACACCAAAACTAACAATACTATTGAGCAGCCTTTCATTGGTTCCTTCTGTAAGAGGCACACCACACGAGAACCTGCGTGAAAAACAGTTATGGCATCCTTCACAGGTGGGCAGTAATTGCTGAAAATCTGTGGTTTTCCCATCCGACCCATCTGCCCCAAGGTCTTCTGACCCACAGTGTCGGAAGGCCTGGATTATTTGGGTCGGGCCTTCTGATGCTGTTCATTACCATCTTGAAAGACACAGCACATGCAGACACACACATTTGCAGTGAACCAACAAACCAAGGAGTCTTTGCTGATACCATGCCATGGCAGCCCAGCTCACATTCACATTTTTGCCAACAGTCTTCCTCCTTTTGACCAGAATAACCCACATGTCAGCAGGGAACATATAGAGTGACAGACCACCTCTGGACTGGCAGAAAATGGGCCATTTACCAATGCAGTGGCTTGGCGGATTACAAGTCGAAATTGTATTGACCATCTTACCCAGTTGTAAATAAAAGTACTGAGAAACGCTGGAGTGATTTCTGCGCTCATCATTATAAAATGTTTCATCTTGTATGCTTGAAAGTCCCTTTCTGGACACCATGTACTCTCCTGCTTCAAATTAAATGGTTCTAGTCGACCAGGTATTTTTCTCTGTGCAGAAGATCCATGTACAAAGTTATTTTACAACTAATCCACATAATTTGAATATTGCTCTCCCGCATAGCTCTAGATTCTGTTCTACATTCTGTTGGACACAAGGGAGTCACCCAAAGTGTTTTTTTTAGGTGTGACTTGGGTGGCTAACAGCCCATTATCCAAGCAGTCATTCCATAGTGATTAGATACAGGCCCTTATACCTGCATCTCAAAGTAGGGAGACTCGCGTAATATGTCATGACTAACCCCCACCAGAATGTAAACATGTAAAATAGTGCTTTGATATATAAGATGTGAAATATTCCAGTCTGGAGATCCATCCGACTGGTATTGAGAAGAAGGTTTCCTCGTTCTTTGTATAGTGCTCATTACTGCTCTTTACTCTTCCCTGTCCTTGCAATACCACTGTAAGCCTGGTGCTATAGGTCTGGTTTGTGGTTCATATCCTTGTTAATGCAACAGTAAAGTTTCTTTGGCTCAGATATACTAACAATTTGTACTAGGGTTACATTGCTTTTGTAACACCAATCTAGAAAACGATGTTGTTTTTTTGTTGGTTTTTTGGGGTTTTGTTTTCCATTGTGCCCAAAGGCGAGACAGAGAACAGATTTATTTATGTTGTTCTATTTCTAAAACTTTATTTAACAGTAGCACTGTAAAAGGGGAATACTGAAAAACATGATAAGATTACCCATATCAGACCAGGTTTTTAAAACGTTCGCATTTAATAGTCTTTTCGTATGCATAAAAATCAAACAAAGGCAAAAAGTGTTTTAATCTTTATTCCCCCCAAGAAAGACTAGCCTTTGTTGTAGCTAGCCAATTTACAAGCTAGTTTTCCGCTGTGTTTAATTGTACCATGTTTTAGGTGACAAGGAATGCTGCAAAAATACTCTAGCTCAACAAAGTTATGATCACAAAATAATTGTATCCATTCTACAGTGTTTCAGGACAATTTAACTTGTAAAACACAAAGTAGGTCTAGATGCTAATGGTAGCTAACATTGTAAGTTTTGTAACAGCAAACTGTTGTTCATGCAACAATTGTGCTCAAAGGGGAAGGCACAGCAGTTCCTACAATGAGCCACCTTATTAGGAGTTTTAGTTTATCAAGGTTGCCTTTAATTTAGCGTGCAACGCCTCAAAACCGAGGCAATCTTCCAATTAAAAAACACTTGCATGCTCGAAATGCAAGTTTTAAAAATACAAAGTTATCTATAAAGTCGTTCAAAATAGATAGTTTGTGGCTGCCTACGTCTACTGTAAGATAAAAAGATTCTAAAAAAATTGAACAGATTAGCCATAGTAAAGGTGTTCAGCCCAGTTCGATTTGTACATCTATTCACATCTTTTTACTTGTCTTTATTTAGCATTACATATGCACCAAATTTCTATTGATAAGCTTCCATATCATTTTCATAGAAAACAAAGTTTGAAAACAAGAAACATTGAAACACAGCACAGGATTCTACCACAACTGAAACATTTGTACAGACTCAAAATTCATCTAAAAATTAACTATGTTGCAGATTACCACATGCGGAAATCTTTAGGGTATCTTTGAAAATGAAAAGAATTTCTTAAACAGCATCTTGAATTTGTTTATTCCATATGGAATCAGCTTTTTCAGTTAGTCTTTAGGAACATTTTTTTCATGCAAAGCTCTTGCCAATTAGTTTTGATGATACGGAACAAATTTCCTAACATCAAACGTTCATCTGGTGCAAATGCACAGGGAAGCCTTACAGAATTTATCTTCAACTTACAAGCAAATAAAAATATAAGTCATACATGTAAATAAGAAATTTAAAAAAGTAACTGAAGGAAGAGAAAGGGGGAAAAAAAAGCACACAGGTAGCAGAGTAATTCAAAATCTGCTGCTAAACCGGTCTTCGTTTTATGTCCAGTGTAAGTTAACATTTATATACTCATTTTCATGATTTTCTAGGTTTAGTATCGGCCCCCTGAAGGCGATTCAAACTTGCATGCGTTCACATACAGCGCCACACCCATACTCTCGTCTCTCGTACACATGCCACTTCAGATCTGGGTGTCAGCTTCGTGGCTGAAAAGCCCACATTTGAAAGATGAGCCTGGCTCTACGCCTTCGAGCCTACACATTCATTCAATGTCTTGCATTCACACAGTGCTTCGTAGCAAGCCCTGGGCTCAATCTCCTTTGACTTCTATGGGTATCCTATTCTCTTATGCTTAGAAGGCTTGATGATGATAGAACTGCATTTTTCCCCACAATCAGTCTTGGAGTGGTGAAGCCCCTGCTTTCTTTTATTAACCCATCTATTCCAATACCTTTCTTAAGAAATGTTACTTGGGTAATGGTTAACCTATGTCGCCACAAGGACCCACCACCACCGATGGAAACCATTCGGGAGATTCTTCCTGCTTTATGTGTTCTAATCCACCACACAGATGTAAATATACTGATGGATACTGTCTGGGCCCTATCCTACCTAACTGATGCCGGCAACAAACAGATTCAAATTGTAATAGACTCTGGAATTGTAACCAATTTGGTGCCTCTTCTCAGCAACCTAGAAGTTAAAGTGCAAACTGCTGCTCTAAGAGCTGTAGGGAATATTGTGACTGGCACAGATGAACAGACCCAAGTTGTTCTGAACTGTGACACCCTTTTGCATTTTCCTGCCCTTTTTTGACACACCCAAAGAAGAAAACCAATAAGGAGCCAGTATGGTTCCTCTCCAATATAACAGCAGGCAATCAGCAACAGGTTCAAGCTGTGATTGATGCCAACCTGGTACCAATGATCATACACCTGTTAGATATGGGGGATTTTGGCACGCATAAAGAAGCTGCATGGGCTATAAGCAACTTAACGATCAGTGGAAGAAAAGATCAAGTTGCTTATCTTATCCAACAAAATGTAATTCCTCCCTTCTGCAACTTACTAACTGTAAAAGATGCTCAGGTCATACAAGTAGTGTTGGATGAACTAAGTAACATATTAAAAATGGTTGATGATGAAGCTGAAACAATAGCCAATCTCATAGAAGAGTGTGGAGGACTTGAAAAGATAGAGCAGCTGCAAAATCATGAAAATGAAGATTGCTACAAATTGGCGTATGAAATCATTGATCAGTTCTTTTCATCGGAAGATATTGATGAAGATCCTACCCTTGTCCCAGAGGCAATACAAGTTGGAACATTTGGCTTCAATTCATCTGCCAACGTACCAGCTGAAGGATTCCAGTTTTGGAAAGCGTATTTGGAATTTAGGGAACGGTGCAGCACTGAAAATGGTTTGATCCATCAAGCTTGGCTCATGGGATCCGCTGCTGCTGTATTAAATCGGGAAAGAATTGTGCAGTTTTCATTTGGATTCGGCAAGCCCAAATGAAGTCAAGATGGCGAGTGGGTGTGAGTGAGAATGAGTGGAAAATGTAACGAAATCTACGCAATGAATGCTTATTTAGATTGTGCAAAGGAGAAGGGCTAAAGGTCAAAGATCTTCAGTGACTCAGAAGGAACATTGACTAAGAAGACTATGGGGTCCATTAGGATGTCAAGCGGATTGCCTCCGCCAGGGTGGCGGTGGCCACCGCCACCATGGCGGAGGCAATCCGCCCGACAACCACTCTCGTTTTCCCCTCCGCCAGATTAGGATGGCGGAGGGGACAGCAGCGGACGGAAAGACCGACCGCCGCTTTACCGCCGCGGTCGCCTTGCGACCGCGGCGGTAATAGATTAATATGGTGGCGGTGTCCAATGGACACCGCCAGCCATATTACGATGGCACAATGTAGGGGCCTTTCCGCGGCGGCAATGCCGCCACGGAAAGGCAGGCGGAGATTGCTGCAGGGGCCCCCTGCAGGGCCCCCAAGTTGCCGCCACTGTCGGGGGGGCACATGGGGGTACCTATGGTACCACCCCACATTTACATATGCAAAGCGGCAGGCACCGCGCGGTGCCTGCCGCTTTGCAAATGCAAATGCGTCAACTTATGTTTTGCATTGTGGCGGGCGGTGCAGAGAGCACCACCCGCCACAATGTAAAACATGTAGGATGTGCCCGCCACTGTGGCGGGCACATCCTAATACCCCCAACGGGACCCTTGCCCTTATGGCGGGCGGTCCCAATCTCCGTTAGGGTGGCGGGCGGACAAAGTCCGCCCACCATCCTAATGGACCGCCTATGTTGTGGCAGTATTTCATTTTCAAAGTAAATCAGGATTTGCAATGAAAAGTTGGCCAGGGTAGCGCACTATGTGCTACTTTGACTGAAGGGGTCAGTCCATGGGTGCAACATAGACATTTCCATGCAACCAACCATGTGTTTTAATACAAATGCCTATAAACTGACCATTGTAGCCAGGGATTTTGTTCAACATCTTAAGCCTTCTCGAGGCAGGAGATTAAAAAAAAATATTTCCATACTTTTCAAACCTTGCATGTGTCCTGCATTTTACAGCACATACAATGTGGGAAACATGTTAAAACCTATTCTTTGTACTTGAAGGCTCATCTTTCATTACAAAACCTATGCTTGACAAAATGCACAGACACTTCCACTATAGGGTAAGGAAATGCACAGTGGATCATGGAAGTCTACAGCCGATATGGTGCAGTTTTTCCCCTTCCCTTTGATGCAACACAGTACTGTTTATTTGCTGTTCTTCATTGTGTCACATTGTAGTAAATTGACCTATTTTGCCTGTCAGTGGCGATGTGGCACTTTAAGTCTCTGGCCAGATGCATGGCTGCTGAAACACACTTCACAAAGGAGATGGGGTACTTGCATAACCGTGCATCCTTTGTCGAATCTTCAAAGGAAGAAGATGCTCAGCAAAAGACTCGGATTGGCTGAAGAATGATTCACTTGAAAAGTAAAGTTTTCTTTTCAGATCAGAATTAGGGGTGGGCGTAGTTCGCGAAGTAGCACTACGTGAAGCTACGCGAAGTGCACTTCGCACTACGCGAACTTCACGTAGCACTACGCGAGCTGCGTAGTAGCATGTTCGCACTGTGCAAGATGCGTTTTCAATGATTGCACAGTGCGGACAAGCATCCGGCACTGTGCAAGCATTGAAAACGGCATCTTGCACAGTGCGAGCTGTAGTTTTCTGCTGCTCGAGTAGATTATTACTCGAGCGGCAGCTTTCTCAACGCGAACAGGTAGTTTCTCATTGAGAGCGGTCGCGAGCATGCGCAACCACTCACAATGAGAAACCTGACCTCCTCGCGTTGAGAATCTCGCCGCGATGTCATTTTGCTTGCTCTCGGTCGCGAACATGACGTTCAGGACCACGAACAAGCAAAAAATGACCGCTGCACTACGCTACGCTACGCTGCACTACGCATGTTCGCACTGTGCTACGTGCAGCTCGCGTAGTGCGAAGTTGCGAAAACTTTGCAAACTCCGTGAGCGTAGCATAGTGCTTCGCCCAGGGTTAATCAGAATCTCACCCGAAGGAGCAGGGACCACACTCCTGAAGTGAGAACACCCCTGCTGTCAAACTTCCTGGTGCTTTCAGTACCAGCCTTGTTCGAGCATTGATCTACTAGACCTGTTGTTCCGCCTGCTGCCACGAGGTCCTTTACAAAGTGCTGCTAAGGTAAGAGACTTATTGCCATTACTCAACCTCACCCAAGATTGCTGCCATTAACAGCAAAGCTCTCAATTATCTCTCTACTTCTCTTTGAGGGATTTGTTTAAGTGTGACATCCTCTACCAGGGGACAGAGAGGAAAGATTCAAGTAGCCTCCGGAGTGTACTGCTAACAAAACCAAAAGGCCTAGTCACCTTCTCTGCTGCTAAAGTTTCTCCCACCATTTCACTGCTATTGAAACCATTTGCACTAACTGTTAGAACTAAACCGAAATAAAAGCCTTATTTCTTTAGCACAAGGTAACACTAAGAGCCTTTTACGGTCTTGGCCATGGGAAACTCTGTCACAAACGTGACGGATATCCCGTCCGAGGTATTACCAGTTCCATATGATATAGTGGAATTGTATTTTGGCGGACGGGATAGCCCTCACGTTTGTGATGGAGTAACCCTGTCCACCAAGATTATAATCAGACCCTATGTGAACACTCAATTTATTCTGCTTAATCCTAAAGTTCACATTCTGTTTTCTTCTACCCTTCTAAAGTAAGCTTTGACTGCTCATTCTTGCTGCCACCCTAAAATGAATGCCTTAAAAATAGGCACTCGTCGATTCAGCGTGCTTGCAGCAGTATCTAGTGCCTGTGGCTACTGGTACAATATGGAATACTTTTTACAAATATTGCTCAGTAGTTGCTGATTTGGTCTGAGACTGATATCAGTAACCCATTGTGAAACGTCAAGGACTTATATTTCACAAACCACCATGAAAAAACAAAGAACCTTAGCAAATTTGTGCTTACGGACATAGTACACTAGCGGCTAGCCAGCACTTTGGGGAAACTGAGTGGCAGCTGTAACAAAATTTCAGTTAAGAGCAGTGAGTGTAGTCAAATGTGTCAAGTATGCAGAATTCCATATGAGAGAGGTAGTGGCTGACCTGTAGACATTACAAACGGCAATCCTATGACCCTGTCCCGAGAGCAGCCTTTTCAGAGACGTACCTCTTTAAGTGCAACCCCCTGTCTCCAGTTTAGCAAGCCAACCACATACATGATCCTGGTCCTGCAGACATGAGACATCCCTTATTCTCTAGGCAGTTCCACCAGAGAAGGATGGAGCTGGAGTTAGATAAGGGAGAACGTAGCTAGAAAGAGAATGATAGGGATTTAGAAGAGAAAACATGTTAATGCCCTGAAGCCGAAGACTGCAAAGGCAACACCTACAACAGTAGGTAGGAGAGTTCCACATCTGGAAGGAATTTAATCATATTTTGCTCTGGCTGCTGTGAATGTGGGTGAATGGTTATCAACAGGCATGTGTAAGACAGAAGGGGCGGCTTTACAGAGCAACACTTACTTGCCAGGAAATTAAACTATAGTTGGTTTCACTGATAGTAACAAGGAGTATGGGTACAAAAAGCATGTTATAAATTGAAGATTTGGACAGATCTGTACCCAATTGTGTAAACATTTTAAGAGTGTATTTGAAATAGCGAATTTCAGTTCGTGAGCGGTGATGGATGGCATTTAAAAACATCTGAGCATGCTCAGAGGGAAAAATGTCAAAACAACTCACAGGTTGTTTCATCTGTTGGTATTTAGTTAAACAAACGTTATTAGGTTTTTTATTTTTTATTTTCTCTTCGTTTCTGTTGTCATAATGTCTCACGTTTAATACAGTCATTGGTATACATTCTTGTGAAAGCTTTCACGTCGACAATCCGACATAGTTGCATATAAGGAGCTATAGATGCCTTGGTGTCCCCTTTGCCACCCACAAAAGAGCAAGCAACGTGAAGCAGTGATAATAACGAGAGAGAAAATGTTATACATGGTATCTTTTCCACATAACAGGTGGTAAACTATTTTCCAATTGCAGAATTAAACTAACACCCATTCCGCTACCCCCCATCCCCCACGGATCCCACCCCACCACCCGGGCTCCAACTATGTTATACAGAGTCTTATTGTTGTTGTTTGTCCCGCATCACTTAATTTCTATATTTTCAGCAATGGGTACGCCGCTACTTTAAAAAAACAGGAGCTTTGAGCTGCACATAGTCCTTCCTCATTGTGGCCCCCCCATTGCCTATTGAGTGCCTGGAGCGTTAGAGGGAGTATCCGGTGCGTTGTTCTTACATGCTTCAACCATTGTATCCCCGTCTAGAGAGATCACGGTTTTCCTGATTCCTCTTGCCTCCTCCCTACACAGCGCAGTGCTTTCTGCCCCTGCCCATCTGATCAATTGGCTTTGCCACAAGTATAATGTTGGAGCTCTGGCTGACTTCCAACACATAGTGATGGCTCTTTTTGCCACAATAAGCGCCAGATCCAGAAAGCGTAACTGAACCTTTATGGACTTCTTACATCTCCGGACATACAGTAAGCTTTCCATCACCACCCCCTCTATTGATAGATGAGTGATGTCTGTAATCGATTTCTGGACCCCGTCCCAGAACTCCCCAAGGTGCGGGCAATCCAATAACATATGAAGGAGACCTACCTCAGGCTTTTTACAGCGAGGGCACTGATGTGCACCGGCCGGATACATTTTCTGGAGCCTGCATGGTGTCAGGTGAGCCTGGTGGACAATCATACATTGTATAAACTCAAATTTAGTGTTACACGGTATCTTATGTGGGTATTCCAATATGGCTAACCACTCCATTTCTGTCACGTCCCGCCCCACCTCCCCCGCCCACTGTGCCCGGGTAGTGTCCAAAGGAATTTCAGCATGCATTTGGATACTACTATACAGCCATTTTATGAGATGGCTGCCTCGTCCCATATAATAAAGGGCTTTAATCAACTGATTTACCTGGGGTTACTCCCTCTGCGGGGCCCACTGACGCTTCACATAATGTAGCATGGCAGCGTATGTGACATATAGAATATTTGGTGCTCCCATGATTTGCATGAACGTGTCATGATCCATAAGGGATCCTTCGCTAAACAGTGCTCCAACAGTCTCTACCCCCGACTCTAGCCAAGGCTCGAGTGCTTGTGACGTCAGCCTGCCATTCGCTAGGGGTATACTGTAACGACCTACCTTTCTGTATGTTTTGGTGCTTCTGTCAGTCACCAGGCCATTACTTACCACATCCTTTCTCAGGATCCAGAAAGACACCAACCTTCACAATACTTACCCAAGAAAGGAATAAACACTCACAACGTATAAGACCATTCCTGAGGAGCTCGCAAATAAAAACAAGTCACAACACCTCCCCATCCGAGAGGGTACGCAGCAAATCACAACACCTCTCTATCTGAGAGGGTAAACAGCGCATGCTCCTCCTAGCAATGTATGGGATAGAATACTTAGAATTTAGACATCCCTGCTAGGAGCCAATTTCCCTTCCGTATCAACAATTAACCTTTAGAGGGGAATCGCCCATCCCTCTGTAAGTACTTGGTAAAAATGGGGCCTGACGTTCCTTCACAAGGAATAAAGACAAATTATATACTCCAAGGGTTCTTTATTACATGATAATAGGATGACAAAAGAAAGAAATAACTAAACATCACAGTAAACATTAGTAGCAATCATCAACACATACATATACATAGAGCCTGAAAATAAAATACATAGTTAGATACAATAAGTATTCATGGAACACCTAACCATCTTGCCATCTGAAGAAGGGTCCGTCTCTCTTTCCCTCTCTGGTTGGGTCAAGACTCTCTGTTCCACAAACACAACTGCACGTCTGCACCGTGATGTATCATCAGACCGCCAAACCACCAGACCAGCATCTCACCCTCTCTCAGATTCCCTTTCTCTAATATAGAATGAAGCTCTCCTTTGAAGTTTCTAGCTTACTCCGCCTACAGTTCTCACTGGATTCCTGTACTACCTCGTACCAAGAGCACAACAAGCAGCTGGCCAAGCGTTTTGCTATGACTCCGGCCTCGAGAGAGCACATTCTTCCGCTAAGAACCGGTCCGCTCTGGTTCACTGCTGGTGAACAACACATGGAAACTAAAAATATAACCTCTCACCTAAAGAGGCTCAGAAGATGGCTGCAGTTTAGAATATGGAGTTGCTCAAGCATAGGCCTCTACTACTTGGAAAACAGAATGATAGTAAACCATGTCAAAGCCAATAGGCTAAAGTCATAGTTCACCTAACTCAAATAACGCTATGCACTTAATCCCTCAGTATCCACTATGGAGCACATTTGTGCACCATCACCAACAACACTGTACCTCGCCATCCCATACCGTCTATTCTTCGGCAAGATTATTCTACTGAAAAACAGCAAGAGTATAGAACAGAAGAGAAATAGGCATACGCAAGACCATCCTACATTAAGGCTAAGGTAACATAGCACACTTAAGTCAGTACACAAAGGTGGTGATCGAGGGTCATCACAGAGCATCAGACCACTAAAGTGGCTGATTCACTACATTGCACCCCATGACCCTTGAACATCACCATTCACATATATCAAAAATAAAATCACTGAACTAAAGGCACATCTATGACTGCATCTTTTAACTGCAAAATTGGCATTATTGCAAAGTAACCAGCAAATGAATATTATGACTGAAAAACAAAACTATCTTTGGGGCACTATATCTGTTAACTGTATCAATGCAGAATAACCAGCAACTAAATAAAATCTAACTGAATATCTGATTGTCATTGAAACATTGCATGTCTCATTTAAAGGCAAAACCAATTAAGACTACATTTTCAGAGTAAAAGATACAAGACTGTAGGCCATATTTGAAAGAGTACCTACATGTGAAAAACTACATTTCGAAATCAAAAACACAACTGTTAAAAAGCATATTTTGAATCAGCAACTCTCTCTCGTGCTGAGGTCACTACTCAAAAACATTGAATTCAAAGCAGATCATAACTAACTGGTTTTCTCTTTTTTTTATAATCTTCATCACATTTGATCACTGTGAAGCAGGCAAAGACTGCATTATCTAAAACAATAACTCAGGTGAAATATCTAAAAATAATTCATAAATATCTGGATGCTTGATCCATTTGAACCTCTAATGATTAAACTGGGAATTCCACTGCCAAGGCAGCCAACT
The DNA here is from genome assembly GCF_964261635.1 of Lissotriton helveticus. NCBI lineage: Eukaryota > Metazoa > Chordata > Amphibia > Caudata > Salamandridae > Lissotriton > Lissotriton helveticus. Next base: position 1,716,440,665 of record NC_136065.1, read on the forward strand.
GTAGCTCAGAAAATATCTACTCTAATTGCAACAAAGTGTCTCTATAGGAAGAACGTGTTCTTTTCTGTGAAAAAAGGAAAACAGAAACACAGCTGTCACTTGTCAGGGTGAAACTCCATGTTGAAAAAACAGTTCACAGTTCCCTGCATCTTCACCTTTTACACAAGCAGTTCTCCTGTGCGAAAGACACACAGCTCTCATGGTTTCAAAGTCAGTCTCACTTGAAGGGGACAGTTCCAATTGTAGCACACTCTGCTGATCCCTTCTTCGTTTAGAAAGAAGCAGTCCATCTGTGTAGAGGACAGCCCTCTGGCAGCCATCTCCATCAGTATCCCCTCGACAAGGAAGAACTAAGGGTGGGCGAAGTTCGCGAAGTAGCGCTACGCAAAGCTACGCGAAGTGCACTTCGCACTACGCGAACTTCACGTAGCACTACGCGAGCTGCGTAGTAGCATGTTCGCACTGTGCAAGATGCGTTTTCAATGATTGCACAGTGCGGACAAGCATCCGGCACTGTGCAAGCATTGAAAACGGCATCTTGCACAGTGCGGGCTGTAGTTTTCTGCTGCTCGAGTAGATTACTACTCGAGCGGCAGCTTTCTCAACGCGAACAGGTAGTTTCTCATTGAGAGCGGTCGCGAGCATGCGCAACCACTCACAATGAGAAACCTGACCTCCTCGCGTTGAGAATCTCGCCGGGATGTCATTTTGCTTGCTCGCGGTCGCGAACATGACGTTCAGGACCGCGAACAAGCAAAAAATGACCGCTGCACTACGCTACGCTGCACTACGCATGTTCGCACTGTGCTACGTGCAGCTCGCGTAGTGCGAAGTTGCGAAAACTTCGCAAACTCCGCGAGCGTAGCGTAGTGCTTCGCCCAGGGTTAGGAAGAACCCCATCCGATCTGGTTCTCCATAGATCATCAGCCCCCGTCCACCATCAGCCACAGGACATCACCTTCCACCGTCCGGTCTGGCTCCAGGCTTGGCAGGGGTGGTTGGGGGGCCCTCACACACAAGGGGGAGGGTAAGGGGCCCATGCATACAGGAATGACATCACTCGCACCCCGGCGCCGCAATCTGAAACAATAAACAAGTATCACTTGTCTTGCAAAAAGCTCCAATTCAAAAGCACACACATTTTTTTTCATATTTCTAAAAGTCATTTCTGTTTACAAAACACTCCTCTAGATCTGGGGAATAGTTTAAGAATACTACCTGCACTATATCCTCTAAGTTTATTTGGACAAAATCTAACTTTTTCTTACACAGTCAGAAGGGCTGGGGCAGCTGGCTTCACTCTTCACTCACTCCTAGCCAGCTGACCCCTCCCTTACAAAAGGCTTCTTGAACAAGAATTGGTCCATTGCCAATCATAACAAGCAGAGACAGTTCTGCTCTCTGCTGCTGGCTGCATTTTATCTCTTCCAAGGCCGAAGCGTCATGCACACCTGGCAACTTTCCTCCGCTCCTGTCTGAGGTGGGGAGGAAGCCTGCTCATTTGCAAGCCTCCCATACATCCTTTTAAAGGAAGCTGGCTCATTCTGCTGTGGCGGGGGGCTGGGATGGCCCAGCCCTTCCAAAGAGCTTTGCGCGGCTTCATATTCTAAAAATCCTTTCTGTAGTCTTTGACAAAAAACAGACTCAACCTCTTTTGACCTCCATCAAAACCCTGCCTTCTATGTCTAAATGCTCTGCACTTCTGTCTAGCTAATTCAGGCAAATTTAAACTATCATTTGTAAAACATTGGCAACCTCTAAAAGTCACATACAAAGTCTCACTGTACTTCTGTAACAATATCTGGGACAGCATCAGTCAAAGAAGGTATATGTTTGTTTAATTTGTAACAGTCAACTTTCATGGGCAAAGAATTATCACATTTGTGCACCAGCTACATAAAATCATTTTAAACATTAGCTATTGGGGTAACCAACCCTGCTTCTGTGAAATCCTACCAAACTGCTTTTCTGTCTATATATGCCATTTAATAACCAATGCAATCTCCCATAAGCAAATCACATTTTCTCTCATGCTGTTCTGTCCAGTATTTTTTAGTGTGCAAAAGTACAGAGTCAAGGGCATTTGACTTCTTTCTTCCCTGCTAAAAGGGGCACATTGCTTTTGGGTAAAATCACAAAATATGTTTTTAAATCTTTGAGTAAATAAGTCATAATTATTGTACACAGTTTGCTGTTGTTCCCTCTCAAAATCATATGGTTGCATTTTTCTTTTAAAGCAAAGTTTATCATGCACTGTTAGGTCTGATTTATCTCCCTCAACCGGTGATCGTTAATTCTAAAACACTGGTCTGCTTATCTTCTTGCACATTCCTTTCTGACTGAAAACTCTCTTCGGAAGAATTAATTAAAACAGCCTGTGCAATTGGCAACCTGACTAGATTTTCTGTAACTTTTTTGACCTCTGTATCATACACATTTAATCCTGTTTGCAAAGGTATATCCTCACACAACTGTGGATGCATATTAAACAACACATTAAAAATAACCCCACTATATCTGTCAGTAACATCATCCCACCTTTCAGGGTTATATTCTGAGATGTTACATTCACGTTGCAGATGAGCACATTTTAAATGCATCTTTTACTGAACACTTTAAAGGGATCCAGCCCTTTCTGCCTAACATAAAAAAGCTATTTACAAGCCCTTTATACAAAACACATTTAAACACACAGTAATTCTCGTTCAACCCAACACAATTAGCTTACTCATGAGCCAGAAAACCATATGGACTACCCCCATGCAAATAAATCAAATATCTGAGAGTCTGCTTTCAATTTAAAAAAAAACAAAACATTTTTCCCCTTTTAAATCAACGTTCATATCCTGCAACCGACTACGCCAAATTGTAATGACCTACCTTTCTGTATGTTTTGGTGCTTCTGTCAGTCACCAGGCCATTACTTACCACATCCTTTCTCAGGATCCAGAAAGACACCACATATCACAATACTTACCCAAGAACGGGATAAACACTGATAACATATAAGACCATTGCTCAGGAACTCGCAAATAACAAAAAAATCACAACACCTCCCCATCCGAGAGGGTACGCAGCAAATTAAAACACCTCCCCATCTGAGAGGGTACACAGCGCATGATCCTCCTAGCAATGTATTGGATAGAATACTTAGAATTTAGACATCCCTGCTAGGAGCCAATTTCCCTTCTGTATCAACAATTACCCATTAGAGGGGAATCGCCCATCCCTCTGTAAGTACTTGGTAAAAAAGGGGCCTGACCTTCCTTCACAATGAATAAAGACAAATTATATACTCCAAGGGTTCTTTATTACATGATAATAGGATGACAAAAGAAAGAAATAACTAAACATCACAGTAAACATTAGTAGCAATCATCAACACATACATATACATAGAGCCTGAAAATAAAAGACATAGTTAGATACAGTAAGAATTCATGGAACACCTAACCATCTTGCCATCTGAAGAAGGGTCCGTCTCTCTTTCCCTCTCTGGTTGGGTCACGACTCTCTGTTCCACAAACACGACTGCACGTCTGCACCGTGATGTATCATCAGACCGCCAAACCACCAGACCAGCATCTCACCCTCTCTCGGACCCCCATTCTCTAATATAGAATGCAGCTCTACATCGAAGTTTTTAGCTAACTCCGCCTACAGTTCTCACTGGATTCCTGTACCACCTTGTACCAAGAGCACAACAAGAAGCTGGCCAACCGTTTTGCTATGACTCCGGCCTCGAGAGAGCACATTCTTCCGCTAAGAACATGTCCGCTCTGGTTCACTGCTGGTGAACAACACATGGAAACTAAAAATATAACTTCTCACCCAAAGAGGCTCAGAAGATGGCTACAGTTTAGCATATGGAGTTGCTCAAGCATAGGCCTCTACTACTTGGAAAACAGAATGATATTAAACCACGTCAAAGCCAATAGGCTAAAGTCATAATTCACCTAACTCAAATAACACTATGCACTTAATCCCTCAGTATCCACAATTGAAGCACATGTGTGCACCATCACCAACAACACTGTACCTCGACATCCCATACCTTCTATTCTTTGGCAAGATTATTCTACTGAAAAAAAGCAAGAGTATAGAACAGAAGAGAAATAGGCATATTCAAGACCATCCTACATTAAGGCTAAGGTAACATAGTACACTAAAGTCAGTACACAATGGTGGTGATCGAGGGTCATCACAGAGCATCGGACCACTAAAGTGGCTGATTCACTACATAACCCACTAGTGGGATGTCATCAGCATAGAGACCTCCCCTAGCCGTATATTTCAAGACCTTCTTCCAACACTGCAGTGCTCTGTGTAGTATAGCAGGCAATGCTGGAGGGGGCTTTGCCCATGGTAAGAGGAGTTCGTTGAGTTTTCCCTGCCCTACCTGTCTGTCGGTGTATCCGATCTCCTGCAAGTTACGGACTGCCGTCCAATAAGATAACGACTGTCGTTGGCATGCATAAAAATAATCTCTGAAATCAGGTGCTCCCAGGCCTCCCCGTTGCGTTGTTAGTTGTTATTACTTAAGGTTTAATCTGCGGCGGCCCGCCCCCCAAATGAGGACAATCAATAATGTGTCTAGTAAGTCAAAAATGCTGGCAGGTACCAGCAAGGGCGGGTTCGTGAAGTAATATAAAAGGCGGGGAAGCACCACCATCTTGGACAAGGCCACCCGACCAGTTGACAGAGGAAGCGTGGTCCAGAAAGTTCTCTGAGATCGTATACCGCGGATGGCTTTCACTAGATTCCCTTCCAGCATATCCGCCTGTGACAGATAAAAGTTAATGCACAAATATTTAAAAGTGTGCAGAGCAGTTGGTATTGTGAGCTCCCCAAAAGCAATACTATCCAGGAGTGTTTGTTCATGAAAGAAAAAGGCACTAGATTTGGAGTCATTAATAGAGAGGCCCGAGTACTGTTCAAAATCAACGAAAATACGAGGAATTGGACCCTGTCCCTCCAGTATGTCCGTGCCATACATGAGTAAGTCATAGGCATATGCAGACACCAGGTGTACCGGGTGAACAACACTTACAACGCAACTTTTACATCGCAGAGCCTTTACAACGCAACCATTACAACGCAAACTATTACAACACATTGCTCTGGGGGGCGCTCTAGGATAGGGAATAGGTTAATTTACTATCCAATAACCTTCCCTAGTGTCCACGGGGACTGGAGTTGGAATAGTAAATTAAACTATTCACTATCCAGCGCCCAAAAGCACTATGCGTTGTAATGGACTGCGTTGTAATACTTACGTTGTAAAGGCATGCGATGTAAATGCATGCGTTGTAACGTCATACATCCGGTGTACCTTTGTGCCCTAGCAGGGATAAATCTGCACTGATCTATATGTATTAGTTGAGTAAGGTAGGGCTGAATTCTGTTGGCTAAGATCTTGCTTCGGATTTTATATTCAGGGCAGAGGAGCGAAAAGGGGCAGCTTGGGCAGTGATATTACCAGTGCCTGCGCAGTAGTACAAGGGAGATGTCCTAATTCAAGCAATTTGTAGCAAGAAGTCTACGGGAAATCCATCCAGGCCCGGTGCCTTATTACACGCTAGTCCACCTATTGCTGCCTTAATCTCCATCCTAGTGATGGGTCCAGCCAGGGCCTCCTTCATCCCCCCCCCCTGGTGGCTGTGGGTAGGGTAGACCCATAAGGAAATCGTGTGGGATTATTACGCGTGTAATGGTGCCCTGTATACGTTTTTGTAATATGTGCTGAATGCTGCGTTAATGTCATATTGTGTTTCTGCGGTGCATCCCCCGGGTAGAGCAATAGAGCTAATAACTGTGGTGGGAGGGTCGTTCCGTATAAGTTTCACTAGGAGGGTTCCCGGTTTGTCCGCATCAGAATGTCGCATTTGGGTGTATGACCTATAGTCTATCAGTCTAAGATTTTCCAGCTGTTCTTCACGTTTATCTGCTGTTAATAAAACAATATCTGAATGTTTATACAGTGCAGCTGCATTAGTTGTTGGCTGAATTTCAGATCACTAATTACCAACGGAATTGGTTAGGCAAATGGCCCAGTTGACACAAATACTTTGCAGTGTTTCCAACTTTTAAAAACATCCACAGTAATTCCGAGCTGCCTTTATAGTGGTATTGCCCAAATGGAATGGATCCTTTCAGAATTGTCGCAAAAATAGAAATGATGAATGAAAGTATGCAAAAGAACCCAGACCAAACCTGTGACAAATGCTTGTTATACCAGTGGGGTTGGGGCATAAGACCATATCAAACATAGCTACCACTCTTAAATCCCATGTTCAGTTTGAGCGCAGGTTGGCAATGAATCCTCCAGTTCCAGGTATTCTGTGTCTGGGTGGCTAGTAGAGTCTTCCAGATCCAAGCTCACAAATGTAGGGCTCCTGTAAAGAAACTAGGGCTATCATTACAGATGGCCTCTTACTCCCGATGCAGCCAATAACTGAAGTTAATGCTCTTATTAGGATTACAAGTGTGGCAGGAGCACTCTGGCTTGTATGACAATCTTTTTATCCATCGTGCAATATATCCCCATAGTTCAACGACAATAAAAAGAACCAGAACCACATCACAAAATATGCCTGAGGCATTTTATTGACCTGAAAACTTTGTTCCTCTTATTACTTTCCTCACAGCACCTTTCACTTCTTGATTTCTTAAACTGTAGATCAGAGGGTTTAACATGGGCATCACACCAGCGTAAAAGAGAGCTAGTAACTTATCACTGTTCTGCCAGTTATCTGATTTAGGCAGGAGATACGCACAGGTTGCAGTACCATAGAACAAAGTGACCGCGAGAAGGTGGGAAGAGCAGGTGGAGAAGGCCTTATGTCTACCCATTGATGAGCGGATCTTCAGGATGGCAGAAATGATGTATATGTATGAAGTGACAATCAACCCAAAGGGCAGAAAGAAAATGAACACTGCTGCTATGTAAGTGGCAACCTTGTTTCTTCGAGTGTCCGAGCAAGAAAGTTTCAATAGTGGGAGAACATCACAAAAGAAATGGTTAATTACGTTTGGCCCACAGTAGGATAAACTGAATGTAGCACTGGTCTGACCCAAAGAATAAGTCCCACCAATCACCCACGCCCCAGCTGTCAGCCATGTGCAGACTCTCTTGGTTATTATGGTGGTATAATGCAGAGGATGGCATATGGCGGCATAGCGATCATAAGCCATTGCAGCAAGAAGGAAGCAATCTGCTGTCCCAATGAAAACAAACATATACATCTGGACACCACAACTGGTAAAACTAATACTTTTACTTCGCGATAAGAGGGTGATCAGCATTTTTGGTATGGTGACGGAGATGTAGCAGACCTCTAACAGCGACAGGTTCCTCAGGAAGAGATACATTGGAGAGTGAAGGACAGGGTCCACTGTTATCACTAGGATGATAATGATGTTCCCCAATATGGTCCCCAAATAAATGAATAAAAAGGCTGTAAAAAGCAGCACCTGTACATCAGGGTCACTGGAAATCCCCCCAAAAATAAATTCCTTCACTGATGTCTGGTTCATTATTTTTCACCACCTGCAACAAATAAAATGAATAAAAAAACATTGTAGCGGAGTAACATGCAATTTAATGCATCATTTATTATTTGCTAAAGCATATCTTTCCTTATGGTACCCTAGCAAGAAGATGTGGTCAAAGAATAGCTTAGTTCTTTGCCTTGTATTGAATATGAGTCTCGGCAACTGTTTCATTCCTCTGATTAAATACAATACTGATATACAAATGTAATTGTGATAATACCGTCTTAACTACATTATGTAATCCTAAGAAACAAAGTTATTTTAACACCTTACACCCCACACTTGATACACAATATAAAGATACACATGCATACATAGAAATGGGATTTGGTCAGCCTTGTTCACATTTTAGCTTGATTAGACTACCAATTTCAAGGCACTGGCGTTAAGGGCTGCCTGTCACGTTGGCCATGCCCATACATTTCACAGATGCTCTCCAATACTTTTAACATTTGACCTTTAATTTCAGAGGGGTTGGGATTAAGAGACTCCGGATAACACATATCTCCTAGCACTAAGACGCATGTTGACCTTATTATAGGTGTGGTGGAAGTACAGGGTGCCTTTCCCTGGCTCTCTTGTTTTTATATCACCTTGTTCACGGTCCTGACGAAGCTCACTGAGGATACACTAGGGACCTGCTGTATGCGTGAAACATGTTGACCCCATCGTACCTTCACACTACTTTCACAGACTGAGAGCAGCAGGAGAATATCTATCCCCCTACCTAATTGTTGTTTAGGATAGCTCCAGTCCCCATTATTTAAATTTACCTTCCGGATCCTTGAATAAAATTGTGTTGGGGCTCCGGTTAGTTAATTTTATCCTCACACATACACCTTTTCACAAGGCCCACACACCCTCATGCACAACTGTGAACTGTGGCACCTCCTATAAAAGATCTCTGATAAAGAGCCATCTCACGGGGCCCTTGGGGGACTGCACCGCCACCTCCACGAGGAGCAATGCCCGATGATGAAGCGCGAGACCCGCAAGCATGTGTGAAGGTACTAATTCTTAAAGTAGGAATTCCCCCACCTTTATTTTGATCCCACTGGTTTATACTTTTTTTGGACAGATGACATCTCAACTAGAATAGGTTGTAGAGTTCGCTCTTTTCTTAGGGGCAGCTACCATCCACTCTGTTGATATTGACCTGCGATCCTGATCGGAAGGGCAGGTTTATAGGCTGTTACGAGAGGGGGACACACTTTGGTCTCCTATCTTCCGAAGTACTCACCAGCGTGGCCCACCTTTACTTTAAGAGTGGTTAGCATTATGGGAATACGGATAACACGTATCTTCTAGCGCTATGACACATGTTGAACTTATTATAAGTATGGTGGAAGTACAGGGTGTCTTTCCCTGATGCCTACGTTTTTATGTCACCTTGTTCACGGGCCTGACGAAGCGCACTGAGGATCCAGTAGGGACCAGCTATATGCGTGAAACCTGTTGCCCCCACTGCACCTTCATACGACTTTCACGGACTGAGAGCAGCGGTAGAATACCTATCCCTTCTACATATTTGCTGTTTAGGATAGCTCCAGTCCCTATTATTTTAATTAATCCTTCCGGACCCTTGAATAAAACTGTGTTGGGGCTCCTGTTAGGTAATTTTATCCTCACACATACACCTTTTCCCAAGGCCAACACACCCGCATGCACAACTGTGCCAGATCTACGATAAAGAGCCCTCTTGCTGGGCCTGTGGGGGACTGCAGCGCCACCCCCACGAGGAGCAACGCCCTAAGATGAAGCACAACACCCGCAAGGGTCTGTGAGGGCACTAATTCTGAAAGGAGGGATTTCGCACTAATTCTAAAAGGAGGAATTTCCCTACCTTTATTTTGAGCCCACCGATTTATTAATTTCAACTAGAATAGGTTGTAGAGTTCACTCTTTTCTTAGGAACAACTACCACCCACTGTGTTGACATTTACTCTTGGAAGCATTGATGCCGGACCTTTTCTCTTTCTCTACAATTGCTCCCCGTCCCTCCCTCTTGATATTGTGTTACTATTTATAAAAATAGTTCTCGGTGAAAGGCAATTTTTAAGCCTCACCTGAGAGCACATGCATTGTGACATGTTAAGAAAAGAGCTTTGTACCCATCCATTACAAACTATTGGTTGACTTCCTCCTTACTCACATTTTTTTTGTTTTCATTCCTCAGTCGCAACTGGTTAAATTTTTCCTGTAACTTCACATAGCTTCGGTAGAATTTTGGTTCCCCCTCTTTATATATGACACACAAACTTGCTTGCTTACAGTAAGCTTTTAACGCAGTAAAAAATGTCTTTTAAGGTTGAACCTAGGCAATGCATGTGCTGTCTCTTCGAGACATTTTTGTTCCAAAAAACAAGGGAAACCCAATTTAGCAATTGGTCAGGGACCTTGGGTACTTATATTATTTCTATAGACAGTGGCCCCTAGACAGTGTAGAATAAGCATGAAAGCAAATATAAACTAAATAGTTTCTATATTCGTTGTCCAGCCGGACTGAATTTTAAAATATGATATTTAAATTAGTAGTCAGTATCTATACAGATTCAAGTGGGACACAACCTGCGTCCTACTACCACATTAAAACAACCTGACACTCAAAAAGGGAGTTCAGGCAAGGGAAGAGGGTCTGCGTACAATACAACATTGCAGACTGATAGACCAAAAGTACACTATTGCAACATATTATACAATATGGTCATAGGCATATAGTGTATACAGTGTCGACGGCATTTCGATTCCTGTGTGGGGATAAAGGGATAATCCTCAGGACATTTCATTCATGCCTGTTAACATTGCATTATTAAATTAGTCTCTACGGCTAAAAGGAATTGCACAAAGCCGAGGTCGGGTAGTGAGGTGTGGTCTTTAAAAACAGTGACTACCTTCCGCGTTGATTACGCGCTGGAGTTATCTCTGCAGCTAGGAATTATGAAGAAAGTGCTGCTATAGGGTAGAACGGCAGCTAAAACCAACCTTGTACTAAGGAGTTTAGGAGCTGTAAATGGGTTCCTTGTGGACAGTTGAGGAGGTGCTCAGGATAACTGTGCCGTATCGACTAATTTAATAATGCCTGATTCAGCACCACCTCACCTTCAGGAAGCAGCTCAAGACCTGGCTGTTCGAGCAATAGCGGACCCCCTCCCCAAGCGCCTTGAGACCCTCCGGGTGAGTAGCACGCTATACAAATGCTTTGATTGATTGATTGATTGAGCAGGCATGAATCAAATGTCCTGAGGATGATTCCTTTATCCCCATACAGGGATCGAAACGCCGTCGACACTGTATACACTATATGCCTATGACCGTATTGTATAATATGTCGCAATAGTGTAATTTTGGTCTATCAGTCTGCAATATTGTATTGTACGCAGACTCTCTTCACTTGCCTGAACTCCCCTATTTTATGTCAAGTTGTTTTAATGTGGTAGTAGGACTCAGGTTGCGTCCCACTTGAATCTGTATAGATACTGACTACTAATCCTTATATCATATATTAAAGTTCTGTCCGGCTGGACAAAGAATATAGAAACTATTTAGTCTACATTTATTTTCATGCTTATTCTACACTGTCTAGGGACCACTGTCTCTTTCAGACATGCTCCACTCACTCTGTGAGCTTACAGCCAACCCATTGCCTTTTTATTTGTCCCTTCGAATGTTGTTCAAAAATACTTGCTCTGTAGTAGTTAATCCTTTCTCTTGGTACCCCCTTTTTGTGTTTGGTTTCCTCCCACAGAGCGCCACCCCGATACTGTTAACATTCTGCATTTGTGTTTATGTGTTCATTCGATGGAGTATTTTTTTCTTTGATTCCTGCTTGTGTCACTGATTACTGGCCTTTGGTGGTTCACCTTCGGCGCCTGTCATAAAATCCTACTGTCCCGTTCAAATACCGAGATGAAATGTCAGATGTTGTTTTCAAGAAGCAGCGCCAAGAAACCGCATGGTGAATGTGCGCTCTATAAATCCTTTCAACTTCAACTTCAACTTCAAAATCACCTCTCTAACTTTCTCTAACTTCAGAGTACGAGGATTTCCCTCAAACCCCTCCCTCTTCACTGCTTGTTGCTTAGGCGAACCTCAGACACTGGACTTTCAGCAGCCCAAACTTGCAGCACTTTACGGGCAAATACTTGGGAGCACAGTTAAGGTCAATACTCCTGTCGAATTTTCGCAGAAGTTCGTTGATTTAATATGAACTTGACTGACTCGAAACTGTTAGAGCCCTTTACATGAGCGCTATTTACATTACACAGTGTCAGGTTAATTTTTGGGGGTTATTTTCAAAGAGCACAAACTTGACTGACCAAAAGGTATTAAAGGGCTTTACAATAGGGCCAGTTACATTAGACAACATCAGGTTAATTATTTTGTTTTAGGTGCGCAGAGAATAATTGATGCCAATGCCCCCCATGTTTATTCATTATTTGGCCTCTATATGAAAAATGGGAGCAGCATTCGTAAAAAGGTAACCCAATTTTTGTCAATGGGAAAAAATCTGCCTTATAACGGTAATAAAAAAGACTTTAGGAGTGGTTCATTGCCAGGACAGGTAAAGCTTGAGTATAAATGTCCTATTTTTTCGATACAATCCACTCTGCCCTAATGACCCTTTAAGGTCTACATTAGGGATGACATATGAGTATCAAAAAGGAAGGTTTAGGCCTGGCAAAAAGTTAACTTCTACAAGCCAAAATGGCAGTTAAAAACAGTGCACACAGGCCTCAGTGGCAAGCCTGAGATATGTTTACAGGGCTACTTTTGTTTGAAGCACAATGACTTCTGCTGCCCAATAGTAGGCCCTAGGTACAGGTAGTATTATTTACTTGGGACTTGAAAGTAAATCTAATGCGCCAATTAGATTTAGCCCAATTTTACCAGGTTCTAAGGAGAGAACATAAGCACTTTAGGACTAGTTAGTCCTAATGCCAACAAAAACTAGTTAATCGAAAATCAGGAAATTAAGGCAAAAATCTGGGGTTTGACCAAGCAAAAATGGCCAGGCCCAACAAGAAACCCCTCCACCAAAAAGCTATGGTATACTAATCAATATTTTGATGGTCTAACCCGCTTAGGCAATTAAAACATGGACAATGACCCTCTTTTGCAGTGACGCTTGTCGGTACTATGCCTATCCAAGCCTAACATTATCCCTCTGGAATTATCCTCTGAAGTCACTACATGGGGAACCATTCGCCTCATCTGTGGACCCTGTCAATGTCAAGAGCCAGGTGGAGGCTCCACTTGGGGGCCTTGGGCCGGACCTTACTTTCAACCGTATACATGGTAAGGAGTTCCCTACTTGCTATTGAGGTTTTCCTGACCTTTCAGGTTTCACAGAGTAAGGGGCAAAGCCCTTGGTGATAGACACCCTCATTTCAATCTCCTTCCCATCAGTTCAGGTGTGGTACCTTAAGACTGGCCTCTCCACCAAGGGTCAGTACCCTGAGGCTGAACAGGTGCCTGGCAAGCCAGGACTTCCAGATGGGAACCACAACCTCCATCAGGGTTTACACACTCTATCTGTATCCTACAGGGGTCTGTATGGCACAGGCCTCCTGTCCTCTATCTCAATGACAGCACTGGAAGCACCTCCAGGTCAGAAGTGACCTCACCAGGGTCAGTCTTGGGGTGCTGTGCTTTCAGAGCTTGTAACACCTGATCCATTAGTCCTCCCACTATGGAACGTTTCCAGCTCCTGTCTTTCCATCTATCCCTCCGTACTTTTAGGGTGCCCTGGATGGCCACTGCTCCCAGCTCTTCTAATACTGATGGTAACGTAGGGCCTCATTACGATGGCCAATGGACCGCCACAGACAGGCTGTCAGTGGCGGTCTTTCAGCCATCTTACCAGGGATATCCGTCCGCCATCAACAATGGCATTTTGGTGGGTGGCGGTCGGAAACACCGACCGCCACTGTCCCGACACTCAGTCTGTATGCGACCTCCTGTAGCTCCTCCCAGTGAGCCCAGAATTGCGGCGGTGCCTGACAGGCACCGCCGTAGGGATTACAAGATACCTTTCCGCCGGTTGCTCTGCGGTGGTCAACCCACAGCCAAACTGATGTAATACAAAACATGGGCAATGCTATCGCCACGGTGGCAGTCGCATCATAATGTGCCCTGTGCGACTGCCACCTTGTAGGGGGGCAGTCCCAGATACAATAACATGGCAGACAGACTTGAGTCAGTCTGCCATCTTAATAACCCCCTTATTTCCCAGAATGTAGTCAATAGGTATCTGGAGACTGATTATGGCCCTCCACTTCTCCACTCAATTCCAGGGACACCAGAGCCAAAGGGTGGGAGAAGTCCTGCCCATGAGCCCAAGTTAAGCTATGCACCTGTCCAGCATAAGGCTCTTGGGAAATAATGTTTTCTACCACCATGGTTTGACTGGCAAAGGTTTCCCTTAGGGCAGTGTCAGGTATCCCATTAACTGTAACCTAATTGAAGTGATGACTTCCACCCTCAGGGATCACAAGTTTACCTCTGGATTCCACCTCTCTGCCAAGTGACACCGAGGCATGTTCTACAGTCTGCTCCTGGGGACTACCTCCTCCTACAGATGCCATTCACCCATGTGAAACATCCAACAGTGGATGGTCTCTCGGAACAGACTGGGCACCCCTGCTTGTACCCCAATTGGGAGAAACTATAGCAGCAAAGTTGAAAATGGAGTGTCCTGGGTCTCAGCCCACCAGAACCTCCACCCCGATTCTCAGAAGGGACATGGAAACCCCTCCCCTCACCTTATTATGGGACCTGTATGTGTCACTTTGGACCTCTCCCTCACTTTGCTGGGGAATATGAACCACACTCCTTGGTTTCCCTCCAGGATACCTTCTTTTGGACCATGGTTCTGAGCCAAATATCTACTTCTTTCCCAGGCTCAATAGGGTCAGGGACCTTGCCATCTATCAGGTATTGGTGCAGCTAAGGAAAACAGATGCTGAGCATGTAACCTCTTAGAAATAGATTGTACTTCTCTTGATTACCGCCCTTCACCCAACCACCCAGTGTCCCCTTAGAGTAATCTGTGAAATCTACCCAGAACTGCTGAGACAGAGTCTAACACTCCCTGAACGTCAGCCTAATATTTTAGAGGTAAGACCATACTTCCTGACAAGGGTTTCTTTCATGAGTGGATACTTCTTCCTGTTGCAACCCCTAGAACAGAAAATAATCCCTCCTCTCAGTGGATATGTGCATCCAGAGAATCTCTTTCCAATCCTCCGCAGAGACCCTATGTATCTCTAGAACTACTTCATATGCCTCAAACCACCTGTCTATGGCATCACCCACCTCAAAGTTAGGCAACAAGACTTTTCATGAGCTTCTGTCTTCCTTTAGATTCACTTCATGAGTCAACAAAGGTCAATTTTCCCTTGATGCTCTTTCAGCCTTGGTCTTTCTCTCGTCAGACCCATTTTTCTCTCTTCCAGGGCTAGGACTCTCTTTGCCTCAGGCCTAATCTGGACTCCCTCTATCCCCCAGTAGTCCAGTTCCACAGGGGACAAGTTGTGGGAAGACACTCTGCCTTTGCTCTGGGTTCAGCAGGGAACGTTGTTCCTGGTGTTATTCCTCTGGTATGTGGGTCAGGATAATGATTTCTCCTTTCTGCTCTGGGGCTGCTTCCAGGTTATTTTCCTCAGCCTCCATTACATCCTCCTCCATCCTCATTCATTTAATTCAAATCCTCTTCATCATCATCATCCTGCTCCTGTGCTGCAGCTTTAAGTAGTACAAAAGGGGGTGGTGATGGACGGATCATCTGAATCAATCAAACACTCACACCCAGTCAAAAGATCTGGGTTTAATCCAACACCGTTCTTTAGCCTACTCTGCCACCCCAGTTCTGACATGGCTATATGCAAATCAGTCTGACCCTGTGCCTCATGGGAACAGTCAAGCCCGAACTGCCAAGCCATTTCTTCCCTGGACCGGAAACAAGCTTCCGAGGACCGGTTTCTGGCATTCCAGCCGTCTTCAGCCCGGCTTGCTTGAATCCAGTGGCAAAGTGAGCAAGGGACTCACGTCTGAGCATACCCTGCCACACTTATGGCGGCCAAAAGCAATACAAAAGGGGGTGGTGATGGATGGAGCATCTGAATCAATCAAACACTCACACCCAGTCAAAAGATCTGGGTTTAATCCATCACCGTTCTTTAGCCCACTCTGCCACCCCAGTTCTGACATGGCTATATGCAAATCAGTCTGACTCTGAGCCTCATGGGAACAGTCCAGCCCGAACTGCCAAGCCATGTCTTCCCTGGACCGGAAACACACTTCCGAGGACCGGTTTCTGGCTTCCAGCCGACTTCAGCCCGGCTTGCTTGAATCCAGTGGCAAAGTGAGCAAGGGACTCACGTCTAAGCATACCCTGCCACACTTATGGCGGCCAAAAGCGGTACAAAAGGGGGTGGCGATGGACGGAGCATCTGAATCAATCAAACACTCACACCCAGTCAAAAGATCTGGGTTTAATCCATCACCGTTCTTTAGCCCACTCTGCCACCCCAGTTCTGACATGTCTATATGCAAATCAGTCTGACCCTGTGCCTCATGGGAACAGTCCAGCCCGAACTGCCAAGCCGTGTCTTCCCTGGACCGGAAACAAGTTTCTGAGGACCGGTTTCTGGCATTCCAGCCGTCTTCAGCCCGGCTTGCTTGAATCCAGTGGCAAAGTGAGCAAGGGACTCACGTCTGAGCATACCCTGCCACACTTATGGCGTCCAAAAGCGGTACAAAAGGGGGTGGTGATGGACGGAGTATCTGAATCAATCACACACTCACACCCAGTCAAAATATCTGGGTTTAATCCATCACCGTTCTTTAGCCCACTCTGCCACCCCTGTTCTGACATGGCTATATGCAAATCAGTCTGACCCTGTGCCTCATGGGAACAGTCCAGCCCGAACTGCCAAGCCATGTCTTCCCTGGACCGAAAACAAGCTTCCGAGGACCGGCTTCTGGCATTCCAGCCGTCTTCAGCCCGGCTTGCTTGAATCCAGTGGCAAAGTGAGCAAGGGACTCACGTCTGAGCATACCCTGCCACACTTATGGCGGCCAAAAGCGGTACAAAAGGGGGTGGCAGCTTTAAGTAGGCGAACCTCCTCAAAGGCTCAAAGGGTTTTTGCAGAGTAAAATGTAATTAATAAGATGATACCAGAATGATAAAAATCAAATCAGTGGAAGTAGAGATATTAAATTATAAATGATCTTTGGAAATTAGCACCTAAAAGCACAAAGTGCCACTTGCAGTCAGGTGGTCACGCTGGCTGAGAGAAATGTATAAGTTCAGGCTAACTACGATGGAGAACAGGTTAATTACAGTCACCAGGTTAGGCCTTCTGAAGATGTACCTTCACTAATCCAGTGCAAAGAGTTCCATCCCTCTTGGAGGAGTCTTCGAAGTTGAGGCTTTTGTCATGAAGAGCAGGTTGAGCTTTGCAGACGGTCATTGCTGTAGCACTATGATCCAGTTCTCACTGGAGCTTTGTGTTGGTAGCTGTCCCGGGCTGCTGATGTTGTAGCGCAAAGTGCAGGTCACTTGTTGCCTAGCTTTACTGGCAATCACTGCAGTGCAAATAACAGGTCTCACCCACACTTCACACTGGTGGTCATCGTGGGTAATAGAGTTTTGGCACTAATGGGCCCATTAGTGGTGGCGAGGAGGGGGAACAGCCTTGACAATGCGGGGATTACCCCACACCGCCATTACAACGCAGGGATTACAAGGAAAGTCGTTACAGCGACTTTCACTGGAGGGCGCAGTTGGATAGGGAATAGTTGAATTTTCTATCCAACACCTTCCCTACTGTCAACGTGGGCTGGAGTTGGAATAGAAAATTAAACTATTCCACTATCCAGCGCCCTCCAGCGAAAGTCATTGTAACGACTTTCATTGTAATCCCCGCGTTGTAATGGCATGCG
The DNA here is from genome assembly GCF_964261635.1 of Lissotriton helveticus. Lineage (NCBI taxonomy): Eukaryota > Metazoa > Chordata > Amphibia > Caudata > Salamandridae > Lissotriton > Lissotriton helveticus. Next base: position 1,716,458,164 of record NC_136065.1, read on the forward strand.
GGGTAAAAGCCCGCGTTGTAATGCCATACAACCGGCGAGGAGCCTATCTTTTAGGCTTCCCACATTTTCCTTCCTGAAGCAGTTTCTACTGATGCCAGCCTAGGGTTCAGGATAATTTAATGTAAAAGTTATGAAGCGCAAGGCTACTCCACTGAAGTGTCCCAGCTCTAAGGTACCCACATACAGAAAGAAAAGGAGAACCTTTGCTGCTAAAGGTATTACTTTTGCGAAAAAGCCAGGTTTTTAACTTCTTCCTGAAAATGACTTCAGATGGCTCGTTATAGATCAGCTGCGTACTGGAGGAGATTATGGGTTACCCCAGAACTCTCCCAGTACGCTCGAGCCTTTCTCGAGATTAAAATTGCCGATAGGGCACATAAAATATCATGGTTGAGGGAGGTCAGAGCCATTTATATGGCCATGGCCTATCCCCTTTGTGGGATGACCCAGTAGGAAACTCCTTTCCCCCTAGAAAAGCATTTAGAGATCTGTACAGGAACATGCTTGCCCTAAAAAGATTTGGACGTAGTATCGGGACAACATTAACGGTGGAATTCCTTGGTCTTAAACACTTTCCAGTCCTTGAGGGATATTGGGATTGGATTACCACCCCAGGCGACAGGAAGAGATATCATCAGTTTAGGGTGGGGACATTACCTCTCAATACCTTTACTGCGAAATGGCGCGGGGGACAAAGTTCTACCTGCCCCTTTTGTCCTATCCAACAGGAAGGTGTTGGGCATATACTCTTTGCCTGTTCTGAATATAACGTTCCTAGGTTAACATGGCTAAGACCTATTTGTATGCAGTTAGGCTTGAAAACAGCTTGTGAGTCCGTTAGGGTTCTTCAAACTGACAATTCTCAGGCCGTGGTCATAGCTGTGGCTAAGTTTCTCCACTGGATGTGGATTATTCGATCTCGTAAAATGAGCCTTCAGTGAAACTTTAAGGATTGGTTTTCATAATTGGTATTAAATAATTTGCAAATTTGATGATTTTAGCGTTTTTATCTGTTTGCTATTAAGATTGTTTTTTAATGTATCTTGTACTATGAATTGAATTTGCCATTTATGTCTAAAACAGCTTCGGCCAATATTCGCTCGTATGTACGTATTTATTGTTTTAACTAATCTATGGATGGTCTTCAAATGATGTGATATCTAATAACATGTGGTAATGAGAAAATCTTATTTCCAGCCAATTGGGGTTAATCTTTTAATTTGTATATGTCTGATTGTCGCAACGTCTTTTATGATTCTCATATCGAAATAAAGACTCATGAAATTGAATTGACTTCAGATGTAATTAACCAAAATTCCATGGGAAGGTTGTTCTATGCAATGGGAGCTAACAAGCCAAATATACAGCCTCCTTTTCTAACTCATTTAAATCTCTGCACGCTGGATTTCTCATGGGCATATAAAGTTTCACCATCCTCTCTAGGTACTGGAAACCCTGGAGGAAGAGGGACTTAAAGGAGTTACAGAGTGTTTGAAAAAAGACCCCCATGCCTTATTGTAAGCCAATGTAGTTTCTGCAGCACAGATCTAAAATAGACCCACCTTGGAAGCTTCAGTAAAACATGTGCTGCAGAACCCATTGAAGTCCATTTAAGTTGACCTGGGGTGCCCCCAGATACAGGATGCTGCAATATACAAGCCTGGACATGACTATTGCTAGAAACACAGTCTTCTGGGCATTCTCTTGGAGGAACTGAAGCTGGGAGCACCTCTTAGGGGTAAGGACTCACTCTAGCAGAGGCCAGCAGCAGGGCTCAGGATTGGTGCAAGCAGGTACATTTGCAGCTGGGCAGTTGAATGGAGGCCTTTGGAATCAGCTTATGTCTCTGTAGCTCACTTCTTTCTTCAGACAGCAAGGCAGTCCTTCAAGCAGCAGAACAGTCCATTCTGGCAGCGGAGCAGTCTTTCTTCTGCATCTTCCACAGGTCCAGGAGTGTTCTGATGAGTGGTTCTAAAGTTACTTTTCTTATACCTGGTGTCAGCCTTTGTGTAGAATTCCCTGACCTACCCCCACAACTGGTTCTGTTAATGTCTTCTTCTTTCCCTGCTCCTGGCTCCAAACTGCCTTGCATGACAAAATCATGACTGAGCTTGTATCTGGTTCCTTTGTGTGTGTTCCAGGATATCCTTACTTCCTGTCCACTTCTTAAACCCCTTTGTCTCACTGTCTGGAAGCAGTACACAAACCCCAACAGCAGAGCCATAAAATCATGTGAACTAGGGCAACTGCAGAAAGGTACATGTTGGAAATTGGGGACCAGATTTACAAAGAAGTAATGCAGCGTGGTGCAGCAAGCCATTTGACTGCGCTGTGCTACATAACTTCTTAAGCAAATTGATGCATCATATTTACAACAATATGATGTATCCCTGAGCTCTCTTCGGCTCTGGTGCACAATTTAATGCCATGCACCAATGCATGCCATGCACCAAACATAAGGAGAACCTACAGTTATGAATTTTTAAAGAATATCTTGAAATATAGTACTTAGAAACATAAAGCACCAACCAGGGCTACCTGGATGCGCTTGACTGAGGTAAATCCAAATGATGAGGCTGACCATGATGGAGCGCAGGTCCGATGCAGTTACCATCCTTGTCCCACTGGCAATGTACCTTTGGATGGAGGATGCGTCTATGTAGAAGGGGCGATGCAGGGAGCATAAGAGGCAATGCGTTGGTGTTGTGATGAGACAAAGGGTCCTTTTCGATGTCGGGCAGCGACATCATCTCGGGAATGGGACGGACCGACCTCTAGTCGCCGGTCTCGACCACCTCATCATGATGTGACCAAACAATGAGGGTCATTACAATAGTGGTGAATCCGCCCCTGGCAGCCTGCCAGTGGTGGATCTACGGCCATGATGCAGCCATTCTCCGCCTGCCAGATAAGGATTGTGGACAGACTGCTGGCAGATGTGAAGTCTGTCTGCCATGGGTCTGACACAGGCAATCATTACGGTTGCCTGTCGGACCCATGCCGCATCCACAAAATGGTGGAGGTGCCTAGCAGGCACCGACCACCAGATTAGGATGCTGCATCCCCGCCAGCCTATGTATGGCGGTTTAACCGCCATTCACAGGCTGGCAGGGATGTACTTTGGGTGCCCGTTGCAGGCCCCCCTTAACCAGGGGCACTTTTCTTTTGCACTTGGGGGGCACATTTCCCTAAACCATGTGGCAGGCACCGCGTGGTGCCTGCCATGTAGTGCAAGGAAATGCAAAACTTGCATTTTTACCATTGTGGCGGATGCTGCACTCAGCAGCACCCGCCACAATGATAAACATGCACAATGTGACTGCCACAGTAGAGGTCGCATTGTAATTACACTTGCAGAACCACCACTATATAGGCGGCTGTTCCCAAACCCTGTGACGATGACAGACGGACTTAGGTCTGTCCACCATCGTAATGACCCACAATGTTCGGTAGCATACTCCCATTCGTCTATGGGAGCTCGTGTTATGGCTGTAAACCGATCGTAATACCAGCTCCCATAGAGGAATGGGAGTCTGTGTTCATCCCTGCATTATGTGGCAGACACCCTTAGTTGCCGGGATGAACAGAAAGGGCACCTTAGGTGCCCCTTTCAGCCCCTAACCGGAGACCGTAGAGGCAAGGGGTCCCTGCTAGACCCCATATTTTCTCTCCTCTAGACTTTCCATGTCGAAAAGCCTGACATGGAAAGCCTGCCAGAGACCGAGTATCGTAATCTCAAAGGTAGAAAGGCCAATCCCAAAGGCAGAAAGGCCCCCCTTTGGGAGTATGGTCTGGCCTCAACTGGCCAACAGGCTCCTCGAGCTCGTTAGAAGCCATTTGGAATGACCGGCCAGTTTAATTTCTAACTGCCAGCATTGTCATGCAGGAGTCCGAATTTAAACTGACACGCGGTCCGGAAAAGCTCCAACTAACAGTTGAACCCTTTCCAGGCCACATCATAATCGGCCCCAAAATATTGAGTTGTAAATATCGACTTGCACAAATATCAAATCAAAAATGTCATGACATTGTAATATCATCTGCGAGAATATCATAGTCAAGAATATCGATTTTTTAGGTAAGTAATAATTTTTAAAATATTGAGGTTAGTAATATTGATTACAATCATAAAGATGCTTATAACATCGATTTATAATTACTGTTATGTATTTTGGTATATATTTTAAATGTATATGTACATTTATTGTTTATGTTTTTTAATGTATTTGTAACAATTTTACTAGTTAGTTAATTTAATTTAAGTACTTTTTGTTATTTTTTAGTAGTGGGTTGTGTGATTATGTGGATAAAGGGTGGGAAGTAATCTAATTATAATAAATTATTTTCATTCATATTATTTATTTAATTAATAATTCATTATGTTAATAGTGTAGTTAATATTTATTTATTTACATTTAACGCGTGGGTTGTGAAGTCTAAGGGGTTTAGGGTGGGAAATAATCTGAAGTTAATTAATTAATAATTAGTTTTTAATTAATATTAATTATTGAATTGATGAATACTTATTTTAATAAAGTTTTTTTTTTTTACTTTTTATATCTGGGTTGTGGAGTTTATGAGGTCAGGTTGGGAAATAATGTAATGTTACTTAATTAATAATTAATTGTTATTTAATATCAATTATTTGATTGATAATTATGTTAATTGTGTAAGTACATTTTTTAAATTTTAGGTGTGGGTTGTGGGGGTTTTAGTGGTACAGGGTGGGAAATAAATTAATTTTAAATAATTAACATTTATATATTTTTTAATAAGGATTAGTTGATTTATAACTAATTATGTTAATGGTGTGATTAGTTTTTTATTACATTTTAGAAGAGTGTTGTATATTTTGTGAGGGTATATTATGGAAACGAAAAAATATATTTAAATTATAGTTAAGCTTTAATTATTGATAATTTGTTGATAAATAATTATGTTAATAGTGATTTATTAGTTGAGTGTTTAATGTGTTGGTTTTACGTTTTGTAGGTGTATATAGTAGGAAGTAACTAAAATAAAAGTTAAGTTATACCTTATTTTTTGTAAAGAAATAACTTTCAAATAAAAATATTTTTTTATATGCCAATTATTTGGGGATTTAATTTTTTATGGAGAGTATTTAAAATATAATATATATGTATTTAAAAAAATGTTTGTATGAAATATATTCGTTTTTTTATATTTAAATTTAAATTTGTTATTTAGTTTTTTAAGTTTTTTTATTGCTTTATAGAATATTTGTTTGTTTTTAATGTAGACCAAACTGCAATGGGAATATTAGTGTCTATCTTTTCACAATCCAACACTTTCCCTACTGTTTCACTGACTTGAGCGGCAATATTGCATTTTAACACATTTTTTACTGTTGTGTTGTGTGACGTAGTTGTAGTAGTAAATTGCACTTCCTTGAATGGGAATACCACATTATACCCATCCGCAATCCATCCCTTTCCCTACAGTTTGACTGACTAGAATGGGAATAGTAAATTTTACCCCTCTGCAATCAAACAGTTTCCTTACTGTTGCACTTATTGGGACGGGAATAGTAAATTTTACCCCTCCACAATCCAACACCTTCCCTACTTTGGCACTGACTGGAGTAGTACATTTTATTTTGGTGTGATGTAAAAGATGGGAGTAGTACATTTTATATATTAATAGTATACACATTTTTATTGTTGTTTTTAATGATTTATTTTATATTTTTCTAATTTCTATATTTGTGTTTTTGTGTATTTAGTAGAATAATATTTCATAATTTTTAATGGGAATTGTGTTAACACATAGGGCCCGATTCTGATGCAGCTTCCTGACCGAATTGGTTTGCAAATGGTTTATGACCCACTCGGAACGGGAGAGTCCGACCAACCGAGTACCTTGCATCCGGATGCTTCCAGATACGATTTGTTGGACTCCCATTGACTTCAATGGAAGCCTTCATTCCTAACCATACGGTAATTGGGCCCTCGGTCGGGAAGACACATTCCCGAAGGGATTTGGAAGGAGCAAATGCCATTAGGAGGCCTTCCTAACGGCATCATAATCGGGCACTAGGTGGGAATGCTTTCCTAACCGTATCAGAATCAGGCCCTAAGTGATATCATAGTTCATTGACACTGATATTGCTGGATCTTAGTTCCGTAATCACAAACATGTTCACCTTAAGATATTTTACTCTTTCTACAGTTTATTACACATAATCGTTCTGTGTTGCATTGATCTATAGTTGTATCACAAGCTCATCAGGCTTAGTGCCTTTCATGACCTCCTCTTAAACATATGGCTTTTCCCATTATTCAGACATTTGGCTAAGTGCAATGTCATAACTTGTGATTGTTCGCGCATAATTTGAGTTACTCATTGTAATTAACATTATCAGAGTGAGCAATCTAAGTTTCTTTATTGTTTTCTTCTCGACTGTTTAATTTATCATGACCATTTATGTTCTTGTCCCAATTATAGATATACATGTATCTCTTCATCCCCATTCAGACCCTTAGGATGTTTTGTTCTGAATCGTATTATTAGACAAGATTCCAAACGACTCAATTTCAGTGTTCTGTCTCTGCCTCTTTCTTGCTTAGGTACACTAGCTATGCCGTAATATGTCATTGTTTTCCAATCGTAGCCATTATGAGTTTCTCAAGATTAGTGATTAAGTGCTGAAAAATTCTCAATTTCAACAGTAACTTGGTGCTGCCAACATAGTTGAGCCCACATGGACACTCCAATATATAGACAACAAAGTCACTGATACAAGTAATCGATTTCAATATAGAGTTTGTGGTTCCTAAGTATGTTACATAGGTTTTGCGACTGTTCTTTTTACAAGCTTTGCCAGCACCACATACCGTAAATCCTTTTGTTGGATTCCTTCAAGTATTTTGGACGTCTATATGTGATGTTAGGTGAGTTACCTATATGTTTGCCTATCACCAAATCAGTTTTTAACAAACTCCAATGGGCTTTCATTGCTTTTTGTAAAGCCCATGCGCCTTTACTGTAAATTGTGATCATTTTAGGGGCCTCATTTTTTTGGGAATTCGATCTGGACACTTGATTAAAGAGCATATCATTTTGACTCTTAGCTTTCACCTTATTCTTTACCTCAAGCAGTATTTTACTGCTATATCCTCTTTGTTTAAACCTTTGTTCCATTCTAGCCTGTTCTTGAATGAAGCCATCATTGGTGCTACAACTGCGACGTGCTCGCAAAAGTGACCCATAAGGTTCACTTTGGACTAATGGTACAGGATGATTAGTTGAGGCATGTAGGACAGTATTCCCTGCCGTAGCCTTTCCAAATAAGCTAGTTCCTATTTGCTTATTTTCAATTCTCACCTCTGCATCCAAACATTCACAATAATCAATGCTCATCTTGTGGGTAAAACTCAGGTTCAAATCATTGACCCCTAAGCTTTGGATACATTCCATTGCTAACTGCTCTGGCCCATCACAGATCAGAAAAAAGGTTGTCAATATACCTGATCCAGATTTCAATATGATCTGTGTATACTTCAATCGCTTCCGTCCCCACAGTCTGTTCCTCCCACCAGCCTAGAAATAAATTGGCCAGGCTGGGGGCAAAACACATCCCTAGTGCTGTATAGTGGCAATATAGTGTTTTTTCAAAGAGGAACACATTTTATTCCAGGCAAAACAACATCATTTCCTCCAACATCTTGTTGTGACCCCAGAGTGTGATGTGTCTACTGCGTAAAAAATACATGCAAGCTTCTACTCCTTTTTTCTGTTCAATACATGTATTTAGCAAACATACATTAAGAGCTATCATTATATAGCTTTCTTCCCACTGGACATCATGGATGCATCTCAAAAAGTCAGGGTTGTCCTTACAATAGGATCTTACATTTCGGATATAAGGTGAAAGAAACAAATCAAGGAAAACGGATGTATTTTCGAATAGGCCACCATTAGAGGAGACTATTGGCCGCCCTGGTAGATTTGTGGGATTTTTATGGATTTTTGGCAATAAATACAAACATGACACTCCATTTTCAAAAATTCGAATTCATCATTGTCCAACAATCCTGTTTGATTTCAATCTCTCAGGTGAGCATGGTAACTTCTGATTACCCTTTTGTATGAGTCCCATCCAATTTCTTCATAACAGGTATACTCCACTAGTTGTCGCAAAGCTACTGATCTATTTTGCTCAGTATCCATAACTACAATGTTGCCCCCCTTGTCTGAGGGCTTGATTATAATTTTAGGATCATTTTCCAAATCCTTCAATGCCACACGTTGTTCTTTGGATAAATTATCCAAGATAGGCATGGTACTCTCATGTCTCATTTTTCCCAACTCATGGACCATAGCAGAGCTGTAGGCTTTTATATTGTTGTGTGGTACATTGGGAATATTACTCAATTTTAATTTGAGGCCACTATGAATTGTTTGATTGGATAAAAGGCCCAAATGTTCCAGAATTGGATTTATATATCACTTTGCTATCTTTGTTCATTGTTGGTTTCTAAATCATGCAAATCCAGTATTAGTTCCATATCTCTCACCTGGAGATCTGAGAAGCTTGTCATCCCAATTCGAAAAGTAGGTGTTGTTTTTTTTGTCCAACCATCATCTTGTACAGTTTCATAAAATTCAATTTCCTAACATATAGAAAAAGATCAATCCTCACATCAATGAGAGACCCATGCGCAACAGTGATATTTCTTCGGGCTTTAATACTCTGGAAAACAAGTTGACAATGGATTTGTCGTTTGCGTCGATGTCTGTTATGGGTATTTTATATTTGGTGTTTCTCCCCTTCTTTTTGTTAGTCGGAGTCTTTTTTTGTTGCTTTGGCTTTTCCTCTTCTTGGACCTCTGCCCCTTGTTGGGGGTTTGTCCGATGATCCCTGTTCCTTTTTCTGTTTCAACAACTATAACTCATGCAGGAATGCCAAAGGGCGCACTCCAAAGGTACACTTGCATAGCAGGCCTCGGAATCAGAGCTCAGATCGGAACTTGATCCTGTCGAAAGAACCTCTTCCTGCCTCTGAATGAGGGAAGATTGAAGATCTTGTTGTGCCCAATCAAAACATTTGGCATACGTTAGGATACGTCCTTCAGTGTAGTCTTTCTTGTCCCTCAGCAATTTCTGTTGTTTTTTTTGCTTTGATTGCTTCTTTGTATTCTTTTAATTTGTTGGGTAATGTCTTGATGAAATCAATGACTACTTTCTCTGTTTTTACTTTTTCCAATTCAATTCTAAGAGCAGTTAGTTCTTTTCTGTTTGTGTCCAGATCAATTTGTGCATATTTTATCAGCATTTCCAACATCCCTTTACATGTTTTTGCCATATATGCTGGCCCATTCTGCCAGTAAGTTCTGATTCAGATTTTCATACGTTGGTACCATTGCAATTCTGAGGGCCCTTGGTACTCTTCCTACTTCCACGTAGTTGGTCAACGATGTGACTTCCCACCATTCGTTTAACTCTCTTTTGGATAACTTTCCAATAATATTAGCTTTTGTTTGAGTTCAGTGCCAGTTATTCCAGAGTGGCTGGTCGTTGAAATCAGTCCTGCGCCTAACTCCTCATTAAATAATGATAATGCTGCAGCTTTTCTTTCATTCTCCCATTCACTCATACTTCCGAAGCTTGCCTCCTGACATTCACAGGTCAACACGGAACTTGCGGAGTTACCCCTGTTCCAAATACGCTACTTGGGTGTGATTTATGGTAATAGCATGCACCAGCAGGGAAAGACTGGGAGTCAGGGCGGTTCGGGATAAGCAAATTGTGATCTAAAACTTGTCACTGCATACAATATGCTTCCTCTATGTAGTACAGCTATACATTCTGTGCTTCAATTACTTCATTACCAACCAATCTTGAGTAATGAACTCCCGGTAACGATACCCTAATTTCAGTTTGAATCTACATTTCTGGGAATGAATGCATATTGGTGCATTATTTGTTATAATATTTTAATGTTACTTTTAAAAAAATGAATATTTAATGTAAACAATTTCGTTAACTTGTTTTTTTAAATAGTTGTATGTTAATATATATGTATGTGTTTAACTTTTCTGAAAGTAAGTTTATTTGTAATATTGTGTAAAATATATATTAGATATATTATATTTCTATTAAATATATGTTAGTTGTTAATATTTTTTTTTTAAATAATTTAATTTGTATATATTTACCAATTGATATTTAATACAACTATATTATTGTGAACAATATTTTTTTCGATCTTTTTGTTTGGACCTTTTTACGTATAGGTAGTCAATATTTTTGTCTCAATATTTTTGTAGGTCGATATTTTGTCAGTGAACCCATCTGTGTTGATCCCTTAGAATGCAGGCGGTGCATCGTTTTTGATCTGCCTAGTCAGAGATGCGTCGTTGGTGAACAGTGCTGGCTATAATGCATCTTAATCGAGCCGAGCAGCGGTGATGAGATGTCTTTGGGTATGAGTCGACGTTGAAGGGAGATGTGTCAGTTCCTACAGAGGCAACAATGGAATTGCATGGATTTTAGTAAAAAAAATCTGTAAAGCTACTACAAAGGCCCAGGAGTAGAGTGGCATCGCTTGGCAGGGCAGGACTCACAGTTTGAAGAGTCTAGTGGTTGTAGCAGGGTAGCTGGAAGTCTTTGATGAAACTGAGACGTCAGGACAGGAGGCAAGTCAGCAAGCCCTTGGAGTCATCATGGTTCTGGGGACATAAAGATGCAGGTCCAGTCCTTCTCACTCCAGGCAAGGAGGAAATCAGGCAGCAGGGTAGGCACTGCAAAGCAGGAGTCCAGCAAAGTCCATCAGAGTGGCAGTCCTTTCGGTAGCAAAGCGGTTCTTCTTGTAGGCAGAACGTCCTCAGGGCCAGAAGTGTACTGAGTTGGTGGTGTCAGGGGTCCAGTACTTATACCCAGTTGTGGCTTTGAAGTGGTGGAGACTTTGAGGCCTTTCAAATGGACAACGTCCCTTCCCTGGGTCCAGATTCACTACAGCAGGCTATGCAGCTCTTTGTGTGGGGACAGGCTCTGCCCATTCAGGTGTCAGCTCCTTACTCCCATACTTCCCAAGATGACCCATCAGGATGTTAAATGCTCAACTGTCTCCCACCCCAATCGTGCATTTAGAAATACGGGAGAGTCACAGAATGATTAAGTAAGAAAAGGCCAACTTTCTAAAAGTTGCATTACTTGCGCACAAACAATTGAAGGCTCATCAAAGATAAAATCCAGAGGAAACATAGAGAATTTTCCAATGGCAGATCAAAAAATGTGGTATACACAATAATTTGCCCGTGAGGGAAAATGTATATTGGAAAAAAAAACAAGGAATTGAAGAACAGATTGTCCAGCATGAATCCCGGACTAAAACAAAGATATTTGCAGCACTACTTGTAAGCCTCTTCATTAAAGAGAACAAGACAGAAAAATGTTTCAAATGGACAGTTCTATCTGCCATCCAGCTCAATCCTAGATGAGGGATGATGAAACAAGATTAACACAAAAAGAAGCGTATTTAATTTTAAAACTCAATACTGTCAATTAAGGACTTAATATGATGTCTGAAACTAATAGATTACAATAGCCAGAAAAACACATGTATTGCGAGAAGCTTCACTTTTACATCATTGAGAACTACAAGTACCATGAGGCTCCACTGTGATTTCCACAATTAGATCTTGAGTGATTCATCATGCCTTGAATAGCTCATTTCAAGTAAAGCTGAGCACGAACAGATTACTGCCTGACTCAAGATGGAGTGGTTGGTCAAGATAACTGTTTTTTCACTCACAGAAACTTCAAAGTAAGTGACACTTTGGATTGTTTTAATTAGTACTACAATGCCGACCTGGGTACAAACATAATTATGTTACCCGGTCACTTTTTCATCTGCAACACAAGTAGTAGCAACATTGTTTAGAAACATTCACAACAACGCCTGTACCTAATCACCAGTGAGCATAGTGCATACTCAATTGCACAAATATTCGTCAAAAGATCTTTGAGCAAAGACAAATGTAATTTACAATGTTCAACTTTTATGCAAACTAGTCCCTGCGTGTCAGTTACAAACAATATTATTTGCATATTACAGATAATTCAAAGCAAGGACATTCTCTCATCACTGCTGGTGAAGGGGTGAGAAGAATTGGAGTTTAACGATCTCCAATAACACATGGAATAGAGGTGTGAATTACCACTGTAAGGCAGCTTCAGTTAAAATTCATATGAATTCACTAGGTCTAACATGGTGACTATATTACATTAAGCTTTCACGTCGGTTGGAAATTAATAGTTCCCTCTAAAACAAAGGGATACAAAAATCTCCATGCTTTTCAAAGAAAGAACAATTGGAGCTAAATCAAATTTTGGATTAAACACGAATGTGAGCGGATATCAGTTAAGTCACTGTCCAATCTAGGTCCTATAGAGAACCCACAAATCTCATGGGTACAAATGCATCGATGACAAAGGCTAGGGCAGCAGCGAAGATCTTTCATGGAAGCAAGTGGAATACACAATTAGAGCATCCACTCCACTCCTGATCAGTACTACAAGGATCCCTAAGCCAGTTCCAAGAGAGTCACCCACATTTCTACATAAGTGACCCACTCCTCCGGCTTTCTAAATGAGTTAGACTAGTATTGTCATCTCGTGTTCATCAATGAGATTATGTACCAAATATTTGTATTGGGTTGTTGTCCTCTGCTAATTTTATGAGCTCGCTGGATCCAAGTGTTAATTTCTCCAAATCTCACACAATAATTATTCAAGCCATGGTAAATATAAATAGGGCTAAATGTATTGCCAGAGCTAAATATGGATCTGAAATTTGGGGATATAAGGAAGGCTAAAGAACTCCAAATAGTGGAGAATAAATGTTTTAGAAATCTGCTTTCCATCCCGTAATCAACTCCTTCTTATATCATTCATCAGGAATTGGCTGTTGGCAATGTATCACATTTAATTGGTATGGCTCCGCTTTTGCAGTGGATTACGATCTGGACCAAACCTGAATTGGAGCTGAATCATAAGATAGCTCTGTATTGCTTATCCCGAGCTAGAGCAAGTAGCATTTCCTGGTTAGGTACATCAAGAGCTTAACAGAAACATTAGGGCGGCCCCCTTATTTATTCCCGCAACAAGCTGGTGAAGAAGGACCTGTCGTGGGTTAAAAAACATTTCTTGTGTACAATGCAATTAGAAGGAGATGCTAAAGAGCTCTTGAAACCCACGGTACGAGCCCACATATGTTTGAGAACAGGCCCAGCGATAGAACGGTACCTTAATTAAATTATATATACAGACCAAGGTAATAAAATTATTTGACTTTGGTCTTTCAAAATACGTTATTTCTAACGGTCACAGCCAGATTTCTATGTTAGATAATCATTTTGAAGGGGTCTATTCTGGCTGGTAGCAATAGGGCCCAACCCCCCAATACAAAAAATTTCTAAAAGTGGCATTTCCAGACTTGAAAATTAAACTCCTAAATTATCATAAGTTGTGATTCTAAATTGTAGGTCGATAGTCACCAATATCGAAATATCTATATTTTCCCAATTGAAAAATATTTACAAAAATGTAATAAGGCAATCCCAATGTCAACCTGTAGTAGAGATAGGCTTTGCAGCAGTTGTTGTATAGCGTTTTAGGACTCTAGTCTAATTCTCCCAATTCATGCCCTTATATAGGTATAATTCACATTACCCTTATATAGGTATAGAAATCATACCCATATTTAGACATAGCCCATGCGTCCTAACACAGGCATGGCTACTTCCACTAGTTCCAAAAAGCCACAACGATTTCTTGGAAAACTCGGCTTCAGCAGTCAAGGACATCCCCTTTCTTGAATATTGATTTGTCCTAGAAATCATGGCGTTTTCAAAGAACTACCGTTCTTTGGTGACGTTATTATGTCCGACTTTACGTCAAACCAGGCACCTTCAAGGTATAAATATGCCCACACTTGCCCTAGCAAACACACAGTGGTTTGGAGCAGTTTGACTATCTACTTGCCTGACGCAGCTCGCTACATCAAGTGCCGAAAGAAGCTGACCCTCCAGCTGATGCACTGACATAGAGGTTGCCTTTCTCTCGCTGAGAATCCAGCTCCAGTGTTTCCAAGCTCCCCTTGCGGTGTGTTGGCAAATCGAGTTCGGAGACAGAGATACCAGACCTCCTTCATTCTAAACCAAGGTACAGAGCGGATTAGACCCTAAAAGAAATCTTGGATAGATTCTTGGTAAAGAAACTAAACCTATGCACTTACCTCTTCCCTCGTACTAGACTTAGGTTAGGTACATCTGGGTAGGCATATTTTAGAAACTCCAAGTTGAGTACTTTTAGTCTTTGTTATATATGTATAGATCTTATAGCGTCGAAACCATACCATGCTTTTACAGTATCATTTTATGATACTCTTCTTTCTGTACGTATTATATTTTACTGCCAGTATTACGATTGTAGCAGTTCATTTCTTCTGCATTGGAAAGAAGACTGTTCAATAAATAATTTTATTGAAAATGCCCGTCTACCTATTTCTCTGCACCTCTGGTGAAATGAAGCATGCACAATTGAATAAGTGAAATATCTATCTATTGTTTCCACGACTGTGAAGAGAGGTTTTATCTTGGGGGAAACAAAGTTGTCATGTTTATGCGGTTGTCAGAAACTAATCCCTTCTTGTGTATTCGAGAAAGTTTCTAGTGACCTCTGAGCTAGCTGACACTCACAATTAAGTCTAATATATTCGATAGAGACCTAATCGACCTAAGTCCAATGTCAAATCTAAGGGATATATTATTCCAATGTGCAGAGCCGATTGGGAATATAGGAACTACACTACATGGCACCCAATGTTTGGTAAGGCACTAATTTAACGCTAGATACTAGAGTAACTCAGTCGTGCTTTTCACAGAGACCCCTTTTTTCCCGTAAAATACTCCAATAGATGTCTGGAGTGGGTTAAAGGATAAAATATCTGCCATAACTGAGTAAGACGAAAAATCTTATGTATAAATATAATTTTTGGTTTGTTCAACGTTGAAGGATACAGTGTTCCAAAATATTGTGCACCTTATCTTTGTTTCTTGAATCTCGCTCTGCAAACTTTCAGTCAACAAAATGAGTCACGACAAGAACGGTGGACCCACAGGCAATACTACCCAACCGTGTTTTTTTAATGTTACTGGTTTCCAAGAAACCGACCCGGATGCTATAATCATCCCGGAAAACCTAAGGAAAACCATCGCTATGAAGCTTATACAACATGGCATATCATTAAGAGGTGGTAGGGTAATTTTTGTTATAGAGGCACATGAATATCGGCAGACAGAGGTATTCTATTCATAGATAATCTTCTCTGAAGCAAATGCAGTATTCCATGTGTTTCACTTCTACAAAGTAGAGGATAATCTAACGGAATACGTTTCTTTCGAGAACATTGAAATTCCACTAACTTACCAAGAGCATCAGCTCTGGTTTAAAGGCGCCCTACAACATCAAAATCATAATTACCAGGCTCGGTCCACTAGTTAGACCAGGAGCAACATAGCCGGTACTAGCCAGCTATACACCACATCCTGCCATTGAAGAAATGTCTGGTCCAGAACTATTTGTTCAACTAAAACAAGTAATAAAAATACAATTGGTTCAAAATGTCATGCGGACTCCTATAAGGATTCCACAACAAACCCCTTAAGAGGGCAACATAAATAAAATTACACCACAGACTATACAATCAGTCATTGGTATATTGCCCGCAAAACGGGAACAAATTCCATTCTGGATAGCTCAGAAAAATACTCAAATATAGGCAGTATTTCCTGATAGTACACCTCATGAGAAACACAGAATTTTAACAATCTGTTTACCAATGGGGATCACACCACACCTGGAGGACTGCGACACTTGGGGTACAGTCTTTGCTGCATTCTACACAAAAACAAATGGTGTTCCGTCTATGGCGGTAATATCATTCGTCCTGAAACAGATTCAGAATGAATACGGGGCAGAGCCTGCTTTAAATCTGGATATAAAATTACTTAAAGATTTCAAACAGGTCTCAGTTAGAATATTAGCTAATATTAAAGGCGAAGCAGCATCCATTGAGATCCACCAAAAATTAAAAGAACTTGATGTAAACCCTATGAACTGGCCAGAATAATAGAAAAATCCTATGAAGAACTAGCTAGAGATAGTTTGGGTAGGAAATCAGTTAAACCTCAACTAACAGAAAATCCTGAAAAGGTCTTTAATAAAAACACTCTCACTACTCCTAAAAAGAAGTATTTGAATTTTTGAATTTATTTTTATTGTACAGTTAATAAAAACTCACAATATTAAGCAATAGATAAAAAGTCTTTAAAAAGAGTGTTGCACATTAGTAAAATCACAAAGAGTCTATAGTAAATTAGTGAGTCTTTTTCCTATTGGCCATGGGCTTACTTGTTGTTCTTATGGTTGTAAGGCCGTTGGAGAAGTCGCTATTCTCCTGCTATAATTAATTGTTGCTCCCAACTGTCTTTTCATTTAGTCTTGTGAGTGATTTCATGTTTTATTATGATTGCCGTGGCTTTGGTACTTGTAGGCCTTATAGTTTTTAAGGCCATTAGGGAAGTCTGCTATTCTCCTGATGCGATTGGGTTATTCCACCCAAGTGTTGTTTTCATTTTTTGGCCACTGTGTCCAAATATTTGACTGTTCTACAGTTTAACTGGGTCTCTTCAGGGTTGAAACAGAGCATCACTGCTTGCCTGCAGGTTTTTACGCCCTTCTGGTTCCATATGGGCCGAAGCATGGACCGCCTTGCGTCCACAAGAGCTTCGCAGATACAAATGATATGTATAAGATCCTCCTTCGCAGAATGGCAAAGGCGGCATGCGTTTGATGGATTAGGCCTTTTCCATGGTGCCAAATGACGTGCTATGGGTATGTTGCCTAAGCGCATGTTTAGGAACTTATTGTTTGCTTTTTTGTGTGAGACCCGTTGATAGGTACTCTTGTGGCTTTGTGGTTCTGTACCCTTCGAGCACAACCCATCCATGCGCTCTCTTGGATAGGGTGGCTCTATCCTCAAGTGAGGAGACCAATTTGATGACTTTCGACACTGCTTTTTTAAAGGTCCCAAAATCCGTTCTTGTTTCCCAGAGCGTTTTTAGGCCTAGACTCTCCAGTGTGTTAGTTAGGTAGGCCCTTGCTGGTGAAGTTTCTTTGGCGGTTAGTTCAATCCATAGGTTGGCGTTTAAGGATCCTTGCTCCGCGTATTTAATTTTGCGCCAGCTTTTTATATATTGGCCTTTCCTCTCCACAGATTGTTTCTGCAGTCCAAATTCGAGACGAATTTGTGCGGGCGAAGAGTTTTTAGGAAGATGGAAGATTGCCCTATATGTACGGCTGATTGTATTATCTAGAGTACTTGCATCTTTACCTCGCATGTATTTGCTGCTGTAGGAGAGCATGGGCTGTAGGCGAGCTTTTATTACCTGTAAGAGTGGCGCTAATGTCCTGTCAGGGAGAGCTTTCTGCAGGGGCCTTGTTGATAGTTGAAAAGTCATGCCCTTCCGGCGAATGGCCTCTAGTTGTTGTTTAAAGGAGCCATTGCCATCTATTATGACTCCTAGGTATTTATATGAGGTCACCAGTTCTAATCTTTGATTGTCCAGGAACCATGCGGGTTTCCGGTTTTTGTTATGGTTCATTGGCATGACTTTGGTTTTGTTCAAATTGATTGTTAGCGAATTTGCTTTTGAAAATGCGTTGGTTCTGTCCAGAAGGTTTTGGAGGCCAATAGGAGACCGGCTGATGAGGACCAGGTTGTCTGCGTAAAGCAGGTTCGAGAGCGTAATATTTCCTAACCGAGGTGCGTGTGATGTAACTGTCTTTAGCTCTTCGGGAAGATCCGCGAGGAAGAGATTGAACAACGTTGGGGCTAGGACGCAGCCCTGTTTTAGCCCTTTGCTGGTCTTTATTTTTCTCGATAGATGTGTGCCTGATCCCAGTTTTATTTGGACCCAAGTGTCGGTATGTAACATTACCAACTGCTGTAGGAGGGGTCCAGGGATTCCCCATGAGCTCAGCTTCCGCCATAGTTTATGCTGATCTACATGGTCGAATGCGGCGCTGTAATCAATGAAGCACACGAACAGAGAGCTTTTTGCCGTTTTTGCTGCGTCGAACAATAGGGTTAACGCCATGATGTTTGTTAGGGTACCCTGGCCCCTCCGGAAGCCCGTCTGTGTAGCTGGGATGATGTTCTTTTCTGTTGCCCATGTTATTAGATCCTTCAGGATGAAGCCTGCGTAGTACTTTGCCTCTACGTCTATCAGGGCAATCAGACGGTAGCTGCTTGGGTCGATCCTAGCGCCTTTTTTGTATATCGGGCTTATTATCGAGCCGCTCCAAGATGTTGGTATTTTTCCTGTTTCCCTTACTTCGTTGAATACTGGTGTCAAGGTGATGCTCCAAAAAGCTGGGTCCTGTTTATATAGTATCGGAGGGATCCCGTTTGGTCCTGGAGTCCCCTCAAGTTTTCCCTTGGTGATTTGTTTAAGAATAGTGTCTGCTGTTTCCTGATCTGATGGTTCATTCTCGATTATTCTAGGCTTAGCTGTCGTTGGACTGACTTCGTCCTCTGTTGGGGTGTGGGACCCAGTTGTTTCCTTTTTGAGCGCCTGGGTTGCATTTTTGGTGAGTATGACAGTTTTGTCCATTTGATGGAGAGCTCCCTCTTCCGAGTCAACCCCTTTGGCTTTCTTCATTGCAGGGTCGCTTGTGTTAAAATGAATTGTTAAATAGTTAGCCCAGTCGGATTCCGGTATTTCAGAGTTGATGCCGTTGTGGTCTGGCTGTTGGAGCCTGTGGATGGTCTTCCAAAAACTAGAGCTGTTCTTCTGCTTTGAATTATGTAGAATTTTAACCCAAAATTCTTCGTTCAATTGCCTTTTCCTTTCCCAAGTTTTCTTTTGTAACAATGCTTTTGACCTGTGAAGCTGCAGTTGAATTTCCGTGTTATTTGGATCTTGGCGAAGTTGCCTGAGGGTCTTTTTTATTTCTAGCTTGATGTTTTTTGTTTCTGCAGTTGTTACTTTGCCAAGCGTGAACCTTGTGGTATTCCCTTTTTGAGTTTTCTTCCCTGTGGCATGTTTTTCTCCTAATACCGCTGTGAAGTCTTCCCAAAGGACGAGGGGATTGTCGGTTGTATTGGATATTTCCTGTATTATTGTTTTTGCACTGGTTGCTAGTGCTTCCATATCCGTGATCTTACATCGTAATCGCTTGTAGTTAGCGGTATATTCTGTACACATGCTTCTTGTTTCTGCTGCTTTGTTCGTACAGGTCAGCGCTAACTGAGCTTCTAGCGGCAAGTGGTCGCTCTGCGCTCTGTCTCCTATCTTAAATGATTGTAGTTTGTCATACAACGGGAGTGTTACTAGCATGAAATCTAGGTAGGATGAGGTGATTGACGAGTAGTATGTTGGTACTGGGGGAATGTCCTCTTTGAATCGTCCGTTGAGAACGCGCAGGTTCAATTGCTCTAAAGCTTTTACTAGCTGTGAAGCACTGTTGCTATGTTTGTGTCTGGAGGGGATTGTTTGAGTTGGGATTTTCCATACTGTGTCCATTTCCTGTGTCATGTCGTCGGTTGCCGGTTCACCAAATAGATGGAGATTGAAGTCGCCAGCCAGTAGTATGTTATCCGTTTCCCCATCCTCCATGAGTCTTGTTAACTCTTGAACTAGTTCGTTTGACCCAGACAGCTTATTCTTAGGGTAGATATATGTGTTTACGACGTGTAACTGATGGCTTCCTTGGCTATTATCAATTGTAAGTGATATTGCCTGTATTGCGTTCGGTGGGGTAATATTTATGCTTGTTGGTTTGATTTCTCCTATAGCTGGTATTGACGCGAAAATTGCCAGGCCGCCAGAGCAGCGGCCGTACTGTGATTCTTTGCGGGCCGGATGTGTCCAGGCTGTATATCCTTGTAAGGCTATGTCGTTAGGCTCCCGTGTTTCCTGGAGGAGAATCAAGTCAAAGGATTGCAAGTAGTTCAATATTTCGGGGTCCTCCAGTTTGTCGGTTAGTCCGTTAATATTCCAACTGCAAATTTTGAGTTTGTTTTTGTTTTTGAGGGAAGCCACAGTTTTGGTGGCTAAAACTGACTTTATTTGTCAGTTGGTGTCGCTTCCTGTTATTGTGCGAGTTATTGTTTCTTTACAAGGAGCTGTTTGTTGAAACATTAGATTTTGCGATTTCGCCGGGTATTTTTCCCGTCCTGGGGAGTGGCTTCGTGCTCCTTTAAGTATTGACTTGACCAGTCGAGGTCGTTCTTCCTTCCTTTCTTCGAGAAGCGGGGTAGGATAAGCTGGTTTTATTTCTGGTTCAAGCTGGATTCCCCACTGGGAGAAGGTGGGTGCTTCCTCCATGATTGTTTTTGCTACCTCCCTGGTTTTCCACGTGGCCCTTGTTTTCTCGTTCCCTTGTGGGTGTGTTGCTGGGTGGAATTCGATTAAGAGCAGGTCAGAGGATTTTATAGGTTTTAGTTTGTCTATTGAGTTGATTAACTTTAATATATTGCCCCTATTTAGAATGTCTACTCTTCCCTTAGATTTATATTCGGGAATGAAAAAGATTGTTTCTGTGTCTATTTCCCTTGGGGGCAACATTTTCTGTTGGGGCTGTTCCTCGGTTGCACGTGATCCCTCTAAGAGTTTGATGTTCTGTTCGTTTGGTTTGCAGTTTGAAATATCCCGCTGAGATTGGTCACTAAAATGCTTATCTTCGGGGTTTACGATACATGGAGTCTGAAAGTTTCCTTTGCTAGGTGTCGTCTTCGTCTTCTTGCAAGTACACGATGTTATAGAATTGTTCAGTGTCACATCGTCTTTGGTGGAATTTGGCTCATCCCGATCCTTTTTTTCTTCCTCCGAGTTTATATTCTTTGCCCTTGAGTGGCCATCCGGTTGCCCTAATGCCGGCTCTATTTGGTGTCGGCGTGTTAACTCGTTTCTGCTTTCAGTCTGTTTTCTCACTGGTTGGTTTATTGGACCCACGCTGGAGATGTGGGTTCCTAATCCTTCTGTTGACGTTCCCATTGAGGGCAGTGAGGTTTCTGATTTCGGTGAAAGGGGGTTGTCTTTCCTTTGAAGCTTGCCGGTTACTGGTGGCCCCGTGCCTTCCGGTGCTGTGGGATTCCGGTTTTCTCCTTGACAGTCCTCGTTGACCTTTCTGTTGCGCCCCTTCCTTTTTTGCTTACGACAAGCCCGTGCGTTCTGCGGGCTCCCTGGTTCATTAGTTTGTCCTGTTGTGAAAGTGTTCTGAATGGTCTTTTCTGCTGTGGGGGTGACAATTTGGGTTTGACCCCCCGGCGAGTTGCGTTTTTGCATATCGACAATCTTTCCTAGATGCCCTGCCTTTGTTGGAGATGGCTTCGTCGCGTTTGGGTTCAGGTCGGGCTTCTCCAGCCTGGCTTCCGCTTGAGGGTGTTTTGTGGTGTTTAGTTTTATTTCATCCAAAAGGTTGCCCAGCATCGTAGGTAATGATAATAACTTGTCGATTATTGGCGAGCAGGTACAGCTAGTTCTGTCTATTTCAGTTAATTTGACTGACTCTTGTCCTCTTTTTATGAGTCCATTGAGGTCTGCCAATTTCCTATCTATCCCCATTGTGGCTTCTGCTAGACTGTGCAGGACTGATAGTTGTAAGTCCAACTTATCGGATTGATACTGTAGGGCCGTTGAAGATAGCTGTATTGTGTTGAGAAGAGTGACCCAAAAAGTATTGACTGGGTCCATAGTCCTCTCTGAAAGCGGGTGTGAACTTTCTTCACTGATATTGTTTATGGGCTGCCTGCCGTTGTATGCTGCCTCCAGGTCGATCCATTCTTCCGAGGTCAGAAAAGTCATATCCCTGGGTGAGGCGACTAGGTCAGCCTTAATTGGTGAAGCAATTTTGTGGTCGAGTTTTAGCTCTAGGGAGTCGGAAGTCCTTGTGTTGCTGTGAGGCTTTGATTCTGTGGTTACGTGGGTGTTTTGAACTTGGTGGTCTTCGATTTCTTGGATTTTTTCCTCCTCTGGTGCTGCATCTTCAGTGGGTAGGGAGTAGGTTGTTGTTACTGGCCGGTGATGCGGGTTGCTTCTGGGGGACCCAGAGTTCCCGTCATGCCCTTTTGGTTGGTTGTTCGATACAGCAGGTGACTGTGGTGGGCTTGTTAGTTGAATTTCCTCTGAGGATCCCGCTTGTGGAGGTGCCTGGCTGATGCGGCCTTCTTTTGACGGTGTCCTGATGTATTGTTGTGCCAGGTTTCCCCTGTTGTCTGCTCCATATCCAGTTGAGTTCGTTATTTCATTTGGCATTGGTGCCGTGTGAATTTCCGCTATAATGTGGCTAGTAGTTGCGGGGCAAGCATTGGACTCACTGTCCGGTTGCAGAGGGGATTGGAGGCCGGTAATGGAATCATTTGAAGAATAGATTGCGTTCCCTGGGTTTTTTAGGAAGTTGAATTTTGTATAGATTTTTGGCTGGAAGTTGTGTTTTGTTTCACTTTGTTGTCCTGGTAGTTTAATTAGTTGTTGATTGTTTTTCTTTTTGTGGCTTCTGCACCTCTTTTGTTTTGGAGATAGGCTATTTTTTGTTTTGTTATCTCCGGTCTTTTCAGATGTTGTGGCGTCACTGTCCTCTGCTCCTAATCTTGGTCCTTCTGCTGGCCCATCAAGTGGGTTAATGCTAGGTCCTTCGTCAGCTCCTTCGAGCGAGGATTCGTGCCCCATTGCGTTTTCGGGTGCCTTTGTTCCGCGGGGGTTAGCTTGGTCAGCTTGGTCAGCTTGGTCGTTCCAGGGGACACTGGGCTTGTGGATGTACTTATGTTGTTCCGTTTCCGTTTATTTGTCTGAATCATTGGAGGTATTATTTCCCTTTCGGACCTCATGGCGGACCGCCTGCGCCCTGTTCCCTCCACCGTCAGCTATCCGGCCGGCCGGTGCCAACCCTCACCGACCCCACAACAGCAGAGACAGCAGAGACTGCTGAGGAGGTACTCTACTGGCAAGGCTGGCAAGCTGGCAAAGCTGGTAGTGCACCACTGCGCTTTTGCGGTCACACCACACCACCTCTCGGCCGCTCTCCAGAGCCAAAGCGTTGGTGCGATGTTAGAGCTGGCGGCTCCTGCCGCGTGGTGCTCACATACACTCTCCAAGGGTGTAGATAAGTTCTTGGCAGTATGGCAGTGTAGGCAGTGTAAGCGGCTCCTGCGATTCCTGCCGGTGTGCCTGCCGATATGCCTGCTGGGATGCTGAGTTTTGTGCGGGCAGGATTGTTGCTGGGTTGTTGCGATTCCTGCCGTAAGGAAAGCTGCTAAAATACTGCTAAGATACTGCCGCGGGAGACGGCTACCATAGAGAGGGGGGAGCAGGTTTGATCGTGGTGGCGGCTGGAGTGGCGGGAGTGGCGGGGCAGGGGCGGGGGCTGCAACAGCGGCTACAGTGACAGAAGGGGAGGCACAGGACGCAACCGCCTCTACCAGGACGCCGTTCCTACCGCTTGCTTGCTTGCTCTTCACACAAGCTGCCCGCCCGCCTGCTTGCTCCGTTTTCGCCGCTATCCCCCGGCACTTCGGCACTTCGACAGTTCGCCCCCTCGGACCTCGGAAAGCTCCAGAAACCTCGGTCTGCAGCTGTGTCCGCTGTGTCCACCCGCCTGGGTGTTCTGGGCGATCTGGAATGCCGGCGTCTCCTTCTTCTCACTAGCGCCACCTGCAGTCCTCTCGTGCATAACTCAATTCTCTGGTCATCATTAGGAAAAGAAGTAGGAAAATAGCAAACAAACTTCTAATGAGAAGCGTTCTCAGTCTCGAGGTAGGTCTCCTCAAAAGGAGCCCTCTGAAAAGAGGTATAATCTCAGGAACAGGGATAATTTGAGAAAACCTGATGGA
This sequence comes from Lissotriton helveticus, assembly GCF_964261635.1. NCBI lineage: Eukaryota > Metazoa > Chordata > Amphibia > Caudata > Salamandridae > Lissotriton > Lissotriton helveticus. Next base: position 1,716,482,084 of record NC_136065.1, read on the forward strand.
TATCAAGATACTGATACACGTTCCTCTCGTACCTTTCAGACATCCTCACAGAAATCGGAAAGAAGAGGACGATCAGAACACAAGGAAGAACACGTGAAGTCCAAAGACGATCAACACGTTCCAAAAAATAAGAAAACCCAATTCACCAAGTAGAAGGTAGCAGGTCTATAAATCAGATATGCCGAGGATCTTGAGGACACAACTCAAGAATGGGGAGTGGGCCCAGACAATGATGGACAGCGCAACAGAAGTCACCATAGCTCGCAAGATCTTGAAGGATCATCTGGAGACAGTGGACTTGAATGAGTACATTCAAGTTAAAACTGCCGACACCAGGGTTAGTGTGCCCCATAAGTTATATGAAGTAATGCTCCGGATGGAGGGGGACATAACAAGGAAAATAAGAGCACTGGGAGAAGCTCTCTAAGGGTTATGACATTCTCCTAGCTGAAAAAGACTGGCCACCAAAATTTGTCAGGGAGTGCCCACATGGCGAAGACATCATTATGCCAGCCTTCTCTAATCATATTCCAATTCACTTAAAATACACATATGCCAGAACATGGGCAGTAGCCCAGGCTCCAGCATTATATAAAAATCATGTAGGATGGGATGTGGATTCTCCTCACCATAAAATCCAGTTAAAAAATCAACCAACTGCTCAGAGGTAGTATCCAGTTAGAAGCTAAAAAATAAGTCAGGGAGATATTAGATCAACTTGAATACCAACGGGTGATTGAAACTTGCACCTCGTCAATGAACAGTCCATTGTTGCCTGTCTCCAAACCAGACAATGCATATCGTCTAGTTTTGGACTACAGACATTTAAACTCTTGTTGCAAAAGTTTTGCAGTGCAAAATGCACACAGTGCAGCACTGATGAATAACATCGTGCGTAAAAAATATAAAACCACATTAGATATTTCTAATGGTTTCTTCTGTCAAAACATTGCACCAGAAAGCAGGTACTTGACTGCTTTCTCAATTATGGGGACACAGCATCCCTTCTGTCGTCTCCCCCACGGATTCAAGAATAGTCCAGGGTTATTTTCAGCCAGAGTAACAGAGTTACTACAAATGTACGATGATGAGGCATTATCTTATGTCGATTACATCTATCTAACAGACGATGACTTGGAAAGGCACTTGAACATAGTGAACACCATAATACTTGGTTTCGCCTCTAAAGAGTACAAATTCAACTTCAGAAAATCAAGAATTGCCCACCTCAACGTCCTATTCTTAGGATACAAATTTTCAAGTGAATGCAAAATCCTGGCAGCAAACATTTTAGAGAAATGTGCGCTGCTCCAACCTCCAAAAACGCTGAAAATCTTAAATTCAATTCTAGGTTTCCTGAATTTCGGAAGAACTTACATTCTGAACTACTCAGAAAGGGTTAAACCTCTCTACAAATTAATCAAACCTGATTTTAAAACAACAAATTGCACTAAAAAACACACAGAAATTTTGCGTTCAGTACAAACAGACATGTTAGCAACATCACCTTTACAGACGCGCGTAAACGTACGTAACTTTGTAATCCGAATCATCCCAGGAAGATGCAGATTCACGTACATAACCTTTAATGAAGGAGAAAAAGTACCAATTGCTTACAAATCCCACTTGTACACACAAGCTGAAATGAAATTCACTTCAACAGAAAAAATTCTGACAGCGGTTGAAACTGCAGTAGCAAAAGAGAGAGCCCTTGCACAGGGAAAACGCATAAAGGTTGTTACTCTTGCACCTGCCTTAGAGGCAGAGAAAAAAACAAGCATTCCTAATGCAAAGGCATTACATCCGAGATGGATACAATGGGTTAACTCTCTTGCTGCAACAGACGTTGAATAAGTTTTTGACCCCTACTTGAAGACTCAAGAATTTGTACAATATGAACAAGAATGTCCTCTGCCCACTGAGATTCTGCCTCTAGAACAGTACGAATGTGTAATTTATACAGATGGATCAACCCAGCCCGCTATTGAGGGTAAACAAGCTTATAGTGCCGCATGTGCGATTGTTAAAGGTTGCTGGCGCGAAGGTAAGTTCCAACTTATGGTCACAAAAACCCAATCCCTAGGAGACTGTACAGCTCAGCGAGCTAAACTACAGGCTTTCAAGATGGCACTTGAAATTACATATCGCGAATTCCCCACACTCATAGTGTGCGATTCGTATTACTGCGCCCAGTCTTACAATGAATACTTGCAGAACTGGGCTCAAAACGGTTTCAAAGATGCAAAAGGTGGCACAATCAAGAATAAGTTGCTTTGGGAACAAGTAGTTCAATTACAGAAAGAACTACAGTCAGCTGTGCAAACAGCTTCCGTAGCTGCAATCACTTGTTGAAAAACAAAAATAGGCAGCGAAATAATGCAGGCTGTCGCAGCTTCCAATAAGACAGCGGTAAAACATTACCAAAAGGCTTTCCACTCAAGTACTCATATATAACTGATGTAAATAATGTTCCTTTTGCTCATATCCCTGGATTGGGGGATAGATTCCAAACATGGAACACAGATTGGGACTAATTTTAGCAGCTAATGATGGGCTTGCCTCTGCACATGCAGGTGTTTTCGCCACAGTGCCTTTATTGAAACAAAGATACTGGTGGCCGCGCATGAGGAAACAAACCAGAAACTATGTTTTGGAATGTGAAATCTGCCAGAATATGAAAGTTTCATCAGTGAAACCCCCGGCGCAGACACCCCTTCTAATTTCAGATAAACCATTAGCATGGATTTACCTGGACTACTGCGGTCCCTAAGTATGGGCTGAAAATCCGTTCCGCTCGCGGAATTTGTGGATTTTTGGCAATTTCGCGGTCTGCGAATCCCGCGAATTTGCCCAAAAACCCGCAATTCGCAAACTGGCGGATTTATTTGCTTGGTCGCGCTTCAAAAATACTATCTCGCGCAGCGTTGACTTACCGTGATTCTGAGTTCTCCGAGTTGTTTTTCCTCCCTGTTTTGGGTGCGCTGCACCATTTTGGATCTTGCTGCGTGATCGCGCGAGAGTTTTTCGACCGCGAGTACGTCATCACGGCCCGCCATCTTGCACAGCGAGAGTTTGACTACGCGAGTACGTCATAAGGGCCCACGATCACGCATCGCGGGAGTAAACAATTGCGAACACGTATATGCGGCGCGCAGCTGACTTCCGGCGGGAGATTTTAACAGCGCACTTTCCCAAACTTGCAAAAATTGCAATTCTGCACAAGAAATCCACCGCAGGCAGCATAAACCTTCTGAAAATGATGATTTTGATCAGAATAACTCCTCAGATTGACATTTGGCTGCACTTTTTTGTGCAAGGAGTCCATTTTTGGGGGGGGAGGAAGTGCCCCAGAGTTTCCAAGTTCCTGTTCCTGTCCAGCAGGCTCCTCCAGGTGCTTTGTCCATGTCCTGGTCACTTTTCATTTGGATCTGGAGCTGGAAGGATTACTTTTTGTGGCTGCTGCTGGATATTTGTATTTGAGGACTTTTTGGACTTTGGATCTTTTTTGGATTGGAGATTTTACAAGTAAGTTGGTGTTGTTTGTTTGGGGCATTGCAGTTGCTGCAACTATAATTTTAAAACTTTTTCACAACTTTAAAAAAAATATATTGTGGGTAGCCACAGTGTCCAGTAGGCCCAGGGTTAGTCATGGGTGCATGATACAACTGTTTCTGTGAGTTTTGTTGAACTTAAATCTCATTTATGTCATGGAATTTTAGCTCACTGTTATATGTGGAATTTTTTGGGGGTACCTGTGAAGCCACACTAGCCAGTAGGCCCAGGGGTAGTGAGTGATGCATGGACCAAGTCTTTCTGTGGGGTGTCTTGAATTTAAACATCATTGAGGGCATGGATGGCATTGGATCGTGGTGATTTGTGTGTGTTTTTCGACTTTTTGGGGTGTTGTTGGGGACTGGCTATGTGTGAGGGGGCCATTTTGAGGCCTGGTACAGGCAGGGCCTGGCCATGTGGGTGGGGGTCAAGGGGCCATTTTGAAGCCAGGCAGTGTGCTCAGGCCTGCACCCAGTTTGCCTTGCTTTCATCCATTATGCCCACGGGTAGTGAGTGATGCATGGACCAAGTCTTTTTTGTGGGGTGTTAAATTTAAACATCATTGAGGGCATGGATGGCATTGATTGTGGTGATTTTTGTGCGTTGTTTGACTTTTTGGGGTGTGGTTGGGGCCTGGCCATGTGGGTGGGGGCCATTTTGAGGCCTGGTACAGGCAGGGCCTGGCCATGTGGGTGGGGGTCAAGGGGGCATTTTGAAGCCAGGCAGTGTGCTCAGGCCTGCACCCAGTTTGCCTTGCTTTCATCCATTATGCCCAGCGGTAGTGAGTGGTGCATGTACCAAGACTTTCTATGGGAAGTCTTGAATTTAAACATCATTGAGGGCATGGATGGCATTGGATTGTGGTGACTTTTGTGTGTTTTTTGACTTTTTGGGGTGTTGATGGGGCCTGGCCATGTGGGTGGGGGGCATTTTGAGGCCTGGTACAGGCAGGGCCTGGCCATGTGGGTGGGGGTCAAGGGGCCATTTTGAAGCCAGGCGGTGTGCTCAGGCCTGCTCCCAGTTTGCCTTGCTTTCATCCATTATGCCCAGGGGTACTCAGCGGTGCATGGACCAAGCCTTGCTGTGGGGTGTCTTGAATTTAAACATCATTGAGTGCATGGATGGCATTGGATTGTGGTGATTGTTGTGTGTTTTTCGACTTTTTGGGGTGTTGTTGGGCCTGGCCATGTGGGTGGGGGCCATTTTAAGGCCTGGTACAGGCAGGGCCTGGCCATGTGGGTGGGGGTCAAGGGGCCATTTTGAAGCCAGGCAGTGTGCTCAGGCCTGCACCCAGTTAGATTTGCTTTCATCCATTATGCCCAGGGGTACTCAGTGGTGCATGAAACAACTCTCTCTGTGTGGTCTCTCTTTTATTAATGTAAACATCCATTTTTGATTAGAATTGCAATTTTTATTTTGCGTCCTTCCGTTTTTGAGTATATTGTAATAATAATAAATGCCTAGTTGCAAATATTAATTGAAGCACGACATATGCAACATTTATTTAACTAATGTTCCTCTGGTTTCCTTTGCTTTTAGGTGCACAAGAGAACCACATCAGTCAGCGTTCATCATCAGTGCCAGGAAGAAGTCCTGCAGCGGTGTGTGCAGCACAACGTCACGTGTGGCCACAGACAACTCTGCAACTCGTGCAACTGCGGCCTGCTGTTCTGACATCTGAAGAAGATGGGCCCAAAGAAAGGTGGCCGTAGCTCCTCTACCAAGAAAGTTGCCAGTGCCACTGCCAGTAAGAAGGAGCAGAAGAAGCAAGTGGCGCCACTTACCAAGGAGACTGGTGTGCCCACAGACACCTTTTTTGGGAAAAAAACCTAGGCCTGCAGCAGTAGCGGTGTCCGCCGGGACCAAGCTGGGAGCAGCACCTCCGCTTCATTGGTCTCAGTGCCACCATGCCAAGTTAGGCCCAAGGCCATGAGTGCCGCAGAGGCAGCCACTTTAATTGCTCAATCACCATCGACCAGTCATGTTGGCGTTGACTCATCGCAAGAAAGTAGCATCCAATCAACGCAGGGTGTAACTCATCTGGCGAGTGTTCAACCACAGCCGCAACGACAACCACAGGTGCAACAAGGAGCGGCGCAAGTAGAGGCGCAAGTAGAGGCGCATGTAGAGGCACAAGTAGAGGCGCATGGAGAGGCGCAAGTAGAGGCGCATGGAGAGGCGCATGGAGAGGCGCATGGAGAGGCGCATGGAGAGGCACATGGAGAGGCACATGGAGAGGCACAAGTGCCCACAATGCTTGTTCTTCCAGAAGTAGCGGCACATGAGGAAACCGAGATTCATGCGGAGGTATCAGCCGAGCAAGCCACTCCTCCGAGTCCAGAAGATCCATTGTTATCTTCCAGATCCCCAGCAAGGAAAAGGTAAAGGAGGGTTAGTACAAGTTCTTCTTCAAGCCCCCTTCCTTCTGATGGTCTTGATCGTGATTGGCACCCACCAATGCAGTCTGAGAGGGAGGCACGCCATGAGCCGACAAAGTTTGGTAAAAGGAAGGTTCCCGCAAGGCTTCCACTTATGGGTGATGACAAAGAAGAAGTAGAAGTGGTGTATTCTGCTGCTGATGAACAGTCTGGCGTTGACGACACAGTCATCACAGTCGTCACTCCAGCTGCAGTGGGCATGCAGCAGACAAACGATTTTACCCTATCCCGAAATGCTACCCTGCATGGTGTGGGCAGCGAGGTACTGGTACCACCACCAACACAGGTACTAACTACTACACCAACACGACCTACAACTGCCATATTTTCTCACCAGAAGGACCGGTAGGGACCTCCACCCAGCTCGACCTCCATTACCTCAAGTAGTGGTGCTGTAATTGCACAACAGAGTCAAATTCCGCCACGCCCATCCTCCACTTCATCCGGCATTGAAAGTAGCACATCCACCACCCCCAGAAATCTCAACTCCCGAGTTTGGGACTTCTTTAGTAGTAGCCAAAAGGCGGATAACCTAGTCATTTGTTCAATTTGTAAACAAGTAGTCGGGGAAAGCTTGGTACCAACTATGGTACCTGAGGCCAGAGAGGTCATCTCCAAAAACACCACATTATCCATTGGGAGGCGCAGCTAAGTAACATCCGGAAAAAAGCCAAAACTCCAAATCGAAATATATCCATTGATATTGCATCTGATGATGACGAGGAGCTGATCGTGCAGGGGGGAGGTGAAGAACAGGGAGACATTTTTTCTGGTACACACATTACCCCTGGTAGCAGCACTGCTGTGGTAATGCCCACACGCTCCTCTACCCCAGCAACATCTAGGAGGCACAGTAAGAGTCTGGTAGAGACACCAATGCGAAAAAGTACATCAATGAGCCTAACTAGGTTGAAAAAGTCCGGATCATCATCATCACATATGAAAACGGTCCAGACCACCACTAAAAGCATGTTTTGGTTGGAGGCGCCATTTGAACGCAAGCACCCAACGGCACGTCTGTATAACGCAAAGCTGGCTAACATGCTAGGGCTGGACCTTCTCCATTTTTCTTTCATGGAAGGGCTGGGTTTTCTAGAATTTGTGGCAACAGTCTGCCCTAAATGGAAGGTTCCAAGCCGGTTCTATTTTGCCAGAGTTGTGGTTCCAGCACTACATGAAGATGTGCTGGAAGTGATTGGATCAGCTTTGCAGAAGAGTGCTGTTCACACTATCCACCTGACATCAGACATGTGGACCAGTTGCCAAGCCGTGGATTACATGTGCATCACTGCACACTGGGTCTCTTTTGCAGGGGTTAGAGAAAAGATGTCTGCAGGTGTTGACCCTGCCACAATTTTTCAAGCTAGTCGGAAACATGCAACAGTAGCCATGTTTGCCATGGAGAAATCTCATACTGCAGTAACCATTTTGGAGGAGTCTCTAAATGGCTGTTGCCAAGAAGTCGTATGATTGGTTATGTTTCCACGGATAATGGCAGTAATATTGTTAAGGCCATGCATGATGGTGGCTACTTCAGAGTGCCGTGTTTGGTGCACAGCATTAACATTATTGTTCAAGATTTCTTGAAAAGAGAAAACACAGTCAGCAAATTATTGACCACCTGCCGAAGAATCTGCACACATTTCAGCCATTCTTTTACGGCCGGGAAGCAGAAGAGGATCATTCAACGTGGCTATAGAGTGCCAGTTAAAGGACTCATCCAGGAGGTGGCAACACGTTGGAACTCAACCTTCTACATGCTTGAGCGTCTGTTTGAGCAGTACTCGGTAATCAATGAGTATGTCACTAGAATTAACATATGGTCTGCTGCTATTAAAGACATGAGGCTAGAGGCGGAGGAATGGGACCTAGTTAAAAGCCTGACAGACATGCTTTGTCCTTTTGAGGTCTTCACCCGTGAAGTCAGCAGGGAGGACTGTAGTTTGGGCAAAGCTATCCCATTGTGCATCCTAGAGCAACAACTGAAGGCGGTGTCTTCAATGTTCCGAGCTGATGTTCACAAACCAGACACATATCAGTTGGCGGAGAGCTTATTAAGCCGCCTACTTGTCAATGAAAGGCTTAGAAAAATACTTTCAGAACAACATTACATTTGTGCCACTATTCTGGATCCACGGTACTAAAAGGCACTGACCAGCAAAAGATTAATTCATTTTGATGAAGAAGATGTTTCAAAGTACAAACATTGGCTAGCTCTGTCAGCCACTCGGTTCGAAAAAGAGCGGCAGAAAATTGAAGGAAACACCACAAGTACTACTGAAGCAGCAGGCCATCCGGCGTCAAGGTCCACTTCTGTGGCCGAAGGCAGTCACTTTCCCTCACAGCCGTTACCGACAGCAGCAACAGTATCATCATCACCTGCACCAGGCCCAGCCATAATATTGGCGGAAGCGGATTGGATAACTCAGCAAGGGTTTGCTCGCTCCAGTGTTGATGCGAAGGCAACACATGGTACGCAAAGTGGAGCACCCAGGGAGGCCCTTGAGTGGATGGTGCAGGCCTATCTGGATGACCCAACAGAGGTCTACATTGATCGTGACCCATTGGTGTATTGGTATGGGGAAAGGCCTCACTGGCCACTGCTCAGCAGGCTGGCTATAATTTATTTGGCTTGCCCACTCGCAAGCGTGTCTTCGGAAAGAGTTTTCAGTGCTGCTGGTTCCATTGTCACTTCAAAAAGGACCTGCCTCTCACCCAAAAATGTGGAGAGGTTACCAATGATCAAGATGTATCAGCACTTCATACCACCAGATTACAAAATACGTGAATCCACGCAGGAAGAAGAGGACACCGACTTAGGTGACAGAAGCTCTTCTAATTTAGCTGACCTAATCCATGTTCAATTCACAGAGTTTGAGGACTAGCTTTACTTCCCTGACAACTATGCCTGAAAAACGTACTTTTTGTTTTCTTCTGTCCTTATTGACTTTAATTTCTGTGTATCTTTCTTTGATTTGCAACTTTTAGCACAACAAAACTTTAAACACAACAAATCCATCAGCAGCACTGTCTTCATCCTATTTTCCATATTGAAGGTGCCGCTGTCTGCATTCCTGAATTTCACAAGTTCACAACTCAGTTATGCTCCTCTATCCTCCTCCTCCAGACTCCCCCTATCCATTTCCCTCAAGGCAGATGGCCGGATTACGCAGAATCTAGAAACTGTCGCTTCAGTTCGTACACGCGTCCCCTCAAAAGAAGTGGGACTGGAATGACTCACTATGCTGAGTGCACCTTCTGAAATTGACACAAGAGGCTGCCCTGTGGTCCTTCACTTAAGAATAAGATGCTGACACGTGAAACAGGTAATGAATGATGAGATGGCATGCAGTGGACAACACTGGCTGTCTGGCTCTGATGAAAGCAATTGTTGTTTGTTTGTTGTGCATGAAGTGAATCCTGTCTATGTGTTCTGTTATTTTTATTTAATCTTTTACACACTAAATGTAACTCAAGTGTACAATTTGCCTTGTTTAATACAAATTGTACTTCTACTGCAGGGGCCAGCCAATACGGTGCATTTTACAATATGGAACATTTCCTTGGACTCACTGTGTGTGTAGACTGTGACTGCACGAACACCATTGAGTTTGCCAATTATCCATGATGATGATGATGAGTCTTGATGATCAAAGTTACATAATATTTTTATTCTTTACACAGTCACTCACTGGGATGGATGCATCATCATCGTCGGTATACGGAAGAACTATGGCCGTTTCATGAGTGGCAAACAGGTAAACAAGTCTACAACAACCACAGCAGACCTACATGTCTGTCTAGTCGTGGTATGGGAGTGGTCGAGCCAGTGTAGTGTTATTTCAGAGAGTCAGAGACCAGACAGTGGCTTGCTAGATAAAATTAGATATGCTTTGTCTGTCTGTATCAAAGAGGTATGCTACATCATCAGGTTGGTTCACTCAGTGGTGCCTGCCTTGACCGTCTGCATGGCCCTGGCCTGCTGTGTGCTAATTACTATCCATGAGAATGAGACTCAGATCTCAGAGTACGCACTTTAGAAATGACGCTTGTATGCAATACTTTGGCCTCTGAAACTGAAAGTGTTATTTTTGCACTAAACACCGTACCTTATATTTTTTTTCTCCGGGGGGTTTTATTATCAATTCCTGTTTTTCCATCAACAATTACAGGCCGGCTTTTACCCTGTGCGATGGGTAAAACGATTAACTCAGGCTTACCATTAGCGATCCGCAATTCCGCATCCGCCGGGCAGGCAGTGGACAGTGTGTCTGGTCACCAAGATTGATCGACGGAGCGTTAGATGGAATGGAGGAGTACCTCGAATAAGAGGAATGGCTGGATGCATGCAACTTCCCAAATTGAACAGGAGTCAGGACAACTACAAAATACAGTTACAGTATCCTCTTCACTACTCCTTATCTTTTAAATAATGTTATTGTTGTGACTCTGTGTGTTTGTTTGCTCTCTGCTTGAAATTCATCCCTCCAGCTGTTTGATACGTTTCTTTGCTATTTTTAAAACTAATTTAATGTACTAATAAGTGTTTATTCTCTCTGAGGGCAGATAGGCAAGTAAAATTGCTTAATTACTGCAGCACTGTACTGTCACATTGTTTATTCATAGTTAGTAAGTTGTAGTAAGTACCACTTTTCAGTAACCTAACCATCCATTTAGCAAACAACGTCATGCATGCAGTAGTGCATGCACTTCCTTTATGTCCCTTAAAAGATTTATGGATATCTTCGTATCCAAAGATTTGTTGTTCTTCATTTATTGTTTGTCCAAGCTTTGTTTGTTTTCCTCTCTCCACAAAACGTTCCCAGAAAACTCCATTCCCATCCATTTTTCAAACCCTAACCCTAACCCTCTTCCCCCGGGCTGTGTGGTTTTCATTCCACACACTTGCTGGGGAGGATAAGGTGCAAGCAACCTCCTCAAATCAATTTTAAGGCAGCCAGATGAATTATAGGATATTGTAATTCTGCTTAAAAAAACACCAATTAGTATTTTTAAATCAATTCTGAATTTCATGCCCACCATCGATTGGATCCATCGATTTTTCATCTGCTGCTATTGCTAGTGTGGTACCACTCCTACTACTACCACAACAATGGAATTTAAATTTCTGTCCTGGATGGATTTCATGGGTAACTGTAATCGCCATTTGCCATGCAGCCAGCGCTGTGCCTAGCTCTATTCTCAAACACCGATCACAGGTAAGATAAGCATTTTGGGGAGGTAGTATAATGGGCTAGGACTCGGAGGAAAGGAGAGACTGACAGTAGTGCTAGTAAAGTACTAGTAGGCCCATTGAATTCACTAACTCGGTTAGTGGCACTTTTGTAAATTTTTGGACGTTTTAGATAATTCATGGTGGTAAGTTTGAGGAAACCAAACGTGCAGTAATCCCCGCCCACCACCCCACAAAATAATATGAACGCGTACACTATGTTGAAGTATATAAAATAAATAATTATATTTTCCCTAACAAAAATAAACTATTCAAAAGACCCAACCCACCCCCCTCCCTAACCCCAACAAATGTCCTTATGAATGTCCCTCGAAAAGTCCCAACGCCCAATTGCCACCCCCCAACAGTCTTTAGAAAAGGGGCAAGGGACAGTCACTTCCGGCGGTGTCCTGTGTACAGGTGGTCCTGCAACTCTTTGCGGAGGTCCTTGAGCTGGCGCTTCAGCTTCTCTACCGTGCGCTCCAGGTAGTCCACTCTCCTGCGTAGACGGCGCTGACGTGCCATCCAGGCTCTGGGGTGGGCAGCTGGTATTTTACTTGCTGCTGCGCGGTGGCGGCGGGAGAATGTCGGACCATGGCGCCGTGCAACTGGAGGCTGCTGGCTGGTGGCCCCAGAGGCACTGGAGGATGATGCAGTTGTTGCCGCCTCCTCCTCCTGCTCCCGAGCCCACAGCCGCCGATATTCAGCACAAATGGCCTCCAGCTTCCGGGCCCTGGCCCGGACAGCCATCTCCTTCCTGGTGAACTTGTTTTGTGGAGCATCTATATGAAGAAAGAAAGAAAAATACTGTAACCAATACTCTGTAACATTAACACAAAATAATTCAACAGAAAGTTGTCTCACAGTAACACTAGCAACTTGCAAGCACAGTATAACATTTTGGCATGTATCTTTCCGCCGTCTTTGTAGGCCTGTAACATTAGTGGGAGTTTCAGGAATTCTACTAGCAGCACTATAGACTCACTACATAGTCAGAGAGTCATAGAGTACACCAGTCTTCTTCTTTTTTTCTCTTGTTTTGCGAAAGAAATTACTTGTACGTGAACTTGTGGTAGCCGGCATAATGCCAGCTCAGTCAGCTTGCACCCAAGAAAAACAGACACAAGCCATGATGACGCAGACTCGCTTTACTTTAAGCAGTACATGCAGGTGGGGATAGGGAAGCTCTTACTTTTCTATTGGGGTGGCACTGGCCATACTCGGTTACATCAAAGGCTACTGCTCAATGTAATTTACATTTCGCACTTCCCCCCCGGGCCTTGACTAATACAAAAGGAAAATGAAGATTATTCATTTCTGATCATACATCCAGCCGATCACATGATCTTTGCTTATATGATGGATGACTTTAGGTGCTTTGTTTTGCTAGATTGAGTGAACAACAGCGATAGTCCACCCATGATTGACACAGCTGAAAGAAAATTATTAACATAGGGAGTGAGTGTGGTACCCATAATTGCCGGAGGAAGGGACTTGACTTGATATAATGTCCACTATACAATACATACAAAATATATGCTGTGCTTGCAAAGTAAACTACTGTACTGTTAGTCAAGGGAGTATTTCTGAACAATCACAACTTCTAGTATTTGGATTTCCTCTGCTTTGCTACTCGGGCACGGACATGCTGTTCAAAGTAACACTCTTCATCCACTGAGCGTCTGCTCTACATACACCTCAGCTATATATGAGGAAGAAGATACCATCCAGGCTTCCAAAGTAAACGTCTATCATTCTTCTTAATGTCTGAACTGTACCAGCTTTACTTTTTCTCAACAACCAACTAGCACCCTTTTCATTTTATTTGGTAAACCACCCTCTTGACTTGCATTTGAGTTTCACCCAAATGATGTATTGCAATGCACACCTCACATGCATTTTCTGATTCACCCACACAGGCAGTCATCTTTTCTTTCTCCTCTAACCATCCTTGCTTCAAGCAGCCATGCATCTGATTCCTTCCTATCAGCCACCTCTGCATGCATTCAAAAACACGTATCATTCTTTGCAGTCATAAATGTTACGACTCGCTCGTCCTTCCTTACACCCTTCTTTTCCTTTTAGTTCATCACATCCCTCAAGTTCATCTGATCTGACTTGGCTTCACGATAAAAGTTTCACAGCTGAGTTGAAGTCAAATAGAGGGGGCCATTGCTTACTCAAGAACTACCACTGCTAATGCTATTGCTAAGTCAAGGGTGACTGTCTTCTCCGTGACTGGCAAAAAAAATGTAGTTCTAAAGTAGTAACTGTTCTTAACAGTACAGTATACTTGTACTAGTTTACTGTCTACTGTACAGTACATCATACACCCCTTTGCGAGCCTACTCTAAAATGTCAATAAGAAAGGAGTATATTAACTTACCACCGTCCAAAAGCTGCTGAGCCATCCCCCACATGTCACATTGATATTAAGTCCAATTTACTTCATGGGACTTGCTCCTGAAAAATCAAAAGAGAAAGAGAAAACATACAGAAAATCCAAAAGCGTTTAACGTCTAGTCAAAGGTACCCCAAAATAATGTAGAGCACAATGTTGTATAGAGCCATATAAGTTCTCAATTTATTTCACATTTCTATATACATATTTCTAAAAACAAGGAAATCAAAGGGATGCTGCCAGGTGCAGTAGAGAGTGCAAAAAGTGCGTGCTCAAGTGAAAGAGGAGAAAAATGAATGAAAAAGAAGATCCAATAATTTAAACAAGGGCTATGGTTCAATTCCCTGAGCAGGAGCCTGACCCACGTATTAAGTCATACAGTAAGTTTATCGTCGTTTTTTGGAGGGGCAGGGGAACTGGGGTTCAGAATTCACAAGTGGGGGAGATCGTCGACGTTTCGACCCTTGCGCAGTGGTGGGAGGATCAACACCTCAGCTACGGGTCTTCCTCAGGACGGGGGATAGGGTGGGAACCTGGGGAAAACCATGTAGAGGATCAGATAATCAATATCTAAAGATTAAAAACCATAAATGTTGCCCAATTAATGGGTTTGGGTACATTACCTGGAGTGTAGTAAGACAGCGCCCCAACAAGCAAATGTCCGCCCCTCCATAATGGCTGCGGGTTTTCCTACCACACAGGGCTATTTTGCCTTGATTGCCATCATGTACGAACACGCAAAGCGCCCAGCGAACACGGAAGAGGGATGGTAACTATAAATATATCATGGTTGCAGTGGATTCATGCTCAAGATTCATTTGGGTGTGGCCTCAGCGCTCGGCTGACGCCCAAACTGTTATAAAAGATTTGCGAGTCTTTATCGGCACATACGCAGCAATCGGCATGCTACATTCTGACCAGGGTCCTGCATTTAGCTCTCGAGCTTACAAAGAGGCCATGGCAAGTCTGGCCGTTGCATTGCGGTACTCAAGTCCATTCCATCCTGAGGGAAATTCTGTAGTGTAAAGAAATAAAAGTGCCATAAAGCAATCTATAACAGCTAGGATACTAGGCTCGGGTGACGGGTGGGTCAAACCTCTAATAAGTGTCCAACGTAGTCTTAACATTCTGCCAAGAAATTCTCTGGGTGGAATCACTCCATATGAAATCCTTTTTGGTACGAGATTGAGACCTTGATCGTCATACTTCAGTGGTAGAACAAAAACCCTTTTATTTCAAAGACCGTTTGGCTGTTTTGCAGGACTTAAATGAAACAAGAAGAAGTCTAAGCAACAGGTTACAGAAGCCAACGACCACTGAAGAAAAACCACCTGTCCCAACAAGGCCTGTCTGGATTCCAAAGATTGGGTATCTAGTCAGAGAAAAGATCGCGGACAAGAAGAAATTTGGGCCTTCTTACAGAAAACCAGTACCTGTGTTAGCAATCCATGGATCAAGAACAGTGTTACTGCCGCCCCTTGCTAGAATAAAGGAGAACCGGTTTGTGTCCATCGATCTGGTAAAACCACATCATGTGGCCGATAATAAGTAGCAGGGCCAGTGGACTCCAAAGATGTAGCAGATTACCAAATCTTGCTACTATCTAAGAGGTTCAAACTGAGAGACTCATCACCTTTGGAGAATCTGTAGTAAGAAATGAAGGACTATGCAACAAAGCCATGGAAATTGTGCCTCTAGAAACCCAAATAAAAGTTTGTCAAGACACTCCTGTCTACAATGATATAGCTATATTTAACAAAGAAGGGAGGTAGAGTACAACGTAGGATTCCTACTCCACGGGCACTGATAAATAAACAAGAAGAATCCTACTACCAGTGTTTAAAAAGGGGAAGAGGGGGGAACACTCAGTATTGTGTAAAATACCCCTCACACACCAACAGGCCTCTTGGTGTCATGCTGGTCATCCTGGCTATTAAAAAGTGTGCAAAAGAACGAGGTTTTTTGTCTTAATTAGGGACAGAACCACATGTCGACGCACACCAGAGGTTCTGTCCCTAATTAAGACAAAAAACCTCGTTCTTTTGCACACTTTTTAATAGCACCAGCCAGGGGTACGAAATAAAGTTTTTTTCATTTTACCCACTAGCCAGGTACTTTTTAATTTTTCACCACACCTCCCACTCACATCTATCCCTCTTTCACTTACACTCAACACACACCACACATAGTCTAATTTGTCAACGCTCCCACGTAGTCGCAGGTTGTAGCGTGCCGCATCCCTTTAGCGGGGTGCGAAGACCCCGATGATGAAGCATGACACCAAGGGGCCTGTTGGTGTGTGAGGGGTATTTTACACAATACTGAGTGTTCCCCCCTCTTCCCCTTTTTAAACACTGGTAGTAAGATTACAATGATATAGCCTCTGACTATACTAATATGACAAGGGACCAAGCAGCTTCAGCGATTTCAAGTAATCCGGATGCAATACCAACAATTGACAGAACTGCCTCTGGCTAATTCATCAGCTTTGATACGTTTTCTGAGAATCCAGTGAGCCCGAAACAACGCCAGCAAATAAAACTTTTAAAGACCGAGTAACAGAACTTTTTCAGCAACTAGAAAAGACTTATCTGGTTTCACCATGGGTTGAATTTTGGATTGTGTTAGGTGAACTTTCTCTCCTACTTTGTCTCATTTTTGTTTTAAGTTTCGGAAAGCTGAAAGATGGAAAATATAGTAAAATGGACACAGCAAGTAAGAACATCAACTGGCTCCTGAAGCCACACAAATCCTTTCATCATGAACAAAGAGACCTGTCATCAGTAAACATCACAGCCGTTCCTATACGTGGTGGTATAGCATGGGACAGAACTGAGTATGACATTTATGGTCCGGCCGAGCTGTTGAAGATTCCACACCAATTTAATGTTTCATTGACTGACTTTGTTTCACCCAGCACATTTTCTGATGATTGGGACTTTGAGACTGTTAATAATATGATGTCAGACTTAGAAATGTAGGCAAAATTTACAAACCATGAATATTTAGAAGGTTCATCAGACTATGAACAATTGTATTGTTACAATCACTATGGTCATCATTATTTGGAGAAATCTGCAAACCATAGAAATGTATATACTTTCAATCAATGGGAACATTGTCCAACGCAACCAAAGGGTTGCTCAAAAACATTCTATGAAAAATGTCCATACTTCTCAGGTTTTAATACCACAAATCCGGAAGCATTTTATTTAAAAAATGTTAATAAGACAGGAATCAAAAGTATGTTAACAAATACGAAGCAAATTTATTCAGCAGCCTTTTATGCCCAGCTGTCCTCATTAGGTTTCGACTTCTGGAGTGACAACATAGAAACAAAAACTGTCTGGGGCTCAAAAAACTGGCAAGTACAGGGAATAGAAGCTTTATTTCGAGCCTGTATTATTCCTGAACAAATAATGTTTTTGAATGACACTGTTCAACAAACATCCTGTCTTGGCCTAGCCAGGATAAAAGATTCAAACAAACCGTCCATACCTGTACCTATTGCTGACAGTAAAAACACTTAAGAGGGAGGGGTCGACGTAACATCAATTTTACTCAAAAACAGAACTGATCCTGATTGGAAAAAATGGTTAATCTAGCCCACAGACACGAATATCTGTCAAGAAAGATTCCTGAGCAAGACACAAGGGTTTACAGTAACTAGGCCAGAGCCAAGATATGTCCAGAGACAACATCCAGGTATAGTAACAATATACAGTGCAGGAAAACTGTGCCTCGAATGGATACAAAAATCTACACTTACAGAGGTTAAACAACACTTAACTTTACTTAAAGATGGCGCTGATCTGAGAGACTTCCTACTAGGGCCTCATAATCCACGTCATAAACGTTTCATATACGCCGGTATCTATGCTGCTTATAATGAGCCATAGAATGTCACGCAAATGGAAACTGCAGAACGAATACGAGAAATTGATCGTATTAATTTAGAAACAGCTCTCTCTGTAGTTGATAATGGGTTAACAACACTGTCATCCAGAATTTATTGTTTGGACAGCATTGTATCCTCTGCCATAGACATAATAGAACAGGATTTGCTCATGTTACAACATGGACAGTCTCAGTTGCGTTCTATAATGCTGCTAGGCTGGACGTTGCAAAATCTTCGTTCAGGCTATGTGCCTTGGAGTCTAATCAACACCACGTCATTGTTTACTGGATTTAACCTTACAGATAAACAAATCTCTTTGGCACAGAGGGGAGCAGACTATACGGTGCTGAGCACATAAAAACTGGAAAAATTACCATTGACTGTTTCTGAGATACCAGCCATAGAATCGATAATACATGGCACCATTAGGTTGCCAGTGACGATTTTCCAGTTTCAGTATTGCTTGAAACACATACCAGCAGGCCTGTATGAAAGGTTGGGTAAAGAATACATTAAGTCAACCTGGGATTTACCATACACACATAAATGTTGGAGTGGGGGAAAAGAAGTATTTCTTAGTGGTACACAATGTAACAGCGCACTAAGTGGTACACTTTTATGTCAGGGTATTAATTTACACGGAGCCTGTGTTGGTTCTTCAATCAACTTATCCTGCCACCTGCAAGGTTCTCCGGCAGCAGTGATGAATCCAATTTTTAGTCAGCTTTCCAATGGGAGCTACATAATCTTGAATGATCACAGCTGTTGTGGAATGATGCCAGGAATTGCCTATCTCGTAAGTGTGTCAGCCAGGGTCACTTGCTGTATGCAAGTATTGTGTCCTAAAGCAAAGACAGACGGGGAGTCGCCATTATGGCCTTCACTGAACATCTCTTCTATTCGAATTGATACTTTAAGCAGAATGAAAGCCATACTTTTACAAAAAACTGTGCCACTGACCTCGTCCACAGAGACGTATGATCTCCAAGTCGCAAGGTCCTCTGCGAAGATACTTGCCTTATTATCAACAAGCTGCCCCATACATTTTGCAAAAATGTTAGGTCGTATCTTAAACATGTCTGATACCAGTGGTATTGTACATGTATTTAGGGCGATTTTTTCGGGACTGTTAGCACCTTTTGAAGCAGTCCTCGGCATATTCCAAACTTCGTGCACTCGGTGTTTGGCGAACTGCCTCCCGTTTTGGAACTCGCAGCAGGAATTTTATTTTTGCTACTTCTGCTTCGATATGGCAAGCCAATCCACCACCAACGCCCAGATTACTATCGAGAACACTCTCCTGGCAATGAAGTGTCGTGAGCGCATAATCCAAATTTTGGGCTTGGCTCATTTAAGAGATCTGAATAAAACATGGTTTCTTTCATTCAGACCAATCTGACAAGATTGCATCTTACCTGTTCTACGGTGCCTGCTATGTGGAGAAGAATGCGTGATAGACATCTGTCTAACACTTCCATAGCACCGCCAACGGATGTTGATACTTTGCTTGGTTCGGTAGCGGCTCATGCATTGTGTTGTCCCCAATGGCTACCAATCCTGATGACGGCATTCATGGAGGTCTCACCAGCACAACAAGCTGACGGTGAGATACGTGGACCAACAGGCACACAGGTACCATCTACTGCGAATATTGCTAATGCGACGGGCGCTGACAGCGATGCTTCTCATTTGTGTACAATTGATCTGCTTAACGAGGTAGTCCAGCTTTTCAAATATAGAATACTTGATGTTTTCTCCTAACAGCGAGAATGATTTTTTAAATTAGCACACAGTGTTCTGATGAACTCTGAATTCGACCTTCACTTTTCAAAACAAAACTTCTAACTTTAGAACTCTATTTTTCTTCGATTTAACTTTTTCCAAATTGGACCTTTTTGGGCACAAAGTAATCTGCTTAAAGTAGAACTATTCTTAGAGAACAAGATTTCTTTGAACACTTCCAAGAGACAAGATTTGACGTCGTTCACAACCAAAACAGTTTTTATATTCTGTCATGATATGGTCTCGACCTTTCGTCTGTCTTTCAGAGCCATTTCATAAATGTTATTTATTGACTCATTCTGATAAGCATTTTTCCAATGTCACATTACATGCTTTGAATGAAAATAATGCCTTTTTTCTAAATGCATGCATCACAAATGCTCATTTTCGTGTACAACCAATTCGAATGCATTTTTTGTATTTTGGGAGGGATTGTAAACACATCATGCTTTAGATATGTTTTTAATGCTTAGATTTTAGTAATATCGAACATAATAAAGTGGAGTGGGTGTTGTATAGCATTTTAGGACTCTAGTGTAATTTTCCCAATTCATGCCCTTATATAGGTATAATTCACATTACCCTCTATCGGCATAGAAATCATACCCATATTTAGACATAGCCCATGCAGTCCTAATATAGGCATGGCTACTTCCACTAGTTCCTAAAAGCCACACCAATTTCTTGGAGAACTCGGCTTCAGCAGTCAGGGACATCCCCTTTCTTGAATATTGATTTGTCCTAGAAATCATGGCGTTTTCAAAGAACTACCGTTCTTTGGTGACGTTAATATGTCCGACTTTACATCAAACCAGGCACCTTCAAGGTATAAATATGCCCACACTTGCCCTAGCAAATTCACGGTGGTTTGGAGCAGTTCGACTATCTACTTGCCCGACGTAGCTCGCTACAGAAAGTGCCAAAGGAAGCCGACCCTCCAGCTGATGCACTGACAGAGAGGCTGCCTTTCTCTCGCTGAGAATCCAGCTCCAGTGTTTCCAAGCTCCCCTTGCGGGGTGTTGGAAAATCGAGTCCGGAGACAGAGATACCAGACCTCCTTCATTCTAAACCATGGTACGAAGCTGATTAGACCCTAAGAGAAATCTTGATAGATTCTTGGCAAAGAAACGAAACCTATGCACTTACTTCTTCCCTTGTACTAGACTTAGGTTAGGTACATCGGGGTAGGCGTATTTTAGAAACACCAGTTGAGTACTTTTAGTCTTTTTATTTCTGTATATATCTTATGGCTTAGAAACCATACCATGCTTTTAAAGGATTATTTTATAATACTCTTCTTGCTGTATGCATAATATTTTACAGCCAGTATTACGATTGTAGCAGTTAATTTCTTCCGCATGAGAAAGAAGAATGTTTAATAAATACTTTTATTCAAAACGCCCGTCTCCCTATTTCTCTGCACCTCTGGTGAAACGAAGCATGCACGATTGGCCGAGTGAAATATCTATCTATTGTTTCCACAACTCTGAAGAGACATTTTATCTTGGGGAAACAAAGTTGTCATGTTTATGCGGTTGTCAGAAACTAATCCCTTCTTGCGTATTTGAGAAAGTTTCTAGTGACCTCTGAGCTAGCTGGCACTCACAATTAAGTCTAATATATTCGATAGAGAGCTAGTCGACCTAAGTCCTACGTCAAATCTATAGAATATATTTTTCCAATGCGCAGAGCCCATTGGAACTATAGAAACTACACTACACAGTGAAAAATGTGTTTAATAGTTGTTCACTACCAGGACATATAAAACTTAAAAATACATGTCCTACTTCTTAAATACACTGCACCCTGCTCTTGGGACTGTCCACTTTACTAGGGACTTATAAGTAAATTAAAAATGCCAATTGTGGATAAGCCAATGGTACCATGTTTTAAAGAAAGAGCACATGCACACGAGCACTGTTCATTATTGGTAAATTGTCAGGAGTGCTAAAGCCAGCAAAACAGGTGGTCAAAGGGCAAAAAGTCAGACAGGGGAAATGAATGTGAGGTAATACACATGCCTGTAGAGACCATCAACATTGCTCTGGGTTGTTCCAGGACCGTGTTCCACTATAAAGTCCATTCCCTGTAGGGAGATGTGAGGTATCGGGTTCTGTCAGGCCTACATACTCTGCGAAAACACTCAAACACCATAGACGGAAATTGGCACGGAAACTGAAAATGCAAAGAGACAAGTTTATTAGGACCCCATGGGGTGGTGGTACATTCCTACAGCACCCTTCGGTAATGCAAGAAGTATCAGCCCGAACATCGGTGCGCGACCTCTTTTATACAGTTTAAAGGTAATAAAAAGATAGGCGGTACACATTTGAACAGTTTTAGGTACATATAAGGAAATTTTTGGCGCACAGCCAGCATGTGGGAGGAGCTTAATACCACTGGTCAGTTAGGGGAACATTCCTAAAGAGTGACCACTCTCTCAGTCCGGAGATTCGTGTGTGCGCATGCGTGAAACTGACCATCGCTAAAAATAGCCTGTTGCTGGGCAAAGGGAAGGTTCATTGGCATGAAGGAAGGACAAAAGGACACTCTACCACGAGGCCGCGTGTTCGTACAAAATGGAAGCCACAAAATACAAAATCGCCCCCGTACTTAAGTCAAGTTAATAAAAAGGTCGTGTAGCTGAGCTAAACGCTAACTCAGGTGCTGCCAAATTACGACAGACGGCCCTTTTAGCGTTTAGCTGAAGCTACCTCATAATGGAAATAATCCGGATGTTCATCCTCGACATCGATCATCATGATCCGCCTCACTTCGACATTACTCATTTGTACATTTTTAGCAATAGCTCGTTTGGATGGGATACAGGCCGTAATACATACAGAACATAGAGCAGGACCACATTGAATACATAAACAGCAAAAGAAGAATATTCCAATAATTGCACATAGAATCGTTAGCAGTTTCCAGCCCCATGTACTGAGCATAGTCCAAAACCAACCTGAAAATGTCCAGGTACCATTATCAGTGTGAATTTCAGAGGCAATTTTGTGCAATTTAGAAATGGCATCATACACAGAAGGCGAATTGTCAGGGACATAGACGCAACAACTACTTCCGATGATACGACATGCACCCCCACGATCAGCTAATACTACATCCAGAACCATTCGGTTCTGAAGCGTAACAATTCTAGTAATCTGGAGCTCTTCAGTTATATTCCCTAAAGCAGAAACAGTTTCATTAGCAACTGCCTCCACAACACGTGTTAGCCGCCTAATTTTCCTGCTATTTAGAGCAGCGCCCACAAAAGAAAATAACCCTAAATTAAAATCCACATATTGTTGTAGGGAGGTGTCGGTTTGATCAACCCCATCAATGTCCAATGTCCTCTTAACTCTATTCAAAATAAAATCATGATATAATACAAAATCATTATGATACATAGGTGGGGCAATAAACACAGGGGGTAATTCAAAGGATATGTAACATGTGCCTAACCATCCAAGAGGAAGACGATGATAACCTTTATTACCACAGATAAAATAAGTGTTTCGTGAGGCCACAAATGAAATACCGTTGGGAGTATCAAAAGCAAGAGTAATATTGCATTCACTTCTCCCCACCGGAACGGTTCCCTTATTCCTAATACAGAGATCTGCTTTCGTATCAATGACAGTAATTACATGTAAACTGGACATATTTGTAAGTCTCTGATTAGTGAAGATGCGAGGTGCAGATACATTGTCCGGTCGATACTCTTCCCACTCGAACTTAGTTCCTTCTGCTTGTGGATAGCCATCTCGATCATTATAGCAGACCTTGTTCAGTCGAAAAAGTAGTCCACCTTTTGTTGGCCATCTCAAAGTAAAGAGAAGAGTATACCAAGCATTGCATGACCCATTATGAGAGAAAGGAAGAGGAATGAGTGGGGTTCCTCCCTTCTTCTGATGCCCGGGTAACATCCCACATACCCAACAGTTGGACGTGTTGGTCATATTGTGCGTGTGATGCAATATCTGAATGAAACTATTATTCAAATAAGTCTGTCTATGTCTTTCTTCGTGATAGGGCAAAGTAAAATGAAAATGTTCAGATGGAATTGGAGTGGTAGGCAGTAAATAGTCCCATGCAGGAAATAGTCTTTCTGTAGTCCAAGCTATTACTGCTATCACCACTATTGTCGCAAAAAAAAGAACCGCACCCAAAAGTCTTCTGTTTCTCAGTGTCATAGGTGCCATGGTACAATGAACAGAAGTCTCAAGAAAGCAAACTAAAAAATAAAAATATGGTGCTGAGAACCGAGGCTGCCGTTGAGTTTTTCTCCGAGATTCAAGACGGGTGTCGCTACACTGGCCAGAACTGATCCCCCCCCTTGATATTCCCGGCTTCCGTTTCACAAACCTCGGAACGGTTACCAACCAGTCATGAAAAATACAAAAAAAAATTATTTCCTTGGCCGCAGATTGTACTTCACTCCACCAGAAACAGTGTGGTCCGGGAAGGCTCCCTCCGACTCGTGAGGCATAACAGCTGGGCTCTTCTCCGCGTCCAAGATGTCTCTGTAGTCGGACAGCACAGTAGGGTTCACCAGAACCAGAGAGACACGTCGGCAGTGCGTTGAATGTATCCACCGCTTCTTATTCGTGACACGCACAGCCGTCCGCGTTGCCAGCAGCACTTGCTCAGGGCCACGCCACCTCGGCTCCAAGCTGCTGGATCTCTCAAACACCTTGATCATCACGAAGTTGCCAGGATGAAGATTGTGAGCCTCTCCAATGGAATTGTCGGGGAGCGCTTCTCGAACCTGTTGATGAATAGAAGATAAGTCATTTGTTAATCGTGCCAAATAATCGTTCATCATTATACAAGGCACATCATGTATCAAACGAGGCTTTGGAACTCCCCAAATATTCATCGGCCTTCCAAACACCACCTCATAGGGTGTGAGGCCAGTTCGAGAGTGTGGCACTGATCTAATAGACAATAATGCCAATGGCAAAGCGTCCGGCCATTTTAAAGACGTGGATGCCACGATCTTTGCTAGCTTCAGCTTCAGAGTCGCATTATACCTTTCTACTAGACCTGCTGACTGCGGGTGAAATACAGCGTGGAACTTTTGTCGTATTCCCAATCCTTTCAGGACATGCTCCACTATTTTCCCAACGAAATGAGGACCATTATCATTCCACAAAAATTTACAAACACCATAACGTGGGAAGTGCTCTTTCAGTAACACCTTAGCTGTTGTTAATGCTGTATTATCCTTCGTGGGGTAGGCTTCAACCCATTTACTGAAAGCACACACCACCACTAGGACATACTTGAGGTTATTACAGCGCTCCAGATGGATGTAATCCATTTGCAGTACTTCGAATGGTGCAGTAGGTGGAACGAACCCTCCTTTAGGAGTAGAGGTCCCTTTAGCAGGATTGTACTGTAGGCATATCAGACAGGTCTGTACTATTCTCCTAGCCGTGCTGGTAACCTCAGGATGCTCCCAAACTCGTGTAAGCAATTTAGTAATTGCAAGAGCTCCAATATGTGCCAGTCCATGTGCCATCTGAACCATTGCTTGCAAGTAAGCAGCAGGTAATTTCCATCTCTTCATGTCTTTGCTTCTCCAGCAACCCTCATCATCCAACACTCCCTCTATTGCCCATGCTGCAAGCTCCGCTTCAGACGCTGATTTCTGTATGTCTAAAACTTCCTCTCTAGCATCATGCCATCGCTCGGCTTGCGATCTCACCACATACATAGGGGAGTCATTGTGCAACATGGCAGTCTCTCTCGCTATGCGGTCTGCAAAAGCGTTTCCTTGCCCTATTTTGTCTGTCACCTTTTTATGTGCACTACATTTTATTATCGCCACCTTCCTCGGGCATAATAGTGAATTCAGGAGATCACATACCAACTCTCCGTACATAATGTGTGTTCCATGTGAAGTCATAAACCCTCGTTCCCTCCAGAGTAGGCCAAAATTGTGCGCTACTCCAAAGGCGTAACGACTATCGGTATAGATATTCACACATAATCCAGCACTTAGCTCACATGCTTTCGTTAAGGCTATTAATTCAGCTGCTTGAGCCGATTTCTGCGGTATCCGTGCTGTTTCTACCACCGTCTTAAGTGTCGTGATCACATAGGCCGCGGAAACTGTACCATCTGGCAATCTCACACATGATCCATCAACCCACAGTTCCCCATCTACATCTGGAAGTGGCGTATCCTGTAAATCGACATGACCCTTTGTTTGTTCATCAGTCAGAAAAACACAATCATGTTGTTCTTCTTCCTGGGTCTCAGTAACAGGATATGGCAATAAAGTGGCGGGGTTCAGAGTGGCGCACCTCTTCAATGTAATATGTGGCGCCAGCAGTGTTAACTCGTATCCTGTTAAACATGCACTGGTTAGATGCTGCGTTTTCGTTTGGTTTAATAGCGCATCTACTGCATGGGGAACTAACACCAACAATTTGTGCGATAAAACTATTCCCTCACTCTGCCCTATAGCTACTGCTGTTGCTGCAACTGCTCGAAGGCATCCAGGCAGTCCTCGAGCCACAGGATCGAGTACCGCTGAAAAATATGCACAGGGTCTCTGTTTGTCTCCGTGTAATTGTACTAAAACTGACAATGCGCACCCATCCTTTTCGTGTACATACAGTGTAAAGAGTTTTGTATAATCTGGTGTACCTAACACTGGTGCAGAGCAAAGAGCTTGTCTCAATTGTTCAAAAGCATTCTGGCATTCATCCGTCCACTCAAGGGAGGTTGGTGCAGTTTTGGACAGCAATGCTAACAAAGGTTTTACAATGTATGAAAATCCTAGTATCCATTGCCTGCAAAAGGACGTCAAACCTATGAAAGCACGAACATCCTTCTGTGTGCAAGGGACTGGTGTATCTAAGATTGCTTGAA
Source organism: Lissotriton helveticus (assembly GCF_964261635.1). Classification (NCBI taxonomy): domain Eukaryota; kingdom Metazoa; phylum Chordata; class Amphibia; order Caudata; family Salamandridae; genus Lissotriton; species Lissotriton helveticus. Next base: position 1,716,508,270 of record NC_136065.1, read on the forward strand.
TTCGGTCTGATGTTAATGCACGTCCCTCCTTAGACAAAGGATGACCAATATATGTCACCTTTGGTCTACAGTATTGCAGCTTTTTCCGTGAAACCTTGTGATTATGTTCAGCAAGAAAAGAAAGCAGGGAGAGCATACTCTCCTCGCATTGCTCCTGTGTATCTGCTGCAAGCAAGATGTCATCAACATATTGTATAAGCGCCACCCCAGACTGCAAATCAAAAGAATCAAGCTGTCTTTTCAAAGCCTGGCTGTAAATGCTGGGACTTTCTGTGTAACCTTGAGGAACTCGACAAAATCTATAATATTTATTATTTAATGTAAAACCGAACAAATATCGGCTATCAGGATGAATGGGAATCGAAAAGAAAGCGTTTTTCAAATCGATCACGGTAAATGTAGTAGCTGTGGGTGGAACCAGAGTAAGTAACGTGGTGATATCTGACACTACTGGGTACTGGGGTACAACTATCTTATTAATTTCTCTCAAATCAATAATGAAACGATAAACCTTGGAGTCTGTATCTTTCTTTAGAATCGGCAAAATTGGACTGTTGCAAACATTGTAGGGAACTTCCTCCACCACCCCTGCCGTTATCAAATCATTCACAATATGTGTCAAAGCCAGCTCGCCTTCTCTAGCGATCTTGTACTGAGGAACACGAGGTGATATCGCTCCCTCCTTCACAGTAATGTGCACAGGTGGAATAATCATTTTACCCACATCAGAAGTGGCCCATAACGTGCTTGGAAGGGAGGCTAATGCATCGGACTCTTGCATGAGGCACAATCTCTCAATTTCTGGGTAGTTTTCATTCAAAATAACCCGCACCCCTTCTGGGGCACAGCGTATTGTTGCACGAAAATGCTTTAGCATATCAAGTCCCATAATATTATCTGGTATATTTGGGGATAATAGAAAAGGACATTGGGCAGTGAATTTGTCAACGTGAAAGGTAAGAGGTTGAGACAGTGGGCTTAGAGAAGGTGTTCCATCGAACCCTATTGCTGTAATTATTTCGCCAGACACGGGAGCCCTTGGAACCAAGTGTTTGGACAGAGCGCTATGAGTAGCTCCTGTATCAACCAGAAACTGATCAGTAGAACCCAAAACATGTGCTGATATATATGGACCCCTCTGATCGACTGGTACCTCAACCGATTCCACACCCCATCCTACGCAATCCTATGTATGTCTATTATCCTGTGACTCAATATGTTCTCCTTCAGCTACCTGATATTGATTCCGTCGATCAAAAGTATTATGCTCAACCTGACCACGACCCCTCTCTTCAAACCTACCATGGTCATTCGCTCCACCTCTCGGTCCTGAATAACTATTCCGTGACCTTCCACTTCCTCGACCCCTCTGACTACGCTGTTCACAATGTACCGGACAATCTGCAATCCAATGTCCAAACTGTTTACAGTATGCACACTGATCCTCAGAAATGTCGGAACGAGGGGGAGACGTAACGTACGATCCTCGTCTGCCCCTATCATTCCCTCTCGATTGCGTAGCATGAACTTGTGCCAACATTACCTTCGTCTTTAAGTCTTTCACTTTCTTATCATTACTCTCTTTTGCCTCTAATTCCTGTCGTTCATAATACTGAGCCATGGTTAATAAAGAAGCGGGCGTTGCAGTAGTCCATGAACTTTCACTAGCCTTTAATCGTTTTGCAATCTCTGGTAGGAGATTAGCCACATACTTGTCTACAAACAAATGCCTGCCCGTGTCCTCTGTTAATGATTGACCACTGTAATCATGGAATGCTTCCTCGAAACGTGAAAAGAAGTCAGAAACTGATTCATCTAGCTTCTGTTTACAAGATGCCAATACTGTCCAATCTATCTTTTTAGGGGGGACAAGCGTTTTTAATTTAGTCAAGATAGCCGTCGGTAATTCTAAAATTAACTGGCACGGTTTACAGGCAGGTTCCCTATCTAGGTCAGCCCTCACTATCTCCTTCCAATCTGCTCATAATATCGTACGATCGTCAAACTTACGAATCGCTCTCCACATATCAGGAGGCAATATCAACCCAAAGAAAAGATCAATATCGACTAACGTCATAATACATGAAGAAATAGCGCCCTCCACACCTTCATAGAAAGCTGCTGGATTTTTACGGGGATCAGGCAGAGCATGCTTAAGTGCCATAACATCTGCTCTATTCCATGGCGTATAAACCCAATTATACACAAAATAGCCCCTTGAATCTTTAGACGTCTTATCATCATCCGTACCGTTTCCTTTGGGAGGGACATACAAAGGTGCGGCTTCCCGCATAGGCAAAACATTAATCGCAACACTCTTATCTGATCCATAGATAGGGCACACTCGAGAAGTTTCCGTCGATTCAGACGCTGGTGGATTCGATGCCTTTTTCACCGCTCGCAATCGTGTCGCCTCATCCCGTAACCAAATCAACCGTCGGAAAAATTCCTCTGCATCTGAAAGAGCAAAAACACCTTTACGAAAATTCTCACGACCAACTGATATATCCTTAGGTTCAAACTCAGGAGATTGTTTTCTAAATCGCTCAACAACTTCACCTGCAAAATGATCTAAAAAATACAACCGTTCCTTGTCGGACCACTTTCTCATAAAATCATCAACCTCTGAAACAGTTATAGAATTTACATTAAGTTTACGGGCAATCGAACGCAATTCCGTCATACGCTCGGCATGTAACCTGGTACGTTGTTTGTCCTGATTATCCTCGTCCGATTCCACATCCGGAGCCGTAGGTTGAACATACGGAGGCGGGCAGCGATCTAACAATGAAAAATCATCTAATTCATTAGTAAGGACAGGATAGAGAGGACGCCTAAGAGGAAACTGACCATTAACTTGTAAATTACGCTCTCGACTCTCTTTTTCTTTCTGTTCCTGCAATTCCTTCTCCTGTAGCTGCAAAGCTTTATTCCGAGCAGCCTTGCGCTGCTCTTTGTCCGCCAAGGCTTCTTCACGCTTCATTCGTTCACGCACCGCTTTCTCCCACATACGCACACAATCAAACATGTCCTGTCTAGACCTGCGCTGGAACAAACACTGCTCCACATACTGGACTTTTCGCAAATCGAATGACCCATGTAGTGGCCACTGCAATTCACGATCAGATTTTGTATATTTATGCCATAACGTGCTATACATTATGGGAGGAAGGCCAAATTTAATGTACATTTCACGGTTAGGAGTCCCCTCTGGGGGATCCGGCTGAGATTCATTTAATCGATAACTGGTACCATTTCCAAAACAGCACATTCCTCGGAGTGTGCTGAGAACAGGCATGTTCAAAATATCACAGAAACGTGATATTACAAAAAATGGCACTTAAAAGGTACTTACTCACGATGTGCCGTTCAAACAAATTCAAAATTAGAGAAATATCCCTACATGCCTGCCTATGTGAGGTGCACTCCACATATAATTCAAATCATAGGTCCAAACGTTAGCTACCTCATACAAATTCAAATTCAAATTCAAATTCGAAAAGCCACAGTAAGTGTCAGTAGACTACCTTACCAAACATAAGCTTACCAAATATCTTCAAAAGTGTCCAGATTTCCAACTGCCAAGTTCCGTAGCCGAATCAGCCAAAACGGGCACTACACGACAAACCAACCGATCAGGATCTCAGTCGAAGACCGGCGCCACCTGGAAGGTCAGATCAGAAGGAAGGGAAAAACACCGTGGGTGCCGAGACTCGGGTCACTCAGTGGCAGCGTACGCGTCCATAGCGAGTTTCCAATCCTTCGTCGTGACCTCTCCTTCGGGCATCCGAGTCGCCGATGAGTCCCTTCGTGCTCGTCAATTGAGGTATCGGGTTCTGTCAGGCCTACATACTCTGCGAAAACACTCAAACACCATAGACTGAAATTGGCACGGAAACTGAAAATGCAAAGAGACAAGTTTATTAGGACCCCATGGGGTGGTGGTACATTCCTACAGCACCCTTCGGTAATGCAAGAAGTATCACCCCGAACATCGGTGCGCGACCTCTTTTATACAGTTTAAAGGTAATAAAAAGATAGGCGGTACACATTTGAACAGTTTTAGGTACATATAAGGACATTTTTGGCACACAGCCAGCATGTGGGAGGAGCTTAATACCACTGGTCAGTTAGGGGAACATTCCTAAAGAGTGACCACTCTCTTAGTCCGGAGATTCGTGTGTGCGCATGCGTGAAACTGACCATCGCTAAAAATAGCCTGTTGCTGGGCAAAGGGAAGGTTCATTGGCATGAAGGAAGGACAAAAGGACACTCTACCACGAGGCCGCATGTTCGTACAAAATGGAAGCCACAAAATACAAAATGGCCCCCGTACTTAAGTCAAGTTAATAAAAAGGTCGTGTAGCTGAGCTAAACGCTAACTCAGGTGCTGCCAAATTACGACAGATGGACCACGTAAACAGTTTGGGATTATCACTCTCCATCTGCATTAACATCTGGGGCCTGTTTGTCTGAACCAGGAAGTGATTGCCAAACAGGTATGACATTAGCTTCTTCAACACCCAGACCACAGCAAAGCCTTTCCTTTCTATTGTGCTCCGCCTTGTGTCCCTAGGAAGTAGACTCCTACTGATGAAAGCTAAAGGCTGATCCATGCTCTCTTCATTTAGCTGTGATGAACACGACCTCTATATGCTGCGCTGAGGCATCTGATTGGACAATAAATTATTGGGGAAGTAAGGCACCTTGAGCAAAGGTGATGTTCACATGGCCTTCTTCAGGGAGTCAAAAGCTTTCTGTCACACCTCCGTCCAGATCACCTGATGTGGCTGCTTCCTGGAAGTCAGCTCTTTCAAGCGGGCAACAATGTCGCCATGCTCCTTGACAAATCTCCTGTAACAGCCAGTGAGGCCTAAGAAAGCTCTCAGTTATGTCTGGGTCTTGGAGGGTTCCGAAGCCAGAATGCTCTGAATTTTGCCCTGGAGGGGCTGTACATTGCCACCTCCCACTTGGTGACCTGAGTACACTATAGAATCTTACCCTATATGGGATTTACTGGCCTTGATAGTCTGGCCTGTGCTATGCGGAGCCTGAAGTGCTTCCCTGAGGTGCCACAGGTAGTCCTCCCTAGATATAATTTCATCTAGGTAGGCGCTACTGAAGTTCTCCAACCAGGCCAGGACCTGTTTGACCAACCTCTGGAAGGTGGCAGGAACTTTATTCAACCCCAAGGGCATCACCTGGAACTGGAAGTGCTCTTCTGGTGTAGAGAACATAGACCTTTCTTTTGCACCCCTCAGTCAAGGCAATCTGCCAGTACCGTGATGTTAAGCCAAATGTCCTGAGGAACTTGTCAGCTTCAAACCGATCTATGAGCTCATCAGCACTGGGGTTGCGGTTTGCATCAGTCTTGATAACCGCATTGAGCCCACGGTAGTCCACGCAGAACCTAAGTTCAGGTGTTACACCTGTAGGGACATCCATGGGGACCAACACCACTGGGCTGGACCAAGGGCTGTTTGAGGGCTCAATAACCCCTATTGCCAGTATATTGGAGACCTCCTCCTAATACTGGCTCTCACCTTATCAAACAACCTGTACATGTTGTTCTTCACAGGAGCACTGTTTCCAGTGAGATCAAAGAGGCAAACTGCCCCAGCAATTGGTGACAGTCTTTCTGGTGGTCTAGGCTCAGTGTGGGGGAAAGGTTGACAACCTCCACTGACCTATCCTGCTCCTTCAAGATAAGAGTTTGGGGAGAGAAGAAGTTCCCTCTCCTCTTCCACTCCATTATCAGTTACGAGAAGCATGGTAGACCTCTCAAAGTGGGGCTTGAGGAATTAACATGCAGGAGACCCTGAAAGGGTTTCTAGGAGTCTTGAGGTCCACCAGGTAGGTGACATCACTCTTGTGCTCCTTTACCTCATAAAGTCCAGACCAGTTGTCTTTCAGAGCCTGGGGCTCCATGGGTTCCATCACCAACACTTTTTGGCCAAACTGAAAGTCAACCAGAGTATTATTCTGGGCATAACGGTGTTTCATGTCCTCCTGGCTGGCTTCCAGATTCTCCTGAGCAAGTTTCCAGAAGTGGGCTGTTTGGTAGCGGAGAGCTATCATGCTGCTGACCACCTCCTTCGCCAAACTGAGAGGCCCTCTCACAGGGTGCCCATACAGAAGTTCACACAGGCTGTAGTGAACCCCCTTCTGCAGTACCTCCTTGTATGCAAACAAAAGACATGGCAGGAGAACGTCCCACTTACGCATCATGGGTTCTGGTAAACCCATAATCCTGCCTTTAAAGGTTCGGATGAACCTTTTAACCAACTCATTCATTTGGAGGTGGTAAGTAGTGAAGAACTATAGGTTAAACCAACACTCCTTCCACATGGCCTTTATGTAATTAGACATGAAGTTGGTACCCCGGTCAGTACCACCTTCTTGGAGAAACCCCCATGGGTGAAGATCCCTATCAGTGCCCTGGTAACGGCCAGCACAGTCACTGTCCTCAGAGGTATAGCTTCCGGGTACCGGGTGACATGGTCCACCAAGACCAGAATGAATCTGTTGCCCATGGATGTCTTGGGGTCCAGAGAACCAGTGATGTTGGTCCCCACCCTCTCAAAGGGTTGATAATGACAGGAAATGGTTGCACTTGCCACTCGTCTCGCAGGTAGGACAGGAACTATAGTACGCATCGGAGGCCTTCATCATAGAGGCCGATAAAAGTAGATGACAAGCCTGTCAAAGGGCTTGTCTTGCCCCAATTGACCTGCCAGTGGCACACCATGAGCTAGACCCAGAAGGAAGGTCCTATAGCACTGGTGGGCCACCAAAACACATTTTGCACCAGGTTCAGGAGCCTTAGCCTCACTACACAGGAGACCATTTTCCCAGTAAATCAGGTACTTGCCAGAGGCGTCACCATCTGCCTGGGTCTCAGCCTGATGCCACAGGGAAAGAAGGGCATTCCCTGTGCACCTTGCAGATCCTCTCCCTGGTGGGACCCCTTCCTGCTGCCAGTTAGAAAGCTCAGGCGGGTTCCCCAGTATGGCCACATCCTCTGCTGTAGGTACAGTAGTGTCCCCCTCAGAATCATCCTCCTCCAGGACCATTGGAGTCTCTGGAATGGGTTTACCACGTCCCGTCTTATTTTTGGCAGGTACATGCGCCATTATTCCAGGCACCAGGTTCTCTTGACTACCACCTTGGGATGCCATGGGCCATATGGTCTGGCACACCCACTCAGGCAAGCCTAACATCTCCAAGTGTGACCTGATCTCTACCCCTTTCCAGGCTGAATGCTGCAGGTCATTGCAAAGCAGACAATCCACAGGTATGGACGGACTCACAACTATCCTCAAAGAACCAGAGACACCCCTCATTCAAAGGAAACCAGTGTTACTGGGTAGTAGGTGGCTCATATGGTTGTCAGAAGCATCAACTTGGTGGAACACATTAGGGACTACCTGCTCTGAAAACACCAGATGGCACCTGACGGTTGTCATGCTGACTCCTATGTCTCTCAGAGCCTCCACCTTCTGCCCTTTGATTGTGACCCACTGACTGTACTACCTAGTATTGTCAAACTTGCGGGGTGTCTGCACCATCTCTCTGTTACCAAGGGACTCTAGGGTAATGTCTATGCTCTCCCCCAAACTATCTGGGGCAATCTTGTACCCAGCAATACACTAGCCAACCCCAGTGACTGCCCACTGGTGGGGGGCAGTGCCTGCTTGGGACACTTGGCATCTCTCTTAAAGTGCCCTTCCTGCTGACCGTCAAGGTACTTCAGGTGTGCCTTCCCTGCAGACCTATTGTCAGGGAACCATTTTGTCTTCTTCTCAGTAGGAGGTTGGGAGTCCTGACCCACAGAACTAGTTTGGGACCACTTGGAGATTATTTGCTCTTTTTCTTCCCCCCCCACGTTCTTCCGATGAGAACCCTGCTCACCATTGTGGTGAGACCCCTCCCCCCTAGATACCTTCTTGTGGACCTTTGTGCTGACCCAGTGGTCTGCCTCCTTAAAACCCTCCTTCGGGTCAGTAAGCTTACTTTCAACAAGGTGTTGGTGCAGATGTGGAAAACAAAGACTGAACAAGTGCTCTTGTGCAATCAAATTATACAGCATGTGGTAATCTTTTACCTCACTGCTCTTCACCCAACCATCTAGTGCCTTGCAGAAGGAATCATACAATCCACCCAGGTTTGTATGGATAGCTTTTGACTGTCCCTGAACTTTTGTCTGTAGTTCTACGGGGTGGTCAAACCAAGCTTCCTGGTTGGCCCTCCTTCATGGGGTGATAACTAATCCTGTGACCCTTCTCTAAGGCCAGTAGAGTGTCCCTCTCCTCACTAGGAATATGCCTCCACAGACTAGCTCCCCAATCCTCCTCAGAGACCTTGTGCATCTGTAAAGCAATTTCATAGGCCTCAAACCACCTTTTATGTCATCTCTCACCACAAAGTCATACACCAAACCCTTGGGTATGTGGACCCTCCAGTCAGCGGGCACTAAAGATTTGCTGCCACCACTGGACTTTATTTACATATCCTTTGGGTACAGTTCTTTCAGGCTCCTCTCATGAGTCAATCACTCCAGAGCAAGCCTCTCCTCCATGGCCAGTTTTTTTCTCCATGGCCAATCTCTTTGGTATCTCCTCCTTCTCCATGGCCAGCCTTTTCTCTTCCAGGGCTTTCACCTTCTCCAATTTGAGCTTAGCCAGAGTCAGTTGTAATTTTCTGTCCTCCCTCCTTTCTCCAGCTCCTCTGGGGACAGGCCTGTAGATGATATACTGCTCCCTGCCCTGGGGAAACCACTGCTCCTTGCAAAGTATTGCAACCCTGGCCTACAGGCAGTTCCTGGTTCTCCAGTGAATCCTGGTCCAGCTCCTCATCATCATCCATTATCCCTTCCTCTCCTCCAGAGGTACAGCTGCTGCATCCCGAGCTTCTATCCAGGCCATAAGTGCCTTTTTCAGCTCCACATTTAGGTGAAGTCTTTTGTAGAAATCACAAACCCCTTGCAGAAATTCTTGAGCTGGGTCACGGTGTATCTCTCCAGCTTGGCAGCTCAAAATCAATTTTTACAAGTGCAGTTACACATGTAGGACCTCTAATCAGAGACATGATTTTAGGAAAAAGAAAAAATGCCAGTCAGCAAGAATAGAAAAATTAAATATGCCAATCAGAGAGAGTAGGAAAAAAATGCCAATGAGGATAAGAGACAATTGATTAAAATTGGTCTTATATGTGAATGGTAGTGTACACCAAATTACTGTCAGAAACTGCACAAGCAGAAGCTCTATCCCACCGCTGCCACCAATGTTAGAAAGTGGGTATGCGCCCTAAACCAAGTAGAGACCACATTCCTATTCAGGGTAAGTCAGATACATGCCCTAAATTAACCTGTGCTCACTCTCTGGTAGCTTGGTACAGTTTAACTTAAGAGTCAATGTGTAAAGTATGTGTGCAACACTCAAAACAGTGAAAGCATCACTCAAAAATGATCCAGACAAAGAAAGAAAATGTAGAGCATAATTTAATGAACAAGACAAAACCAAAACAACAAAAATCCAATAAGTGTTACCGGAGTTATGAATTTTTAAAGAATATCTTGAAATATAGTACTTAGAAACCTAAAGCACCAACTGAGGCTATCTGGTTGCACTTGACTGGGGTAAAACCAAAAGTTCATGCTGACCAGGATGGAGCGCAGGTCAAATACAGGAACCATCCATGTCCGCTGAAAAAGTACCTTTGGATGGAGGATGAATCAATGTCAAAGGCTATATGGGAACAGCAGAGAAGGCAATGCATCGGTGTTGATCCCTTTGGATGCTGGCAATGCTTGTGCTTTAACCTGCACAGTCAGAGATGCATCTGCTGCTAAAAGAACTGTATACAGGTGCTGCAGCATCATCGAGCTGGTCAGCCGGCGATGTGATGTCCTTGGCTATGGCAATTTGTTAACATTGAGCCACATAGTTGGCAATGCAATGACCTTGGCAGTAGCGATGCGCTGATTCCAGTGAAAAACAGCAAAAAAAACTATTTCCAATGGCAAGGAGTGGGGCCGCACCATACGCAGGGAAAGACTCACAGCTGGCAGTAGCAGGGTAGTTAGAAGTGTTAGATTTTCCTGAGGCTTCAGAACAGGAGGAAAGCAAACAAATTCTTGTTTTTATTTGATTTATAATTGTATAAAGCTCACAAATAGCATTGTCCTCTTGGCGCTGCTACAAAACTGAAGTAAGAGAGTGCTAGAGATTAATAATTAGATATTAACGAGCCAGGTTTTTAGAGCTTTCCAGAAAGTTCATAAGTCAGGACTAGCCTTTATCCTAATAGTAAGTTAATTCAACAGTTGCTCCTGCGATAAAACGTCTTACACCACAGCAGGCTGTCTTTGATATGTGGATCACTAAAGGTTTAGTGGTGGATGATCGCAGATTCCTAGATTGAGGGTGCCATGTAAAGCAATGTTTTAAATAATTTGGATCAACATTATAAAATGCTTTAAAAGCAATACATAGTGATTTAAACGTAATCCTTTCTTTAACAGGAAGCCAGTGTAATTGTTTCAGGCCTTGTGAGACCGATTGAGTTTTTGGTATACCCAGGAGTAGTTGCACTGAAGCATTTTGTAGCATTTGTAGTTTTTGCAGGAGTTTTTTTTAAATATTTAGAAATAAGGCATTTCCATAATCAACTTTCGATCGGGCCAAAGCAGAGACAACTGTCTTCTGGAGATCCGGTGGAATAAAGGGATAAAGATACTAAATCATTGATCTGCTCTTTATAGGTGAGCTTATTATCAATGATAATTCTTAGAGTCCATACTTTGTTTACTGGTAATGGGAGAGTACCTATGTCCTTATGCCACCAACTGGGTGACCAAAATGAAGTGTTATTTCCTAGTAGTAATACCTCTGTCTTCCCAGAATTCGATTTTAGGCAGTTAAACTGCATCCGCTTCTTGATCTAAGTCATACAGATATTGAAGCGTTCAGCTGTATCCTGGATGTTACTACATACTGAGACAATGATTTGAGTGTCGTCAGCATAGGATTCAGCTGAGAAACCAAAGGATCTGATGAGCTCAGCCAATCGGGCTACATATAGGTTGGATAAGGTCAGGCTCAGTGACAATCCCTGCGGGACCCCACATGCTAGCTTAAAGCTGACCAAGATGAATTCACCTAGAGCCACGTGTTGTTTCCTATCAGCAAACAGGCAGGATTTTACAACTTTAAGGGTGGTTCCTTTAATTCCAGATTCAGAAAGTTGATTGATTAGCATCTGATCAGTTCCACCCTTATCTTTATCTCTGAGTGGATGAGCGCCAACCATCTTAATCTCAACCCCGATAAGACGGAACTTGTCCTCACGGGTGGCCCTTCTAACCCTTGGTCCCCTGCACATTGGCCCCCTTCTTTCGGTCCCCCCCCCACGCCCTCTTCCTCTGTCCGTACCCTTGGCATTAAAGTCAGCTCTGACTTAACCATGCACAGCCAGATCAGCTCTGTTGTGTCTTCATGTTTTCTTTCCCTCCGTCTCATCCGGAAAATATCTCGCTTTTTCACCATCGACGTGCTTAAAACCATAGTCCTGGCTTTAGTCATCTCACGCCTCGACTATGGCAATGGCCTGTACGTGGGCATTCCCTCCCACGAATCCCGACGCCTACAGGCCATTCAAAACCAGGCTGCCCGTCTCATTCTTTCCCTCCCCAAATCCTCTCACATTACCCCGGCTTTGAAATCCCTTCACTGGCTGCCTATCCGCTTTAGATCCCTTTTCAAACTTGCTTGCTTTGCCTTTCGTGCCCACTCTCGCACTGCCCCCGCCTACATCACTTCCCTCATTTTTTCCTATGTTCCCAGTCGCACCCTCCGTTCTTCCTCTCTTTCCCTTCTTCACATTCCCCGCTTCCGTAAATCCAGATCCGGGGGCACTCGTCTCTCTGTCTTGGCTCCCCAGTTCTGGAATAGTCTTCCACTTCATCTTCGCTCCATTCCTATCTTTAGCCACTTCCGTAAAGCTTTAAAAACTTTTCTTTTTTCTTTGGCTTTCCCTTCTTAGGTTCCCTTGTGTTCCCCTCTGTGAGTTCTGATCCAGGTCCCCCAGCGCCAGGAAGCCGCTTGGCAGCAGTGCGCTTTATTAAATATTGTTTTCATTTCATTTCATCTGATGGTTAAGCATATTGAAATCCGCCAAGAGATCCAGTAGGATCAAGGCTGCCTCACCTCCCATCTAGAATTAGTCTTAGGTCTTCGATGCTATAATCAGGGCGGTCTCATTACTATGGGCTACCCTGAAGCTGAATTGCACAGGCTCTAGGAGCTTATTAGAGTTAGTGAAGGATGTGAGTTCTTGATTTATGGCCCTTTTCAAGACCTTCACTGGAAGTGGCAGCCTGGAGATCAGCTTATAGCTACTGGGCTTCAATGGCTCCAGACCAGCTTTCTTAATCAATGGCAGCATTGATGCTGTTTTCCACTCAACTAGGAAAAGGCCTGTTCTTAAGATTTCATTAAAGATTTCACTCAGAGATTCAGTCATAGTGTCTGGCACAAGATGTAATATTCCAGTTGGACATGGGTCTAGATATGAGCCTGATTTGGTTGTGAGAATTCATTTCTGTACTTTTCCCAGATCAAAAGGAGCAAAGGTCTCCAGAAGGCTGTTGGAGGAGGAAGTTATTGTAGTAATGGCTGAATTAGTAGTTGTTAGAAACGGGACCCCGGCCGGCCAAGGCTCCTGCCAAAGTCAGTCAGGGATCACCATTTCTAAGTCAGGGCAAGGGAGTTACACACCAAGATAACCGCTGCCCTCTAGGTAACGTGGCGCGAGCAGCAAGGCTAATCTCGGAGGCGATGTGTAAAGCTTTTGCGCGCGCACCCAGCAACAACACCCAAGGCCCACCACAAAGGAAATTCCACACAAGGTTATATCAAAAATAGCCTTTGTATTATAGCAAAAATACAGTAGATAACACACACACTTTACAATGTGCCAACAGGTACGGGCAGAATTTACAAGGGATTATGTACAGGACAGGGCCACCTGGACCACTGTCAGGGGTATGCACTTTTAGAATTAGCACTTGCAGAAATATTACTTTGTAGGAATAATATTCAGCACATAAAGCATATAATGACTGTAGCACCAAAATAGTACATGTAGCACACAACCAGGAATTCCTGGTAAAGGGTAAATACCTCCTACGCAACCCTAACCACTGTAGGAAAATCACGCAGGGAACTAGGACCTTATTCTCAGGACCTATAGAACATAAACAATCACCTAAGCAAGTCACATTTAGCAGAGGTAATGGGACATCCACAATCCTCTAAGCAGGTCACTTTTAGCAAAGGGGAAGAAACATAAAACAATCTCCTAAGCAGGTCACTTTTAGCAAAGGGGATAAAACATAAAACACATTGCACATGAGGCATAAAAACACATTCAGAGGTGCAGGTAGAACATTTGCGCAGGAATCAAATAAGTGAGTAAATCACAATGCGCAGGGTGCACGTAGCACAACACTAGAACTGCCACCCAGGCCAACTGGCCTAGCAAGGGCTGAAATGCCCTTAGTCCAAATGTCAGGGCGGCAGCAAAGAACAAACCTAAACGTGGCAACTGTCCACAAAGTGCTGGGCAGTTGTAAATACTGATGGCCAACGTTGGAGCCTTGTGGGCTCAAGAACAATGGTGGGGCAAAACACGGCGTGGGAGCCACGGGGCTCTAACCAACTGCCTGTGTCCCCCCAAGAGCCTCTCAGGACTCGTAAACAAATATGGCCCCTCGAGCCTCTCTGGGCTCGTAAAAAAAGTGTGCGCCTAGAGCCTCTCGGGGCTCATAGAAGAACTGGGGCCCAAGAGCCTCTCTGGGCTCGAAGAACAAATGCGGGCGTCGTTGGAGTCCCTCACGGGGGACTCAGAACAAATGAATGCCCCAAGAGCCTCTCAGGCTCTACACACTGGAGGGGAGAGGCGGGCACCGGCACTGTGCCCCGACACCCTCCTCCCCGATTCGGTACTTCGGGCCCCACTCACTGGGTCTCTGTGGGTCTGCGGCTCTGCTGGGGCCGTGGGCGGGGCTCCTCTTCCTCAGGGGAGCCTTGCTAGGCCCCGGACGGCTGGCGAAGACTCCTGCTCGCGCTGCGGCGCCGAGGGCGGGACTTCCGGTCCTTCTCCCGGTCGGGCCTCGCTGCAATTGGCCGGCTACCCAACACTTCCGGGTCGCCGCGGGCAGTGCAGCGGCCCGTTGCAGGCAGGCAGGCGGGGTATCACTATCCGAGGGGTAGGCTCCCTCGTGATAAATAAAAATATAAGAATGGGGCAAATGCGGCGTGGCAGCCACCTGGCAAAAATAACAGCGCTCTGAGCGCTAAGTCAATTTCGGCGCTCCGAGGCGCCAGAAGGCAAAGCAAAGCGCTATTGAGCGCTGGGGCGAAAATAAGGCGCTCCTAGCGCTATAAGTCAAATAGAAGCGCTTCCAGGCGCTCTGGCAAAGTATAGCTCCAGCAAAGGTCTGGAGGCAGGCAGGGGGGCAAGGCTGGGCCCAGAGCCAGCTCACTGGGTCTCCAGGCAGGGAGACAATCCAAGTGGCGGTCCTCCCGGCCCCAGCAACAGCAGCAGCCCCCCTCCGGCAGGATCCTGGAACAGAACAGAGAACAAATTGTAAGGGGACACAGCCCCTTCTTATACTCATAAATCCTTTGTCTCAGGGTGCAGGGTGGGGGGAAACCAGTCGCAGCTGGTTTTGGAGCACCCTTGATGGCCCAACCACCCCTTTCATTCACTGGGGAGGCTAGGGTCGTTAGACGCACCACAGGGGCCGGAGCCAGCATTGTGTGGGGAAAGCCCAGCCCCATCAGGAACCAGGTGCAGCCCTCCCACACATCACTCATGCTGATCTCTCCACTCACTCCTGGGCAGGCCCATCCAGACTTCCTGGAGCCAGGCTTGCCAGCCAGCTCCAGCCAATCACGCTCCAGCACCCTCACTGCACCCTCACTGCACACACACATCAATGTCTAGAAGTGGCACTTCCCCACTAGACACATACAAGCCGCACATACCATTGCACAGCATTCACTCTCACGAGTTCGCACATACCAAACTCGAGCCTGCACTCCCCACGCATCAGGAACTAACATGGACACACACATTCCCCATGCATTCCTATGGGAGGGCAGGCCAGCCATACTACACGCACGCACTTTACCCTGGGACACAGGGAAATAGTGCGCAGAGACCCTAAAATCACTAACACAGATCACATACTAAAAGCAAAAAGATTAGGGGTGAACCTGCCAGAAGGGCCAAGTCCAACAGTAGTATTCGGCATATTGCTGTTAAATGTATTATTAACTTCTTTGGACCTGAAGAAATTGGCTAGAGAGTTGCAGAAGTCAAGGCTGCAGTATCGTAGAGTAGGTTCTAGGGCTTTCACCAAGAGTGTAAATGTGGCAAAAAGCTCTGTTGCAGAGTTCTTTGATGATTGATTCTATTGGAGAAATATTTAGTCTTCCCCTCCTTTATTAGCATTTTATAGTCTGAAATAGCTAAGGAATATATATATATATTTTTATCCTAGGAGTTATAGTTAGGTCTTCACTTCCTTTCCAATTTCCTGCAAAGCTGTTTTTGTAAAACCAGTTTGTTGGTAAACCATGGTTCGGAAGGGGTTTTTCTTTTGTTAGAAAAAGATTTTTCTGGCTCTACTTCTTCTACTGCTGCGCTAATCCATGACACATAGGTGGAGGCGGCAAAGGTGTGATCAGAATTGACAGCTGACTTAGAGTTAAGCAATGAAGATGAAATTCAAATGGGTCTGTACTGTTCCAGGCTTATCCTCTGTTAGAGGAGGAGAATTTATTATAGCTAGGTTTCGACCCTGGAAGACTGATATTGAATTTAACTAATTTTTGGTCTGACCATGTGACCTTAGGGTGAGGATTAATTGTAAAGATGCCATCAAGAGTATGTTCTGCTTTATGAGTAGGCAATGCTACCTGCTGGTGTAAATCAAAATTGGTAAGTGAGTCAGTCAAGGAAAAGGTTTCACAGTCACCTATGTTTTCCAGGTGAAAATTAAAATTGCCTAATATGGAGAAGTCTGTAAATCCAATACTGGACTCCAGAAATTGACTTAAATTGTCATGAAAGGAGGCTTTTGTGCCCGGTGATCAGTAGACCAACGGGCAGAAAAGTATGTCATGCTTACTTGATCAGAAAAGGCAGTGGTTCCCAATCTAGGCCATTTTTTACTGTAAAGCTTGATACTGATATTTAGAAATGGTAGCCAGACTTCCTCCACGCCTAATCAGTCTATCAGGCCTAACGATGGTGTATTCTGCCGAAACCGCTTGAGCCAGATCTGGGTTAACAGAAAGATCTGCCCAAGTCTCTGTAACAACTATAATTATTATTTATTATTTATATGGCGTAAGAATCATCACCAAGGGATCTCTCGGGCCCGGGAAAGCAGACAACAACATACTGAGTCAGTACCCTAGAACAGCCAAGTTTTTAATTTTTTCTTAAAGGCCATGAATGTAGTACTCGTCCGCAGGTCAACTGGTAGTGCGTTCCAATGTTTTGGGGCAACGTAGGAGAAATCACGTTCCCCAATCCTGGCCTTTTTAATTCTAGGAATTTGGAAGAGCTTATGGCCACTAGATCTTAACTGCCGGGTTGGGGTGTACCATATTAATTTCCTCCTTAGATATTCTGGACCTAGACCAACCAGGGCCTTGATTGCCAGACACAGGAGTTTAAAGACTGCTCTTTTCCTCATTGGGAGCCAATGTAGCTCATTCAATAATGGATGAAAAGGAGTGCGTGCCGGTTTATTAAGAACTAGGTGCGCAGCAGTATTTTGCACAACTTGAAGTTTGGAAAATAGATCTTACCTCATCCCCCCCAGCAGGACATTTCCATAGTCAAGCCTACTGATTAGGAGTGCCTGTAACAGGACCTTTCTGGTGGAGAGCAGAATCCAGGGGAAAATCTTCCTTAGCATGCAAAGTAATCCGAAACACTTGCCAGATAATGTTTTCACATGTTTCTCCATGGAGAGTTTGGATTCGATTGATACACCTTTGATAATGTCTCGTCCATGTGAATCCACAAACTCCAAAAGTTCTGGATTATGTTTCTCTAAAGAACATGCACTGACTAGACTACATCTGTATGGGATTTATGAGTATATTGCTGTAATTTGGTAGAGCGACACATTGGGATGGCGTCAAAAGAAAAAAACAGTTTACAACCTGCACACTGAGAAGGGTCAAGATGGGGTTCAACAATCAAACATCCGGTCTCCTTACTGACTAAATTTAGTGCAATCAGTTCCTCCCTTTTGTATTTATTCAATAGCAGTTGTTCTGTAGTAAAAAGGCCTGGGGTTCTTGTTGCAGCCATGGTCCAGGCGTGGACTGGCCCAGACGGGTATAGATGGGCTTGCCTAGGTGCGCTGATCGTCCAATGCGCGGACATGCTCCCATGCGGTTCAAGTAGCCTTCGGAGAACAGGGGGTGTGTCCAGGGGTTGGCTATCCTCAGCGCTTTCCACATCCAGCAGTGAAAGTGGAGGTGGAGTGGTGTGGCTCACTGGTTAGAGGCGGCAGACCCGGGAGCAGAGGACGGCCCGGGACCAGGGTTCAATTCCCGACGCGGCAGGGTCTTGGACCAGGGTCAACGGACTCGATAATTCTCGCCTCGGTGCCTAATCTAACTAGGGATCACACTCGGCAACTCTGGGCATTAGCTTGCCTCATCTCCACAACGGCCCCCCACATACGCCGGCTTTGCCTGGTTTCACCTTGGAGATACCCAGTAGGGACCATCTCACAGGGAAAGCCAGGACGGGTTCCCCAGCGGTCTACAGCGCAGAGATACTCCTTCGGGAGTCGATTCTAGCGCTTTAGAAACCCACAATCAATCAATCAATCAATCAAAGAGGTGGGGAAACATTAAATCTGAAACTAGGGTCCAGCAACCTTTTCTGTCCAGCGACAGCTTCTCTGCACCAGACTGATACTGGTATCACCAACCAAACTAAAATAAAAGTGCTAACTACTAAAACATAAAATCAATAACATAGGGTATAACCCTACCTAAGATGGCACCAATGCTTTCAAGGAGCCAAGCAACTGCTAAAACAACTGCACTAAAGTGCCTACAAGGAAAAACAAACCGGCCATAGGTGGTAAGATAGTATTACCACCCGAGTTGCTTAGAGCAGTGACTATCTTTATAATCAGGCATAGATCATACCTCTAATTTCAAAGCTGGGTACTTGCTCCCATGCTGTTCAAGTAGCCCTCAGAAGACAGGGGTTGTTTCCAGGGGGGTGACGTGACTACCCTTGATGCTTTCCACATCCAGCAGTGAAAGAGGTGGGGTAAAATTAAAGCTGGAACTGGGGTCCAGCAACCCCTTCTATCCAGCGACAGGCTTCCCTGCACCGTACTGATACTGGTAACACAAACCAAACAAAAATAAAAGTGCCAACAACTAAAACATAAAATTAAGAAGGTACCTAAGATGACACCCATGCTCTCAAGAAGCCAGGCAACTCCTAAAACAATGGCACTAAAGTACCTACAAGGAAAAGAAAAACCGGCCATAGGCAGTAAGATAGTATCACCACTCGAGTTGCCTAGAACAGTGTCTAGTGTCTATCTTTACAATCAGGCGTAGATCATACCTCCGATTTCAAAGCTGTGTGGTTACACTCCCATGCGGTTTAAAGTAGCCCTCAGAGTACAGGGGGGTGACCAGGGATGTGCTACCCCTGACGCTTTCCACGTCCAGCATTGAAAGACGTTGGGAAAAGGTAAAGCTGAAACTAGGGTCCAGCACCCCCTTTGGTCCAGCAAAAGGTTCCCCTGCGCTGGATTGATACTGGTGACACAAACCAAACTAAAATAAAAGTGCCAAATGCTAAAACATAAAATCAATAAACTATGGTATAACCCTACCTAAGATGGCACCAGTGCTATCAAGGAGCCAGACAACTCCTAAAACAATTGCACTAAAGTGCCTATAATGAAAAGAAAAATGGGCCTTGGAGTCACTGTGGTTCTGAGGATATAGAGATGCAGGTCCCGTCCTTCTCACTCCCAGGCAAGGAGGGCAGCAGGCAACAGGGCAGGTACAGTAAAGCAAGAGTTCTGCAAAGTCCAGCAGAGTTTAGTACAGTGACAGTACTTTCAGTAGCACAGCAGTCCTTCTTCCTGGTAGAATGTACTCAGGGCCGGAAGTGTACTAAGTTGGTGGTGTCAGGGGTCCAGTACTTATACCCAGTTGTGCCTTTGAAGTGACACACACTTGAAAGAGAGGCATTTGAAGTGCACAAAGTCTCTGCCCTTCCTGCTCTGGCTCCAGACTCATTATAAAGGGCTATGCAGCTCTTTGTGTGGGGATAGACACAGCCCATTCAGGTGGAAGTGTCAGCTCCCCTCCCATCCTGACCTGTGTGACCAACCAGGATGTTAAGGGCCCATCAGGCATACCTAAGCTCCCTTTGTGTGGCACCATCTAGAGGGATTGCACAATACCCAGCTGTCACCAACCCAAGATGTGCATTCACAGACAGGCAGAGGCACAGAATAGTTAAAGGAAGAAAATGCCAACTTTCTAAAAGTGGCCTTTGCAGACTTGCAACTTAAAATACTTCATTTGACGCTATGGTTTTAAATTGTGATTCCAGAGACACCAAACTCATATCTATCTTTTTCCAAATTTACATTGCACTTATAATATGTAATATGGCAATCTCAATATTAACCTATGAGAGGGATAGTCCTTGTAGTAGTGAAAAAGCAATATAATAGCTTTTCAATACTAGGGCATGTAAAACTTAAAAGTATGTGTTTTTTTTCAAATACATGGCACCCTGTTGTTGGGGCTGTCCAGGCCCTCCCTTTGGAGTGCCTTACTTTTATTAAAAAGAATGGTTTGTGCCTGGCAAGAGGGTTAACTTGCTAGGTCGACATGGCAGTTTAAAACTGCATGCACAAGCTCTACTACGGCAGACCTGAAACATGTTTAAAGGGCTAATGAAGTGGGTGGCACAGTCAGAGCTGTAGGCCCACTAGTAGCATTTAACATACAGGCACTTTACTCGGGACTTATAAGTAGAGTAAATATGCCAGTTGTGGATAAGCCAAATGGTACAATGTTTTGTGGAAAGAGCGCATGCACTTTAGCACTGGTCAGCATTGGTAAAGAGCCCCATGTCCTAAAGTCAGCAAAAATTAATTCAGAAACACAGAATATTAGAGGACAACAAACCAAGGGAAAGCAGGCCAAGCATGCCAGGTCTAGCAGTAAAGATGAATGGGGCAAGAAATTGTCAACATTTTAAAAGTTGCATTTTCAGAATTGTAACTTAAAATCCGACTTCACTATTAAAGAGGAATTTAAATTACAATTTGTTTGAGTGTAAACAGTGTCAATAATTGGGTTACTGGTTGACTGGGGTGTGAACCATGGTCAAGCTGCAACCACAATCCTAGTCAGGCTAGGGCAGAAGCAAACCCAACTTAGCCTGTGCTCACCCTCCTTGTAGTTTGGCACAGAGCTGTCAGGCTTAACCTAGAGGCAATGTGTAAGGTATTTGTTCAACACTTAAAACAGTAAAACTGTGAAAACACCACACAAAAAGATCATACTCCAGGATAGTAAAATAGAGCATTTCAACATTTATTAAACAAAACAGGATCAAAACTACAAAAATCCAATCAGTATATCAAACGTATGAATACTCTGCAATATAGTGCCTAAAAGTGTAAAGCACCAACTATGAGTATCTGGTTGCGCTCGGGCCAAGTTCAAATGTACACCCTGACCACAATGGAGCGTGGGTAGGCTTAGGTTACTCCCCCTAAAGGTTTACTTTCTCAGGTTTTATGCCAAGAGTCCTTTTTGCATTGGGGAAGACTGCAGGGAGTAAGGAGAGTGTTGCTAGTGGTGGTTGGCGTGGCACCAGAAGCATGCCTGGCGTTGTGCTCAGGTAGGATGGAGCCTCGCATTGACAGTCCTCCATGGCGAGCAATGCTTGCTGTGCGCAGAGATGGGCTCATGGCGGCTGCACTGGTTTTTGGTGTGAGCGGCATGGTTCCACTCTGAACATACCCATTTGCATTCACGAATAGCACATAAGCTTGCTTTAAGAGCCCGCTGAGCCGCACCGAGTGTCCACGAACTGAAGGGCATCTATGTAGACGGATCAATGAGCTCAAGAAGTGAATGTTATGCCCCTGAGGCTCAGATCAGAAGGCCAGCAGACTAGCCCTTTGAGTCACTCGGGGATCCTGGGTTCAAGATGCGTTGCAGGTTCAATTCTCCCGGGAAGATAGCAGCAGGTCAGCACAAAAGAGCAGCGGCTCCTACAGAGTGGTAGTCCAGTAGAGTGACAGTCCTTTCAGCAGCAAAGCAGTACTTCATCCTGGCAGAGTATCCACAGATCCAGAAGTGTACTGAAGAGTTGGTGTTTGAGGTTTTTCTGTAATACACTGGTGCCCTGGTTCTGGAAAGTTGGTGAAGCTTCTAGACAGTGGCTTCAAAGTGACCTGAACTTCCTTCCTCCTCTGCCCTGACTGAAGTGACAATGCAGGGTTGTTAGGCCCTTTGTGTGGATGCACGACACAGCCTACTTAAATGTAAGTGAGGCTTGGCCCAGCTCCATCCTCCGATCCTGCCAGTGATTGCCTTACCAGTTATGTTATGTTATGTTATGTTAATAATGATTTATTAAGCGCACTGACACTGATTGTTTTCCTGGCGCTGTTGAAGACAAAGGACGAGGTCAGAGTTGTAAGCCTGCAGAGTTAATGAAATTCTTGTTGGTAGAGCCAGGTCTTTAAGGTTTTCCTAAATGACATGAGGTCCAGACATAGCCGGATCTCAGGGGGGAACGCATTCCACAAGCGAGGGGCCAATGTGCCGAATCTGCAACCGCCCGAGCGTTTGCGTTTAAAAGATGGTATCTGGATGGGGCGTGGCCAAGATGGCGGAGTGAGTGGTCGCACTTTCGCGAGCTCTCCTGACCTTGAGCCCCTACGCCGCTAAATAGTACGGATCTCCCCCCGATCTGCTGCTTACATCGCAGCGGGAACGAAGGAGCACCCTCGACTTGCTCGAGGACCCAGCCGAACGCCGGTGCTGAGGCGGAGAGGCTCCGGTGATCGAGCGCGGAGCGAGGCTGTGCAGTGACGGGGCCTACAACGAACGCCTCCGGGTGTAGATCGAGACCTTGAATCTCTGGCCGCGGCAGACCGGACTGGAGCGCTGGTGCCGGCAAACCGAGTGAGACACTGGTGGAGCCTCGGCCGAGCCCTTGGGCCGGAAGCACGGCCGGCACAGACAAGCGGCGGCGTCGGAGCGCTACGACCGGCCTCGGCTGCTACGCGAGGCCGGGGACGCGGCCTGCGACCGGAGCGAACGGACCCCCGGTGGCGGTTTCAACCCAAGAGTTCCCCGATCGACGGGAGAGGGCAGGTGAAGGGCCGCCTACAGCGGAGGGAGCGGCAGGGGAAGAACGCCGGGGATCACGGACTCGCTGCGCACAGGGAGTGCGGTAGCCCTGAGATCGGGCCCACGAGGAGACCAGACGCAAGTGGAGGCGCAACCGCGTAGGCGGCCTGCCAGTGCCGTTGCTTTGAGGGAGAGTCGGACTCGGACCATGTTGTGAGCGGGGGCCCCGACAGGGTGTGGTTGGCGCTTCCACCCTCCATCCCCCGGACGCAGACCTGGGGGAGCGCCGACCGGGTACCCGGTGCATACCGGCTGGACCACGGGAGAGACGGCTTGGCCCCGAGCTTGGAGGAAGGCACTCAGGAGTTTCACAGGGGAGTACCACGGGCTTCCTTGGGTACGAGGTTCAGCACAGCGGAGGGTCGCAGCGAGCAGCAGAGGCCTAGCGAAGGGAGTCACCGCCAACGCCCGGCACAGGCGGTGGTGGTGCGAGAAGGCTCACGATCAGGGCCGGTGGCTCGGCACGCCCCCAGGGTCCCCGAGACGATAAAGATGCAGCGGGCCTGCGAGAGGGGATTGAGCAGCGACTGAGCGCGTGGGGTCCCTCTCTGCAGCGTGGTCGACTGGCAGAGGCTCCCGGTCCGGACGGTGCCCCATGGGGAACTTGGGCAGAGACTTATCAAACAGCAGCCGGAGTCAGGTGGCCCGGGAGCCGTGGCAGAGGCATCGACGACCTAGGCCCGCAGGGCCCACGAGATCGTACCGCGCCAGATTTGCTGACCCACCACGTGGCTGGCCGGTGCATGAAGGTACCCACCTCACTGTGATTGCTTCTGGGACGTACGCCGGAGAGCAGTGATCGGGGCTGATATTCCGCTGCACATGCTGGAGTGGACGGACTACACGGCAGAGTTGAAGACGGTGGCCTCTTCCCGGTGAGCAGTGCCCCTGATCGTCTTTGATTACCGCCTGACCCTAGAGGACAGACAAAGCTCGCACGAGTGGGGCCCGCCTTAGCAATGGCTAACAACAGAGGGAATAAGAAAGGAGACCGGACACTTCCGGAGATGATGAGCAGGGGTGCGATGAAGCAGGACAAGGGGCAACACTCCCCGGGCCCTTCGCGAAACGTGGTGGGAGCAGGAGACGGAGAACCTCCGGTCACCAGGTCCTTTCTGGAATCTCTCTTCAGCTCCCTAAGGGATGATTTTCAGGCGCTGAAACAGGAAGTCGCCGGGGAAGTCCGAGAGGTGCAGCGAGAGGTTGAGAGCCTAGGTGAAAGAGTGGCTACGGTGGAAGGATCCGGGCATGCCAGAGATGAAGAGATCGCACACTTGCAGCAGGAGGTGCTGCGCCTACAGGACCAACAGTTAGACCTCCAGGCACACAATGAGGACCTTGAAAACCGGTCCCGCCGGAACAACATCCGAGTCCGGGGAGTGCCGTTGAAGGAAGAAGGGGAGGACGTGGACGGATACTTACAGGCATGTTCCGGGAAGTACTGGGTGAATCGGAGGACTTCCCTATAAGAATCGACAGAGCACATAGAGTGGGACTGGCGCGCCGAATCTCGGCGCCCCCGCCAGATATATTGGCCTTCCTACCGGACTTTCCACTTAAAGAGCGAATCCTCCGTGAAGCACGACAACAGCAATCGCTGCAGTTCCGGGGACACCCGGTTGCGCTCTACCAGGACTTATCAACGATTATGCTTCAGAAACGAAGAACATTCAAAATAGCGACAGACTTTTTGAGGTCTCATGGGACGCAATATTCATGGGGTCATCCCTTTCGGCTCATCTTTAGGTGGAACGGCGTCTTGCATCAACTTCGGTCCCTCCAGGACACTTGTGAAGTGCTGGGGATCACCGCGACGGATGATGAAGCCCACACTCCTCGACGTCGGCGAACAACCAGGGAGGGCTGGCAGAGAATCCCTGACCGGCGATCCTCGACCGCCTCTGCTAGACCGGATTCGCCCACTATCTGTGCCGGAATGGAAGGTGCACTGCGGGGGGCGGCTGGTGATGCTGCCCCGGTTGAAGTCACACTGACGGCCTGAGAGGTCTCCGGGCATGGTGTGAGAGAAAGGGCCAGAAGCCCGATACACGGAGACACCACATCGAAGACCAGAAAGAACTCCGGGGGGAGATCGACACAGCCTTCACAGACATGCAGGTTCGGGGGTTCAGGGGAGGGGGGGGCGGGGGGGTGTAGTGGCTGGACGTCCACTTAAGTAGACTTTCCACAGACTTGTCCGCTGAGTACTGGACTGGGACAATGGGGTTTCTGAAACAGTTGGCAGGGGGGTGTGCAGGGGAGGGGTGTGGCTGGGGTAGTTGCGGGTTGGGTATGGGGGAGACAGTTGGAGGGGGGTCAGGGAGTTCTGGGCGGGAGTTGGGGAGTTGGAAGGGAGGGGGGGGTTGTCCAGTGCACTATGCAGGTTCTAGTAGCTTCAATGGCGCTCATGCACCCTGCCTCGCCCGAGCGGGGATATAACGCTTTTATTTACACCTTCTCCTATGCCTCCTGACACTTTTAAGGTAGTGACCCTGAATGTCAGGGGTCTGAACAATCCGGTCAAGCGGAGGGCGGTGCTGTCTCTCCTGGAGAACACGCATGCAGACGTATGTCTCCTTCAAGAGACGCACCTGCTGCCACAGGACACAAATAGGCTGTGCTCACATAAATTCCCGACACAGTTCTTCTCTTCCTGTTCCAGTAAGACGGCGGGGGTGGCGATTCTGGTAGCCAGACACTTTAAAGGGGACATCCTTCACAAACTCACAGAACACAAAGGGCGACTGTTAGCATACCGGTTTAGGATTGGAGGTCTTACTTTCACGGTCGGGTCCCTGTACAGCCCTAATGAACAGCAGACACGTTATTCTCGGCGGGGACTTTAACATGGTTTTCGACTCGGCCATGGACAGATCTGCGCAGTGTTCCCCGCAGGTCGGGGAGTTCTCCGCCGGATGTAGGGCGCAGCTGTCGGAGGTAGACTTACTTGACCTCTGGCGACATATGCATCCCACAGACAGGGGATATTCATATCATTCCCACGTCACAAAACATATGCGAGGCTAGACCACCTCCTGGTCACGTCTCTGGTGCGGGTATTGGTCTCGGGATCAGACATGGGAGTGCTATCCTTATCGGACCATGCCCCGGTCTCAGCCACTCTCTGTCTACCACCGGTGGTTAGTCCTCCCAGAACATGGCGCCTCCGTGACACCCTGCTACACAGGAGGGTAGTGGTGGACCGCATCGAGGGTGCGATCCGGGAGTATCTGACCCACAACGATAACTCTGACACCACCCGGGCAACGCAGTGGGCGGCCTTGAAGGCAGTCCTTCGGGGGAATTCTTGGCGATCTCCTCTGCTGAGAATAAGGAGCGACAGGCCAAGAGGGAAGAACTCACCCTGCGGGTCCGCGAGCTTGAACAGATGCACCGCAGGACAGGGGCCCCCAGAATATGGCGGCAGCTTAGGGAAGCGAGGAAACTCCTAGCGGCCCTGGATTTGGACCGCGCGGAATATGCTGTGCTCCGATTGCGCCATACCTATTATACAGGTGGGGACCGTTGTGGCAGGTTGCTGGCCAACAGGCTCCGAGCAGCGCACCAGAGTAAACTGGTGAAAGAGATCTCTGACCCCACAGGCGCGGTGGTGACGGAGGACGCCCACATAGCGGAAGAGTTCCGCAGGTACTACGCGGATCTCTATGCTGGTGACCCTCCGGATGAGCGTCCGCATACCTGGACTCGGTCACTCTGCCCTCCCTGGATCCCTCGCAGGCGGAATACTTGGATCGGGATATCCGAATAGAGGAGGTGATTTCCGCCATCGACCAGGCTTAAGCATGGCAAAGCACCGGGCCCGGATGGATATTCCTCGCTTTTTTACAAAACATTCTGCACGACACTAGCCCCAATTCTTACTCGCCTTTTTAACTCGTTCGCTGACCCGGGGGCCATTCCACCTGACCTCCTGCGGGCTTCTCTCACGGTTATACCCAAACCTGGGAAGGACCGGAAGCATTGCGGATCGTACAGACCGATATCCCTTTTGAATGTGGATTTAAAACTCTACACGGGGATCCTGGCGGCCCGCCTAGCCCCCCACCTGCCCGGTCTTATAGACCCAGATCAGGCCGGTTTTGTCCCGGGGAGGCAGACGGTAGACAACACCAAGAGGATGGTCCACCTTTTGGAGAAAGCCTCCCAGATTCCAGGAGAGAGAATGATGCTGGCGGTCGACGCTGAGAAGGCGTTCGACCGGGTGCACTGGCCTTATCTTGAACGGGTCCTGATGAAGGCCGGCATAGGAGACAAGTTCCGATCCATGATCCTTAATTGCTACAGGCTGCCGACTGCGGTGGTTCATGTGAACGGTTATAGTTCGAGGAGCTTCAATATCGAGAGAGGCACCAGGCAGGGATGCCCGCTTTCGCCCCTGCTCTTCGCGCTTTACATGGAGCCGTTTGCCCAACGGGTGCGTGACAATCCCGCGGTGACGGGGGTGCGGTTTGGAGGCTTCAGGCACGCCATAAGCCTATACGTGGATGATGTCATATTGTCGCTTGACGAACCCCGGACGGCCCTGCCGGCCTGCATCGAGGAGCTGGTCTCCTTTGGTGCGGTCGCGGGTTTTAAAATGAATATGGGGAAATCGGTGGCTCTGGACATCTCCCTTACGCCGACCACTAGGGCTCACTTACAAGACCAATTCTCCATGCTTTGGTCATCGGAGGTGGTGCCCTACCTGGGGATCCGGCTGGCCCCCACCTTACCAGCTATGGTGTCGGCTAACTACATTGCAAAAGGCAAAATGATCCGGGAGGAGTTGTGCGATGGAATCGCGGCACTCTCTCCTGGTTAGGCAGGATAGCTGCTGTCAAAATGACGGTCCTGCCCCAGGTGCTTTACTTCCGGGCCCTACCGCTCCAGCCACCAGTCGGGTGGATCCCGCAACTACAGGCGGATCTCTCGCGTTTTATTTGGCAAGGCAAAAAGCCCAGAATGCGCAGGGCTCTTTCTATGTTGGCCCCAGAAGCGGGAGGACTGGGAATACCGGATCTTCGTAAGTACTTCCAAGCGGCACAGTTGCGCTATCTGGTAGAATGGAGTAGGTGGGAGTCAGATAAGCACTGGCTCTTCCAGGAGGTGGAGGGCCGGCCCCTATAGGAAATCCCATTTCTGCGTCGGCCTCACCGGCCCAAGAATCTGTATGCCTCCTTTGTCACAAGAGTACCCCTGCGGGTCTGGGACGCCACCAACCTCCCATATAATCTCACCTCGTTCCCGTCACCGCTCACACCAATAGTGGACAACCCGGACTTTACTCCGGGGATGGAAAAAGGGGCCTTCGCACACTGGAGACTGGCGGGGTGTCGTGCCCTGTGTCACATGTATGGCCCAGAAGGGGTCATCCCCTTCCCGCACTTTCGGCGGGAATTTTCACTCCCTGAAGCTGAGAGACACCGCTATATGCAGGCTCGCCACTAGGCACTTCAACCACAGGTGCGGGAGATGGCTGATAGACACCTCCTCCCGTACGAGAAATGGCTTCTGACACGCACATCAGACTCAAAGTTGATCACGGATCTCTATAGGCTACTACAACCACCTTCTTCACACCTCTATAACCCGGGGAGAGACCGCTGGGAACGGGAGTTGGGTAGGACACTGAGCCATTAAGAGTGGGAGCAGATATCCTATAGGGCAAGGCACTCGGCATATCACATGGGCCTCACTGACACGCTGACTAAGGTCTCTACCTACTGGTACTACACGCCGGAGCGGGTTCACAAACTGGACCGTAGCAAGGAGGCTACCTGTTGGAGGGGGAGCGTGCACAGGGGCACACTGACACACATTCTATGGGACTGTCCGCTTCTAGAACCCTACTGGAAGGAAGTGATAGATGAAATTGACTCCCACTTTTGCATAGAATTGCCACGTTTTCCCGCGTACACCCTGTTAGGGCTCCCGAATGGACTGATGTACCCACTCAGGTCACGCAGGGGTAGACAAATAGCCATTGCACTTGGGTCAGCGGTTCAGAACATCTTGATACACTGACGCACTGCCACAATACCCTCCATCACGGGCTGGCTCCATAGATTATGGCACGTGCTGGGCATGGAGAAATTGTCACTCACAGTGGCGGGGGATATAGAACAATTTAATGATATTTGGCAGCCATTCCACTCCCTGCTGCTCACAGAATTTAGAGAACTCACATGTCCCAAATACCTCCGTCTTTTGCGACTCACGGGCCCAGCGGCGCCGACCTCTTGATTGGATTGGGGATTCACCTCTCCCGCACAAGGCGACTTGGGTGGATGACTCGGAAAGGACCTGTGCACTGGACGAAGGGAGGGGCGGGGGGGGGGCAGGGACTTGGGGGTTGGGATGTTGGGGTTTTGGGGGGGAGTTGGAATTGGGAATGTCATTTCATACTACAACACTGCATATCCCTCAATGCCGTAGCGGACTGGCCCACGTACGACCTGCACTTGATAGATGTACGCCGTTGGCGCGGCCTTGTCCGCACTGATATGATGCCTCATACTTTTGTATGTTTGTCCATGTATGTTGTGCTGAATAAAATACTTTAAACCTAAAAGATGGTATCTGTAGAAGGCCTTGGTGAGCCGAGCGCAGATTTTGGGACGGGGCATGCTTCATAATAAGTTTCGTAATAAATTTAGGACTTTTGCAATGAAGCGCTTTAAAAATCATGCAGCCAACTTTGAAGGTGCAGCGCTGAGCCACAGGGAGCCAATGAAGTTTCTTCAAAAGGGGGTGGCTGATTGCCATCTGGGCTGACTCAAAATCAGCCTGGCTGCGTGGTTTTGCACCATCTGAAGGCGTTTCAGAAGGTACTGAGGGAGGCCCAGATAGATCGAGTTTGCGTAATCTAGGTGAGAGATCACGGTGGCAATCACCACCTGTGTCAAAGCTTCCAGGGTCAGAAGGCGACGGACCTTCCGTATTTTTGAGTGATAGGTCGCTGTTCAAGGTGACACCAAGTGTCTTTGCCGAAGAGGAAGGGATTGGTGCCTGACCCATGTCCGTCGGCCCGAAATTTGAACCCCAGTGTTTGACACTGTCACCTGTGAGAACCAACTCGGTTTTTCCTGGGTTCAGCTTCAAATGGTTTTGGTCCATCCAAGCTTGGATGAACCTCATTGTTGACTGTAAGATGGAAATGGATGCTTCCGAGTTGTCAATTGTAAAGAGTAGCTGCAGGTCGTCCGCATAATTGAGGGCCGTCACCTGTTTATCTCTAAGAGCCTGGATTAGGGGAAAAATATATAGATAAAACAGGTGGGGAGACAGGGAGGAGCCCTGGGGTACGCCGCACGTGATGACCTGTTTGGTGCCAACTAAGTCACCCAGACGAACTGCCTGAGATCGGTCCTCTAGGAAGGACTTCAGCCAACAGGCATTTGGCTACATAAGCCTCCAACACCTTAGCTAAAAAGGGGAGAAGGGAAATTGGGCGATAGTTTGCCCTGCATGTGGGGTCTGCCCCGGGTTTCTTTAAGAGTGGTATAACCGTTGCTTCCTTAAATGCGAGGGGGACTTGTCCGGAGGCTAATTAATCGTTTAGGAGGATGCAGGCAGGGGCTGGAATGACTGAGAGGCAATCTTTCAAGATGTAGGGTGGGCATCTGTCCGAAGTGGCACCTGATTTTACTCTCACCAGTAGCTCCTGAAATTGATCTGGGGTAATGGAGGGGAAGCTGCTGAGTGTACCAGTAATATTAGGATTTACGGTTTCAGAGAAGGTGGGGTTTATGGTTTGTGGAATACTGGCTTTAATGGCCGCAATCTTCTCTATAAAGAAGACATTCAATGAGTCGCAAAGGGTCTGGGTCGGAGGTAAGCTTGGGCGGGCATTGTCAAGATTCGTTAGCTCATTGAGAATGGAGAAAATGTCCTTTGATCTGTTAGTCGAGTTGATAATACGAGAGGAAAAATAGGCAGCTTTAGTGGATAGGATAGATTTCATGTATTCTTTCCTGGCCATAATATAGCGGGACTTAGAGTCAGGGGCACAGTTGCGGCACCACTGGCGCTCTAGTTGGCGCAGGGCCAATTTCTTTACTTTAAGGTCCGGAGAGAACCATTTTTGGGCTTCTGCGCGCCGGGCTAATTTGACCTTCTTGTATGGGGTGTGGGCGTCACTAGCTGTTTGCAGCCAGCCAGAGAGATTATTTTCCGATGTATTAATATCAGGGTGATGGGATGGGACGGAATTAGCAAGTGTTTGTAAAAATTCAGATCTGTCTAGGGAATTCTATTTCCTAGCCCGTCCACCAGCTGCTGTGGCGGTTATCCTTTTAGGGGAATAAACAAGATTAAATTTAAGAAGAAAATGGTCAGACCATAAACATGGGTTATTTGCCGGGGTTGTAACTAAGAGGGAATTAGACCAAACCTGGTCCAGAGTGTGGCCTTTACAATGGGTTGGTGAAAACACTTGTTGTTCAAAGTTCAGATTTGTGAGGAGCTCAGTGAGTTCACACGACTGGGGGCCTTCCAAAGGGTCATTGAACCAGTAATTGAAGTCCCCTACCAGAAGAATCCTGGCATGGTCTATAGCCAGATTAGCGATTTGTTCGCTGAGCGTGAGAGGGAAGGCAGGCATATTGCTCGGGGGTCTATACAATAGGACACAAGCCACTGTTGTGTAAGAGTTTTCAATTTTTAGGACCAGGTTTTCAGTGTCCGGAAGGTTCAAGCTAGTCAGGGCGGTGACTTTCAGGTCATAGCGAAAAATGTCCGCCACTCCCCCACCAGGTTTACCTGACCCACGGTCGGCATGGATAATGCAGTAATTAGGTGGCAGTGCCGCTATTATATCTGGGGCAGAATCTTGGGTCAACCACGTCTCAGTAAGTAGAAGGATGTCAGGTTTATCCATGTCCAACAAGAGAAAAAGGTCCATCTTGTGTTTTACCATGGAACGGGTGTTTAGGTAAAATATGGACATGGAGTAAGAAAGGAAACCAGGCTCTGTGTGACTGATAGGACATGGATTTATCGTTGTAATGGTTTCAAGGGGGGAGGTGCAGTTAGCTAAAATCCCCAGTCTCTGGGCCCGGTTATATGTTACCCCAGACAAGTAGCCCTGACCGTTGTTGATGTTCAGCAACTCATCACAGGACCAGTAAGACCTAAGCTCTCAATGTGTGTGGCTGTCTAGAAGGAATACACAAAGCCCAACTGCCAACTACACCCAGTCATGGGATCAGAGACATGCTGCAGGCTCTAAACGGCTAAGGCAAGAAAAAAGTCATCTTTCTAAAATTGTCATTTTCAGAATTTTAATTTCAAATCCAACTTCACCATTAGTTAGGATTTTGAATTGTGATTACAGAGACACCAAACATAAAAGGGTCATCTCTTCCCATTTGGACATTACACTTATAAAATATAAAAAAGGTAACTCCAATATTATCCTATGGAAGAGATAGGTCTTGCAGTATTGTAAATCAATGTTAGGAGTTTTTCACTACCAGGACGTGTAAAACTTACAAGTAAGTGTCCAGCATTTTAAACAAACTGCACCTTGCCCTTGGGGCTGTCCAGGGCACACCTTAGGGGTGGAATATAAGTATTAAATAGTAAGGTTTGTGCCTGGTATGAATTTACTTTGTGAGGTCGATATGCCAGGTTTAAAACTGCACACGAGATCTATAATGGCAGGCTTGAGTTTAAAGGGCTACTGAAGTGGGTGGCACAATCAGTGCTGGAGGCCCACTAGTAACATTTAAATTACAGGCCCGGGGCACAGGGAGTGACCCGGGTAAATTAAATATGCAATATGTGAATAAGCCAATTGTACCAAGTTTTAAGGCGAGAACACAAGCAATGTAGCACTGGTTAGCATTGATAACGTGCACAGTGTCCTAAAGCCAGTACAAACAAATTCAGCAAAAATGGGAGGAGGAAGGCCAAAACTTTGGGGATGACCCTGCAGAAAGGGCCATTTCCCACAAACAGCATATTTCTATCAGCTCCCAATCTGAAGTTATCACTTAATATAAGTAATAAGGTAACCTAGTGTTACTCATTGGGTGAGACAGGTCTTATCAAAGTGAAAAATGACTTTAGGAGGTATTCACTGCCAGGACATACAAAACATGCGTATTCATGCTCCACGTGTAAATCCAGTCCTCTTGGAGAACATTTCGAGGAATGGGGTATAGTCTTCGTGGAGACTTGTGAAAAACTGAGCTTCAGAATAATGACCTTATAAATGCACTGTTTCTCATTATTTAGTGCCGTTGATGAATTTGTTTTTAAATATGCCTCATTGATTTATCTAATGGTGCAAGGCCTTACTCCGGCCATGCGATTGCAATCTACTGCCTTTTTTATGTTCTTTTTAATGAAATTTCAATAAAAATATGTATTTTCTTTTTAAGAACTGCTCACAAAGGCTGAGGCATGTTTTACAGGGCTACTTTAGTAGGTGGAACAATGAGTGCTGCTGCCTGCCAGTGGTATGCAATTTACATGCCCTCGGTACAGGTAATACAATTTTCTCGGGACTTACAAGAAAATCAAATGTCCAATCTTATCATGTTTTATGGAGGGAGCACAAGCACTTCAGCACTGGCTACCCTGTCATAGGTGGTTAAAATGTGCAGAGTCATAATGCCAACAAACATAAGTTCAGTAAACAAATCAGAGAGTGAAGGCTAAACTATGGGGAGACACTGCAAAAAAGGCCTGGTCCAACTGTCATGCTTGTAGGTCAGTAAAGGGCTTCCTGATTGTGTCTATGCCCTGTTCGCTTATGAGCCCTCTGTGTGAGACGGTGTTAACCCCTTCGCTGCGGCGGCTATTCCGCCGCAGCGCTAAGGGGGAGGCGGGGCCGCGTGGCGGTCCCGTGCTCGTGACGGAACCGCTCCGTCACGGCCCTAAGGTGAGCTGTGCTTGTGACGGAACGGTTTCGTCACGGACCCGCCCGCCCTTAGAACGTCAGCGCAGGCGCGGAATTCGCGCCGCGCAGGCGCGGCGAGCGGGCCGTGACGGAACCGTTCCGTCACCAGCACAGCCCACCCGAGACTCGTGACGGAACGGTTCCGTCACGAGCATGGGAGGGGTTAAAGGTGAGGCAAATTGTGTGTGTTTCTGAATTTTTTAGTCTTACACTAAAATCTGGAATTCAAGCTTTCGCTTGCTGACAACATCTTGCAGCAGGATTGCTGAAAGGTTGACAACAGACATACTAATTTTGAACGTTGCCATGGACGAGAACGATGATCACTGAGCCAGCTGTACATTGGTTGGTTCTTGTTCCATTTAGTCTGGTAAATAATGTTGTTATTCCACATGAAAATCGTCATCCTAATCCATGCAGCAAATGATAACTGTTACTTTTTTCCAAGGATATGTTCATGAGGGGTGTGCACATTTGTTAAAAGCATGAATGCTCACAACCCATGGATTTGCTAGTGCAGGTTTTATTCAAATCGACTTGAAAGAAAACTAACCATGCATGCATCAGGAGGCCCGTCTCCTTCTGGTTGCTCTGAGAAGAAAGTTTCAAAGTCTGGCAATTTGGTGCTAAAATTATTGTGCAATTTTAATCAACCTCACCTTATGAATGCCTTGCAAGTCGATGCAGAGTGGACAGAGTGGGCAGGCGTTGCTAATAAAAGGACAATAGATTGCGGATCTACATTTTCTCAGTTTGATTCTTGATAGCAAACACGAGTAAGGCTTTGTGAGACAGTGCTACACAATAAAGTGAGTTTTCAGAGGATTTGGCGGTCTTTATGGCAACATATCTGGAGAACTCTGGATGTTGAGTATGGTTTAACTGAATCGATCATTTCTCAGTAGTAGGACCCAGGCAGTTCTTCCTGAGGAAGTTGCCCCACTACAAGATCGCCAGCCCTTGGCAACCAGACAGAAGCAGACGTGGAAGGGGCTGTGTGAAGTGGCGTTTGCACCTCAGTTAAGCACTGCGTGATCTCTTAGAAATTCTGTAACGGATCAAGGTCTGATTGATCATGAGGATGTATGAGCCTTGAGAGCTCAAAGGTATATATTTTCACTCTAATGAGATGTACAATTTAGTAATGCAGTACCAACAATTTGTTGTACCCTCTCGGCACTTGGTTTGTATGTATGTTCGAGTGTGGCATCCGTATATCACAAGCCTAGCTAAACGACAGTCAAGTGCTATACAGGTTCAAACTCAAGTCAACGAGGGATAGGAGCGGTCGTTGGGTTCTAGGTGCAAAAGTATACTTTTACTGCATTCTTTGTGCCACACACTCACACACCAGTGACACACTAAATGCACCAAAAAAGAGACCCCACACAGGATTATATAATATATAAAAAATATCTCATACATTGTATATAACATATTGACCACAATCACATAAACCATAAAACACTTTGCAACTAGGTAATTGTCATAATTTCACAGTAATTGCACTAAAGTAAATACTTATAGATTGCACAATTATCAAGCCTCACCAGATGGCCCTCAGAGGTGAAATACTGGTAGATATCCTTTATCTTTCCAATGGAATATTTTGCTAACTTCTCACAGTGTGGATTGGATGCTTCAATGGAGTCCACTGAAAGCACTGGCTTAGTGAGACTATTTACTAAATTAAAGAATTATTTTGCAGGGTTATTGCTATTCTTAATTTTATGTGCAAAATATTCTGCCCTACATTTTCAAATACATTTGTGATTGGACATGATAGCTGCTCTACATCAGATTTTTATGGGGGAGTCATAAGATTTCCTCCAAGAGCATTCTAGGGCCTTACAGTGCTTTCTAACAGGCGTCAGGGTTTCATTAACACGGACCTGTATATCAGGGATGAAGACATCTAAGGCCGAGGTAAGCCAAGATTGCAAGATGTTATTTGCTGCCTCTACGTTAGAGGTAAGCTGAGGGTGGCACTAAGCGCAACAGACACATCAACATGTAGCAACTAAATGAATCTGATACCATCAACTGGTGCACGATGCTGCTGTTCGACAAGTGAAATGCCCAGAAGTAGAGAGCATAGTATCGCTATCCCTGTGATCACTTAACTGCCTTCCAAAAAAGTAAAGGGTGCTGTTTATATCCGAACAAACAATGCGTACGATTGTTCACAATTCTTCTACTCCTTTTCTGGCTTCCAAATGTAAACTTTATTCACCTAGTCATACACTCTGTTCGAATGGCGGATTCGTTTTGGAATTACCTAAAAGTTAATCACTCACAATGGGGGATCGAGCCTTTTTAGTAGCTGCAACAAAGGATTCGAACAAATTCACTGCAGAATTACATATCACTCAATCTTTCCTTGTCTTTCAGAAGAAACTGAAAAATATTGCTTTTTATTTAACTAAGATGCTTTATCAGTTCCACTTTATACTTCCCAGGGTGTGTTAATATTCTCTATATCACTAAGAAGCTTTTGGGTAGTAGAGAGGATTACAAATACTATTGACATAACCTAACATAACCAACATCTATATAAATTGAATGACTGGTAGGAATGGATTCAAGTTATCAACATAGACTATTTTGGAGAGGAGTGCTGCTCTTGTGAGTACAGCTTTGGTATGTCAAACTGTAGAAGGTTTTGCTACATTACATATTTTACATTGCGACTCATATTGTCACAACACATTTGGCTTTATTGAAGATCTATAATGCCCATGTAAGATGCAGTGTGGCTGAGGTTTGGTATCAGCTGAATGAATACCATCATAAGCTGGTCCATTAAGTCAACTCAGGCAGATTTTTGGGCTAGTTTGCTCACCCACTCCTGGTGCTGTGGATTTACATAGCCCAGGTATTCCCAAAAAGTACGCATATAATGACAGGCAGCATGGATGAGCATATGATACATTTGAACTAAATACATATTTGGGGTGAATTTAGTTTGTAACCTAGATATCGATGTGCTGTTGAGTACCTCAATTGAGATTAGGTGGCTTCATCACCAGAGGAAATACATTTTGAATGTCTTCCCTCACTTTTGTGTACCCTGCTTTTATAAGTTTCCCTCTTAAGGCATTGCAATCACCGGGCTCCTGATGGTAAAACTCTTCTTTGTAATCTTCTTGAAAAATGAGTCAGAAACAACCTTTGTTGGCACCGAGGGATCTGTTTTCTGTGAGCCTAGAAGTAGTGTGTTTAGGTCCAATGTTTGTGCAGTGCAATATCCAAAAGGTTTCACATAAATGTGCTTAATTTTGAACTAAACATGCTCTCTTCACAGCTGCATGAGGAATTGAGTTGCCTTGGTACATGTCTACCACTGGCTGTGATGGAGCAAGGTTTCGCACGTAAAGCGCCTTGCTTGGACTAAGCCCTCTCGAAATAAGCTGTAATACACTAATCAACATGTTTCATTTTATTAATAATGCAAAACACAACATTTCCAGTAAGCTGGGGAAGCTTGTCTATGTGCTTTTACTAACAGTAACTCGAGTGATCTAACATGGCTGCCGCTACGCGGGAACTTTTCTGTGCATGCGTCTGTCACACTAACGTGACATGACGTACTTACTGCTTGGTGGGAAATTCTTGCTTCTGCACACTAGAACTAAGATGGCTACTCTGTGTTTTCTCATGCTAACGCTTGCAATATTGCTTTTACTAAGTTGTTTGTTCTGCATAACGACTAATGCTTTAGTTAAAATAAAGTAATGGAAATAGAGTAGAGATAAGTGGTATGCAGTGCATTCATTTATTTCTTGTACTAAAACTGTTTCTTTTCTACTTTTACATGTATCGTATTTTGGGCCTGACATGTACTTCTGAACTCGGTCTTTGGAGGAACCGCGCCTGTGCAGAGAAGCTCAAATTCCAAAGCACTGGAATTGAAATTCTGCTGAGTCTTGTCTTGCTAGAAGATGTTCCTGGGAACTCGACCTCCTGAACGTTCAAGAGAATATCAAATTATACATTGTATTTGTTATTGAAACATTCATTGCCAGGTGGAATAAAAGTGCATGGGAAAATAAAATATTGGGCGGGAACATAAATCTGAATATTGAAGAGCATGACCTCATAACTGGTATGGTGTGATGACCTCTCCTCGTCTTTTGACCAATCAAATTGAGGGAATTCACACATTTGCAACATTGGGGGGTGGTACACTGCCCTGGAAAATGGTATAACTAAGGTAGGCTTAGCTAGTTAGATTGTCCGACTTGTCCGAATAGCTGACCTGTCACTAACCCAACGCACTCAATAGGCGATCAAGAGCAGAGGTGCTGGTGGAGCACTCTGTCAGAAGATTCGATGACCCAATCGGGGTTCTGGGAAGGAGTTTGATAACCCAATCGGGGTTCTGGAAAGGGTTCAATATCCCAATCGGGGTCCGACAGTTAGCTGCCTAGAGGGGTGTGACGCAGGTGTTGCACTTTAGCTGTGGGTGCCGGTCCTAATCTGTGGTGGTCCTGTCCTGATCCAATGTGGTCCGTACTTACCCTGATTCTGGTCTGCACCTGTTCTATCCTGCTGGCTCCTGCATTATCGGGGGTCCTATCCTTTATCCCAGCCTGTGGCCAGGGTTGGTCTTCACACCATTCTAGGTAAATATAAAAGTCGTAAGGGTATGTTATTGTGCTGTTTCCCTTTTTTACCCTTCCTATATTTCATTACTTCAAGAATGTTTCATGATACTCTCACATCATCTTACTTTGATATATTTTTCTTGATTGATCAAGCCTTGACTAATTTAGTATGGAAATTGACATTTAAAACATTATTTAGATAAAGCGTTTACATTTTTCCCGAGTCTGTTGTTATTTTATGAGTGTAAATGTTTATCTACTACCTATTTTCTTGCAAACTCCCTTGATCCCTTAGGACTCTAAGTACCAGTGACTAGGATTGGTAAGTCAAGGTATAGGTCCTAAAAGAAAAAAGTAATATTACTGGTTAGACGTAGGTTTACCTGTTCAAAGTGTGTATGTGTTTATGGGCCCAGGTGGGTATGGTAAAATTCTAGGCAGGTGAACCCACGCTCTATCAGTATTTTTGGTAGCAGAGTAGTGGTTAAGGTTTAGTTAAGATAGGTAGTTAGTCGTGTGCTGATTATTTTCGAAAATTGAATTGATTTTATGTTTTAACCAAAACCCGTTTGTATTGTTCTATGTTTGTTTGGAATCCCCGGGGGCAGAATAGCAGGTGGTAAATGGAAGCCACTTTGCATTGAGGTCACATGCCTAAGGAAGTAAGTGCATGGTTAGGTAAATTGGAAGCACTAATTAGGGAATTTTTCTGTATAAATGTGTGAATAAATGATAGCAAAGGAGTTCGCTGGTGAAACTTTGGCCTTATATCACCTAGGAAGGGTAAGCCCGAGGGAGTAACAAGTTCTCTAATGCTTGTATAAAGAGTAGGAGGAAGGGATCTACTCGCAGTGTATGAAGAGTAGGTGGAAGGGATCTACTCGCAGTGTATGAAGAGTAAGAGGAAGGGATTTACTCGCAGTAAAATAAATCATCTTTCCTATAAATGTAGTCACTTAGGCACAGTGGCGAATGTTTTTACGTTGTTAAATAATAATTATTTCATTTAAAGTGAAAAGAAAATAAGTTCTCATATTACCTTGCATAAAAGGGAGTCAGTTGCGGAGCTGCACTCACGTCACTCAGAGCCACGCTGTTATTGGTTAAGACAGGAGGTGTGTAATTGTAAAGGAGGGGTGAGTGCAGGAGCTTGAGAACTTGTCTCACGAGAAAAGCCACGCAATCATTGGTTCAAAGTTATTTGAATTCAAATCATTGATTGGTTTTCGAAAATAAGAAATGCGCTGGTATTGGTGAAGCATTTTGTAAACAAATTGAATGTAGCTACATACTAAAATGTATCGGTGCAAAGTATATGTGGCATTTAGATCCAACAGTTATAGGAAATAGACCTGATAGGAGGTACTTAGGTTTTGCGCACGAGCAATACATAAGGGGAAGACCTGATATCATGTACGGTGGAGAAAGAAAACTGTCGCTATTTAAAAAGATCAAGAATTTCTTTAAAAAGGACAAAACGATTAAAACTGGAGAAGGGATTATTATTCCTCCACCAAATACGCCTGCATCATACATGATGGTAGAAATGGGCTACCATACCTGTGTGTGGTTAGAGAATTGGACAGAGTACACAAAAGATGATGGTGTTTTGGCATTTTCAGAACATGGTACCTTTAATGGTAGAGTTTTGTACAATCTGAGAACACGCATGAATGAATTAGATCCCAGACCTAGATTAACTCAGTACGAAGCATTAGAGGAATGGGAGTCTAAGGCTTTTGAGCAAGATAGACCCAGAAGCGACAGAAATTGGAGTACGTTTTATCCCAGATTTCCAAAAGAGACAAGAGATAAACAAATGAAGAAATGGAGACAGTCTATGTTGGTAGAAGGATTATATCCTGTAAGGACTTTAGAGGAAGCGTCCGGAAGCAAATGCACAGAGAAAACGAAAAATGTAATGATTAGTGGTGAATCCGATGATGACTACTTGGAGGATTTGTTAATGAAAAGTCCGCCACCTTACCATGAGGAAGCCAATAAAGTTAACCCTAGCGCCCCGTTCTTAAATCCACCTTTGGTTCCGCAAGTAGTGCATGAAACTTCGTTACAAAAAAGTGTTACAGGAAAGGGACCGAGAAGCCATAAATAAACAGAGAAGTGAATTAATTCTGAAAATGTCACAGTTAAACATGAGTCCTGAAGCCTTGACCATTCCGGTAACCATAGATCCTGTTGTTCCATTATATGGAGAGAAAGAGTCTTGTCCTAGACCTCCTGTTATAACTACACTTTTAGTGCAACCTAGAAAAGAACCCTTGATAGTTGATGATCAAGCAAGTGAATGCAAGTCAGTGATTTCCTTGATGGATTTACCTATAAGGAAACAGGTGGGTGATTCTGTCAGGAAAAATACTCCTGGAACTTCTAGAGAGGTGCGGATGGAAACATCCTCAGGTACAAGAAGTGCTACTGTAGTAACTCCAGAGGAAATAGAGAGATGGTCCCAAGAAATAGAAAGACCAAAATCCCAGCCGAAGGTATTGCATATTTTTAAATTAAGAGTTGAATTAGAGGAACTGATGGCTGGAAATGTGGGATTCGACAGGTTAAACACTCTCAGTGAGGACAAATTGTTGTTTATATGTCAAAGTATCACTCGCAATACTAAAACATTTCATGAAAAGTTAATGAGTTTGGCTGCTGAAACGGGAATTGATATTGGAAAATCTAAACTTTTACAGAAACCTTACGGAGCTGAATTTTCTGACAAAGATTTAGAAAACATTAATGTGTCAGGACGTAAAGTGCAGATCAAGGAGTTACTATCATTGTTGCAGAAGTGGGGTGATTTAGACAAATGGAAAGCTAGATGGGCAAAGAAAAAGGAGGAGGCCCAAGTGAAAAATATTGCAAATGAATATTTATTAAAAGAACCAGAAAAGGTGGAAAAGTTGTGCCCAATGAGAGAAGTGCCTGGAGGAGGTTAAGTGCATGTCCCATGGTCACGACATGGATATTTTATCATTTACGAATCGATTTCCCGAAACTCAGAGAGAAACCTGTAGAGTGGTACAGACAAGAGAGATTTGTAAAAGTTTCAAAAGTACTGCTAAAAGATTTAGATGGGTTATTTGACATTGTGGTTCCTGTGGATCTATGGACAGAATATAAAATAGCGGTTGATTGGCCTAATGATGAATACCCTAGAGACCCGAAGACAGGAGCCTCGTCAGATGAGCTTATGAAAAAATATAATCAAGTAATACTGTACTTGAAAGGAAAGGTACCCCCAAAGGAAACTGACTGGGCACGAATAGACAGAACTACCCAAAATAAAGATGAATCAGTACATGCATATTATGAACGCCTTTTACAAGTATTCAACCAGTACAGTGGGTTGGAAAGCATTGACACAAAAGACATGACCCATTTTATTTATCAATTTGTGTCAGGGTTAAAACCAGAAATTTCTCAAATAATTAAAGACCATAAAATCTGTTGGCAGGCCAAGCCGATAGATGAAGTACTTAAGTATGCAAAATATTGTGGGGATGAAATTGACAATAAACGAAAGAATTTAGAAGAAAAGGCAATGTGGGCACAAGTAAAATTAGCAGAGCAACAGGAACTTCAGTTGAATCAATTGAAAAATATTAAAAATCAAGGCGATGGAAATGGGGGTAAACCAAGAGGTAGAATGAACAGAGAGGAGGCCAAGAAGAAATTTCCTTGTCATGCGTGCGGAAAAATGGGGCATCGGAGGAACGAGTGTAAAGCTGTATTGAGTAACCCTGTACAAAACGATAATTTAAATCCACATATGCAGAATGGGGTGTCAAAGAAGCCACAGCAACAGGTAATACAGAACCAGTTACCACTTGCACCTATGCCAGATTCTGGGAGTCAAGCAAATTACAAGGTGGATACCACAAATTGGGAGGGAAGTAGAAGGAGAGACGCAGTGACATCACAATTTCTTTTGAGTGACGCATTTTTTGAGGAAGATAGTTACTGACGGTGCCTGAGAGGGGAGGACGAGGAGTGCGTACTTGGCGAATCCTTACCGGTAGATCAGTCAGGTCCATACATTGAGGGAAATGTTGAGGGAAATGATGTTACCGTTTTGTTGTATACTGGCGCTACCCGTTTTACTGTGAAAACAGCAGACGTTCCAAACCTACCCCTCTCGGGAGAAGCGATCCAAGTAGTGGACGTTTCTTAGTACCCTTGTTACAGAACCTATGGAGATCAGAAGAGGGAATTTTTAAGAGATGCACAAATTTGTGGTGTGTGACTCCAGTCCAGTGAACCTATTAGGTAGAGACTTGCTGTGCAAAATGAATTGCACAATCTTTTGCACCCCAAGTGGTGTTGAAATTCAAACCCCAGATGAAGATGGAGTTTATAAATTAATGTTGGCCAAACAAGAAACTGAAAATTAAAAGATGTTAGTGAAAAACCTCCCAAAAGAATTGCAGCGTACAGTGAATCCTGAAGTGTGGGATTTCACTGGAAAAGATGTAGGATTAATGGCAAATGTTGACCCGATAAAAGTGACAGTGAAAGAAGGTGCAGTTTACCCAAACATTTGACAATACAAAATGAGCCCGGAAATAAACGCAGGTGTTGCAGTAGAAATAAAGTGTTTGGTTGAACAAATCATTTTACAAGAAATAATGAGCAGTCCATGTAATTCACCGATAATTGGCATAAAGAAACAGAGCGGGAAATATAGGGTCGTACAAGACCTTCGCAAAATTAATAAAATTGTTGTCCCGTATTGTCCAGTTGTGCCAAATCCTGCATTGAATTTGTATCAGATACCGTGGAGAGCCAGATGGTTCACGGTAATAGATTTGTGTCATGCATTTTTCTCAATACCATTACATCCAGATAGCAAATATCTTTTCTCGTTCAAATTCTACGACCATGTCTACGTTTGGAACCGTGTTCCTCAGGGGTACACAGAAAGTTCATCGATTTTTAATCAGATATTGAAAAATGCCTTGAATCTCTGATCTTGCCCGGACAGTCTGTCCTGGTGCAATATATAGACGACCTGTTGGTGGTGTCTAAGACTCGAAATGACTGTGTTGTTGATACCATTGCATTACTGAATCATTTGGCAGAAGGAGGGCAAAAAGTATCACCTGAAAAGTTACAATTCGGCACCACATCGGTAAAGTATCTGGAGCACCAGATAGAAAGAGGTGTCAGAAGAGTTACCTCTGAAAGAATCAAAATAATCAGAAACATGAATCTAACTCAGACACAGAAAGAAATCAGAATGTTCCTTGGAGTTGTAGGTTGCTGCAGGCAGTGTATTGTGGGATTTGCAGTCCTAGCTAAACCACTGATACAAATGACAACGAAAAGAGCAAAGGACCCAGTAGAGTGGCATGACGAAAGCATGTCTGCCTTCTTGAAACTGAGAGACTGCCTTTGTTCAGCTCCAGCTTTAGGGATACCTGACTATTCGAAAGAATTTGCATTATTATGTTCTGACCAAACTCATGGTTTAATGAGATGTCCTGTGGCATATTTTTCATCCACACTAGATCCAGTGGCATCCGCATTGCCAGGATGTCGGAAAGCAGTAACTGCAACCTGCAGGAGTTTCGAACAGAGTGAATCCATCATTATGGGACACCTTGTAACTGTGTATGTTCCACACTCAGTGGTGATTCTGTTAACCAGAACACGTACTTAGTATTTGACTTCTAGTCGGCTGATTAAGTATGAGTGAATTCTTCTAGGTGCAGGGAATGTAACCATTGCCAGATACACTGTCCTAAATCCAGCTACATTGTTACCTGAATCACACTTTGCAGAAGTGAAAGGGGAAGACGAGCATGATTGCATCGACCTCACAGAATACAGTACTAAGCCCCGACCAGACATAAAAGAAGAGCCATTGTTGACATTTGAATATGAGCAGTTTGTAGATGGTTCATGCATGAGACATGAGGAAGGAGGTTTAAGTGCTGCTTATGCTTTTTGTACTCTTTTTGTACTCTTTTTGTACTCCAGTGGAAGCATCCTATTTACCTGGAGTCAAGTCTGCACAAGTATCTGAATTAATTGCATTGACAAGAGCCTGCAAATTTGGGAAAAATTTAAGAGTAACCATATACACTGACAGTCAGTATGGTTACGGGGTTGTGCATGACTTTGGCCAACTTTGGATGCAAAGGGAGTTTCTGACTTCTTCGGGTACTCCTATTAAGAATGGACATTATGTCAAAGACTTACTAGAAGCAATTCAATTACCTAAAGAAGTGGCTGTGGTCAAGTGTGCTGCTCACCAATATGGAAATGACAAAGTGACAGCAGGTAACCGATATGCTGACCAACTAGCCCAACATTGTGCCAAACATAAGATGGCAATAAATACAAACATTGATGCACATGGAAACTGCTGCCAACTTATGTTGCTTGGAAGAGTGAAAACATGGGTAGAAGTGAGCGATTTACAAAATGAGGCAAAAATGAAGGAAAAAGAAGAGTGGGAGAAAATAGGATGTTAGAGAAGGGCTGAGGATGGTGTTATTGTTTACCTTGATGGGAGACCTGTGCTACCAGATTGTATGCTTGGTCCTATGGCTAGGATGTATCACAGAAGTACACACGTAGGTAGAGACACCATGATTAGACAGTTCAGACAGAACTGGAGAT
The DNA here is from genome assembly GCF_964261635.1 of Lissotriton helveticus. Classification (NCBI taxonomy): domain Eukaryota; kingdom Metazoa; phylum Chordata; class Amphibia; order Caudata; family Salamandridae; genus Lissotriton; species Lissotriton helveticus. Next base: position 1,716,552,939 of record NC_136065.1, read on the forward strand.
TCAGGAATGTAGCAGAGAGTGTTTGCCAGAGGTGTATAACATGTCAAAGAATGAATCCTGGTAAAAGAACTGTAGTGTTACCAGGAAAGATTGGAAAGGCAGAAGGTCCCTTCATACAACTGCAGATTGATTTCATCCAATTACCCCCTTTGCCGAGGACTGAAGTATGTCCTAGTCACAGTCTGCCTGTTTTCAAAATGGGTGGAAGCGTACCCTACACGCAGGAATGATAGCATCACTGTAGCTAAGTTACTACTGAGGGAACTCATACCATGTTTCGGTTTTCCAGTAACAATTGAATCAGACCGAGGGTCTCATTTTAATAATGAAATAATTTGTCTGATCTGTGAAGCGTTCCAAATTGAGCAAAATCTGTACTGTGCATACCGCCCAAAGGCTTCTGGAGTGGTAGAACAACTGAATGGCACAATCAAGTCACGATTGGGAAAGATGTTCAAATCTACCCGATAGGAGTGGTCTGATGCTTTACCTCTTGTTCTGATGGGACTCAGAAGCATTCCAGAGAGAAACACAGGCTTGAGAACCCTTGAGATACTCAAGGGAAGAGCAATGAGGCAGGAATGGGTATCAGGACACAAGCTGATAAATATACCTGATGATTTGGTACTCGAGTACTGCAAAGAACTGGCTGACCAAGTGCGTTCTATCTCTCACCAGGTTGGGGAAGACGCTGTCGACGGCAATCAACTCCAGGACATGATCTGAATCTAGGTGACTGGGTAGTGATAAAAGTACATACTCAAGAATCTTGCCTAGAACCATGGTGGGAAGAGCCACATCAAGTGATATTGGTTACTACCACAGCTGTAAAGTGCAGGGGAATTCCAAACTGGATCCACCCGAGTCACACTAAAAGGGTGACTGAATCTGATGACGTGGGAGCTGAAGGTTGTGCAGCTGAGGGGTCTCAAGAAGTTGATCTCAAAGTAGTTGATGAAGAACAACCGAGCACCAGTCAGGATGAATGGATACCAGTAGTTGACATACCTGCAGATATTGTGAGAACTAGAAGTCGAACGTATCTAGATAGACAGAGTGATAGTGAGGATGAGATAGGAATAGAAGAAGGTACTCAGATCATAGAAATCCAAGTCAAAAGTGATTCTGAGGAGGACCAGATAGGGAAAGGTTGGTGTACTCAGACATCTGAAAACCAAGCCAGTACTACAGAGGTTGAGGAGGGAAGTTAGGTATTAGGGTAAAAGCTCAGGCAGAAGACAATCAAGAAATCAAAAGACATGAGCAGGACCAGATAGGTGTAGAAAAGTGTGTTCAGGAAGAAGGAGGCGAACAAAATCAAAATCAAAGTCAAGTACAGCAAACTCCTGAAGAGGCCAGATTAGTATCCAGGCAGAAGAAACCAAAGTAAGCCCAGGACCTAGTCAGAAAGAGAGGAATTCAGAAGTCGATAAAGAACAAGTAGTGCCACAACTGAACGAAAATAAAAGAACATATGAAGAAAATCAAAGCACAGTGCCAGCTAAAAGACTCAGAAAAGGAGATAAGTGGCCTAGGTTTGTGAAAAGACTGAAATTTCTCCTTAGAACAATAAATGAAGAACCAGAGCAATTAAACAAAGTATCAAGCCAAACTGGACTGTCCACAGAGCAACCCGGAAGGAGGAGTCCATGTTTAAAAAGATTGAATAACAAGTTCAAAGGACCTGAATGGACCTACGTCATACTTGAAGATTTTGAAAATCTAGAATTAAGTGATGACGAACTGATTGTTAATCAGACTGTCGAAGAAGTGAGACCAATTTGAGAAAAGGATCACAGGTTAAAAGTCAGTGAAAAATTACAAAGAGGGGATACAATCTCCATAGTCGAAAATGGCTGATTATAATGTTAACGGAAGACCGAAAAGAAATTGTTTAAAGACATGATGTAGAATATGCACATATTGTGTAGTAATGTTAGTTATAGTATGGTTTGGATTAACATTAGCTATACCTTACCTAATGAGAAAAGCAATGCAGAATGACACTAACATACCTGAGCAAGTAGATTCATCTAAGCCAATAAATACACATACACATGAGAAAGCAGTTAGTCTTAAGCAACCTGGAGTAGATTTAGAAGCACCAGATGAGGGAGATTTACATTGTAGAAAAGCTAGAAATAGAACTCATTTAAATGTATTTGCATATTTATTAGTAAATTATGTAGAAGCTATGGAAATTAGTGATTGGGGGTTGTTACCTGTAACGCTGCTGCTTTCCCTGCAATTTCCTCGTTCCTGTTGGGGGCACTGCTTTGGGCACTCTTCTTTTCTCAGCCTCACATCGCTGTACCCGGTCTCCCCCTGCCGCGGCAGCCTTTTCCCGCAGAGCCCGGGCGCAGTTGGGGGGGTCGGCAAGCAGGACCACAACTACCGGGTGCCTTTGCGGCCGGAAGCCGCCAACGTTGATTCCGCGCCAGGAGGCGCTTAAATCTGCACGACACCCCCGCGTCGCGGGAGCGTCCCGGGAGAAGCCAGGGACAAGGGTGGGACCGTCTGTGGCCGTTCGGGGCCAGAGGAGGCCGGGCTGGGCCACCCTCTTTACATCTGCATTTTAAGAAATTTAAAGTAAGACTTCACCCCTTTCATAGTGACTTTAATGACTCGACTTGCAACAGCCTGAACCTCGTAAATGTTTTGACAATATAACCCCCTGTGATCCTGGTACTATTTATTCACTTGATTCTTAGCCCTGTAAGCATACCCTATAGAAGGATGAACTCACGACCTAGCAAAGGCAGGAAATCACTGGTGGGTGGGACCGTCAGAGGGACATTAGATCACTTTATAACCAGGGCCGCCTCAGTATTGGAACACAAGATTGCAATTACCGAGCGTCGATTGTCCTCAGAACTCCTTCATAACAAACGCTCGTCCTTGGGACTCATCCAGGTAGCGATCACTCCTCCGAAACAAGGTTTGGAAAAAGATTCGTATAGGGAGACTAGCATCCCCCTACAGTTACAAGACCTAATATAATCACCAGAGATATGTAGGGAGCTTAATACGAATGATTCAAACATAGAACTTCCATTAGAAACTACCTCTGAGGTGTCCATAATATCAACATCCCCTAAGCCCATCTCTAAGAAAACAAATACAAAACAAATTACAGGGGCAAGGGCCAGCACAAAAGAGAAAGCATGGGGGGGATAGTCACATGGGTAGGCGTGCTAAAACATCTAAAATACTAAAGGGCCCAAGAAAAGCAGAAAGGAAGTACTTGCCCGATCACCTACCTTCACCATCCTATTCCACCCATGGTCTAATGGAAAATATTGAACATCTAGTCATATCTCTACTATTACCACTTGTGGAGAGAGTGAAAAGGATGGGCGAACAACTGGGGTCCATAGAGGAAGCGACTGCTTTCAACACTGTATTAATAAAGGAATTGGTAGCCCACAAGCAGAACCTGTCCACATGCGGGCAAACGATTGGGCTTCAAACAACCACTAATGCAACAAATAGCGTGGTTTCTGTACCTTCATCCCACGAGAATATACTGCCCCCCCTACCCCCCCCCCCCCCCCGAAAACAGATATCAACCCTTCGACAACCAGGGAAGAAAAACCTACGGGACAAGCTAATAAAATAGATAACAACCAAGGGAATACTACCAGGGCGCTCAAAAACGATAATAACTTAAAAGTAACCCCACAACAAATAGATCTGCCGCCTGAGGCAGCACCATACGTGGTAGTACTTACCGGGGTCCCCGAGTTGGTAGGCGGGAAAATAGAAGGATACTCAGAACTTAAAAACAAAGTAGTCCATTGGCTGAGAAAGAACAGGCCATTACCCCCCAATATAAATGGTGAAACCTTGCATGTGAGAATATTAGGCTGGGTGCGGCATAGACCAAAAGACATATAGGGGGATGTTATCATTATCAACTTTAGGGATTGTAGTGTAATCGCTCACATCAGTGACTGGTACCTTGAGAGAGGCTGGGGAGGAATATCGACGCGTGATCTAAGTTATTTCTACCCCCAATCTTTACTGACTAAACCATCAAGATCTTGGCACCCATATGAGAGAAATGTAACAGGCCCCAGTTTTAACATTCCCACCTTTAAAGGATTCGCCATGCTCTCTGGACTGGAAGGGGTAGATTGACTCACGAAAAAGATGCCTAAAGACCCCTATGCACTTAAGCACAACGACACACTTGTGGCCCCCAGGGGAGTACATGATGATGACGTGATTAGATCGATGGATTATAGCAAACCTTTAGTCGCAATAAAATTATCCGAACAAGTTGGCTTAAAGAAATGGTGCCGGGGCAGGAAAGAACATAGATGTCATATAGAAAAGGCTCCATCGTTTAACTTTAACATGGCAGGTACTGCAGGAGTCTACGATGAACTCATGGTAAATATAAAACCTAGGGAGACCAGAAAGAGGGAACAACATCGCAAACGGTTCAGCCCGACCCAGATTAAATCGTACAACCTACACGGAAAGGGCCCCATAACCATCCCGCACATAAATACGGCCACTAAAATCTTACCTATAACCACTGAGCCCATCAATTTGACTATTCTGCAGCCAGTTGAAATACCTTTAACTGAGGTTACAACATACTATAAGGAGCATCCATCGCATATGAGCCCCATGCAAGCCCCGGGCATCTCAGAGGGATCAAGAGTAGAGATGGATAACATTGTCCCCATCACAGAGGCACAATCCATTTACATCTTATGTTGGAATGTGGCGGGCTTATCTGAAAAAATGAATAATCCTCTATGGCTAGAAACTATAAACAAATATAGTATTGTATGTATACAAGAGACGTGGACCACTAATGAGATACACCTTGTGGGCTATAAAGCTCTTCACTCCCCAGCCACATCCAGCCCGCACGGCAGAATCAAGGGGGGGCTATGTACATATGTCTCGTCTAATGTAGTATCCACAGATGTAAAGTTTATTTCTACAGAGTTTTACCAAATCATTGTTACCCCCTGGGGAGCTTTCAAAAACATGACATTGGTAAACTTTTACAACAATATTCCGACTCCTTTAATTGAAACTGTCATAAACAACCTCAGGCTAAACCTATTAAATATAGAGGAGCAGATGGATGGAGACATGGCCCGGTTATGGGTAGGGGACTTTAATTGTCCTCTATGTTCTCGGGGCGAGGTTGGTATTTGTGGTCTGGGAGACAACAAGGAAGGTGCTCCCACCCACTTTCACCACTCTAAATTAGGGGACCTTTTGAACACCCTGACTTTCCATTTCACTCTGTCATATGTCAACGAATTATGCTCACCAATTAAACCTTTTCGACCCACTTTTAATGGGCGAGGTTGTAATTCAACCATTGACTTCATGCTCCTATCGTCAAGATACTCAGGGATAATATGCAATTGGGACACATTAGACATCGCCATCAGCGACCACTATCCCATTTCCGCCACCATAAAATCTAATGACACTGTAGTAAACCCAACAAATAATACCTTATACAATCTGCCATTAAAGTTAGCCAGCACCAATGGGTACTGCATTAAATGGGATAAAGTGGTGCCCGTAGAGTTTTTACAAACCCTAGTAAAAAATACCCATGAGGATTTTCAAGTTTGCCTGTCCAACAAGGGGGAGCATCAGACAGTTATTGACTCGTTCACTAAAATCTTACTAGAGATAAAAAGACTCTTAACGAGGGTGCCTCGACACGCTCCAAAAAATAGTCAAGGATGGTTTGGTGAGAGCTGCACTAAGGCACTTGCCGCATTAAAGAAAGCCCTACATATCGCTCCAAGATCCCAGAAAAACATCCAGATAGCCAGGAATTTTTATCCCGCCGCTTTAACTAGCAGGAAAAGGCAATTAAAAAAGGACGCATGGTTAGCACTCCAGGAAGCATCCGAGAGGAGGGACAATGCAGCTTTCTGGAAGGCTGTAAACGCCTCCTTCCTGCAAAGCAAACAGGTGGCCCAAATAGATCTAGCAATCCCGAGTGAAACCTGGGTCACACACTTTAAAGGTCTATACGATAAAGCTGAGTCTGTTGACTCTGGACATACACAGAGAAACGATGCCGGCGTATTTGAGGGGCATAAATTATCTAGTGCTTTCCCTTTGGGCATTACATTTGAATGCGAGGAAGTATTGAGGGCACTTAAAGAAAGTCCATCAGGGAAGGCACCCCGCCCGGATTGTGTCCGCATAGATGTATATAAATCTGAGACTGACCTATGGGCTCCCCTGCTTACTAATGTGCTCAATTCCTTAAACAATCTGGATTCATTTCAACCTGACCAGAGGCCATCGTCTTACCGATTTTTAAAAAAGGGAACAGGAATGACCCCACCTGTTATCGCCCGATCTCGGTACTCGATGCCCTAATGAAGGTTGCCGGGAGGATTATCTTAAACAGAATCCAGGACTGGACAGAAGAGCACGATGTAATTTCAAATTTACAATATGGCTTTAGAGCAGGTAAAGGCACCATAGAACAAGGCCTAAACCTGGCGCTTATAATAGCTAAGTACACTCAGGCTAAAAAAGGAAACCTATTGGTGACCTTTGTGGATTTAAGTTCCACATTCGATTGCGTAGACCACGAGATGCTTTGGGCGATACTCACTGAGCTTGGCTTAGATAAACAAATCCTCCTGTTTATAAAAGAACTCTACAGGGGGGCAGGAGCACGAGTGAGATATGGTAGGATGGCGAGTGCTCCGATAAGTTTCAGATCCACAGAGGAGTAAGACAGGGGTGCATTTTAGCTCCCCTGCTCTTTACCCTATATGTTAACGCGGTTGGCCAACATCCTACTGAAGCATACCATGACCATCCCACAATAAATGGGACTCCAATACCCCCACTTCTATATGCGGATGATGCCGCTATAATGTCCCAGACAATGATAGGACTGCAAAGGGCAGTAGGGAAATTCAATGAGTTCGTGAAAAACAGAGGCCTGCGTGTAAACGTCTCCAAAACTTATACCATGTCCTGTGGAATCAGGACCAGAAGGACCGCATGCCCAATCTTCCTGGATGGGAGAAAAGTGGAGAATACAGACAGGTTCTCATACCTTGGTATACATTTTGACAGAAGCGGCTCCAGGCAGGCGGCTGCAAATGCAAGGGGCCTAGCATTTTCTAGGGCCACTGGTACATTGACCAACTTTGCAAAAAAACTGGGCGGAAGACCGGTTGGAGCCCTTTTACAGATTTATAAAGCCAAATGTACATCAACTGGCACATATGGAGCCAGTCTCTGGGGGATAGAGCATGCAGATACCATACAACGCTCTGAGAATTCCTTTCTTCGTTATTTACTGGCAACCCCAAAGCGCACGGCTACATATATTGTCCACAATGAACTAGGTCTCCCATATATCTCGGACATTACAAAGTCTTCACCCATCTTACTGTGGCATAATGTCTGGGCAAAACCGGAGACACGCCTGAACAGAGATATCATACAAGACTGTCTCAGTCTAGATAGCGCCGACAATATTAAATGGTTTAAATTTGTAAGCAAAACGTTTAAAGATATCGGGCACCCGGAATACTTTTTTAATCCCGTAAGCATGGAGACTGTGTCCAGAACTACCCTAAAAAAAATGGTTTTACAGCACTTAGATAGTAAAATATGGCTTGTGGAGAGGGTCAAAAGCACGGTTGCAGAGAACCAATTGACCACCATTGTTGATGGGATCCAACAGTATCTGCTCTTGGAACCATCTCCTTTTGCACGCATGCTTCTGACCCGCTTCCGCATGGACACGTTTTTTAGATTAATACTTTCCCAAAATGCAATGATTGGTCAAGGGACACAGAAATCTGCCCTTGTGATAAGTTCTCACATCAGTCCAATATTCATTGCATATTATTCTGTAGGTTTTATTTGCTACCAAGGTCAAATTCTTGAAACCCTTACTGAAGACATGGGGGCTATGCACATGCAGAGTTGCCTATAATAAACTGAAAAGCCTAGAAAATGCATACGTCACTAAAACCGTATCTACCTATTTAAAAACGGTTGTTAGGCTCAGGAATTCGATGTAACCTCGGAACAACTTGCAAAGAACCCGTTCAGAAAGTGAAATTAGCTGCATTAATATATATGTATCAAGTTTTTGTGAGTGGAATGTTCTTGCTAAATTCATCAAGCATCTTATGTACTGTAATATTGTAATATTTATTAATCACGTTTTTAATGTACCCATTTTTATGCATTGATACTTTTTATCTGATTGTTTTTTAAATGTATGCTTTTATGATTTTGCTTCTGCAAACCGAATAAAGCTTAATTGATTTGATTTGATTTGATTAGTGATTGCTACGTGTGCATGAAGTTGCCCACATCAGTAGCAGAAAGGGTTACTTACCATCATTTACCCCTATGGTATTTCCTGTAGTATTTTAGCTTGTCTGTTTTATAGAACTGGAAAATTACAATATTATTATTCTAATTTTGATGTCGTCTTTTTTGAAGTTCCTTTACGTAGAAATGTAAATCGTATTTCTAGTACTAGAGACTCTACAAACTTTATGGGAGATTATTTTCTAACAGTAGGATCAATAGATGTAGTAAAGGCTCACAAAGACAATCTAACACGTATATTACAAGAGAAAGAAAAGAAATATTTAGATTTAGTTGAGAAAAGGAGACAGGATTTCCAGAGAAAGGCCACTGAACATAAAAAAAGATTCCTAAATGGGCTGAAAATAAAGAGTTTACCTCTAATGGCAAGACTTAAGCTGCTATGTTGCTGGATTTTGAAAAGAAAGGGAAACTCTGTCTCCATAGAGAGAAAACAGATTATTATAACAATATATTCATTGGTTCGAGTGAATGTGAACACAATTTCAAAGTTATTGGGGGTTGGAGTTTCAAAGATGGCACTGAACCTGTATTCCCGGGAATTTATTACATTTGTGGGAACAAAGCCTATAAATTGCCTGATCATTGTTAGGGAGTTGCTATTTTGGAATAGTATTCCCAATAGTGTAGAACATGGAGAAAATCACTGGAAGCTATGAAGACACTAATGGACTAACTCGTAGTAAAAGAGCATCATTTGCTGAAATAGTAGGTGACATATTTAGTGCAATAATACCTTCAGTGGGACTGGTTCTGAACACTCAAAGAAATTGTCAACAGTGGTGGATCGCTTATCGACTGACACTGCTAGTGGATTTTTGATGATCAATACCGAATTGGTTGCGGTAAGATCAATGGTTTTGAAAAATCGAATTGCTCTTGACATATATTTGTCAAAAGTGGGCGGAGTCTGTAGAATGCTGAAGACGCAACATTGTTGCACTTACATTCCAGACGAAAGTGTGGAAATTAAAAGGTATGCAAGTAATATTACTAATTTAAGAGAAGAACTGAAACCACTGGAGGTTGACAATGCATGGAAGAGTCTAATTAGTGGTCTCTCCTCAATAGGTAGATGGTTCACTAGCATAGGAAAGAGTTTTGTAGGTAAAATACTGATGCCAATGGTGGGAATAGCACTACTAATTCTAGGGATAGTCATTTGTTGCAAATGTCGCAAACATAAAAAGACATATAAAGTAAATCAGAAAGAAAAGAAAAGAAAAGAAACTTCAGTGAAATTGAGGTTGAAGAATTAAATGGGGATTCGTACAAGAGAATGAAAATCTTCCACATGAGTTATGGGGAAATGCCTAAAAGAGTGTTTGAAGAAATAGAAATGAGTAAATGTTGAACAGTTGGCATATGTTTCTGTACTTTGTGATGAAATATCATCAAAGAGGGGATTGATGGAGCACGTTTTCACATGTAAAGCGCGATGACGGCCGGGAGCAATCATGGCACACAGTGCTCGTGTGCTGATGACGGCTCCTGGCCGTCATGACCGCACCCGCGATCCGAATGTGCCGCACAGGCACAGAATCGCGGCCCCGCCCAAGGGGTTAATAATGCAAAACACGACATTTCTAGTAAGCTGGGGAAGCTTGTCTATGTGCTTTTACTAACAGTAACTCGAGTGATCTAACATGGCCGCTGCAATGCGGGAACTTTTATGCGCATGCGTCTGTCAGAATCAGATATTGAAAAATGCCTTGAATCTCTGATCTTGGCCGGACAGTCTGTCCTGGTGCAATATATAGACGACATTTTGGTGGTGTCTAAGACTCGAAATGACGGTGTTGTTGATACCATTGCATTACTGAATCATTTGGCCGAAGCAGGGCATAAAGTATCACCTGAAAAGTTGCAATTCTGCACCACATTGGTAAAGTATCTGGGGCACCAGATGAAAGAGGTGTCAGAAGAGTTACCTCTGAAAGAATCAAAATAATCAGAAACATGAATCTACCTCAGACACAGAAAGAAATCAGAATGTTCCTTGGAGTTGTAGGTTACTGCAGGCAGTGGATAGTGGGATTTGCAGTCCTAGCTAAACCACTGATACAAATGACAACGAAAAGAGCAAAGGACCCAGTAGAGTGGCATGACGAAAGCATGACTGCCTTCTTGAAGCTGAGAGACTGCATTTGTTCAGCTCCAGCTTTAGGGATACCTGACTATTCGAAAGAATTTGCATTATTCTGTTCCGACCCAAACTCATAGTTGAATGAGATGTCCTGTGGCATATTTTTCATCCACACTAGATCCAGTGGCATCCACATTGCCAGGATGTCTGAAAGCAGTAGCTGCAACCTGCATGAGTCTCGAGCAGAGTGAATCCATCAGTATGGGACACCTTGTAACTGTGTATGTTCCACACTCAGTGGTGATTCTGTTAACCAGAACACATACTTAGTATTTGACTCCTAGTCGGCTGACTAAGTATGAGTGAATTCTTCTAGGTGCAGGTAATGTAACCATTGCCAGATACACTGTCGTAAATCCAGCTACATTGTTACCTGAATCGCACTTTGCAGAAGTGAAAGGGGAAGTCGAGCATGATTGCATAGACCTCACAGAATACAGTACTAAGCCCCGACCAGACATTAAAGAAGAGCCATTGTTGACATTTGAATATGAGCTGTTTGTAGATGGTTCATGCATGAGACATGAGGAAGGAGGTTTAAATGCTGCTTATGCTGTTTGTACTCTGTGGGGTCCAGTGGAAGCATCCTATTTACCTGGAGTCAAGTCTGCACAAGTTGCCAAATTAATTGCACTGACAAGAGCCTGCAAATTTGGGAAACATTTTAGAGTAATCATATACACTGACAGTCAGTATGGTTATGGGGTTGTGCATGACTTTGGCCAACTTTGGATGCAAAGGGAGTTTCTGACTTCTTCGGGTAATCCTATTAAGAATTGACATTATGTAAAAGACTTACTAGAAGCAATTCAATTACCAAAAGAAGTGGCTGTGGTCAAGTGTGCTGCTCACCAATCTGGAAATGACAAAGTGACAGCAGGAAACCAATATCCTGACCAACTAGCCCAGCATTGTGCCAAACAAAAGATGGCAATAAATACAAAAAATGATGCACATGGAAACTGCTGCCAACTTATGTTGCTTGGAAGAGTGAAAACATATTGTTTACCTTGATGGGAGACCTGTGTTACCAGAATGTATGCTTGCTCCTATGGCTAGGATGTATCATGGAAGTACACACTCACGTGACATGACGTACTTACTGCTTGGTGGGAAATTCTTGCTTCTGCGCACTAGAACTAAGATGGCTACTCTGTGATTTCACATGCTAACGCTTGCAATATTGCTTTTACTAAGTTGTTTGTTCTCCATAACGCTAATGCTTTAGTTAAAATAAAGTAATGGGAATAGAGTAGAGATAAGTGGTATACAGTGCATTCATTTATTTCTTGTTCTAAAACTGTTTCTTTTTCTACTTTTACATGTATCGTATTTTGGGCCTGACATGTTCTTCTGAACTCCATCTTTGGAGGTACTGCGCCTGTGCAGAGAAGCTCAAATTCCGAAACACTGGCATTGAAATTCTGCAAAGTCTTGTCTTGCTAGAAGATGTTCCTGGCAACTCGACCTCCTGACCCTCTAAGAGGATGTCAAATTATACTTTGTGTTTGTTATTGAAACATTCATTGCCGGGTGGAATAAAAGTGCATGGGAAAATAAAATATTGGGCGGGAGCATACATCTGAATATTGAAGAGCATGACCTCATAACTGGTATGGTGTGATGACCTCTCCTCGTCTTTTGACCAATCAAATTGAGGGAATTAACACATTTGCAACATTGGGGGGTGGTACACTGCGCTGGAAAATGGTATAACTAATGTAGGCCTAGCTAGTTAGATTGTCCGACTTGTCCGAATAGCTGACCTGTCACTGACCCAACGCACTCAATAGGCGATCGAGAGCAGAGGTGCACTCTGTCAGAAGATTCGATGACCCAAATGGGGTTCTGGGAAGGAGTACTATAACCCAATCAGGGTCCGACTGTTAGCTGCAGAGAGGGGTGTGATGCAGGCGTTGCACTTTAGTTGTGGGTGCCGGTCCTGACCCGTGGTAGTCCTGTTCGGATCCAATTTGGTCCGTACTTATCCTGATTCTGGTCTGCACCTGTTCTATCCTGCTGGCACCTGCATTATCGGGGGTCCTATTCTTTATCCAAGCCCGTGCCCAGGGTTGGTCTTCACACCATTCTAGGTAAATATAAAAGTCGTAAGGGTATGTTATTGTGCTGTTTCCCTTTTTACCCTTCCTATATTTCAATACTTAAAGAACGTTTCGTGATACTCTCACATCATCTTGCTTTGATATTATTCTTGATTGATCAAGCCTTGACTAATTTAGGGTCCGTCCGCGACCCCTGAGGAGGAGGGAACGTCCGCAGGGGCTGCGGCGTTCCCTCCGAGCAGTTTAGGATGTGACCGCCAGGGTGGCGGTCACATCCTCTATCTTTAACATTGCGGCGGGTACAGCTTCAAGCTGCACCCGCCGCAAGGTTAAAAATGCATGCATCGCATTTGCATGCACAAAGAGGCAGGCACCGCGCAGTGCCTGCTGCTTTGTGCAGGCAAATACAGGGGGGTACCATAGGTACCCCCCATGTGCACCCCCCACCCCCCCTTCACCCAGGGGGCCCATTGCGGGCTCCCGAAGTGAAAGTCTGTATGCTTTTCCACGGCGGAAAAGCTGCCGCGGAAAAGCATGTCTTTCCCACCATCCTAATATTCCTGGCGGTGTCTGATAGACACCGCCAGCCATGTTAGAGCTTTTCCACCGCGGTCGGAAGGCGAACGCGGCGGAAAAGCTGCGGACGGTCTTCCTGACCCCCCAGCCATCCTAATCTGGCGAGGGGTCTTTGAAGGGTCCGCAGCGGTTTTTCCGCATCCTTCGGGCCGACGGACACTTCAGCCGGCCCGGAGGATGCGGAAAAACCGCAATCCTAATCGGTCCCTTAGTATGGACATTGACATTTAAAACATTATTTAGATAAAGCGTTAAAATCTTTCCCGAGTCTGTGGTTATTTTATGAGTGCAAATGTTTATCTACTACCTATTTTCTTGCTAACTCCCTTTAACCCTTAGGACTCTAGGTACCGGTGACTAGGATTGGTAAGTCAAGGTATAGGTCCTAAAAGAAAAAAGTAATATTGCTGGTTCGACGTAGGTTTACCTGTTCAAAGTGTGTATGTGTTTATGGGCCCAGGTGAGTATGGTAAAATTCTGGGCAAGTGAGCTCTATCAGCTGCACCTAGCGTCCTGTATAGAAAACATACATGTGAGATATGCAAGGGACTACTAACTTGTTGGTTTTGAAAAAATGCATATGTTCCATTGTTGCTTCAGACTGCAACTAAACAGAAGAACACCCCTGAGTAGTGGCCAATTGCACCACTCTACTAGCCAGAGCTCGGGAGGGTAAACTAGCCTTTGAGGCTGCCTCTAATGTTAGTATTGGAGACAAAATTATTATCTTTAAGCTTGTGCTGTGAGATTATCTTCGACCATACTACTTTTGAGAGCTGTGACAAAGCAAAGCAGTCTTCTACTGGCAAATATAAATGTGAATTTTAGTGGCCTGATCCTCGTTATACACAATATATATGAAGGCTGACAATTTGGAAGTACTAAGATGACCAGATTGCTCCTCTTTTTACATTTTGCAATTATGCAAAAACAGCCACATCCTTTTGTAGTTTTCTTAATATAGCAGCATTAGATTCTGTCCAGTTGTTCCCTGTGACTACCCGATACAATAGGACAGCCTTTTGGGCATAGGGCAGAAGATATGTGTGACCAAAATTCAAGATTCCCATTAGTGCTTGGAATGTTCCAAGAGTGTTGGGGGCACACATGTACCACAGTACTTTCGGAACTTTATTTAAAATTTAAAATGTTAAGCAGGTGGCAGATCCTTCTATTACCTTGCAGACAAGACCTTAAGCAAACTCCCCCCCCCTGCATCCGATGAAGCCTGACACTGCACCAGTTCAGAATACCTCAAGACCTGGCTCTTCAAATGCTGCTTGCACCGCCACTCCCCCCAGTGCCTTGAGACAAACCCCTGATTGATTGATTGATTGTATTAATATCTCTGGTTCTACTCAGGGGATTTTTGTCATTTTGGTGTCATTTTGTCACTAAAACGTATTAAACATGTTTAAATTGGTTTGTGATTTTTATTTTGTTGTGTTTTGACTTCATTACTGTGTTGGTACTGCATAAATACTTTACTCTTTGCCTGTTAGGTAAGCCTGTCTGCTCTATGCATAGATACCAGGGATTTGACCGCAGGTTGATTTAATGACTTTAGTGGCTCACCCTTAAAAACACTCTGATTATTACTTGAGCCGGGTGGTAATCCCCCACCTATTGGTCTAATGTCTTACAGCAGGTCGAAAGGCAATGAAATTACAGCTCAAAAACATAGCAGTACCAATTTTGCTGAACCCTTACAAGTTCCGTCCCAGCCGTCTCAACTCCACCACTAGCAACACTCTGCACACTGGGTGGCAGATGCCACAGAAACAAATGTAGGACCACTATATGATCAAAGGTATTGGTACTCACAATTTTAGTGTAACTACCTCTAATGCTTATTGAGCTTAACACATACCAGTTGGACTGGGGGCACTTTTGAGCCCTTGCAGAGCATTTTAAAATATTATTTTCCCGATGTCGTTACTGTGGGACCTCAGGAGACTAGGAATACATGTTGGGTACCACTGTTGTGAAACTCCAACATTTTAGGGGTCACATCATGTAAAATCCATTAGTTCTCGGAGGCCTTGTCTGTATTCACAAAGAAAAGGAAAATGTACAGGTAATACTCACTTCTTCGCCTGATTTGGGCTTAAAACTCAAAGCTCTTAGTAAGCTTGTTTGAAGTAATTCTATATCTATATCAGCACCATAATTAATAATGACCTGATTACCTTGAAGAAAGCTGATAAACATGTAGAGTGGATCTGCATGTGGAAACTTAAATATATACAGTACTTTATTCTCATACAATATCATTTACAAATGAGCTACGAAGGAGACTAAATCCTTATAATATTCTCTTAGAATATCCCAGGCAACAATAAACAGAACTCCTAAATGAACTCACCTCAAAGTGTTCAGGCTTTGTCACATCTCCCTGTTCACAAAATTCTTGCCACAAAATAACATAATTTTTACACATAAAATAGTAGACATTAGAGACTCTACTGTTAAATGATCCTGCACTTATGCCCTATCTACCCTTTCAACTCAACCATCTGAGACCTTGTGGTTATCTTTCTTACGACTAGACCTACCTGCTGTTCTTAAACTTATAGCAAGATGTAGACCGGACTCACCATTAGACACCATCCCAGTCAAATTGCCACCTTTAGAATAGGATCCTCACAACCTGTGCATTCCCCTCATTATGTCCCTCTGCCCAAACTCTCATCATCTTCACTACTAAGAGACCTTCTGGTGTGCTTGCGAAAACATAAATACAATCCAAGAGAAAGGCATAGGAGGATGTTCTAAGTCTCACAGAGAGATCAGAGAATATTTTACTCTTGCAGAGTATAGATAACAAACACCACACTCAATCACCACAATCAGCATACACACAAACATTGGCATTCTCTCAAAATTAGTATTTATTTTGTGCTAATCTGATGTAAATCAGGTGAATAAAAATGATCATAAATGATTCATCAATAATGAATATTATTAGAGTGAATAAAATATAGACCCCAAACATTGTTCATCACACAACCCTGCTCAGTTACGTTAGAAACACCCTATTTGCTTTATGGCATCATATCATTCCATTTGGTGTCTCTTATTTACAAGCCCCTTGCACCGCCGGTGCGTCACTTTTAACATGGGAAAAAAGGGATGTACCTGCAGCACAAGGGGCTTGTAAATAATCCCCCTGTTATTTTCAACAAAACCACTTTATTCCCTCCCGCTATTTACCATTGGCTCCCTCCTCCGTCGCTCTTCTTCGCAGCCTCCTAAGTTGTTCCTGCAGCAGATACAATACTTCCGGTCAATGCTAAGGAGCCCTGGCCAAGCATGGTCTCCTTATGCTTCCTTTCTTCATCTTTTGTTTATCAGAACTTTTTTTTTTTAAACGTTGCTTTCAGTCCCAGACCCTTGCTGTTTCCGCCTTTCGACCACCCTCTGACAGAAGCGCAGCATTTCCAATGTAAATGCTACTGTGCTGGACACCAGTTTGTTGTAATTTACCTGTGCCGCTTTTTAGGTCTCGGCTGGCGTTATTAGCGCAAATGCACTGCTTCGCCATGCAAGGCTTTTGGAATCGATGCGGTTTGCGAAATTCACTTTCGGTTCAGACCGTCATTTTCATTGGTGTGCGTCATTTGACATCACCAATTATGCTAATAATGTCGAGTACCTCCTGGTTACCACACTGTCCGCGTTAGGCCCCGCCCACTGGGATTTGATCTTTATGGGGGCAGATTGACACTCTTTCCTTTAAAGGACAGTGTTGGACTTGGGCCTTAGGGCAGGTTCACCCCTAATCTTTTTGCTTTTATTTGTGACCCTGTGTAGTGATTTTTGGGTCTCTGCGCACTTTTCCCCTGTGTCCCAGAGTGAAAGTGCGTGCGTGTAGTATGGCTGGCCTGCCCTCCCATAGGAATGCATGGGGAATGTGTGTGTCCCTGGTAGTTCCTGATGTGTGGGGAGTGCAGGCACGAGTTTGGTATGTGTGAACTCGTGAGAGCGAATGCTGCAAGATGGTGTCTGCGGCATGTATGTGTCTAGAAGGGAAGTGCTACTTCTGGACATTGATGTATGTGTGCAGTGAGGGTGCTGGAGCGTGATTGGCTAGAGCTGGCTGGCATGCCAGGCTCCAGGAAGTCTGGATGGGTCTGCCTGGTGGTGAGTGTGAGATCAGCATGAGTGATGTGTGGGAGGAGTAGATCTGTGTCCTGGATGGGCTGGGTTTTTCCCCACACAATGCTGGCTCCGCCCCCCTGTGGTTTGTCTAACGACCCAAGCCTCCCCAGTGAATGAAAGGGGTGGTTGGGCCATCAAGGGTACTCCCAAGCCAGCTGCAACTGGTTTCCCCCACCCTGCACCTCCAAACAAAGGATTTTATGGTATAAAAATGGGGCTGTGTCCCCACAGAGGTTGTTCTACTTTTGGATCCTTGCCAGAGGGGGCTGTTGCTGCTGCTGGGGCCAGGAGGACCGCCACTTGGCTTGTCTCCCTGCCTGGAGACCCAGTGTGCTGGCTCTGGCCCTGCCTTGCCCCTCTGCCTACCTCCAGACCCTGCTGGAGCTTTGCTGTGCCTGGAGGCACTCTGATTTTGATTTATAGCGCTAGGCGCGCTTTTATTTCCTTGAAGCGCTGAGCGCGCTTCTCCTTTGCTCCCAGAGCGCTTGGGAGCGCTTTATTGACATTGCCGGTGCCCACCCGGCATTGGAGCCGATTTGCCGATTTTTGGCGAGCGAGTGCCCACCTCGCTTTCTATTTTAATTAGAGGCCGGTGCCCACCCGGCATTGCCCTGTTGAGATTTTATTAATTAAATCCGGTGCCCACCCGGCATTGCCCAGGAGATCACCGCCGCAGCCTGGGAGCACTGTAAATCGTTGCCGAGCCGCTGCCTACCGCGACCCGGAAGTCCCGCCTCCTGAGCCCCCAGGGCCGCGCTGCCATTGGCGGCCCCAGCGGAAGTCAGGCAGAGTACGGCGAGACAAGGCCAGGCGGGAGACGGAGCAAGCAGCCGGCCGTGCCGCGAGGCTCCCCGTGGGGAGAGGAGCCCTGCGCTGCTAGGAGGCTCCCCGTGTGAAGAGGAGCCCCGCCCGCCACGAGACACCCGGTGAGTGACGAGGAGGGAGAGGGGCCGCGGGACACATTGCCGGTGTCCGCCCCTCCCCCGTAGCGCGATCTCGCGCGCACTGTTGTGTGGAGCCTCGATAGGCTCCTGGGGGCATTACCTGTTTTTGAGTCCCCCGTGAGGGACTCCACCGTAGCCCAAATTTGTGATTAGGAGCCCCGAGGCTCCTGGGGCCAATTTGTATATTTCGAGCCCGAGTGGCTCAGGGCATTCCTTACTTCGAGCCTTGCGAGGCTCACAGCGCAATTGTATTCACGAGCCCCGAGGCTTGAGGGGGCAGTTGGTTTACGAGCCCTGAGAGGCTCCTCGCCCATATTGATTTAGAGCCCTGAGAGAGGCTCTGGGGGCAATTCATTATTTTGAGAGCGCTGAAGCTCTAGATTGCGCATTTGCTTTGCGAGCCCCTGAGAGGCTCCTTGTTCACCTTTGTTCTTGAGCCCACGAGGCTCCAACGTTGTGCATCTGTATTTACAACTGTCCAGCACTTAGTGGACAGTTGCTACGTTTAGGCTTTGTGTGCTGTGCTGCCTGCGCAGATTCCCTGACATTGAGACTCAGGGCATTTCCAGCCCTTGCGAGGCCAGTTGGCCTGGGGGACAATTCTAGTGTTGTGCCATGTGCACCCTGCGCAATTTATGATTTACTGCTTATTTGATTTCTGCGCAAATATTCTACCTGCACCTCTGAATGTGTTTTAATGTTTCATGTGCAATTGTTTGTTTTATCACCTTTGCTAAAAGTGACCTGCTTAGGTGGTTCTTTATGTTTTTATTCCCCTTTGCTAAAAGTGACCTGCTTAGAGGAATGTTTGTTTTTACCTTTGCTAAAAGTGACCTGCTTAGGTAATTGTTTATGTTTTATCCCCTTTGCTAAAAGTGACCTGCTTAGAGGATTGTTGGTGTCATTACCTTCGCTAAAAGTGACCTGCTTAGGTAATGCCTTGTGCTTTTATTTCCCTTTGCTAAAAGTGACCTGCTTAGAGGAATGTTGATGTTTTATTGCCTTTGCTAAATATGACTTGCTTAGGTGATTATTTTAGGTTTCCTTCCCTTTGCTAAATGTGACTTGCTTAGGTGATAGGTTTTCCTTCCATAGGTCCTGATGATAAGGTCCTAGTTACCTGCGTGATTTCCCTATAGTGTTTAGGGTGGCGTAGGAGGTATTTTCCCTTTACCAGTAGTTACTGGTTGTATGCTACATTTTCTATTTCTGTGTTACAGTCATTATATGTTGATGTGCTAAAGTGTTATACCTACAAGTATTATTTCTAACAAGTGCATACCCCTGACAGTGGCCCAGGTGGCCGTGTCCTGTACATAATCCCTTGTAAATCTTGCCCGTGCCTGTTGGCACATTGTAAAGTTGTGTGTTATCTAATGTGTTTTTATTGTAATACAAAGGCTATTTTTGATATAACCTTGTGTGGAGTTTCCTTTGTGGTGGGCCTAGGGTGTTGTCGTTGGGGTGCGCGCGCAAACGCTTTACACATCGCCTCCGAGATTAGCCTTGCTGCTCGCGCCACGTTACCTAGAGGGTGAGCGGGGGTTATCTTGGTGTGTGACTCCCTTGCCCTGACTTAGAAATGGTGATCCCTGACTGACCTTGGCGCAAGCCTTGGCCAGCCAGAGGTCCCGTTTCTAACATTGGTGGCTAGCGGTGCGAATTGGACTTGCGTTTGCGCTGTACCACAGTGGCAACAGGCCACACTACAAAACTCTGCAATTTTAGATAAACACATTTTGGGGATTATTGTTTTTTAGGGAAGTTCAGTTTTGCTTCTCCTGAAAGGTGTCATTTTGTAATTTCTGTTCAGTACATTTGTTCCCCGCCCTGCTTCCAGAGTTTGGTACCTGTGTCACTTGTGGTCAGGTTGAGAAAATCAGGGGTGGTAGAAACTGCCTTACCAGTCCGAGGGGAGGGTGTGTGTGAATGAGTGGTGTGTTACACTGGACAGTGGAGTGCAAGTTCTCTGAGATAGGAATCTTGCTGAATTTTGTAATTGTGTACTCCTGTGTAAGCTCAGACCCCCAGGTTCCCTGTGTCAAACTCTTCTTGAGAACGTTCGCCAAAATGGAGCCTGTTTTTGATCTCTGTTGTCTTTTTAGGTACAGTAGGTCAGAGCTGGTCAGATTCTGTGAAGATGGAGGCATGGAGGTGAGTGAGTCGGATACTCAGTCCCAGCTTAGGGACAGCCTGATCCAATGGCAAAAGGGTCAGTGGGATCTTGAGTACAGTGAGAGAGAGAGGGCCCGGGCCGCACGCCAAGAGGGTGGTGAGTCTGTGGGGAGCCCTGAAGATTCTGATGAAGAATGTGAGTTGTATGATGATGACAGTGGATGGATATCAGCAGATACTGAGGACCCCATAGATAGGAAGTCCCTTGCTGGGTCCAGTGTCAGTGCCCCATTCCTTGTCCTGTCCCCAGAGGAGTGGTTGGATAGGAGGGAAGAGCGGGAGCATCAGCTAGCGATGGAACAGCTCAGGTTGGAGCACGCCAAGCTAGAGGCTGAAAGGGCCTTGTGCAGGGAGAAGGTAGCCTTAGAGGATAGGTTATCCCCTGATTGCAGTTGTGGTTTTCTGGATTCCCCAGGGAGGGTTGAATCCAGTGGTGGCAGCTATTTGAGTATTAGTGTGGACAGTCCCACTCCCAGTTCCCCGAGTATGTTGCCTGCTTCCCCCGCAGAAGAGTTTGGGTTGAAGTTCAGGAGACTTAGGAAACAGCCTCATCAGTCTTGCGAAGACTTTGAGGACGAATGTTGTGGAGCACTGTTTGATTGGGAAGAGGCTCACGTGAACAACAAGTCTGGCAGTTTATTTAGCATGGTTGTCACAGAGCACCTGCTCAGTTATTGTTCACCCGGGTTGCGCCAGCACCTGTTGAAGTTTGGATCGTTTATTGCATGTGAGCTTGCAGCGGAAGCAGAACGCTGGGACAGTGCGAGAGGTTCTTTCGAGTCACTAGTGAGTGATTCCAACAATAGTGGGTCAGGTGTCTTCCAGCCCAGTGTGGTGGAGGAGGATGAGAGTAGCCCAGCTAGGTCCCTGGTTAGTGAGGAGGGTGTAGGGGCTGACTGCCTGTCTCAGTGGAGCGGGAGTGAGTGTGTGACCGAGAGTCCCCAGACGCCCGAAGCCCTGTCACAGAGCCTGGATGGTTTCTTTAGGGAACACCAGGAAGGGAACCTAGACTTGCCTGTTAGTTCACTTGAGGGAGATCTCCTAGTGTGTAGAGGACCTGGAGCATCTGTAAGCGGAGCTTCTATGGTTCTAGAGTCTGGCAGTACCGCTCCGGTAGGGAGGGTACAGGAGTCCAGCGAAAAGAGTGATAGGGGAATAGTATGTGAGTCCCCTGAAGTCCTGGAGTGCCAGGCATTGGTTCCGCCAAAGGTTTTAGACCAGAGGTTGGAAGGCCAGGTTCAGGATCCGCCTGACCTGAAGGGTGGGACTACTGTAATCAGTGTCCTGACCAGTTCTTTTTCCAGAGGTACCGCCCCGGTTGGGAGGGAGTAGGACTCTGGAAGGGGGTGCAGAGGGTGGGAGAGCCCACCTCTGACCCCGGTGCAACCTGAGGGGTTAAACCCTAGGTTGGGAGAATGTTGTTTAGAGGGAACCCCTCGCAGGAGGAGGAGGAACCCTAGAAGAAGAGGTAAGGGGAGGAGAGCCTTCCCTGAGACTCCTGGTCTGCCTGAGGTTGTAGACCCTAGGTTGGAGAACCAGTGGCAGTCTAGCCCTGTCTTGCAGACAGGAAGGGTGGAGAATGGCTATTATGTGCCAGGGGTTACTACCCCCCACTTTGTGAGTAGGCAGGATCCAGTGGTACCTGGATGGCCTAGGGCCTGGTCCTCGCCGAGGGCAGCTGGAGAGTACCAGTGGGGTAGCCCAGTTAGTCCCTACAGTAGTTTTAGAAGGAACCCTAGGGGTTCACCGTGGCGTAAAACAGGAGGGTGTCCCTGCAGTTGTGGGCCCGCGTCCTTGTTTTATCGCCCCAAGCAGGGAAGTCCATCACGGTGGTGATCGGTCTGCCCTGCGTTTTGGCTGGAAGGGGGTCGTGTTGGACTTGGGCCTCAGGGCAGGTTCACCCCTAATCTTTTTGCTTTTATTTGTGACCCTGTGCAGTGATTTTTGGGTCTCTGCGCACTTTTTCCCTGTGTCCCAGAGTGAAAGTGCGTGCGTGTAGTATGGCTGGCCTGCCCTCCCATAGGAATGCATGGGGAATGTGTGTGTCCCTGGTAGTTCCTGATGTGTGGGGAGTGCAGGCACGAGTTTGGTATGTGTGAACTCGTGAGAGCGAATGCTGCAAGATGGTGTCTGCGGCATGTATGTGTCTAGAAGGGAAGTGCTACTTCTGGACATTGATGTATGTGTGCAGTGAGGGTGCTGGAGCGTGATTGGCTGGAGCAGGCTGGCATGCCAGGCTCCAGGAAGTCTGGATGGGTCTGCCTGGTGGTGAGTGTGAGATCAGCATGAGTGATGTGTGGGAGGAGTAGATCTGTGTCCTGGATGGGCTGGGTTTTTCCCCACACAATGCTGGCTCCGCCCCCCTGTGGTTTATCTAACGACCCAAGCCTCCCCAGTGAATGAAAGGGGTGGTGGGGCCATCAAGGGTACTCCCAAGCCAGCTGCAACTGGTTTCCCCCACCCTGCACCTCCAAACAAAGGATTTTATGGTATAAAAATGGGGCTGTGTCCCCACAGAGGTTGTTCTACTTTTGGATCCTTGCCAGAGGGGGCTGTTGCTGCTGCTGGGGCCAGGAGGACCGCCACTTGGCTTGTCTCCCTGCCTGGAGACCCAGTGTGCTGGCTCTGGCCCTGCCTTGCCCCTCTGCCTGCCTCCAGACCCTGCTGGAGCTTTGCTGTGCCTGGAGGCACTCTGATTTTGATTTATAGCGCTAGGCGCGCTTTTATTTC
Organism: Lissotriton helveticus; assembly: GCF_964261635.1. Classification (NCBI taxonomy): domain Eukaryota; kingdom Metazoa; phylum Chordata; class Amphibia; order Caudata; family Salamandridae; genus Lissotriton; species Lissotriton helveticus. The sequence goes on from NC_136065.1 coordinate 1,716,576,104, forward strand.
CTTGAAGCTCTGTGCGCGCTTCTCCTTTGCTCCCAGAGCGCTTGGGAGCGCTTTATTGACATTGCCGGTGCCCACCCGGCATTGGAGCCGATTTGCCGATTTTTGGCGAGCGAGTGCCCTCCTCGCTTTCTATTTTAATTAGAGGCCGGTGCCCACCCGGCATTGCCCCGTTGAGATTTTATTAATTAAATCCGGTGCCCACCCGGCATTGCCCAGGAGATCACCGCCGCAGCCCGGGAGCACTGTAAATCATTGCCGGGCCGCTGCCTACCGCGACCCGGAAGTCCCGCCTCCTGAGCCCCCAGGGCCGCACTGCCATTGGCGGCCCCAGCGGAAGTCAGGCAGAGTACGGCGAGACAAGGCCAGGCGGGAGACGGAGCAAGCAGCCGGCCGTGTCCGCGAGGCTCCCCGTGGGGAGAGGAGCCCCGCGCTGCTAGGAGGCTCCCCGTGTGAAGAGGAGCCCCGCCCGCCACGAGACTCCCGGTGAGTGCCGAGGAGGGAGAGCGGCCGCGGAACACATTGCCGGTGTCCGCCCCTCCCCCGTAGCGCGATCTCACGCGCACTGTTGTGTGGAGCCTCGATAGGCTCCTGGGGGCATTACCTGCTTTTGAGTCCCCCGTGAGGGACTCCACCGTAGCCCAAATTTGTGATTAGGAGCCCCGAGGCTCCTGGGGCCAATTTGTATATTTCGAGCCCGAGTGGCTCAGGGCATTCCTTACTTCGAGCCTTGCGAGGCTCACAGCGCAATTGTATTCACGAGCCCCGAGGCTCGAGGGGGCAGTTGGTTTACGAGCCCTGAGAGGCTCCTCGCCCATATTGATTTAGAGCCCTGAGAGAGGCTCTGGGGGCAATTCATTATTTTGAGAGCGCTGAAGCTCTAGATTGCGCATTTGCTTTGCGAGCCCCTGAGAGGCTCCTTGTTCACCTTTGTTCTTGAGCCCACGAGGCTCCAACGTTGTGCATCTGTATTTACAACTGTCCAGCACTTAGTGGACAGTTGCTACGTTTAGGCTTTGTGTGCTGTGCTGCCTGCGCAGATTCCCTGACATTGAGACTCAGGGCATTTCCAGCCCTTGCGAGGCCTGGGGGACAATTCTAGTGTTGTGCCATGTGCACCCTGCGCAATTTATGATTTACTGCTTATTTGATTTCTGTGCAAATATTCTACCTGCACCTCTGAATGTGTTTTAATGTTTCATGTGCAATTGTTTGTTTTATCACCTTTGCTAAAAGTGACCTGCTTAGGTGGTTCTTTATGTTTTTATTCCCCTTTGCTAAAAGTGACCTGCTTAGAGGAATGTTTGTTTTTACCTTTGCTAAAAGTGACCTGCTTAGGTAATTGTTTATGTTTTATCCCCTTTGCTAAAAGTGACCTGCTTAGAGGATTGTTGGTGTCATTACCTTCGCTAAAAGTGACCTGCTTAGGTAATGCCTTGTGCTTTTATTTCCCTTTGCTAAAAGTGACCTGCTTAGAGGAATGTTGATGTTTTATTGCCTTTGCTAAATATGACTTGCTTAGGTGATTATTTTAGGTTTCCTTCCCTTTGCTAAATGTGACTTGCTTAGGTGATAGGTTTTCCTTCCATAGGTCCTGATGATAAGGTCCTAGTTACCTGCGTGATTTCCCTATAGTGTTTAGGGTAGCGTAGGAGGTATTTTCCCTTTACCAGTAGTTACTGGTTGTATGCTACATTTTCTATTTCTGTGTTACAGTCATTATATGTTGATGTGCTAAAGTGTTATACCTACAAGTATTATTTCTAACAAGTGCATACCCCTGACAGTAGCCCAGGTGGCCGTGTCCTGTACATAATCCCTTGTAAATCTTGCCCGAACCTGTTGGCACATTGTAAAGTTGTGTGTTATCTAATGTGTTTTATTGTAATACAAAGGCTATTTTTGATATAACCTTGTGTGGAGTTTCCTTTGTGGTGGGCCTAGGGTGTTGTCGCTGGGGTGCGCGCGCAAACGCTTTACACATCGCCTCCGAGATTAGCCTTGCTGCTCGCGCCACGTTACCTATAGGGTGAGCGGGGGTTATCTTGGTGTGTGACTCCCTTGCCCTGACCTTGGAAATGGTGGTCCCTGACTGACCTTGGCGCAAGCCTTGGCCAGCCGGGGGTCCCGTTTCTAACAGACAGTAAGTACTTTGTTTTTAATTTGCAGCGCCATCCACACGCTTGTTTTCTCTGTCTGTCTCTTGCTTTCTCTTTATTTCATCTAGGCCACCTTGCCTCCATTCTCTCTCCCTTTCCGCAGTGTTTAATTAATTTTGCTGTCTCCATTCCCATTCTTATTTACTGCTCGGCGACTATCTAATTTTTTTTCTTCCTTTCTGTATTTCATTTTTTTCTGCTCTCCACCTGCCCCATACCTTCTGTCTCTCCTCCTCTGCTCATTTCTTCTTCTTCTCTGAATACGTCTTTGCATCTCCCTGCCTATTCACTTCCCTCCTGATTTCTCGCCCACTGTCTCTTCTTCTGATCCCGTCTCTCCCTCCTCATGCTGTTCTCCGCATTCCCTCCTTCAATTAATTGTATTGCTCTGTGCGTTTCTTCCCCTCCTTTAAAACAATCCTGCACTAGGCAAATGAGGGCAGGATGTGTATTTTAAAGTGTGCGTTGCCAATCAATCAATCAATCAATCAAACATTTGTAGAGCACGCTACATACTCGTGAGGGTCTCAAGGCGCTTAGGGGTGGGGGGGCTGCTGCTACTCGAAGAGCCAGGTCTTGAGCAGTCGTCTGAAGGTCAGCAGGTCCTGGGTCTGTTGTAGGTTGGTAGGGAGAGTGTTCCAGGTCTTGGCGGCGAGGTAGGAGAAGGATCTGCCGCCGGCGGTGGTTTTCCGGATGCGTGGAAACGGGAGACAGACCACGGCTGATCTGGGCACAGGCTCGAGCCCCAGTCAGGACGGCAGCAGCGTGGGAGAGTGCTCCCAGGTGGTGCTGCTGAGGCGGCAGGGGGTGACCCGGCCCTGGAGCAGGGTCAAAGGTCACCCTGCACACACCGTTTTAATCAAAATGCAGTAGAACACAGAAAAAATGTAATTGTACGTCGTGGACAAGGGTAGGTAGGTAGGTACCTCCAGATTTGTTACTACTAAACGGAATAATTACCATCCCCTGTTCATTGCTCACAATATCAGTAAAACTGTTTGTAAAGTTTGAAGAAAGGGCACATTACCCCTTCCTTGAATTCTGCAAGTTAAATAAAGGGAAATTGCAGTACTTTGTAACTCAAGATGAAAAGCTCCTCTAGAAAACTACTGCCTTAATTAGGTCAATAGAGCTGTGAGGAGATGTGTTGGTGAGTCGCACATTTTCACTTTGTCATTCTTCCGTGAGGAGGAAGACCAGGCCACTTAGCACCGGGACCCTGTCTCACACACGAAATATCTGCGGCAGATCACTGTTCAAAAAATGATCCTAATCTGCTGTGTTTTATGTGCTTCAGTGACTATCGTACTGGGTACATTATATGTCTGCTCTCTGCTTTTGTTCATCCCTTTCCACCTCACGACGTTTGCTTTGCTTTCGGTTAGACTTAGAAATGCATTCTGTTCGGCCTTGCGGTGTAAATTGCTGACCATAAGAGTTTTAATCTTATCTTCTCCTCTGATAAAATGTTGAAATCCTGGGCAAATCACTGCACCTCCAAATGCCAGTGGGCATTATTTCAAGCAGCCATTAAAATATAAGACGCTTAGAAGCTGCAAGATTTAGGGGAGATGTAAATTGGACAAATCTGCAAATGCAGCTTTCTGCTCTACGGCCCTGGTGTAAGTTAGTGAGAAACATAAAAGATGCAAGGGTGGTACAATATGACCAATAGCAAGCAGTACGGATGATTCCCAATGAGCTCTTGGCAAGTCCCAAAGCCACCACAAACATTGTAAATCAGAGGGAGCTCAGGGGGCTACTGTTCCGGGTAAAAGGTCATACGTAAAATGGCCCAGTCTCCCTTCATGTGTTCTTACTGAAGGCGACCTGCGTTGCTGGATGTCTCGTGGTGAGAGTATTAGGACCTGGATCCCCCAGCATGCTCCCCGCTCCGTCCTGATAACGTGACAACCCACATTAAAATCATAGACAGAGATTTTCGTGGGTGTAAAAACGGCCATGTTTAATATTTGACATTTCATAAACATGACAAGGCATTTCAAATTCATTATTTACAGTTATCAACACAACTTTATTATTGACTTTCCAGATCTTCTTGGGCAAGACTCTAATCCTCCAGCACTAAGGAGCCTTCCATCTCGCATCTTCCGTGCAGAGCATCCACGCAAGATGCAACCCACCTGCGCACATGAGGAGTGGGCCCCCAAACCTCTGATCCTTGTCCGCCCTCTCCAGGGGCCCACTCTCAGACCACCAGGCTGACCAGGGACCCAGGAGGCTCGTAACCTGTCACCCTAGCCTCCCCAGCCGGTGTCATATTTTACAGCGGAGAGCTTACCGTCTCCCCCCCTCAGTGCTGGACTAGGGAGTACGCAAGGCGGCTCCCGTCCATTCCGTCAGTCAATTTTACTGTTCCAAGGTCTTTCTACCGCAACACGCCGCTCGATCCTACTGAGCTAAAGAGACAGGTGGGTGGAAGTTAAACTAAACAAGGAGGGAAGAGGGGAACGCTCCTGGGAGCCCGCAACCGGTCCGGTGCCGCAGAGGAAGAAGAGACTGGGGTCCCTGCCCCATGAACCTAAATAGGTCCCCAGTCCCCGCCCTCTGCACCACCAGAATTGCGTCACATTATGCCCTGGAAGTACTAAGCGGCCGATCGCCCCTTAGGGCTGACCAGCCGCCCCTAAGACTAGACGAGGTAGGGGGTGGGGGCCAGGGGCCCAGGTCCTAAGTGCACGCTTCTCGATGCACGCACTTGGCATAGGACCTGGATCCCCCAGCATGCTCCCCGCTCCCTCCTGATAACTTGACAACCCACATTAAAATCATCGACAGAGATTTTCGTGGGTGTAAAAACGGACATGTTTAATATTTGACATATCATAAACATGACGATAAATTTCAAATTCATTATTTACAGTTATCAACACAACTTTATTATTGACTTTCCAGATCTTCTTTGGCAAGACTCTAATCCTCCAGCACTAAGGGGCCTTCCATCTCGCATCTTCCATGCAGAGCATCCATGCAAGGTGCAACCCACCTGTGCACATGAGGAGTGGGCCCCAAACCTCTGATCCTTGTCTGCCCTCTCCAGGGGCCCACCCTCAGACCACCAGGCTGACCAGGGACCCAGGAGGCTAGTAACCTGTCGCCCTAGCCTCCCCAGCCGGGGTCATATTTTACAGCGGAGAGCTTACCGTCTCCCCCCCCCCTCAATGCTAGCCTAGGGAGTACGCAAGGCGGATTCCCGTCCATCCCGTCGGCCAATTTTACTGTTCCAAGGTCTTTCAACAGCCACAAAGGTGACCCGGGCCCACAGGTCCGTCACCTTCCCCAACTGCGCTCTGAATGAAAGACCCCAATCGTCCAATCTAGGTATCTGTACCAATGTCCGATAACTGTACTCCATCCCTGTGATAGCTCACCTCACCAGAGACCATTCAGTGTGGAATATGAAACAAGCGGCCCCTCACTGAGCACAACCTGGCCAATTCTCCCTTGAGCCGCATCACAATGTCCGATAACTGCACTCCATCCTCGTGATACGTCACCTCACCTGAAGACCATTCGGGTGGAATGTACCACAAGCAGCCCTTCACTGAGCTCAACCTGGCCAATTCCCCTCACCGAGACATTCCAGGGTCTGGCCCGCCTTCCGGGGCCGCCTGCCTCACCACAGGAAGTCAGTCCCATTCGAGCCTCCCGGCTTCACCACTCGTCGCTGCCATAGTCGCCTCGTAGCGTGATGCACGAACGAGTGCACCAGTACCCATACCACCATTGCGGGCATACTACTGAAGAGGAGAGAAATAGAAAAGTCAAGCACGGTTATTGGCAAATCATCAGCATTCTTGTCCCAACCATTCGGCCGAATGTGTCTCTTATAACCGTCGGACGACCATCGCCAGGCCTTTCCATCGTGCTGTTTGGTAAGCCTGCTTCTGCAGCTAGCGTCGCCGCACCTGTCCTGACCAAGTGGGACGAATATCCTAACGCACCTAGTCCCAGTCCCGCTAATACTAACCAAAACAGCTACATTGGTACTGTACCAAACAGTCGCCAAGCTCCATGTAAAACCCAGGCTCCTGGCCAAGTATGACCGCATTCGGGCCACCAGACAAGCCGCCACGCCTATCGCCTGACCCCGCTGGATTCTAACCCCCTTTCCCTGCCTTTGGTTTCTTCCGGGTCCCCTTCAAGTCCCCTGGAGTTCACTTTGTATCGTTGAATTGGATGCCCCCCGCCTGATCGGATCTGGATGTCCCCGTGATAACCCTGAGTCGGAAAGCCCCAAAAACTAAAGGACAATGAAGCGGCCGTCCCCTTATAGTGTGCAGTCATATGCTGAGCTGCACCTGTAGGAAGGACATCAGGGATGCCGGGCAAGGGTAGAACATCTAAGGGTTCTCGTCAGTCCCGCCAGGGCTCATCCAGCTTGGCCCACCCTGCCAGGCTAATCTGACCACAAGGACCCCCCGGGACACGCTCTCCTGCCAGTGTCGCAAAGAATCGCACTGCTGACACATGAGGCCTATCGTGATGACAATGTCACTGAAATGTTTGGCCTGGGCGCCCTCTGTAACGGAGCAAAGGGGTCACCAAGTTATGCTAGCTTCGGATATTCCCCACCCCATAAAATGTCTACGTAAATGAAGTTCCAGGGTGTAGGGCTGAATTTTTCTCAATTACTGATGGCATTCCCCATTCCGGATTGCATCGGACCCTTATAATCCTCTGCACTTGGCAATTTCACCCATCTCAGGCCAGGGCTGTCTTGTTCCCTCCCCATTGTGTCCCCAAAACATTGCCAGCTGCGTGTCCACTAATCCCTCCTCCTGCTAGGTTGTACTGTGACCCACAATGCCGTCAGACCCAGCCCGAATGCCTCCGCCATGGGGACCAGACAGCCAGGCTCCCCTGGCATTCCTTCAAAACTGTTCAATGCTCCCACAACTTGATTTAAGGACTCCGGGCCTGCCCGCCCAACACCAAAATTAACCCCCCGGCACCAACCCTGGGGTCACAACAAGTTTTAGTGGATCATCCGCTCCAATCAGTGTGTGGCACCGGCATTGCCTCCGCACCACTCCTCCTCTTTCTCATACCCCACCTCTCTTCCTGCACTTGTTGCGCTAAATACCAACGTTCGGAACTTACAGAGTGCCTTTACCATGAGTGCGGGGGTCACACGACTGGGCCACTAGTGCTCATTACAGCACCGAAAACCCATCTAAGGAAAGATATTGGTTCCTTCAAAGAACGTTTAACCTGGCTTAAATGGAGCAGGCACTCTATGTGCACATTAGCTATTTCTGACCTCCAAACTCTGGTTAAACAAGCACTACCCACCAGACAACCATCAAATGTCGGAGCATGTGCCCACTGTCAATTTCATGTTCTGAGCCAATGATTCATTCTCTTGTTAAATCAATTGTTAAGGTACAAGTTAGCTAATCTTTGAGCATGCTTCGACTTAAGGTGTTACTGCCTCTCAAGAAATCGATCTGACCACACAAACCAGGCCAAACATTGCCACCTGTGAGACTTTAAGCCAACTATGCACTGAGCCACTGCTTGGTATCCAAACACAGTACGCTTACTCTTTAGGTCAGGACACAGAGCACCAGGCCTGTACTCTACTTCACAAAGTACACTTACTCTTTATGTCAGGACACTTAGATTCTGGGGGGCGTGGCTTGCGCGCCGCTTCTGCATGGCGGACTGCGCTTGAGCTCCGAGGCAAGTTCTCCCGTCGGGCTGATTTCTCCGTTCCCCGACTGCCCCTGTGAGCGGTAAAGGCAGCCTTCAACAGCGGAATATGAAGGGAGCTGAGTGATGAGGTTTTCCTGCTGTTTTGGACACCGGCTGCATGATTTTTGTCTGACGCTCGTTTTCCTCACGGACGGCCGCCATTTCCTGCCCCTGACGCAGTTGGCATTTTCTCCTCAGGAATGCCGTTTTCGCTACAATGTTGCAGGTCGTGGTGGCTGCCCAGGGAGTTTCTTCTATGATGCCTGCAATTGGTAAAAATGTTTCCTTTTTTATGCTATTTTCTTGCTGCTTGGCTGGGAATTAAGTTGCCTACGCGCTATTTTCTCTCAGTGTAGTTATCTCATTCAGGTGTGGAGCTTTTTCCTGCGAACTCCGTGCTGTGCCCTCCTGAATTAACTGTAGCTCTATCATTCTTTAGCTACCTGTCTGCCCTGCATATAAGTCCGCCGCTATTATCTTATAAGCGCCCATTGAGCTCAGTGTGCTGTATTTCTTATTTTGGGCTGAAGTCTGCGCAGTTTTTGCTTTTCTCTTTCCTTCAAGTGGCTATATATTTTTTCTTTGTGGTTACTCCTTCATGGCTACAAGTATGGGTCGCTCCACGAGTAACAAAGACGCTAAAGATGTTGGCACGTCACTGAAAAGACTTAAGTCGGTGTCTCCTACGCCTGAGTCTGCTCAGTCAGACACTACCTCCACGCTGGACACCATATTAACGCGCCTTAATGAGGTGCATGATATTGCACAGTCAACAAAAACTAATACGGATTTGCTGCAAGTGGAGGTGTCTGCTATCAGGAATGACTTTAAAGCCCTCTCTCTTCGTGTATCTGCCACGGAATTTATTATTTATTTATTTATTTTGTGATTTATAAAGCGCCTGGTGACCCGAGGGCATCCCCGCGCTGTAAGGTTGTGAAATCCAGGAAAGGGAGACCAGGGCCTATTTGGGGAAGAGGAAGGTTTTAAGTTTTTTACGGAAGAGGGTGTAACATGGTTCAAGACGCAACATGCGAGGAAGTGCGTTCCATTTTGAAGAGGCATTTACCGAGAAGCGACGGCCACCGGAGCGCGACTTCTTAAATCTTGGGACTATGGCCAGATGTTCATTGTCAGAGCGAAGGTTTCTAGGGGCTTTGTAGGGGATGACCATGTCTTTGAGGGCGGCAGGTCCGGCCCCATTGATGAGTTTGTGCGTGGTGCACAGGGCCTTGAACTCTATTCGCTGGCGCACAGGGAGCCAGTGCAGAGATTTAAGAGCCGGTTTGGTCGAGGCTCTGGGAGGGAGGTTCAAAATGAGTCTCGCCGCAGCGTTTTGTGCACGTTGGAGTTTGGCCAAGGTGGTTTCAGGAGCGCCGAGGTACGCGGCGTTACCATAGTCAAGCCGCGCTAGTATAAGCCCTTGAACCAAAAGTTTCCTGGAGAGGGGGGGAAGGAGAGGGAGAATCTTGCGAATTGATCGAAGGAGCCCAAAGCAGGTACCAGCGGTCTTGGCTGCCTGGGTCTTCATGGAAAGGTCCTGCTCCAGCCAGAAACCTAGTGTTTTGATTTCTGTCTTGGGTGTGGGGATTTCACCGAAGGCGTCTGGCCAAACTGAAGGAGGAATGGAGGACCATTTATTACCCAGAAGCATGATTTCGGTTTTTGTACCGTTCAGCTTCAGGGAGGATTCGCACATCCAGGTGTGTATATCTTGCAGGCAGTTCAGTAGGATTTCTGGGTGGTTGTCCAGATGGGAAAGAGAAACGACAAGTTGGGTGTCGTCAGCATAGTTTACTATTTTTATCCCGTAGGGGATCACCACATCTTCCAAGGGGGCCATGTAGACATTAAACAGGGTGGGACTAAGCGAGGACCCCTGGGGCACTCCACAAGTAAGAGGGAGGGGGTCTGAGCGAGAGTTGCCGTCCCACACCTGAAATGAGCGACCGGAAAGGAAGGATTCGATCCATGCATGTGCGGTTCCCACAATTCCTGCCCTGGCCAGGCGATGGAGGAGGACACGGTGATCTACCGTGTCGAAAGCGGCACTGAGGTCCAGGAGGATCACTGCCACTGATCCTCCTGAATCCAGGATACATCTTGCCTCCTCGATGACGGAGAGGAGTGCAGTATCTGTGCCTTGGCCCGGCCGGAAGCCTGTTTGGGACTGACGTAAGATTTTATTCGTCTCAAGGAATTGGGAAAGTTGCACGTTGACTAATTTCTCAGCCATCTTGCTGATGCAGGGGAGGAGTGATATGGGTCTGTAATTGGCCATATCGACCGGGTTCAAATGGGGCTTTTTCAGCAGGGCCTTGACGACTGCGCTCTTCCATGTGGAAGGCACTGTGCCATGGGAAAAAGAGATGTTAATGAGGTCCCTGATGGTGGGGGATATGCTGGGAGACACTGTTTTTAAGAATCTGACGGGTGCCGGGTCCAAGGGGGATCCGCTTCTCATTTTGGCCAGCGTGGTGGTGACCTCAACGAGGGAGACTCCTCTGAAGGAGGTCAGCCGCGGGCTGGTAGTGCAGGCGTCTATATCAGCCGGATTGAGGGGGCTGATCAGGGGGAGGGACTCCAGTATCCGCATGATTTTGGAATCAAAGTAGGCGGCTAAGTCCTTGCTTCTATCCGGGTGGGAGGGGGGAGCAGCGGGGGCTGAGGGGATGTTGAGCAGTTCCTTGACTATCAGGTAGGATTCTTTGGCAGAGTTGGCCGCATTTTTTATTCTATTATCATAGAATGTAATCTTGGCTAGTTTTATGGCCGTTTTATAGCGTCTTACCGCGCTGTTGTAGATGTCCTTGTTACTGTGGAGCCAGTCTTTCCTCCACAGTCTCTCAGCCTTTTTACACTCTTTGCGGAGGTCTCGGAGTTCCGAGGTGTACCATAGGGCATTGCCCATTGTCCTATCTTTGATCTCACGATTTTTTATAGGAACGATCCTGTCAAGGGAGGAGGAGATCCAGTCTCTGACTTGGGTGTCAGCCTCGGATGGGTCCGCCACAAGACTCGGTGTAGAGGAGTCCAGAGCATTAGACCAGTCCACGGCAGAGAGTTTGGCCCACGATCTATCTTTGGAAAAGATAGAGGGTTTATGGGGTTTCCTGATAGCCCCAGGAATATGGAATACGACCAGGAAGTGGTCCGTCCATGGGAGCGGTTGGGAGCTAATGAATTGCAGAGAGGGGATGTTCGAGAACACCGGGTCGAGAAGGTGCCCTTTTATATGTGTTGGACCGGTGTTGGCAAGCAGAAGGCCATGAGCCGCCAGGTCACAAATAAGGTCAGCTGCTCCTATATCCAGAGGGTCGTCAAAGTGGATGTTAAGGTCGCCTGTTATTAGGAAGTTCGATGTCAGGTGGGCCGAGGAAGAAACAATTTCCAAGAGGGACGCTGCAAAGGGGGCGAAGTGGCTGGGAGGCCGGTACACCAGGAGGCCTGACAGGGAGCTGGTCGGGGCTAGCTGGATCGTGAAGAGACAGCTCTCTGATTCCCGGGTTGCCATCTCGTTGATGCGACAGGCGAGGTGGTCCCTGTGGATGATAGCTAGACCACCTCCTCTTCCTAAGGGGCGTGGTTGAGACAAGATGAGAAAGCCTGGGGGGAGAGCCAGTACAATGTCGGAATTAGAATGCTCGGTAATCCACGTTTCTGTCAGGAAGAGTATGTCCAAGTTGAGATCGACGATGAGGTGGTTAATAAGCAAGGCATGCTTAGAGAGCGATCTGCAATTGAGTGTCGCAATTTTAAGGACAGAAGGGGGGACCGGGGGTTTAGGAAGGAGTAACTTAGCCGGTTTGCATTTGTTGCAGCTAGAATAGGAGACGTTAGGATCATGCGGGGCAAGGCATAAGCTGTTTTTACTGGGTCTTAGGCTAAGTAGCTCTCTACGTGAGTAGCTTACCTCCGTGCTGAGGGGGACAAGCAAGGAGTCTGGCCCTAGGCCCGGCCGTGCGCGGACGGGCGCAGACGGGCTTGCCCTAGGCGCGCCTTCGGCGCGCAAACGGCGCTCCCGCTGCGCTCGACCGCTGCGCTGGTATGGCCGGCACATTTGTAGTCTCCTGGGGTGGGCGTGGCCTCGCAGTGGGCGTGGCTATCGCCTTTAGGGCGTTCCTGACTAGCGAGGGGTCGCTGTTTCAGGGGGTCGAGGAGGGCGGTGACAGCGCGTTTGAGTCGGCGCTTTAGAGCAAGTGAGCCCAGTGAGTTTAAAAGTTCGAACAGAGAGCAAATAGTGCAGTTATAAAAACATCAACAAACACAGTCCTCCGGCTTCCGCCTCAGAGGATGACACAAACAATAAAAAGCGCTTTCAATCGGCGTTTTTTGTAGTCTCCTGGGGTGGGCGTGGCCTCGCAGTGGGCGTGGCTATCGCCTTTAGGGCGTTCCCGACTAGCGAGGGGTCGCTGTTTCAGGGGGTCGAGGAGGGTGGTGACAGCGCGTTTGAGTCGGCGCTTTAGAGCAAGTGAGCCCAGTGAGTTTAAAAGTTCGAACAGAGAGCAAATAGTGCAGTTATAAAAACATCAACAAACACAGTCCTCCGGCTTCCGCCTCAGAGGATGACACAAACAATAAAAAGCGCTTTCAATCAGCGTTTTTTGTAGTCTCCTGGGGTGGGCGTGGCCTCGCAGTGGGCGTGGCTATCGCCTTTAGGGCGTTCCTGACTAGCGAGGGGTCGCTGTTTCAGGGGGTCGAGGAGGGCGGTGACAGCGCGTTTGAGTCGGCGCTTTAGAGCAAGTGAGCCCAGTGAGTTTAAAAGTTCGAACAGAGAGCAAATAGTGCAGTTATAAAAACATCAACAAACACAGTCCTCCGGCTTCCGCCACAGAGGATGACACAAACAATAAAAAGCGCTTTCAATCAGCGTTTTTTGTAGTCTCCTGGGGTGGGCGTGGCCTCGCAGTGGACGTGGCTATCGCCTTTAGGGCGTTCCTGACTAGCGAGGGGTCGCTGTTTCAGGGGGTCGAGGAGGGCGGTGACAGCGCGTTTGAGTCGGCGCTTTAGAGCAAGTGAGCCCAGTGAGTTTAAAAGTTCGAACAGAGAGCAAATAGTGCAGTTATAAAAACATCAACAAACACAGTCCTCCGGCTTCCGCCTCAGAGGATGACACAAACAATAAAAAGCGCTTTCAATCGGCGTTTTTTGTAGTCTCCTGGGGTGGGCGTGGCCTCGCAGTGGGCGTGGCTATCGCCTTTAGGGCGTTCCTGACTAGCGAGGGGTCGCTGTTTCAGGGGGTCGAGGAGGGCGGTGACAGCGCGTTTGAGTCGGCGCTTTAGAGCAAGTGAGCCCAGTGAGTTTAAAAGTTCGAACAGAGAGCAAATAGTGCAGTTATAAAAACATCAACAAACACAGTCCTCCGGCTTCCGCCTCAGAGGATGACACGAATCACGAATCAGTTCTGCAGAGGATGGTATGCAGAAACACTCCAGATCCATCAACCACATGGAGCGCTCAATGGCGGCATTGCGCAGAGATCTCACTGAGCAGGAAGATCGCAACCGTAGATCTAACCTACGCATTTTTGGCCTGCCGGAAGATTCAGAGAAATCATCTTCATCTATGATAGAGTTTTTATCTCATTGGATTCCGGACACCTTACAAATCTCATTCCTCAGAGAGTTTGAGATAGAAAGAGCACATCGTGTTCCAACGTTTCGGTCTAAATCGGCAACCCAGCCAAGAGCAGTTATTTTTAAGCCATTGCGACATCAGCATACTGAACAGATTCTCTCTCATATGCGCAAAGCTAAACAAGTCATCAGGGATGGTCATCGAATCTCTATCTCTCAGGACTTTGCCAGAGATACGGTTATAAGGAGAAAGGGCTTCCTTAGTCTTCGGAAGCGTCTTTCTGAAATGGATATTCCCTTTTCATTTTCTGGTCCATCGAAGTTCCGCATTACTTATAAAGGACGTTCTAGAATTTTTGATGAACCGGCCGACTTATCTACATTTCTGGACAACCAGTTGGAGATAGAGATGGAGATTCAGAAAGCGACTTCGCAGTCTTCTGGTGCCTCAGGCACTTGAATTGTCTTCTTCTTTCGTCTGGATGTACTATTTTGCATGCCTGGGTCTCTCCTCTCTCATGTTGAGCTTATATGTCGTTCTTGACCTCCAAGGTTGTTTGATAGACTTTTTCTGTTCTTCTGGTATTCACACTGCTTCCTGTTCTCTCTCCTTTTTTGTTCCAGAGTTATACTCTTTAGCTTGTATTCTGTTTTTCTTGTTCTTATGTTCTGTCGTTGTTTAGTCCAAGTCATTTTTCTCTTTTCTAGACGCTTATCTCTTACTAATTACCTTATTTTTTCTCATTTCTGTCTTTTTTCTGTCGTTCTCTTTTCTATCTATTTTACTATCTTTCTTCCTGTCTTTCCTACATAGTTATATGTTCCGGTTTTTTCTACTTCAACTATATATTCTTATTATATACAGTTATAGTCTGTTCGTTAACTATATTTTTAGGTTATGCATTTATGTTCGTCAGGCATTCATCTACTGTTCATGAGTTACCTCAGGCTTTTGTTTTTCTAATCAGTTTCTCTGATAATATTAATTAGTATTGCTTTATCGCTTGATATTAGACTAATAACTAAATGTAAGTATACATTCTGTTTAGGTACATTATGCCTGTTCATGTTATCGCTATATGTCGGTTTTAACTTCCAAGGTTATTTGATAGACCTTTCCTGTTCTACTGGGCCCTTACTGTTTTCTGCTCTCTCCTTCTTTCCAAAGTCATGCTCTTCAGCTTGTATTCTGCTCTTCTTGCTCTTACTTTCTGTCATTATTTATTTCAAGTCACTTTTCTCTTTTCTCGACGCTTATCTCTTACTAGTTACCTTATTTTTTCTCATATTTCTCATTTTCTATCTCTTTCTTTTCTATCCATTTTACTGCCTTTCTTCCTTTATTTCCTACATATTTGTATGTTCCGGTTTTTTCTACTTCAATCATATATTGTTATTATATACAGGTATAGTTTGTTCATTAACTATGTTTTTATTTTTAGAATGTGCATATTGATCGTTATACACTCATCTATTGTTCATGTGTTGCCTCTGATTTTTGTTTTTCTAATCAGTTTCTCTACTAGTTTTAACTATTATTGCTATGTCTCTGATTTTAGACTAATGACTAAATGTGTTTATACAATTTTCTTAGTTATTTCTTGCCTATCCAAATGGTTATGCAGCTTTGCGCTGCTAATTTTGTCTGTTACCAGTTTCTATTTTAATGCTATCTGCTTGCTATATTTTGGGGCTATTGTGATCAATTACTTTTCCTCCTAGTACGGGACCTGTACTCGCCTTTTCCACGTTCTCCCTAGTATGATGTTGGTCTTTTTTAGGCCTCCACTCCTGCTTCCTCTCTCCCTCCTTTCTTTTCTCTTTTTCTTTCTTCTTTCTTCCTCTTTCTCTTGGATTCCCCACATGGATTTTCCCTCCGTGTTTCCTAGGTTTGAAGATTTGTTCCTTGTTTGTGTAGGGTTGCTTCTTTTTCTGTCATCCATGTCATCTTTTCTTTGTTATTCTGTATTTCCATGCCGGGTTTAAATGTTTTATCCCTTAATGTTAAGGGTTTGAATCATTCGGTGAAAAGGTCGAAAGTCTTAGATTATTGTAAATCCCTGTCTTCTGACCTGGTTCTTATTCAAGAGACCAAGATCTCTAACAGAGAGGCGTTGTTTTTGAAGAGGGAATGGGTTTCGGATGTTTGCTGTTCTGATGCCTCTGGTAAACGAAATGGGGTCATTACATTAGTTTCAAAAAATTCTGGTTTATCTATACTTTCTTCTGATCATGACTCTCAGGGTCGCTGGCTGTTGTCTAAGTTGTCGGATGGTCAACATGAACTGTATGTGATGAATATCTATGCTCCTAACGCTGATGATCCTGCCTTTTGGAAGTCGGTTACCAAGAAACTGAATGACACCCCCCACTCTGGCAATCTTATTGTAGGCGGAGATTTTAATTTACCAATGGACCCTCTTTTAGACAGGAATTCTGCATTTCAGTTTCGTCCTCCTAAATCTCACAAACAAATGCTTAATATGTGCTCCTTTACCCATCTTCAAGATTTATGGCGACTCCATAACCCTACTGGTAGTGATTTTTCTTTCTTCTCTTCACCTCATTCTTCCTTCTCTCGTATTGATTATCTCCTGGTTCATTCTTCGCTTGTTTCATCTTCCTCTTCTCTGCTTATACATCCTATTTTGATTTCCGATCATGCGGCGGTCACCTTTACACTGTCCTCCTTTGCTCCTAAAGGGCGCGGTCGTTCATGGAGATTGAATACCGAAGTTTTACATGATGCCTCTCAGGTTGATGAATTTTCTAAAGCTATAGACATTTTTTTTCATGAAAATGAAGGCTCTGTCTCTTCCCCAGTCGTTCTATGGGACTCATTTAAATGCACTTTCCGTGGTCAAGTGATTAAGTGTATGTCCAAACGAAATTCGGATATTAAAAAGGAGCTTACAGATTTATCATCTCAAATTCAAACTCTGGAAGCCAACTTTAGACAATCTAAAGATTCATCTTGTTTACAGCTAATAAAACAACTAAAATACAAATATAATACCATTGTTACTAAAAGAGCTCATATTGGAGTACAAGCACAGAAAGCCAAGAAGTTGTTGTTAAAAAATCGTGCTGGGAAGCTTTTGGCTGCTACCTTAAAATTTCAGGATTTCTCCTTTAAGTCCTCGCAAATCTCTTCTATTACTGATCACACAGGTTCTAAAAAATTTCAAACAGGGGAAATACTTGAAGTTTTTCGTGACTATTATAATAAACTGTACACTCCCTCTAATGTTTCCTCTTTTGACCGGTGTCAGGCTTTTTTAACTTCGGTTCCGATTCAGTCGGCCTCTGATGATGATCGTACTTTTCTAAATAGGCCTATTTCCCCCGAAGAAATTATTTCTGCAATTAAAGCTACTCGTTCTGGCAAGGCTCCTGGCCCTGATGGTTATCCAATTTTATTTTATAAAACTTTTCTCCCTACGCTTGTTCCCAAATTACAATCTCTCTTTGACTCTTTTGTTAAGGATGGATCTGTTTCTGGTACAGCTGCTGAAGCTACTATAGTAGTGATCCCGAAAGAAGGGAAAGATCATTCGGATCCCAAAAACTTCCGTCCTATTTCTCTCCTTAATATGGAAGCTAAGATTTTTGCTAAAATTCTGGCCAAAAGATTAGAATCCTTTATCCCTCATCTTGTTCATCCTTCTCAAACTGGTTTTGTGAAAGGCCGTCTTGCGCGTGACAATATACGCACTTTTTGTCACGTTCTCGGTGCTGCCAAAAGATCTCAACTCCCTGCCGCGGCCTTGGCCCTTGATGCGGAAAAGGCCTTCGACAAGGTCTCTTGGCCATTTCTTCGTGCAGTTTTGTGCGCGCACAATCTTGGCGACTCTTTTATTAATATGATAATGTCCTTATATTCTCAACCTAAAGCTAACATTAGAGTTAATGGTGCTACGTCGTCGTTTTTTAATCTTCGTCAGGTCACTAGACAGGGGTGTCCTTTATCCCCACTTTTATTCTTATTATCTATTGACCCTCTTCTTCGACTGATTGAGCTACACCCTGATATTAAAGGTTTTTGTTTCGGGCCTCACCGTATTAAAACTGCTGCGTACGCGGATGATGTTCTCATCTTTTCAGACGATATTGCTTTGGCAATCCCTGCTCTTTCAAATACCATTTCCCTATTTTCATCGGTTTCAGGGTATATCCTAAATAAAGATAAGACGGAAATGTTCCCTTTGAATGCCTATTGTTTCCCCTATCATATCGGCTCTGCGGGCTTTAAGTGGCAATCTACACATCTGAAATACTTAGGGATTTATTTCTGTTCTACTCTCTATGCTACCACTGCCTATAATGAATCCCAGACTATCCTTAAAGTCCGTCGTCTTTTGGATACATGGTCTCCGAAACATATTTCATGGTGGGGTCGCCTCCAGACTCTCAAAATGATGATCACACCGATTATTAATTTTGTTTCATCCATGCTTCCGGTTAAATTATCAGATTCCTTTTTTCGCGAAATCGATGGTCTGACTTCAAAATTTCTGTGGAATGACAAACGTGCTAGACTTGCATACAAATTTTTTCGTCGGCCTTGCGATATAGGGGGGCGGCAATTTTCCTGATTGGGAAAAATACCAAACTGCCTTTCTGGCTTCTCAAGGAGCTTTATGGTTCTCTCCTCCATCTCTTCATGTTCCCTCTTGGTTGCTCATAGAACAAGAATTAGCATCCCCTTTGCCTACTGCCTCTTTTTGCACGACTTCTAGTTTACATATCCTGTTTTCTCGTTCTATCATTATTGATACAATTGCTGCGGTCAGGAAAGTAGACAAGAAAGTGGCAATTCCTTTACACAAAACTAGGTGGTCGTCTATCTGGCGGAATTCCAAAATTAAACTCAACATTACTCCCAACCTTATGGCCTACTGGGTAGATAAAGGGATCTCGCTTGTTAAACATCTGTATGATGCTTCTGATCAGCCATTACCTTTTTCCACCTTGGCTCAAAAGCATTCTTTAACAAATCTTGATTTTTATACTTTTCTAAAAATTAAAGTGGCCCTTGCTAAAGTCCGTCTTCATCCTACCTCTTCTATCATCTCACTTTTTCATATTTGGATCAAATCTGGTCACGTCGCCTCCAAAATTTATAAATTTTTGTCATCTGCTTCTCTACCCGCACAGACGGTTGCTCAACAAAAATGAATACATCACTTTGATCCTGCTATTACAGATCATATTTCCTCGGAGACTTGGCAATTAATTGGTAAACTCTCTCTTCGTAATAAAATTGCACCATCTTTAATGCAATCTAAGTTTTTCTCTATCAATCTCCTCCATTGGACGCCTGTGTGTCTTCATTCGCTAAATCTTAAAGATGACAACCTATGCTGGAGTTGTGGTTTGTTGCCAGGCGATTTTCACCATATGTTTTTTGGTTGCTCTTTGCTTCAGCCTTTTTGGGACCTCATCCATAAACATCTCTCTCTTATTTTTGGTATTGAGTTCCAACTTTCTTTCCCTTTAATTTTATTGGGCCCACTGGCTGCCCCTACTCCTCTCCCATTGGATCCTCTGGATTTACAGTTGATGGATCTTCTCCTCTCTATTGCTGTGAAAATCATTCTTATGGAATGGAAATCCTTTTCTTTGGTTTCCTATCATACATGGTGGGCCTGGGTTTCCTTTTTACGCAGTGCTCACACGTCGGTTGATCAAGCTCACCTTTCTCCATCTATTTCTAGTGGGGTTTGGAAAGCTTTGGATGATTAAATGGAGTTGTCCTCAAATGGGTTGGTTCCTCAGTTTCCTTTTGATATGTCTGTCTAAGTGTTGTCCTCTAATTTTCTAGGTTGGTTAGTCCTGTGGGAATCCTTCCTCTTTTTCTTCTTTTTTCTTCTTCTTTCTCTTCTCTTTCCTGTCCTCTACTCCCTTTCATCCTTCTATTGCTCTCTCTCTTCTTTCCTCTCTTCTTTTATTCTATTTCCTCCCCTGTCCCCATCTCCATATTTGATAGTGATACGTTTGTTTAGTACCCGGCTAGTAGCTTTTCCCTAATTGAATTCTATACTTTATAACTGGCTACTTTTAATTTTATATGCATTTACCTTGATTATTTCTCAAGTTTAGCCCCTGATTGTATAGCTCTCTTGCATTACTGTATCACTTGAATTGTATTCTGATCCTTTTACTTTATATCACTTCTTTTTCAATAAAATGTTCTTGAAATCAAAAAAAGGACACTTAGATTCTGACCAAGGCCACAACGACCACTGATTGAGCCAAAAAACACATAGGGCCGTAAGCATGGTATCCCCTGACTCTCGGGCGCGCTATCATATCACTCTCACGGTACCTCAATGGTGACCATCTGGCGCCCGGACACTGCAGTGTAGGCTGCCTACCCTTGATACGCCGGTTTGATTGGCAGCGCGGCGTCCCCTCGACATCTTCATCACCCTTCCCCCTTACAGGTACATTTACGGGGCCAAATCCCTTAGCAGGCAAGGTACTGCTGGGCTTTAATTCCTATTAAACCCCGCCATGGAAGAATGCTCTCATCCCAACACACACAAGGCCCATGACCGGAAAAATGCTTCTCCTTGACCTGTAGTCATATGGTCACTTTGAAAGTTTTTCTGTCCCTATGTACGTGTTACTACAGGTGGAAATTACGATTGACCGGCCGCAAATGGATGTGTGGTATCCCGACTTTGGACATTAAGGAAATGAACCACCTAAACCAAGTAGAAAGCACGGGGGGGGCTGGTGCTCCTGCAAGTGAACGGGAGCTCCACCGAGCAAATGGCGGCGAGTTATGTTACACTGTAGGCGGCAGTGCAATTAATGTGATAGCCACCCGCTTCATCTAACAAAGAGCTGACAGATAATCTAGTTCCAGGTAATATGTAAATAACCACGCTAACTAATCGCTTTACACGGAGATAGAAACATCGTCTCACCTCCAGGCCCGATGCAACCTAGCACAGCGGGCGCGGTAAGGCGTGCATGCAAACGAGAAGAAAAGGCAGCCCCAGCAAAGTAGTAATAACCCCAGCCCATTAGGCCCACACTGATCACCAAGCAGTGCGCCTGAAGGGGAGCAGGAGTTAATAACTTCACAGTTTTCTCCCAAACATTTAACAAGGAAGGAGCAACACTTTCTGGACCATTACTGCCCTGTCAGCCTGGATTGCCGCCAGAGCGGTAGATTTACAACACCTGACAGATAACATGTTGAAAAAACTGGCTTTCTAGTACCTTCAAAAAACATTAAAGTAACCAAACGAACTCTGCTTTAAGTATTTAAAAAAAGGTGGTGGTGATGAACAGAGTGTCTGAATTAAGCAGACCACTCTTACCCAGTCCAAAGATCAGGGCTTGATCCATCACCGTTATTTAGCTCACTGCCCAATCCCAGCTCAGAACCTGGCTATATGTAAATTAGTCTGTCCCTGGCCCAGTGCATCATGGGAACAGGGCAGACCAAACTACCAAGCCAATTCTTCACCAGAAAGGAGACAAGCTACCGGGGACCGGTTTCTGGCATTTCAGCCTCGTCGGCCCGGCTTGCTTGAATCCTGATGGAGCAGTGAGCAAGGGACTCATATCTGAGTTACCCTGCCACACCTATAGTGGCCAAAAACGATTCAGAAAAGGGGGTGGTGATGAACAGAGTGTCTGAATTAAGCAGACCACTCTTACCCAGTCCAAAGATCAGGGCTTGATCCATCACCGTTATTTAGCTCACTGCCCCATCCCAGCTCAGAACCTGGCTATATGCAAATTAGTCTGTCCCTGGCCCAGTGCATCATGGGAACAGGGCAGACCAAACTACCAAGCCAATTCTTTACCAGAAAGGAGACAAGCTACCGGGGACCGGTTTCTGGCATTTCAGCCTCGTCGGCCCGGCTTGCTTGAATCCTGATGGAGCAGTGAGCAAGGGACTCATGTCTGAGTATACCCTGCCACACCTATAGTGGCCAAAAACGATTCAGAAAAGGGGGTGGTGATGAACAGAGTGTCTGAATTAAGCAGACCACTCTTACCCAGTCCAAAGATCAGGGCTTGATCCATCACCGTTATTTAGCTCACTGCCCCATCCCAGCTCAGAACCTGGCTATATGCAAATTAGTCTGTCCCTGGCCCAGTGCATCATGGGAACAGGGCAGACCAAACTACCAAGCCAATTCTTCACCAGAAAGGAGACAAGCTACCGGGGACCGGTTTCTGGCATTTCAGCCTCGTCGGCCCGGCCTGCTTGAATCCTGATGGAGCAGTGAGCAAGGGACTCATGTCTGAGTATACCCTGCCACACCTATAGTGGCCAAAAACGATTCAGAAAAGGGGGTGGTGATGAACAGAGTGTCTGAATTAAGCAGACCACTCTTACCCAGTCCAAAGATCAGGGCTTGATCCATCACCGTTATTTAGCTCACTGCCCCATCCCAGCTCAGAACCTGGCTATATGCAAATTAGTCTGTCCCTGGCCCAGTGCATCATGGGAACAGGGCAGACCAAACTACCAAGCCAATTCTTCACCAGAAAGGAGACAAGCTACCGGGGACCGGTTTCTGGCATTTCAGCCTCGTCGGCCCGGCTTGCTTGAATCCTGATGGAGCAGTGAGCAAGGGACTCATGTCTGAGTATACCCTGCCACACCTATAGTGGCCAAAAACGATTCAGAAAAGGGGGTGGTGATGAACAGAGTGTCTGAATTAAGCAGACCACTCTTACCCAGTCCAAAGATCAGGGCTTGTTCCATCACCGTTATTTAGCTCACTGCCCCATCCCAGCTCAGAACCTGGCTATATGCAAATTAGTCTGTCCCTGGCCCAGTGCATCATGGGAACAGGGCAGACCAAACTACCAAGCCAATTCTTCACCAGAAAGGAGACAAGCTACCGGGGACCGGTTTCTGGCATTTCAGCCTCGTCGGCCCGGCTTGCTTGAATCCTGATGGAGCAGTGAGCAAGGGACTCATGTCTGAGTGTACCGTGCCACACCTATAGTGGCCAAAAACGATTCAGAAAAGGGGGTGGTGATGAACAGAGTGTCTGAATTAAGCAGATCACTCTTACCCAGTCCAAAGATCAGGGCTTGATCCATCACCGTTATTTAGCTCACTGCCCCATCCCAGCTCAGAACCTGGCTATATGCAAATTAGTCTGTCCCTGGCCCAGTGCCTCATGGGAACAGGGCAGACCAAACTACCAAGCCAATTCTTCACCAGAAAGGAGACAAGCTACCGGGGACCGGTTTTTGGCATTTCAGCCTCGTCGGCCCGGCTTGCTTGAATCCTGATGGAGCAGTGAGCAAGGGACTCATGTCTGAGTATACCCTGCCACACCTATAGTGGCCAAAAACGATTCAGAAAAGGGGGTGGTGATGAACAGAGTGTCTGAATTAAGCAGACCACTCTTACCCAGTCCAAAGATCACGGCTTGATCCATCACCGTTATTTAGCTCACTGCCCCATCCCAGCTCAGAACCTGGCTATATGCAAATTAGTCTGTCCCTGGCCCAGTGCATCATGGGAACAGGGCAGACCAAACTACCAAGCCAATTCTTCACCAGAAAGGAGACAAGCTACCGGGGACCGGTTTCTGGCATTTCAGCCTCGTCGGCCCGGCTTGCTTGAATCCTGATGGAGCAGTGAGCAAGGG
This sequence comes from Lissotriton helveticus, assembly GCF_964261635.1. NCBI lineage: Eukaryota > Metazoa > Chordata > Amphibia > Caudata > Salamandridae > Lissotriton > Lissotriton helveticus. The sequence continues at coordinate 1,716,599,192 of NC_136065.1, forward strand.
ACTCATGTCTGAGTGTACCGTGCCACACCTATAGTGGCCAAAAACGATTCAGAAAAGGGGGTGGTGATGAACAGAGTGTCTGAATTAAGCAGACCACTCTTACCCAGTCCAAAGATCAGGGCTTGATCCATCACCGTTATTTAGCTCACTGCCCCATCCCAGCTCAGAACCTGGCTATATGCAAATTAGTCTGTCCCTGGCCCAGTGCATCATGGGAACAGGGCAGACCAAACTACCAAGCCAATTCTTCACCAGAAAGGAGACAAGCTACCGGGGACCGGTTTCTGGCATTTCAGCCTCGTCGGCCCGGCTTGCTTGAATCCTGATGGAGCAGTGAGCAAGGGACTCATGTCTGAGTATACCCTGTCACACCTATAGTGGCCAAAAACGATTCAGAAAAGGGGGTGGTGATGAACAGAGTGTCTGAATTAAGCAGACCACTCTTACCCAGTCCAAAGATCAGGGCTTGATCCATCACCGTTATTTAGCTCACTGCCCCATCCCAGCTCAGAACCTGGCTATATGCAAATTAGTCTGTCCCTGGCCCAGTGCATCATGGGAACAGGGCAGACCAAACTACCAAGCCAATTCTTCACCAGAAAGGAGACAAGCTACCGGGGACCGGTTTCTGGCATTTCAGCCTCGTCGGCCCGGCTTGCTTGAATCCTGATGGAGCAGTGAGCAAGGGACTCATGTCTGAGTATACCCTGCCACACCTATAGTGGCCAAAAACGATTCAGAAAAGGGGGTGGTGATGAACAGACTGTCTGAATTAAGCAGACCACTCTTACCCAGTCCAAAGATCAGGGCTTGATCCATCACCGTTATTTAGCTCACTGCCCCATCCCAGCTCAGAACCTGGCTATATGCAAATTAGTCTGTCCCTGGCCCAGTGCATCATGGGAACAGGGCAGACCAAACTACCAAGCCAATTCTTCACCAGAAAGGAGACAAGCTACCGGGGACCGGTTTCTGGCATTTCAGCCTCGTCGGCCCGGCTTGCTTGAATCCTGATGGAGCAGTGAGCAAGGGACTCATGTCTGAGTATACCCTGCCACACCTATAGTGGCCAAAAACGATTCAGAAAAGGGGGTGGTGATGAACAGAGTGTCTGAATTAAGCAGACCACTCTTACCCAGTCCAAAGATCAGGGCTTGATCCATCACCGTTATTTAGCTCACTGCACCATCCCAGCTCAGAACCTGGCTATATGCAAATTAGTCTGTCCCTGGCCCAGTGCATCATGGGAACAGGGCAGACCAAACTACCAAGCCAATTCTTCACCAGAAAGGAGACAAGCTACCGGGGACCGGTTTCTGGCATTTCAGCCTCGTCGGCCCGGCTTGCTTGAATCCTGATGGAGCAGTGAGCAAGGGACTCATGTCTGAGTATACCCTGCCACACCTATAGTGGCCAAAAACGATTCAGAAAAGGGGGTGGTGATGAACAGAGTGTCTGAATTAAGCAGACCACTCTTACCCAGTCCAAAGATCAGGGCTTGATCCATCACCGTTATTTAGCTCACTGCCCCATCCCAGCTCAGAACCTGGCTATATGCATATTAGTCTGTCCCTGGCCCAGTGCATCATGGGAACAGGGCAGACCAAACTACCAAGCCAATTCTTCACCAGAAAGGAGACAAGCTACCGGGGACTGGTTTCTGGCATTTCAGCCTCGTCGGCCCGGCTTGCTTGAATCCTGATGGAGCAGTGAGCAAGGGACTCATGTCTGAGTATACCCTGCCACACCTATAGTGGCCAAAAACGATTCAGAAATGGGGGTGGTGATGAACAGAGTGTCTGAATTAAGCAGACCACTCTTACCCAGTCCAAAGATCAGGGCTTGATCCATCACCGTTATTTAGCTCACTGCCCCATTCCAGCTCAGAACCTGGCTATATGCAAATTAGTCTGTCCCTGGCCCAGTGCATCATGGGAACAGGGCAGACCAAACTACCAAGCCAATTCTTCACCAGAAAGGAGACAAGCTACCGGGGACCGGTTTCTGGCATTTCAGCCTCGTCGGCCCGGCTTGCTTGAATCCTGATGGAGCAGTGAGCAAGGGACTCATGTCTGAGTATACCCTGCCACACCTATAGTGGCCAAAAACGATTCAGAAAAGGGGGTGGTGATGAACAGGCTGTCTGAATTAAGCAGACCACTCTTACCCAGTCCAAAGATCAGGGCTTGATCCATCACCGTTATTTAGCTCACTGCCCCGTCCCAGCTCAGAACCTGGCTATATGCAAATTAGTCTGTCCCTGGCCCAGTGCATCATGGGAACAGGGCAGACCAAACTACCAAGCCAATTCTTCACCAGAAAGGAGACAAGCTACCGGGGACCGGTTTCTGGCATTTCAGCCTCGTCGGCCCGGCTTGCTTGAATCCTGATGGAGCAGTGAGCAAGGGACTCATGTCTGAGTATACCCTGCCACACCTATAGTGGCCAAAACGATTCAGAAAAGGGGGTGGTGATGGACAGAGTCTCTGAATTAAGCAGAATACTCTCACCCAGTCAAGAGATCAGGGCTAGATCCAACACCGTTTTTTAGCTCATTGCACCATCCCAGTTTCAGAACCTGGCTGTATGCAAATTAGTCTTTCCCTGGCCCAGTGCATCATGGGAACAGGGCAGACCAGACTGCAAAAGCCAATTCTTACACTGGGAAGGAAACAAGCTTCCGGGGACCGGTTTCTGGCATTACAGCCGTCTTCGGCCCGGCTTGCTTGAATCCTGATGGTGCAATGAGCAAGGGACTCACATCTGAGTATACCCTTCCACGCTTAGGGTGGACAAAAATATTTACAACAAGGGGTGGTGATGGACAGAGTCTCCGAATTAAGCAGAATACTCTCACCCAGTCAAGAGATCAGGGCTAGATCCAACACCGTTTTTTAGAACATTGCACCATCCCAGTTTCAGAACCTGGCTGTATGCAAATTAGTCTGTCCCTGGCCCAGTGCATCATGGGAACAGGGACTACAAAAGCCAATTCTTACACTGGGAAGGAAACAAGCTTCCGGGGACCGGTTTCTGGCATTACACTGGGCCAGGGAGAGACTAATTTGCATATAGCCAGGTTCTGAGCTGGGATGGGGCAGTGAGCTAAATAACGGTGATGGATCAAGCCCTGATCTTTGGACTGGGTAAAAGTGGTCTGCTTAATTCAGACACTCTGTTCATCAACACCCCCTTTTCTGAATCGTTTTTGGCCACTATAGGTGTGGCAGGGTATACTCAGACATGAGTCCCTTGCTCACTGCTCCATCAGGATTCAAGCAAGCCGGGCAGACGAGGCTGAAATGCCAGAAACCGGTCCCCGGTAGCTTGTCTCCTTTCTGGTGAAGAATTGGCTTGGTAGTTTGGTCTGCCCTGTTCCCATGATGCACTGGGCCAGGGACAGACTAATTTGCATATAGCCAGGTTCTGAGCTGGGATGGGGCAGTGAGCTAAATAACGGTGATGGATCAAGCCCTGATCTTTGGACTGGGTAAGAGTGGTCTGCTTAATTCAGACACTCTGTTCATCACCACCCCCTTTTCTGAATCGTTTTTGGCCACTATAGGTGTGGCAGGGTATACTCAGACATGAGTCCCTTGCTCACTGCTCCATCAGGATTCAAGCAAGCCGGGCCGACGAGGCTGAAATGCCAGAAACCGGTCCCCGGTAGCTTGTCTCCTTTCTGGTGAAGAATTGGCTTGGTAGTTTGGTCTGCCCTGTTCCCATGATGCACTGGGCCAGGGACAGACTAATTTGCATACAGCCAGGTTCTGAAACTGGGATGGTGCAATGAGCTAAAAAACGGTGTTGGATCTAGCCCTGATCTCTTGACTGGGTGAGAGTAGTCTGCTTAATTCAGAGACTCTGTCCATCACCACCCCTTGTTGTAAATATTTTTGTCCACCCTAAGCGTGGAAGGGTATACTCAGATGTGAGTCCCTTGCTCATTGCACCATCAGGATTCAAGCAAGCCGGGCCGAAGACGGCTGTAATGCCAGAAACCGGTCCCCGGAAGCTTGTTTCCTTCCCAGTGTAAGAATTGGCTTTTGTAGTCTGGTCTGCCCTGTTCCCATGATGCACTGGGCCAGGGACAGACTAATTTGCATACAGCCAGGTTCTGAAACTGGGATGGTGCAATGTTCTAAAAAACGGTGTTGGATCTAGCCCTGATCTCTTGACTGGGTGAGAGTATTCTGCTTAATTCAGAGACTCTGTCCATCACCACCCCTTGTTGTAAATATTTTTGTCCACCCTAAGCGTGGAAGGGTATACTCAGATGTGAGTCCCTTGCTCATTGCACCATCAGGATTCAAGCAAGCCGGGCCGAAGACGGCTGTAATGCCAGAAACCGGTCCCCGGAAGCTTGTTTCCTTCCCAGTGTAAGAATTGGCTTTTGTAGTCTGGTCTGCCCTGTTCCCATGATGCACTGGGCCAGGGACAGACTAATTTGCATACAGCCAGGTTCTGAAACTGGGATGGTGCAATGTTCTAAAAAACGGTGTTGGATCTAGCCCTGATCTCTTGACTGGGTGAGAGTATTCTGCTTAATTCAGAGACTCTGTCCATCACCACCCCTTGTTGTAAATATTTTTGTCCACCCTAAGCGTGGAAGGGTATACTCAGATGTGAGTCCCTTGCTCATTGCACCATCAGGATTCAAGCAAGCCGGGCCGAAGACGGCTGTAATGCCAGAAACCGGTCCCCGGAAGCTTGTTTCCTTCCCAGTGTAAGAATTGGCTTTTGCAGTCTGCTCTGCCCTGTTCCCATGATGCACTGGGCCAGGGAAAGACTAATTTGCATACAGCCAGGTTCTGAAACTGGGATGGTGCAATGAGCTAAATAACGGTGATGGATCAAGCCCTGATCTTTGGACTGGGTAAGAGTGGTCTGCTTAATTCAGACACTCTGTTCATCACCACCCCTTGTTGTAAATATTAAGTATTTAAAAGCCACACTGATTTTAGTCAATCTCAGTTCCAGTCCAGACTGCATCAACAACTCGTTTCTGCAGTAGTTAAGTGAAATACTCAGCACCACTGGGTCACAGAGATACGTAGGGATAGCTCCTACGGTGACAGTTTTATCCTCAAATGCTTTTGCAATGGTTCTTATGTCCATTTGTATTGCCTAACCCTTTTTGTGAAGATTTTTACTAATCACACAATAAATATGATGATAATGATACTCAAACTGGTAAAAACATGAAATTAGAGCGCTTTGGAAATCAGACTAACTTGAAGCCAATTTTAGAGGGCTATCTAGGACAGACACCCAACCAAGCAAAACCCGATGGCGACACTGTTTTACGCTTTTGCCCAATCAAAAGTTCTCCAAATACATGCAAGAGTGGCAGAAATGCAGTGTCCCATTATTGTGTCTTCACTTCTTGGATACTCAGGGTGTCATGCGAGGGTCAGGAAAGAGTAGAATCCTAATGCCTACACCACTGTGAACCGTCACACCAGGCATCAAGCACCATTTTAGCAGCAACTTTGCGCAAACTTGCTCCTGCAACGATACGTAAATGTGGAAGCACATTTCGACAAAGCCTATTAACTGTGAAAGGCTTTTGAACCACTGATGCCTACTCATCGCTAAACCAACATTTAAGAAGGCATATTTGGTTACCCTGAACTTACTATCAGCTAACAGTTACACATTTATATGAAAAGGAGCATAACTGCTACATCCTATCCAACGGCATCGCCGCCAACACCGAATCAAGCACTACTGCTTCGTCCCCCAGTTACGATCCCTCGCTATACCTGGCCCCCGTCGACAGGAGAGGAGAACAGCACGCTTGAGGGGCCCCGTCAGCAGGCACAAACCACCCGATCCGCAACAATTACACCCCTTTCGTTATCCAAAGCTGCTCCCAGGCCCTCCAAGCGCGCCCCCCACCTCACCTGGCGAGATGTACGCCTCCCAAAGCCGACGCCGTGTCGTCTCGCCCGCGCTCGTCGTCGCCCACGAGTACCGGACTCGGCTGTGCTGGATCCTAAAGGCGAAATACCGACGACCTCCAAATCACACGAGGAGATAAAGTTAAATTAAACAAGGAGGGAAGAGGGAGACGCTCCTGGGAGCCCGCAACCGGTCCGGTGCCGCAGAGGAAGAAGAGACTGGGGTCCCTGCCCCATGAACCTAAATAGGTCCCCAGTCCCCGCCCTCTGCACCACCGGAAGTGTGTCACATTATGCCCCGGAAGTACGAAGCTGCCGGTTGCCCCTCAGGGCTGACCGGCCGCCCCTAAGACTAGACGAGGTAGGGGGCGGGGGCCGGGGGGCCAGGTCCTAAGTGCGCGCTTCTCAATGCACGCGCTTGGCAGTACACTTGAACAGCTCACCCGTTTCCGGGTTAACTGTCTCTCCATGCAAGCTATGTGGTACCATGAAGACCTTTAGATTTGTTACCTCCTAGCACTGCTCGTGTTCAGGTGATGAATCTAAAGAAGACACCCCAATACTTAGGGCTTAAATCACATAGGCCTCTTTCAGGATACAAAAACAAGCATTTAAAATGCAATAGGTCTTGCCTTTGATTAAGTTAAAAGGGTTTTGCTTTGCTGATTGTATTGTATAGCAAAACAAATGGATTTAACTTAATGATAGGCGAGACATATTGCATTTTTAATGCTTGTTTTCATTGTCTCCTTCCTTTCGCCCCTCGCAGTTTGTTTTCATTGAACCGCCCCTTCTTACAGTCCATTTAACCATTTGGTACGGCAGTGATGGTGTTGCTGAGTCCCAACTAGCATGTTATTATCAAGCCTCCAAATGTGCAGCACCAACCCGGCGTACAAAGAAATTAACGTGTTGCCTGGAGCACATTTCAGGAAGAACATTAAATAAAAGCCCAACCCCGCTTTATGGTACAGCGACTTTCTTTCACTTGTTTTCTTTGTTGCCAATGCTATTTATAGCTTTGTGCAAACTGCACTCACAGTTTTCACTCATACGTACATCCAGTATTTTGCGAGTAATAACTGTGATGGAATAGCGAATTTTTGTTTTTTAAATAGCACGCACAAAAACAGTATCATTTCAATTTGCACAGGTTAATTACCAAGTTTGCTTCAATGTAAAAATCGCCGCTGCACCCCCAGTACCAGGGCATGTACCTCAATGATGCAGTAACTGTAAGATGACGAAAGGCTGAAAGGAGTAGATGCAAGCAATGCTGTAGTTCTGCCCTCCAAGAAAGCAGCAAAGAAACAAGCAATTTAGAACATTTCAGTGAAGAAACCATTGAGCATGAAACAGAAGAAAATCCTACAGAATGTTTTGGAGCAGAAAAAAAAGCTTGAGGTATATAAACACTTTTATTGTGCGAAGATTATCGATTGCAGGATACTCAGATGCTCTCATTAGATTCAATCGATGGCTTAAATTGAATGAAGAAGCAGCTCTGAGCACTTCAAGAACAGCTGTAGTTTACCACGAGGCACATAGGCTCAGGCAAGTTTGTGTAATGTGGCTGTATTCCACATTTGTCATCTGGTGCCCCTCCCTTCTGACCACATTACAGCACGTTTGTGCCGATTTGGCTCTATGGTTTATTCAGGAATTAAAAGAAACAAGTAAAATGCATCAGAGATGAGAAAATAAATACAGCAAATATTTCCTACTAAAAATATGTATGTGAGATAGTTACGAATCTGTTAAAATATAAGCGACAATCCTCAAGTCATACAGAACTTACACTGGTGCTGCTCACTGAAGGGTTAGCACAGCTCACTGAAGGGTTAACACTCTGCTTATTCAAACTGGCCTCTCTGCTGAGACGGCGAATAAAACGCTATTTATTGTTCATTTGTATTGGAGTATGAATTACAAGACCAGCGAGTAGTAGTGAGACCACCTAACAATTCTCCATCAGTTGGCAAGTAAGGGACCATTCTAGAATGGTAACACTCTGATCCCGAATTGCCTAATTATCAGCCCGCCCATAGTTCAGTCTGGTAAAGATGGTGCTCACGTGTGCCTGTGCAGCAAAACAAAATATCTAAAATGTATGTTCTTGGCGCGTAACTATGAACCGATCATTGTTTTTCATATAATTTTTTTTAATTTAAATGTTTCTCTAAGGCACATGGCCGATACTACATGAAGCCTTGAAAGTCCATAGGCCCTACGAAGTGAAAGATGATTGGTGAGGGCAAATTGTGCTCCGACATACTTTATGGAGACATCTGTCCTACTAGTACTAGTTTGGGGTTTTGTGCATGTTTTTCGGGAGCATTGAGTGATCTGGCGGCCTAGTGGACTACCCTAAGGTCACTGGTTCGAGGCCTTGAGGTTCCACTCAGCTTCATTCACTCGAGGTCAATAAAACATGCCCTGATGACGTTCATTAACTTTCAAAAGCGCCTAGAGGCTCCCTCGTATATGAACTGTACGACAGATATCTCTGTTCTGGGTGTGCACTGAAGCTTGATAGGTGCCGTTTCCATAATTCAAGTGTTTCTTGCAGTAGAAGAGCATTGCTTAACAGGCACTCAGTGCACATAGTTCTCTTGGGCTCCCATCTAGAATATAATTGATGTGTTAAAAAACATTTTGTAGTTTAAATACAGTGAAAGTGGTATTACCTCATCAAGGAATGTGGTAATACCACTCTCAGCCAAGTACTGCGTGGCCTTCAGCACACGCCAAAAACTAGTACTAACTACACCTTTAAATGCTAAAAAAAAATGCAAGTTCTTATATAAATAAGCTTCTGGTAATAGTTACATTACAAAATTGGGTTACCGCGACCAGCCTGACCTACTGAGGGTCTTACACAGATGTTGAGCGTGTGCTCAGCTGCCATATTGGTGATGTTTACCAAATGTGGTCTGTGGCTTGTCCCTCCTGGTGCAAAGCGTGGTGCGTACTAGTACTCTGTACTGGCCATATATGATAAATGTAGTTGGTATACCACTAGTGCAATGTCAAACTGTTTATATCCACCTCTATACGCTCAATTTGGGTTCCGTCGTTCACTGATGTCGCATGGATGCCATTGGCCACAGTGCAAGCAAACAGAAGCATTTGCAATCCAATAGGTTTTGCAATTGTGAGACTTTGAGCTATTGGCATTGTAAATGACAACGGCTTTTATTTATTATATGTTTAAAAACCCGCAATAATAAAAGGCATTGTCAGTTAGAATACCAGTAGGTCAAAGTTTAAAAAATGCGACACCTATTTCATTGCAAATGCTTGTGTTAATATACTTGTATACCTGCAGGCCATGACTCCTCAGTTGAATGTCATCAAAGACAGCATGTCTCCCAGGAATTTGATCGCTGTCTGCCCCTCCCTAATTAGGGACAGTTTACTTAGCGTTGTCGTATTAGTTTTTCTAAGCAGCAGGTGGGGGTCAACTCACAAAGAATCGCATTTTTGCAACACTAAGCCGAATCAATGCTTTTATTTGTAGAGTTACAGTATCACTTTGCAGAGAAGCTTCAACTCTGCAGCCTTAGCTTTGCCAGCCGACAGCACGGAAATCAAATTTGCCAGTGTAGCCAAGCTGTGTGGAACAGAAGAGTTGTGGACATTTTTCACACACAAAACATTCTGTTAGTTTACCTAAAATAAAGCATAACAGTGTAGAACACAAATAAAAGGGTGCAGCACGCGAAACTCTGCATACTCGGGATAGTGAAGCTCAGACAGGTATAGGACATGAATACAAGTATTCATGATGTAAGGGCCACGGCTGCATAAGAAGAAACTACATAAGGAAAGAATTGAGGAATGTCCTGTAAAACTAACATCAATGAAATTTAGCAGACGAATAGCAAACAGGAGTCAATGCTCAGTGAGGCAGATAAAGTGGTGTCCATAAATAAGGAACATTGAATGATTTATAATAGATAAGTAAAGTACAGTAAAGTACAAAAATGCCGACTTCAAAAAGGCAAAGGAAACGTAAATTACTGAGCTGAAATGGACATTACCTTAAATCTTACAAGGAGATCGATTGCATGGTTTCCAATGTAGAACTTTTTAAGAGTATGAGATCATGATAGAAGATAAAACATGTACAGCCAGATGAAAGCTTCACCTGGTCTTCTGATGACATAAAACATCACAGAGTCCTGGACTGTCACCACAGAACGTTTCACCATATTTGTCTGTTTTTTCTACTGGTAGAAGTGATCCAGCGGCCTATAGGAAATATGCCATAAACAACGCTACCCAACTTCATAACTTATAAACAAAATTCTACACTAACTCATGGACCCATTTATAAACCTGACATATTTGGGCCTACTGAATCAGGTGGTCAGATCAAATCTATATACACCTTATTTACAAACTATATACAAATTTATACATTTGCGGTAAGAATGTTGTTATTATAACAAATCCTAACTATTTAAACAACCACCATTTGGCGACGTGATCTAGCTAATAGTAACCTACACTTCTGAATAATCAAGACCAGCTTGTTTGTCAAAAGTAAGATTTTATTTACTAAATTATGGTATTTCAAAATGTAGTTTTATGAATATAAATTTATTAGCATTAAAGCAAGCATGTTTGTAAAGAATCATGAGAAAAATACAATTTAAGCAAGTAAATCAAAGTTTAAGTAAGTATTTAAAAGTTTAGCATTTCTAAATCCTAAGTCCCTAGCTAATCTAAATAGATGGAAATTAAAGTAAAGTTCTTTGAGGGTTCTTACGTGCTCCAAGCAAAGTCCGATAGCACTTCACCCTCATCGGAAAGTCAGAAAGCAGCAGCCAGCCCATCCCTAAGGGCATGACTTTTTATACCTTTCTATGCTAACTAATCTAAGTGAAGGAAAGTTTTCAAAAATCCACGAAGTCCCATTGGTTGAGAGTGACAAGTGACATGTCACCCACATTTCAAAACTTCCATTAGGTCACATTTCTTAAGGACCATTGTCTTTTCCGAATGCGACCAGGAGCTTCCTTGGTTTGCAACATTTGTAAATTAATGTTCTCGCAGCGTTCATTTCTCTTCCGCGGATGCCAAGTTAGAGCTGACAAAATTGTCCTTTATCACATTTTCGACCTTGGCCACGTCCGACAGAATGATGACAGCTCATCAGATTTTGCTTTGTGAATGTAGCTTTGACGAACACTTTATTTCAAAATGGGCATCTCGTGACTTTTGCAGAAGTAAATTTCAGCTTTAGCAAACTCGAGCAAACTAGGCCCAAAAGCAGGCAACTTATGCTTTCTAGTAATAAACAAACACAAGAAAAGTATTAATGTAAGAAATAAAGTTGATTCTGTATCCACCCAGGATTTACTAATTAATTAACCCACCCGAATTAGTCAAATGTTACCTAGCAAAATGCAAACAAATAAAGCAGCGTTTATATCTACCAATCTTCATAAATCCATGAAACTTATATGCACCTAGAATAGTAGAAATGACATCACATAGACAAGGAAAAGCAAAATAAGCACATGCTTCTTTTAGGTTTGCTGCAGTTAGTAATGACAAAAACGAAAACAATAAATTATTTTATTATTTTGCACGAACAAAAAGATGCAACACTTATGCACGTTTATGAGCACACATGTTAGTCCCCCCATGTGTAAAGTTTAATCTAGGTTATATTATCACAACACATCACAAATCATTAATTTTATTATTCATGTTATGGAAATGTGACTTCGCGAGTTTAAACAAAATTTTGTTTTCTATCTCGCTCCATCAACTCCCTCATCTGGTGATTAACAAATCACCACACCACCACCCAAAATTTGGTAATTTAAACTTCCGAGAAAATGATTCAAATTCATTTGAGTCAGTAATTCTAAAAACCAGTATCTGCAAAATCCTCGGAATTTGCATAGCGTTCTCTGTGTAACTCCTGTAACTCAATCTCTCTTTCTTCTTCTTTTCTAAGTTTATAGATCCTTTTCTTTTCTTTCAACTGCTTCTTTCTTTTATGTAACAAACAACCTATTTTGGTCAAAATAAAAATGAATACTATTATAATCAAAGGTGCCAAAATCTTGCCAAGAATTGAACTTCCAATGTCATGAAACCAATTTTTAATAGCTTGGAATCTTTTTGAAAGTTTCCCTGTAAAATCATCTTCTTCTAAAGGAATTATCTCAGAATGCATTTGTGTAATGTTCTTAATGTACATCTCAATATTTTTACTTTCATCAGGTATATATGTGCAACAATGTTGCACATGCAAAATGCCACAGACTCCTCCCTCTTTTGCTAGGAGTATGTCTAAAGCAAGGCGATCTTGAATTACCATGGATCTAATTGCAATTACTTCAACATTCACTAATTGGAATCCATCAGCTGTGTCAGTTGACAATCTATCAACTATTGTAGACAATTTTCTGATTCTCCCTGCATTTAGGGTTATACCAACAAAAGGTATCACTGCTTGAAAAATATCTCCCAAAACTTCTGTGAAAGTTTCTCTTTTGACTCTATTTACATAATTATGAATTTTAAACAATCCTTCTGAATCTCTATCGACATGAAACACTTTAGGAAAAACAATTCCCACATAACAAGTTCCATACCAGTGGTCTGGAAGGTTGTAGTAGGCCTTGTCACCACAAACAAAATAAATCCCAGGAAAGATTGGATCCTTTCCACCTTTGAATCCCCAACCTCCCATAATCTGATAAGTATCTTCACAGTTGCTTGCACCTACGAAATAATTATCAAAAAGTGTATTATCTCTTCTAATGCAAAGCTTTCCACTAACTGGTTTGTCTATGTGAATTGCAACATTTTCGAGCATTTTGCCATTTAACTTCTCATCCTCTTTCTGCCAGAATCTTGACTTAGTCTGCTTGACTAATTCATTCCTTTTGTAAATTGCTCTCCTCTCCTCAACCATATTCAAAAATGTCTTTCCTTCAGCACTTAATTTGCAAGTTAGATTATTCTTATAAGCATACTCATAAGTGAGTTCATTAGTAACAAGGAAAAATTCTCTCATTTGTTTAGCTTTCTTATGCTTATTTAAAGCATTTTCAATCTTTATATTTGCGAAAATCTCGTCAAAATCTGAATAGTAATATTCTAAGCGTCCAGTTTGATAAAATAAGCTAGTTAACACACTACATGTTACACCATAAGTAAGAGGAAGCATATTATATGTTACTCCCTCAGAAACAGAAGCAGGTAACTTGACGCAGACGTAGCAGTCTTTTGCATCCATTACCTTTACATATTCACTCAAAAGCTTTGTGAATGTATTACTTGAAAAATCACTAATAGATTTATCTTGTTGAATGTTAGGCTGATGATCAATAACTTTTGCAGATGCACTATGTTTAGTTTGGCTAACCAAAGCTTTGCTTGTTATGTTAACTTTGTGTAATTCTCTGTTCATCTCTAAAGGGATAATCACAGCTAAAACTAACCAGAGCAGAATTAAAATGAGCAGACACACCAGAGTCATCTTACAGCATCTTTTAAAAACAGAACACCTTGAAGTGCTCTCCTTAACATAAGGCATTTTTGGTTAGTTTAGCCTCAAAATAAAACAAAATAAAACAAAAATTTTAAAACCTAAATTTTATATTTACACCCCCCTTTTAAAATATATATATATATATATATATATATATATTTTTTTTTTTTTTTTAAACCCTAAACAAGATTTCTTCGACCTTATGTCATACATAAGTTTTCTTCAACTAAACAGTTTTTCTTCGACCTTGTGTCAACTAACAAATTTTCTTCAGCCTTTTGCCAAATTAATATTTCTGTACTTCAATCATTGTCACTAATTTCTTCGATTTTGTCTTCTTCTTCACTACTACCATAGATGTCAATAACAGGTGGAATCACTAAATAAGTCCACTCAGGAGACTTGTATTTCTGGTTTGGTCTTACTATTCTTTTTCCTTTTCTCGACACTACTTCAATTTTCCTTCCAACTCCGACTTCCTTTCCAGGACTCTTTTGACTACTGATTTCTTCAACTTGCTCTTTTGGTTTCTTGATCAACCTTACTCTCAATCTTCCACCAGGCCAGTAGTCTGCTTTTCTCACGTACTTCTTCCTTGGTTCAGAATTATTTGATTCTGACTTCCAAGTCCTTTTCTTTCTGTTTCCACTTTCACCATCCACGTCACTTTCTTCAGTTTCGTAGTCTGAAATTTCAATTGACTCAGGAACTTCTCTATTCGGCAATTTTACTCCTTCAGGAACACTACTTTGTTTTCCATTACTGGTACTTGGTAATTCGTCTTCCTCCTCTTCTTCAATTACCCCCAACTTCCCAGATTTTGGATTTATGTTCCTTACTCCAGAGCTTGTTTTCTGCCTTTCGATACTCTCCTGGTCTGAAACTTCTTTTTGTTCTGCTTCTCTGTCTTCGATGGAGATAACCGAATCCTCAGTTATCTTTTCTTTTAACAGATTCTCTTCACCTTCAGAATCTATTTCAATGATTTCTAAGTCTTTTCTTGTCAAATTTCCATTCACTGGCACATGTTCCAGATGTCGACTTTCTTGTCGATCTTCAGAATCTGGATTTATTTCACCTTCTGTTTCACCTTCTACTTCAGAATCAGAATCATCTGTAGTATCACTTTCAACATCAGAACTCTCAGGAGTTGGTACTGGAATAGTATGACTAGGATGAATCCAACGTTTCAATCTCTGCATTTTACAGCATTAGTAGTGATCAAAATTATTTGCCTAGGCTTCTGCCATCTAGGAGCTAGACAATTTCTTCTCCGATGTACTTTTGTTCTGACCCAATCACCAGGCCTCAGATCATGTGTCAAAACTTTTTCATCTGATTGAGCTTCAGTTCCCACCTGATTAGACACAGAAGTCACCATATCAGATAATCTTTTACAGTAGTCCAAAATAGCACTGTCATTTATGCTCAACAGTTTACCTACAGGTACAAAAGCTTGCCTCATAACTCTTCCCATTAAAATTTCATGAGGACTCAAACCTGTCTTTTTATCTGGTGTACTTCTTAATGACATCAAAACAAGTGGAAGAGCATCAGTCCACTTTACACCTGTTTCAAGACACATTTTTCCAATTCTGTTTTTAATTGTTCCATTAATCTGTTCAACTACCCTAGATGCCTCTGGTCTGTATGCACAGTGTATCTTCTGCTCAATGCTCAAAGCTTCACAAATTAACTTCATCAGTTTGTTATCAAAATGGCTTCCTCCATCACTCTCAATAGTGACTGGAAAACCGTACCTTGGGATGATTTCTCTGAGCATTAGTTTTGCTACTGTAATTGAATCACAATGTCGTGTAGGAAAAGCTTCTACCCATCTTGAAAATAAACAAACAATTACAAGAACATATTTTAAACAATTGTGTAAGGGCATTTCAATGAAGTCCATCTGTAACCTGGTAAAGGGACCACCCTCTCGACCAATTATTCCTGTCCCCACCACTGATTTTCTGTTTGGATTCATTTGTTGGCATGATAAACACCTTTGACAAAAAGATTCTGCAATTGTTCTGAATTTAGTATTGAACCATGTTTCTCGGAAAAGTCTAATCATAGAATCTCTTCCAAGATGTGCTGGACCATGATATAATCTGGCCATGTCAGCAATCAAGCAATTTGGTAAGACCACTCTGCCATCTTTGTAAACCCACACTCCATCTTCATCACGTGGTCTACAATCTGATCTTAACCACTGATCTTTCTCTTCATCATCTGCTTCGTTTTGTAAATCTCTAATCTCATGCCATGTTTCTACAACTGTTGTTAGCATTAATGAATTTGAATCAGTTTCTTTACTCCTTTCCCGATTATATGAATAACCTTTTCTTGCACAGTATTTAGCCGTTTCATCTGCAAAGGCATTGCCTTTGGAGATATAATCCACTCCTTTTGTGTGCGCTGCACATTTAACAATAGCGATTTCTTTCGGCAATTGTATTGCTTCAATTAATCTCCTAATGAAAACTGCATTTTTAATTGGTGACCCTGCTGATGTCATGTATCCTCTCTGTGACCAGAGTTGTCCATAATCATGCACAACTCCATACCCATACTGACTATCAGTAATGATGGTAACCCTTATATCCTTTGATATTTCACATGCACGAATCAAAGCAATTAATTCAGCCACTTGTGCTGAACGAACTCCTTCAAGACATGATGCTTCTTCAACATCTGCAACTGTACAGACTGAATATGAGGCTTTCAAGACACCTCCTTCAGATCTTAAACATGAGCCATCTACAAAGTAGACAAAATCTGATTCAGACAAAGGTCTATCTTTAATGTCTTTTCTTGGTTTAGTGCAGAATTCCATGACATCTAAACACTCATGTTCTGTCTCAATGTCATCAATGATTTCAGAATCAGGCAGTAATGTAGAAGGATTCAGATTTAAACATCTTGAAATCGAAACATTATCTGCTCCTAGTATGATTTTCTCATACTTTGTCAATCTACTACTTGTCAAATGCTGAGTTTTACCTCTTGTCAGCAATATTTCAACTGAATGAGGCACAAAAACTTTCACAGGAAATCCCATAATGATTCCCTCACTTTGTTCAAGACTAATACTTGTAGCTGCAACTGCTTTTAAGCAACCTGGTAATGCTTTTGCAATGGGATCAAGAACTGCAGAAAAGTATGCAATAGGTTTCTTTAGATTTCCATGTCTCTGAATCAACACAGATAATGCACATCCTTCTCTTTCACTGCAATACAGTTCAAAATCTTTCTCATAATTTGGCATACCTAAAGCAGGAGCTTGGCATAAGCTCTTTTTCAGGTTCTCAAAAGATTCCATCTCAGCATCATTGAGAATAATTGGATCTTTCACATCTGATTTTGTCAGTCTTTGTAGTGGTTTCGCAATTACTGAGAATCCACTTATCCATTGTCGACAGTAACCAACCATTCCCAAGAACATTCTGACCTGTCTCTGTGTTCTTGGAGGTAACATTGCTTGAATCATTTTTATTCTCTCAATTGTTACTTGTCTTTTTCCCTTTGCAATTCTGTGACCAAGATATTTTATTTCTTGTTTGCAAAACTGTAATTTTGCTGGGGACACTTTATGTCCCTCTTCTGCAAGGCGATTCAACAGTATTATTGTGTCTGTCACACAATTTTCTCTTGTCTTAGCAGCTATCAACAGATCATCGATATACTGCACCAACGTAGACCTACCAGGTAAGTCTATGTTTTCTAAGGATCTTTTTAACAATTCATTGAATATTGAAGGACTCTCTGTATAGCCCTGAGGGATTCTACACCATCCGAGGGTCCTACCTTGGAATCTCAAAGCAAAGATTTCATAACTGTCTGGATGCAAAGGAACCGTAAAGAATGCATTGCAAAGATCAATGACAGTGTACCATTCAGCATCATGTGGGATTTGGTATAGAATTACTGCTGGATTTGGAACCACAGGACAACATGGAACGACAATTTGATTAACCTTTCTCAAATCTTGTACGATTCTAAATGTTCCATTTGACTTTTTAACTCCCATAATTGGTGAATTACAAGGACTACTCTCCATTTCCTTTAATACACCTTGTTTGATGAATTTTTCAATTATTGGCGTAATACCTTCAATTGTTTCTGCTTTCATTTTATACTGTGGAATGTTAGGAAATTCTATTCCCTGTTTCAATGTAATTTTTACTGGATCTATGTTTTTCATTAGACCCATTTCATTTCCAGTAAAATCCCATATTTCAGATTTCACTGTTTCTCTGAGCTCCTCAGGCAAATCTTTCTTTTCCAATGCAGGAAACAATTTTGTTTCTTCTGCTTCCATCATCATCATTGTCATCCTATACAAACCATCTTCCTCCATTGTTTGTAACTCAACCCCATCAGGAGAACAATATATTCTGCAATTCATTTTACATAGAATGTCCCTGCCTAATAGATTCACTGGACTACTATTACAAACCACAAATCTGTGTTTGTCTCTGTAATTTCCAATTTCGACTGGAACTGGATCAGTTAAGTCAGTTTTAATGTGCTGATTACTTACTCCAACAACTTGGATAGTGTCCCCAGAGAGAGGTAGGTTTTCAATTTCCACTGATCTAACAGTAGAACGGGTAGCACCAGTGTCCACTAGAAAAGTGATGTCTACATCATTAACTTTCCCGTTTACAAATGGACCAGACTGGTCAACCTCAAGAGTGGCTCCAACAACACACTCTTCCTCCTCTCCCGGGCACCGTCAGCAATAATCGTCAGAATCACTGTCTTGACTTTCTGTTAACAAAAATTGTTGTGAAGCATTTTGCATTTGCACTCTTTGCTGCTTTTGCTGTTTTTGCGGTTTTATTACCTGTTCATTTCCCTGAAATCCCACGTTTGGATTATATTTTTGAACTCCCCCACAATTCGGAAAAGGTGGTTGTGGCACTTGATCCTGACGGTTATTCACCTGTTGCTGTTGTTGTAACTGTCGCTGAATATTTAACTCGTTTAACCCCTGTTGCATCTGTAGCTGTTGCTGCAGGTCAACACCATTCTGCATCTGTGGATTCAATAAGGGATTCTTTAAGTTTCTAGGAGGTTTAGGACACTCGTCTCTCCAATGTCCAATTTCGCCACAATTAAAACAAGGTAATCTTTGTTTCAACTCCTCAATCTTCGGGCTAAATTTCTTTGGGAAATTATTACCTTTAAACTTTCCTTGTATCTGGTTAGTATTTCCAGTTTGAACAAAATTTGTGTTCTTATTTCCCATGCTGGCAATCTGTTGCTCAGCCACTTTTACCTGTGCCCACATAGCTTTTTCCTTGAGCTTCTTCTGTCTCACTTCCAATTCATCACTACAATATTTAGCTTTTCTTAGAATATCATCTACAGAAAGTGATTGCCATCCTACAATGCTATTCCTGATCATGTCTGCAATTTCAGGTTTTAGTCCATAAACAAATCTATAGACAAAATGACTCATATCTTTTTCATCTAGTTTTTCATAGCCACTGTATTGTTTAAAAATTAACAGTAGCCTCTCATAAAAAGAATGAACTGATTCTTTTGTTTCCTGATTTGTCCTTTCTATTTTAACCCAATCAACTTCTTTGGGTGGAATTTTGTTTTTCATCCAAACAATCACTTTTTCGTAAAAATCCATTACAAGAGGATTAGGAGCACCTGTTTCTTTGATTCGCTCAGGTTCTGTTTTTGGCCAACTTATTGATATTTTACATTCTGTCCAAAGATCTGATGGAACGACAATGTCGAAAAATCCATCTAAATCAATCCACAGAACTTTTGAGACTTTAATAAACCTATCCACTTGTCTATACCATTCCACTGGTTTCTCCCTCAATTTCGGAAAGTCATTTGTAAACAACAGTATGTCCTGTCTCGACCAAGGGACATGAACATATCCTCCACCTGCAATCTCTCTCATTGGAAATTGTTTTGACAATTTCTCCAATCTTTCATCTTCCTTCTTTTTCGTCCATTTCACTCTCCACTTATTGAGTTCTCCCAGCTTTTTGATGTAAACAATCAAATCTTTTATATGTAGTATTCTTCCCATTGAGTTCAAACTCTCAATGTCACTTTCTGAAAAGTCTAGTCTGTAATGCTTTGCAAAGTTCTTTTGTTTACTTACATCGATTTCTAGTTCCGCTGCTAGATCCTCTAATTGATCATACTTATTCTTTGTTTTCCACTGAATGCTTTTGCAAATGAACAGTAGTTCATCATCTCGATAGTAATTTAAATTATCTGGACCAATTGTTCCAATTATTAATTCTTCAATATTTGCTTTTAATTTGGCCACATCAAGTTTTGGTGTGGTCACTCTGATTTCAGGACTCCCTACATCTGATATAGCACCCATTGGTGTTTTTGGAGATAAATCCTCATTAAATGTTAAATCAGGCATTCTCGATCTAGAAGAGTTTATTTCAGAAATGTCTGAATAAAATTTTTCAGCAACCTTTTGAATTTCTGCATTTAAAGGAATAGTTAATCCTGTCTTGCTTGATTCTCTTTGGTCAAATACAGGCTGAACAGGACCAATCGTTACTGGAACTGTCACAGCTTCCATGCCTTTTGTCATTCTTCTAATTAATTCTTCCTTAGATTTTAAATATTCAGCAGAATCGACATCTTCAACCTTTCTTGTCTCTCTTGTATAATCTTTTGGAGCTTCCCTTGCTCTTGGAGTCATTGTAAAATGTCTACCTTCATTTCGAACATTATCAAATTCTGGCCTTCTAGGAGTTTCAATGATTTCACAATTATTTGGATAAAGTTTAGGAGCTTCATTAATTGGAGGTGCACTCGGTGAAGTTTCAGTAGAAACCACCGGAGTAGACCATGATCTAGGAGGTCTCAAAGGCTGATTCTTTCTAGCTGTAGTATATATTTCTTCCATAACTGCATCTTTAGATTCACTTTCTATAGATTTCCCAGTAGGAGTACCCATAACCATTTCCTGAATTAAATACAATCCTTCACTCATGTTTCCCTGTCTCCACATTCGCAACCTGTCTTCATGAGTATCTCTTCTCCAAGCTGGAGGTTTAGAAGGTCTTTTAATTCCACTAGCTTCTCTTTGTAACTGATACATCTCATCTTCCCACTCAACTAAAGCTTCAAATTGAGTTGGTCTCGGTTTTGGAATAAGAGCATTCATTTTCTCTCGTAAATTTCTCAAGACTTTTACATTAAATGAACCATCATCAGGCCAAGTTAAAACACCGTCGTTCTTTGTATAGCGTTTCCAGCTATCAAACCATAAAACAGTATGATATCCATATTCACCTTCCATGTACGCTGCAGGTGTTTTATACTTATGAAGTAATTTACCACCTTGCGTTTCGATTTTCTTGTCAGGCGAAAATAAATTTTTAAACTTCTGAAATAATGTTGGCTTTTTCTCAACATGTTTAAAATGATAACTCATTTTTAAGAGTTAAATCCAATTCACAAAATCGTTCTTAAAATATTTCCGGGATGTTCCGCAAAACAACCAATCCGTGCGCGAAACACACCAACAAGCCAATGACAGTTGAGCTACGTCACTTTTCTGCTCAACCAATAAAAAATGGAGTTTTCCTGAAGAACCAATTAGCTTACAGATCGTCGGAGACTCAAGAGCCAATCAGAGTACAGTCTGTGACGTGGGTCACCCAATCCCAGCGCAGCTCTGTGACGTACACAGTAGCTGCGGTTTCTCGTTTCTCACTCCTGGCGTTTACCCCTCCTTCACAAAATCTTTTCACAGCGCCATTTTAAGAACACTTTTCAGTGTAAATTAATTCTTAACAATGACAATAAGGACTCATCTGTTTGTTTCACTATTTAGGATAGTTTACATACATTCAAGTATCCACACTTCGGAATAGTCGGCGCTATTCACACTAAGGATAAATTTCAATTGTCAGTAGAGTAACCCTTACCCCACCCTTCTAACACGTAAAATTATGAACTCGTTTTCCTCTGAACGCACCGCGAAGTGACAGTTCTAAGAGTTCCACTTGAACATAAATTACAAATCAATCTCGCACTTTCACACGGAAAATTCCCTAAATTCAAACACACATGAAATCCGTACAGGACTCTCACCTGTTTATAGAAATCATGCACCGTTAGCAAAATAACGACGTTATCCGTACAGGGCTCTCACCTGTTTTTAGATATAAAACATGTACCCGTACAGGACTCAAACCTGTTTATAGATAATCATGCACCGACGCTACTCTACCCTTCACTCAAGCTTGGATATAACTAGTACTCTTATCACAGTGAGTTTTATGGAAGGCGCTTTGTCCCTATTCTCATGCTGCTTTAATTTCTTAGAAAACCCTCACTATACAAGATTCATACCTAGCCCTAAAACTGTGCTGCACGGCGACAACACTATGGTACACGGCGATACCACTTGTGATACTCGGCGATATCACTGCAAACAGAACAGATGACTTGCGTGACTAATTTCTCGCCACACAATCTATACCGGTATAGCTTACAGATAGCACGAAAAACAAACTCAACATGTGTTAAAACATCGATCCTATTTTCATACCATAACACCTTAGTAACCCTTAGCAACCAACATATTACCTTGGTTACCCTTAGCAACCATCAATTTCTGCTACCAGAGAATTGATCCAGCGGCCTATAGGAAATATGCCATAAACAACGCTACCCAACTTCATAACTTATAAACAAAATTCTACACTAACTCATGGACCCATTTATAAACCTGACATATTTGGGCCTACTGAATCAGGTGGTCAGATCAAATCTATATACACCTTATTTACAAACTATATACAAATGTATACATTTGCGGTAAGAATGTTGTTATTATAACAAATCCTAACTATTTAAACGACCACCATTTGGCGACGTGATCTAGCTAATAGTAACCTACACTTCTGAATAATCAAGACCAGCTTGTTTGTCAAAAGTAAGATTTTATTTACTAAATTATGGTATTTCAAAATGTAGTTTTATGAATATAAATTTATTAGCATTAAAGCAAGCATGTTTGTAAAGAATCATGAGAAAAATACAATTTAAGCAAGTAAATCAAAGTTTAAGTAAGTATTTAAAAGTTTAGCATTTCTAAATCCTAAGTCCCTAGCTAATCTAAATAGATGGAAATAAAAGTAAAGTTCTTTGAGGGTTCTTACGTGCTCCAAGCAAAGTCCGATAGCACTTCACCCTCATCGGAAAGTCAGAAAGCAGCAGCCAGCCCATCCCTAAGGGCATGACTTTTTATACCTTTCTATGCTAACTAATCTAAGCGAAGGAAAGTTTTCAAAAATCCACGAAGTCCCATTGGTTGAGAGTGACAAGTGACATGTCACCCACATTTCAAAACTTCCATTAGGTCACATTTCTTAAGGACCATTGTCTTTTCCGAATGCGACCAGGAGCTTCCTTGGTTTGCAACATTTGTAAATTAATGTTCTCGCAGCGTTCATTTCTCTTCCGCGGATGCCAAGTTAGAGCTGACAAAATTGTCCTTTATCACATTTTCGACCTTGGCCACGTTCGACAGAATGATGACAGCACATCAGTTTTTGCTTTGTGAATGTAGCTTTGACGAACACTTTATTTCAAAATGGGCATCTCGTGACTTTTGCAGAAGTAAATTTCAGCTTTAGCAAACTCGAGCAAACTAGGCCCAAAAGCAGGCAACTTATGCTTTCTAGTAATAAACAAACACAAGAAAAGTATTAATGTAAGAAATAAAGTTGATTCTGTATCCACCCAGGATTTACTAATTAATTAACCCACCCGAATTAGTCAAATGTTACCTAGCAAAATGCAAACAAATAAAGCAGCGTTTATATCTACCAATCTTCATAAATCCATGAAACTTATATGCACCTAGAATAGTAGAAATGACATCACATAGACAAGGAAAAGCAAAATAAGCACATGCTTCTTTTAGGTTTGCTGCAGTTAGTAATGACAAAAACGAAAACAATAAATTATTTTATTATTTTGCACGAACAAAAAGATGCAACACTTATGCACGTTTATGAGCACACATGTTAGTCCCCCCATGTGTAAAGTTTAATCTAGGTTATATTATCACAACACATCACAAATCATTAATTTTATTATTCATGTTATGGAAATGTGACTTCGCGAGTTTAAACAAAATTTTGTTTTCTATCTCGCTCCATCAGAAGAGATCTATTTGAGTATCTTATTCATAGTTTTCTAATCTCCTTATTCAATGTTTCAGTCAAGGCGTTTTAACTCATTTGTGGTGCTGCGCTTATGATACATACTTTGGGTGTTTGATCAGCGACTGGTATCGAATATTTCTTCAGGCTTTATTGAGAGAAAGTGTCACTAGAGGTGTCTGGATCTTTTGCCCTTGTTTGGGAATAGAAGGTATACGGTGAAGTAGGCAATCTTCTCTCTTCACACTGAAATTATGATATGTTGCTTTCATTCCTTTTTTATAGCAATCGCTCTAATTGGGCACAGCTAGACTGATTTCCCTGCTGAATGCCTCTGCACAAAGACTATTCAACAGGGGATAATTAAGAGGATGCCAATCAAAATTAGTTAAACAAATGTATGTTCTTTCATCTATGTGTTCGAAGACTTCTTTTAGTGCTGTGTGATAGGAACCCCAACCAGAATGCTAGATGTAAACAGCATTTCTCAATAGCAACTAGCACACTTTTTTGAATTTCCTGGTGTAATGGCAGAAGGCAATACCATTCCAGATGACAATGACCAGTGGCATAACAAAAGCCCCCGCAGGCGCTGCGGTGTGGAAGGGGGAGGGGGGCTGCACAACCTTCAGGGGATTGTGCATGGGAAGAGGGACCCTGGCACCAGAGTTCTTGACTGGGTCCGGAGTGTGGGGGGCACCATGTACTTTGCAGGAGGCCCCATCATGTTTAGGTACATCACTTACAATGACCAGATGACTGCACAGCATGGATTTTCTCTTGTCCTCATTGCCATTAATACATATTGAGTTATTTCCTTGGACACTTATCAGTATTTATTGATCATGTGCTTAGCAGTGTACAGTAGGGTTTTCCAGGTCCATTCTCACACTCCGAATCATCATGTCCATAAACACACAAAAACATCACCCACAAAAATGCAAACCATCAAGAATTGTAGTTAGAAACAAGCTGCTGTATAAAGATTAAGCTGCAGCAACCATACAGACATATTGCAGTGTTGTATGGAGTCAAAACAAAAACTATTTTTGTAGAGTATTTAAAATCATTACAGTATCGATATAAAAAGGAAAGCGAGTAAAACAATAAAAAGAAAGTACACTTCTTTTTCCCACAAATCATCTTGTTAAAGGTTTGAAAATTACAACCCGTTTTAGGATACAGAGTGAAACAGAAGCTATGCTTGTATTTAATTATTTAGAGGGGATTTACCATGCGCAAGGAAGACTCCAGTGCCATCTCTCTCTGTTTATGTCCTCTGCAAGGCAAAACAGGAATGGTTAGCTTGCTGATTGATAAGCCAGGATTTAAGCACTTTTCTGACCATAAGCAGTTCAGATGTGACTCTGAGTTAACTGTTATAGAGTTCCAAAGTTGGGGTCCCTCCACCCTAAAGGCACTGCCTCCCAAATGTGACCACTTGAACAGAGGGACAATCATCACCATTTTGATGCTTGATCTTAGGGACAAAGTGGGCTGGTATTTCTGAGATGTGTGACAAATATTGGGGTGAGCTTTCTCCATGAAGATTTTAAACATTAGGCATGCAAAATTAAGGAGAATTTTTTTCTAACAGTTAGCGAAAGAAGCTGCCATAGATGGCTAATGTTGTTATCAAAGATCTTAAGCTAGAAGATGTACCTGAATAGGGAGTTCTCGATTCTTGGAGATGGTCAATTGCAGATTGAAGAAGAACTAAGTAGACCACTGTCACACCCTCATGCAGACTTTCTAGGTTGTTCAACGTTGATGATGTTAATAGAATGTATCTTATGCATGCTGGCAGCTCAAGAGTGACACTGCAGATGTTGCATTCCCTATTTCCTTGCTGCTCCTTAATACTAATCTCTTGCATAAATGCTATTAATTTTTATATTCCCTATCCTCTGTTCCTTATTGGAGACATTGACAGGATACTCCTTCTCCTGCCAACGGAGTTGACTGTTTTTCCTGGTTGTACGGCATTACAACGCGGGATTTTACCCCCACATGCCATTACAACGCAGTTTTTACAACACAAGTCGTTACAACGACTTGCGTTGGGGGGCGCTGGATAGTGTAATAGTTTAATTTTCTATTCCAACTCCAGCCCACGTTGACAGTAGGGAAGGTGTTGGATAGAAAATTAAACTGTTCCCTATCCTACAGCGCCCTCCAGCGCAAGTCGTTGTAACGACTTGCATTGTAATAGCAGTGTTGTAATAGCAGTGCGGGGTAATGCCCGCGTTGTTATGGATGTTTCTCGTTTTTCCTATACAAGGGCAGTGATAACCGAGCAAAGTATGGAATATCCATCTGAAAGTATTAGGAGCTGTGCATAGTCAATAATTTTGTACCACAAAACAGATGGACAAAAAACATGACATGCTGTACCAACCCTGGAATCATATTGAGAGGGTATGTGATACTTAAAGTTCACTGAAGGGTAGTGAGATCAGTGAGTCACTGATCCCATCCTGTGGCGCACACACGCATTCCTCTCCTAGGAAAGAGGTTCCAAAAACAGTTTATTAACGTTCAAGTATGCTTTTATTCAGCAGTCTTGTTCTTGATTAATTATTCATTTCTATAATCGTTTTCGTATATTCATTCCATATTTAACACTTTGGCACTGTCCTTTGTTAACATCCAATGCATTTCGAGGCATGTCCGCCCCTTCATCAGGGAAAGGATACTAAAATAAAGTAGAATGAGTAGTTGTAAGTGGTGGGGTAAACGGGTGGGGTCTTCGTGCTGTGGGAACTAGGCGTGGTGGGGGAGAAAGTGGTGGAAACATGTGATGTTATGGGTTCACCTTATAAAATC
Organism: Lissotriton helveticus; assembly: GCF_964261635.1. NCBI lineage: Eukaryota > Metazoa > Chordata > Amphibia > Caudata > Salamandridae > Lissotriton > Lissotriton helveticus. Next base: position 1,716,625,621 of record NC_136065.1, read on the forward strand.
CCCAACCTGTGGGAAGGGTGGGGAAGTGTATAGAATAATGCTTACGTGCGCCGGATTTCTAACGCTTCGTGAAATCTGCAAGCAAAAGGTACGTGAGTGAAAAATTATGCGGAACCCTCGGTGATTTTAATCAATAGACCTATCGTGCAGCGTGGCTGCCGATGTGTCGGAAAACTAACCTGGTCACAAGTGATGGTGAGTCGTAAGGATTCCGTACTTCATCGCCGGTCAGGACGAGGACGTCTACTGCCGCGTTTGGTCATCAGGTCATGTGGGGTTATGGTGGTCACGTGGTCATAAAAAGTGACAAAAGCCTAAGCGGGATGGTGTTGGGTGGTCTGTTAGTTGGGAACTGGTGCAACGGGGGTAAGAGTACGACGCGGTGTCTGAGTAGGAGTACATAAACTTATGAAGAATATTTTTTGAACATTGAATAATGAATAAACAGTGGAAATTAAAATGGAGAATAAAAAAATTATAAACGAATATAAAGTGGGTACACACAGGTATCACTATATCTCTCCAGTTATAGCATTAATAACATTGGTCATATTTATAGGTAGCAAGAGAGTTCAATTCTATCATTCAGCCCAAATGGCTTCTGGGTAGACAATCTCTGGATCCAGGTGTTTTCACGTTGAAGGAGGTATTTGGTATTGTCTCTACCTTCAATTTTCATGATCGTTTCAAGTATGATGAATTTCAGTTGGGAAATGTTGTGTTTTTGTTCTTGAAAATGAGTGGCTACGGAAGATTTACTGTTTTTTAGTCGAATGTTCGACTTATGTTCTGTCAGCCTCGTCTTAATTTTTCGTTCCGTTTTGCCAACGTAGAGTTTTCCACACAGACATTTCAGGGCATAGATGAGATTGCTTGAATCGCATGTAGCATTAACTTGTAGTTTTATTGGGTTACCTCTCCTTGGGTGGTTGATTACATTTCCTTTTATAATGCTATTGCAGTTCCCGCAATTTAAGCATGGTTTAGTGCCAGTATAATTTGTCGTTGGAGTGTGTTTGTACTGAACAAGTTCACCTATATTGCGTAATCTGGTGAATGCGAATAGAGGAGGTTCCTTGAATATTTGGTTGAAATCAGGTTCCAGGTTTAACAATGGCCAATGTTGGTATATTATTCTTTTGAATTTGGAGCTCGCTGTTGAATATTTTGAAACTGCCACTATGCGGGTTTGTTGTTTTTTGATCCTCGGTTGCAGAAGTTTTAATCTGTCTGTCTTGAGAATTTTACTTGTGGACTCCTTAATGATTTCCGGTGGGTATCCTCTTTGGTGGAATTTGTGACCAACTTGTGTTATTCTTTGTATAGATTTCTTGGGGTCAGATGTGATTCTTTTGGCTCGTGCCATTTGAGAAAATGGAAGATGTTTTTTCAAGTTGGGTTCATGAAAGCTTGTGAAGTGGAGCATATTGTTCCTGTCTGTAGGTTTAGTAAATAAGTCTGTTTCAAATCCTTGTTGGTTGACAGAAACTTTAACATCCAAAAAGTTGACACTTGTATCAGACACTTCCCAGGTAAGTTGGATCCTTTCGTCGATTGAGTTGAATTCAGTTAACAAGTTAAAAAGTTCTTCTTTGGTGTTTTTCCAGACGATAAAAATATCGTCGATGTATCTGGTAAGTAGTACTAGATTGTCCGTCCATTCGGTTTTGGAGAAAATGTGAGAATTTGCCTAATACTTAAAGTTCACTCAGATGATGGGATGTAGCTGGTCTCTTACATAGGCACGAGTAGACTAGTCGTGCACCAATGTAGGCACGTCATCAAGATACGGTGACGTTATTGTGTGCTACCACACAGAGCATCTCTCTTGTGGTAGTAGATGCTTGGACTCCTCTCATGAAGTGTTTTGCTGTCAACAGGGAAAAGTACTCCTGCAGTCACACAGAAGGGCTTTTCATCAACTTCTGGATTTACTGCAAGTGCACAGCTTTTAATGAAAGTAATGGAATTGGTTAAAACATTCAAAGAAAATGCTGTAAGCATTTTTAATACACATCTTTACATGGCAACGTAAACATTCTTATTTTGATAGTGACTAATATATTTTTTATTTTAAGGGGTTGAGATTACTGTGTTCAGTGTGCAAACATAATTGAGGAGTAGCTTGGGGAAAATACAATTATTGAACAAAGATGGAACAGTAACATTACAATATAGATTCCTATAGCACTGTGGACTTCCTAGCTACTATCCTCAGGAAATCATTAACTTTTAGACTCTTGTTAAAGGATAGCAAGTAACATGTAAATAGTTACTGCAACCCTGTTTTTTCTCTCAATTCCAGGAGAGCCAAATGTAAAATGGAGCAAATGGAATAAGTTTTTCTCAAATGGTGCCAGGGTGTATATGACAAGGCTATTGGCTGAAATGAAAACCCCGTGCTCATGCAGTGTCTAGATTCAGAGGGACAAGATATCTTAGAGATAATACCAGAATTAAACTCTAAAGAAGCCAGGACATTGAATAAGTATGAGGTTTGCATCTTGAAACAAGATAAATACTATTTACCTAATGTGAGCACCATGCTTCAAAGGTATCATTTTAGAATTAGGGGACAGTGTTAAAAAATTGGCTTTGACTTGCAAGTTCAATACAAAGTTGGATGAAATAATAAGGGCCTCATTTATGAGGCCCCTTGAGCCATCGGAACGTCACTTTTTGTGACGTTTCGTGGCGCAGAAGCCTGGGTGATATTTATCAGGCAGCACTAAGCCACTTTTTTTGGCTTAATGCTGCTTGATAAATATCAGTCCCTTTAACGCAGTGTTCTGCGTTAAAGGGGCGTGCAATGGGTGTTGCTGGGTGCGTTACCAGCAACATCCATGGCCTTTTGACACTGCCCCAGATTTACGAGAAATCGTAAATCTGAGGCAGTGCCAAAAGCTTACGCCTCTCTAGGGGAGGCGTAAGGGAGGCGCAGTGGGGAGAAAATCTTTATTCTGCAGCACACATAGAAAGAGGAAAAGCCCCTTGTGATTATTTTTGTACAGAAAGGTTTCCCTTCCTGTACAAAAATAATCATCCCCACAACGTAGGCACCCTTGCACCATGGTGCAAAGGGGCCTGCGTTGGTGCACGGCTACCCATTGTGCGCCAGCGGAGGGGAAAGGGACAGGAATGCGCCGTATCTTATAGATACGGCGCATTCCTGCCCTTTTCTTTTGCCGTAGGGAAGCGCAGCAGGGATGCCTGCTGCGCTTCCCTACGGCAAAACCTCATAAATGATGCCCTTTGAGAGCAATTTATGTTGAAATGCAGAAATGATAAAGTTGCTGAAGAAATGTGGTTAATGGACAATCCTCCTTTAATCACAGTAATATTGACCAAGAAGAAAATTGAAATGTGGGGAGGGCAACATTCACGCTCCACACCCTGATGCACTGCATTTTATTTTGAGGATACAAGATCCACCATATGTTTGTCCGGTTGTCCTCATACATATTCATCCATAATTTAACCTTAGAGATTATCAAATTACTTCCATTATTTCAGTTTGTTCCACATATTCACCAAATTGCGTTTTTTTGAAACTTTACGTATTGACATGTGCCCATCCAAGCCTCCTTGTAAATACGATCTGTTGGACCTGGCCCTTTTGGCAGGTTCACCCCGAAACTTTTTGCTTTTTTATAGCCTGTTTCTGGAACCTGGTGTTGGTGATTTTAGGCCTTTGCGCACTTTTTCACTGTGGTACAGTGTAAAGTGCGTGAGCTCTCTGTGTATGTATGGTGAGGGACCTGCCCTCCCATAGGAATGAATGGGGAATATGTATGCCCATGGTAGTTCCTGATGTGTGGGGAGTGCAGGGTCGAGTTTGATATGTGCGAACTCGTGAGATTGATGCTGCGTAATGGTGTATGCGGCATGGTTGTGTCTAGTCTAGAAGTGCCACTTTGAGAAGTTGGCATATTTGTGTAGTTTGTGCCTGGCGTGTGATTGGCTGGTGAGCCTGGCCCAGAGTGCCTGGGCCTGCTTGTGGATTGACTGTCTGGTTTGAGGATGACAGGGGCTGGGGAGCACCAGGAGGTTGTCTGAGTCAGCCCGTGGCTGAGAGGCAGCATCTGCTGCCAGGGAAGTGGGAGGAGATAGCACCTGATAGTGATGGGCTGTGCCTGCCTGACCACAATGTTGGCTCCACCTCCCCGCTGGGTGACTGTCACCTCTGTCCCTGATACTGACAGGACTTCCCTATAACCAGTTCTAGCTGGTTCTCACACTGCCTGCACAATCTCTGGGACCTTTGCAGCATGAAGAAGCTGCATTTTCCTGTGGAGAACGCTTGAGTTGTATTTCTAGCACCTGGAAGCGCTGTGCTTCCCTCTGAGCGCCTGGGAGCACTCTGCCTGTTTTCTAGCGCTTTGGAGCGCTTTATTTCCCCCAAGCGCTTGAGAGCGCTTTATTTTTTGTCCTAGCACTGGGGAGCGCTTTTGTGCACAGCCAGTGCATTGGCCCGCATTTTGCGTGGGGAGCGGCGCGGGAGCCCACTCCGCTATGTTGCCGACTTTCATGCCCCTCAATCGAGTGCCCACCTCGACTTATATTGATATTTGAAACCGGAGCCCACCCGGCATTGCCCCGTGTATCACCGCCGCTGGCCCGGAGATCGTGGTGGAGGCGCTGCACCCGCCTCCCTGCCCGGGGCCGCGCTGCCATTGGCGGCCCTCAGATCAGGAAGTCAGGCGATGTTTTGCCTGGCGGCGGACGGGACTTCCGGTTTTGCGAGAGGAGTCTCGCGCCCGCCGCCGGCACCCGAGAGGAGGGAAAGAAGAAGTGTTGCGGGGCTCCCATGAGCTGGGGGAGCCCTGTGATGTGAGGAGGAGCCCCGGGTCCCAGGAGGGGGCCCGGGTGAAGCCGCCGCCCAGCAGAGAAGCCGCCGTCCGGAGGAGCCCCGCACAAGAGACAGCCCGGTGAGTTTGAAGGGCTGGGGGGGGCTCCGTGCGGCTGCTGTTGGTGCCGGAGAGGAGGCCCATGGGTGAGAGTGGAGGTAGGGCGGCCCCAGATGGCAGTGGGCTGCCCCAACGTTTCAACGGAGCTTGAGGCTCCAATGCCCACATTGGTGTGTGAAGCCCTGAGAGGGCTCTTGGGGGCATAGGTTACTGAGTCCCCCGAGAGGAGCTCCAACAGTGGGGCATGTTTTCTTTTTGAGCCCTGTGTGGCTCCAACGCAGGCCATATTTGTTTAAGGAGCCTAGATGGCTCCCGGGACACCTCGGGGCATATTGTCGATGCCCGTCCCCTCCTGGGCTTGTGTAGTTCTAGTGCCAGTGAAAGCACCATTGTCGTTTTCAGAGCCTGTGTGGCTCCAACGTGGACACGAGTGTTTTTAGAGCCTGTGTGGCTCCAACAGTTGGCGCAGTTTTGTTCCAGGGGCTAGTGACAGCCCCTGTCGCAGTTTTTGATGATTCACAGCTGCCCAGCAATTAGTGGGCAGCTGCACCGTTTAGGTCTTGTGTGGTTCCCAGGTGCCCAGCAAGTAGTGGGCACCTGCAACGTTTAGGTTTTGCGCCGTTGGCGCACCCCTGACTGGCGCTGCATGGCAGTGCGCCCTGACATTCTGGACACAGGGCCCTGTAGGCCCTTTATTGGATGGGGGCTGGTATGTAAGTTTTGCGCAATGTGGTTACCTGCTATGTTGAGGATGGTAATTGTCTACTGTGTGTTTTTGTGCTATTGAGTTGGGTTGGGGCACCTCTGAATGTTTTTAATGCATCATGTGTCTTCCTTGATTTTACACCTCTGAATGTTTTATGCATCATGTGTCTTTCTTTCCCTGCGCTGCACCTCTGAATGTTTTAGGCGTCATGTGTCTCCTAGCGCTGCCCCTCTGAATGTGTTTGTGATGCATCATGTGCTTTGTTCTTAACACCGCTGAATGTGTAGGTTTATGCATCATGTGTTTCCCTTTACTACTCCTCTGAATGTATATTTATGCATCATGGGTAATGTGTTCTTGCTTATACCCCTAAATGCTGTGTGATACTTAGGTGGTTGTTCTTTTTAGTACAGGCGTCCTAGTGAGGTCCTGGTCCCCTGCATGACATTCTCCTAAGGTGGTTAGGGTTGCGTAGGTGGTACTTACCTGTTACCAGTAGATACTGGTTGTGATTTAGAACTGTTACTTTGTGCTACAGTGATTTTATATCCTTTTATTCTAATTTCTGACAGTATTTCTATTTCTAAAAGTGTTGATTCTGACAGCGGCCCATGTGGCCCTGTCCTGTACATAATCCCTTATGAATGTTGCCTGTGCCAGTTGGCACAATGTATATGTGTGATTTTTATCTGATGTGTGTTTACAATACAAAAGTTATTTTAATATAACCTTGTGTGGAGTCCCTTTTGTGGTGTGCCTTGGATGTTGTTGCTGTTGTGTGCTGGCGCAAATGCTTTACACATCGCCTCCGAGTTTAGCCTTACTGCTCGTGCCAAGCTACCAAGGGGGTGAGCAGGGGTTATCTTGGCGTGTGACTCCCTTGCCCTGACTAGAATGGTGGTTTATGCCTGGCTTTGGCGTCAGACTTAGCCTACCAGAAATAGCCAGTTCTAACACGATCCATACGCAAAAAGTAGTTCTCAGCAGCATTCCTTTATTCATGAACCAATGCATTTTGAGCAATTATTTGCTCTTCGTCAGGGGTAACTGGAATTTAACATAATGAGATTTACATTAATCTTAAAGAAACCACATTTATATCTAAATTCAATTTCATATGTATGTCATAATTAAAACATTTTCATTGCATAATTTAATTGCACGAATATACGCCCACTTGAAATAATCACACATAGGGGTCGATTAGGATGGCGGACGGAAATGGCCACTGTCCGCCATGGTGGTGGAAATTTTACTCCCGGCCGCGCCGCGGAGATTCCGCGTTTGGGATTAGGATAATCATGTCACGAAACTCCGACCGCGGCGGACGGATCACAACCAACACCATCCGCGGTGGACGGAACACATCCAACTCCGTCCGCGGCGGACGGAGTCCAATGAACAACCACTGCCGCGGACGGAAATGACCGCGGAAAATAACACATGTACCGCCATACCTGTGAATACTCCGTGGCCGCAATTAGGATTAATCCGCCCGGACCACGGAACTCACAGCCATCCACGTCCGCGGCAGAAAGAATGCTACGATAACCACAGCATCACTGCAGAAGGCCAACACGCACAACATCCCTAGCGGCAAACAAATGTCAGGAAGTCTACCGCTAGTCCAAAGCAAACATACGAACATTGTCAACGCCCCCCCCCCCAACTTCAAGCACAAGCCGCCATGACACGTCCCAATTATCCAATAATGCACACTAGTCAACACGCCCACCTACCACCTGACTGCCAACAACCATTGAGACACGACTATAAAATGACACCCACACACTACCACAATCCTTTGCATCACAGCATTGCTGCTAGCAAGAGGCCAAAATCGAGATACTGCAAACTCACATAGAAGACACACAACCACCACCCTACCACACCCACCTCACAAACACCCACCACACAAATCCTACACATCACACACCACACACCTGCACCCCCCAACTCACTCAACTCACACACTGAGCACCACACACCATGGCACCCAAAAAAAAAACCAAATTCACGGAGACAGAGTTGAGGGTAATGGTAGATGAAATACTCCGTGTTGAGCCCCACATCTTCGGGGCCCAAGTCCAGCAGACATCCGTGGCGCAAAAGAACCACATGTGGGACAGGATCGTCACTCGGGTGAGTGCCTCGGGGACTGTGCCGAGGACGAAGCATGACATTCAGAGGCGGTGGCATGACCTGAAGACCAGGGTCAAGGGCATCCGAGCTAAAAACTTTGCCAGAGCCAATCATACTGGCGGTGGCACACCCCCGGAGCCCATACCCTACACCGATTGGGAGGAGAAGGTGCTGGTGGTACTACACCCAGAGAGCCTAGACGGACTTGACGAAGGAGAAGAGACTGGTGAGTACAAACCAAGCACCACGATCAGCACGACATGGTCAGGCTCACACAACTGAGAAGAAACATCTCCTACGCCCCAACCCATGCACGTTGGACACCAACTCACTAACATGTCCATGGCTCCCAACAGGCCCCCATGCTCACGGGGAGGGTGGTGGTGGTGGTGGTGGAGGGTGGGGTGTGTGAGAGGCCCAAACTACAACTCCCAACAGGCCCCCATGCACACGGGGAGGGTGGTGGTGGTGGTGGTGGTGGAGGGTGGGGTGTGTGAGAGGCCCAAACTACAACTCCCAACAGGCCCCCATGCACATGGGGAGGGTGGTGGTGGTGGTGGTGGTGGAGGGTGGGGTGTGTGAGAGGCCCAAACTACTACTCCCAACAGGCCCCCATGCACACGGGGAGGGTGGTGGTGGTGGTGGAGGGTGGGGTGTGTGAGAGGCCCAAACTACTACTCCCAACAGGCCCCCATGCACACGGGGAGGGTGGTGGTGGTGGTGGAGGGTGGGGTGTGTGAGAGGCCCAAACTACAACTCCCAACAGGCCCCCATGCACACGGGGAGGGTGGTGGTGGTGGTGGTGGTGGAGGGTGGGGTGTGTGAGAGGCCCAAACTACTACTCCCAACAGGCCCCCATGCACACGGGGAGGGTGGTGGTAGTGGTGGAGGGTGGGGTGTGTGAGAGGCCCAAACTACTACTCCCAACAGGCCCCCATGCACACGGGGAGGGTGGTGGTGGTGGTGGAGGGTGGGGTGTGTGAGAGGCCCAAACTACTACTCCCAACAGGCCCCCATGCACACGGGGAGGGGGTGGTGGTGGTGGAGGGTGGGGTGTGTGAGAGGCCCAAACTACAACTCCCAACAGGCCCCCATGCTCACGGGGAGGGTGGTGGTGGTGGTGGAGGGTGGGGTGTGTGAGAGGCCCAAACTACAACTCCCAACAGGCCCCCATGCTCACGGGGAGGGTGGTGGTGGTGGTGGTGGTGGAGGGTGGGGTGTGTGAGAGGCCCAAACTACTACTCCCAACAGGCCCCCATGCTCACGGGGAGGGTGCTGGTGGTGGTGGTGGTGGTGGAGGGTGTGGTGTCTGAGAGGCCCAAACTACAACTCCCAACATGCCCCCATGCTCACGGGGAGGGTGGTGGTGGTGGTGTCGGTGGAGGGTGGGGTGTGTGCGACAGGAAACAGTAATGTCTAAAAATCTACATAACCATGTAATGTCCACATCACTGACCAGCTCTATCTTGTCCCTCAGGTGATCGTCAACTGACTGGGGAAACCAGTACCCGGCCGCCAGCCTCGCCTCCCACACCTACAGGACTCTCTGGTGATGAGGACACAGGCAGCTCCGGTGCGGAGGATGGAGCGGGACCAAGCACGCAGCCAGGGCCATCTGGCTCACAGGGACTCCCGGGACCGTCCAACGTCGCAAGTGTGACTCCAGCGACACCTGTCTCTGTGATCTGCACAGTCCCCACCACCACCAGTACCACCAGTACCACCAGTACCACCAGTACCACCAGCACCACCAGCACCACGACTCCTGCCGGTGCCACCCAGCATAACCCAGCGCACAACGCTGGTCCATCGGCCTCACACACAAGCAGGGTGAGTGGGCCACAAACACAGGCAACGGGACATCAGCCAATCAGGCGAGCCACACACCGCCGTGCAGAGGAAGGACAGCTACCCCAGCCAGTGGCACAGTCCCTACAAGCCCTTGCCAGGTGCCAGGCGTCATACGACCGGTCCCAGGCAAACGGCGATCGTGCACACCAGGACTCAGTGGACAACACCAACATCCAGCGCGAAATCTGTGGCATCCTTGGCCAGATGTTGCAGATCATGGGCCAGCAGGCAACGATGTGGAGGGAATGGGTTGCCCGGAACAACCCCCCCCCCTCCACCAAGTGTCGTGGCGCCACCGCCACCGTCACCTCTGCCTCCACCGCCACCTCCGCCTCCCCCGCCACCGTCACCTCCGCCTCCACCGCCGCCACCACCACCTGTGCCCCTGGCGACGGATGTGGCCCTTCAACAACCTGCCCTCCCAGCTGACTCTGTTCCACCTCAGAGACGGAGGGGCCGGCCGAGGCAGGAAGTGGCTGAGAGCAGTGTTGAAGCGCCATCCACACGCTCCAAGAGGGAACGACCATGACAATGTCACTGCCTGTGCCAGACATTCACCCAGCTAAGTATCCTGTCCCACAGACAATCATTCCCACTGGTCTGCTGGACTACCCTGACACCCCCCAATGTGGTGTCAGCACGGACATTTCATCTGCCATTACCTTCAACTCCAACTCCCTCCACCCCACTTACTTGTAAATATTCACCAGCACAGAAGCACAACCTGTAAATAAATAGCACTTACTCACACAATGATGTTTTGCCTCCATGTTTATTCACATGATTGCCTTCAGAAACAGACGTAAACAGGTTCAGGGATGACAGTCGTACATGATCATGGCGCTGCGGGAGTGACCTAGAGAAAATCAGAGACAGCAAACACACGTCAGGAAACAGATTCACACACATCACAACACAATGCACAGCAACATTACACAAACGACAACCATCACAAAAGCATGGGATGAGAGCACACACATCATGGAGACTTGTATGTCCAAATAAATGAAGACACACATAAGCAACCATCACAAACAAGAACACCCAGCTGATTAACCCCACATCCACACAACACCAGCAAACATACATGAGGCATTGTCAACCGCCACTAGAGGTAGTTACTCACATTCAAGGGAAGTAGCGATCTATGAGCTGGCGCCTCTGGTCCACACCTTCCTCCTCACCACTATCCTCATCAGTCGACATGGGTGGGATGGGAGGCCGAGGAACTCCTTCGTCTTCAGGGTCCAACAGCAGTTCTATGTCATTGCGTACTGCCAGGTTGTGGAGCATGCAGCAGGCAATCACGATCCTGCATACTTTTCCTGGTGAGTAAGGCAGGGCCCCTCCGGTCTTATCGAGGCACCGAAACCGAGACTTTAGCAGTCCAAAGGTACGTTCGATGACTCTCCGTGTCCTTCCATGTGCATCATTGTACCGCATTTCACCCGCTGTTCTCGGATTACGTAGGGGACTGAGGAGCCAGGGCCGGTTTGGGTAAGCCGAGTCGCCTATGTAGGGGGATGACAGAGACAAACATCACAACAAGATATGGTGGGTACCCCATGCAACACAGAGATCACAAGAGTCCCCACTGCACACTCACCAACAAGCCACGCTTGACCGGGTCGCAGATTAGCCATGAGTCGTGGGACATTGCTGCTCCGCATGATGTGGGCGTCATGTGCAGATCCAGGAAATCTTGCACACACATGTGAGATGATGTTGTTTGCCAGGCACACCACCTGCACGTTCAGCGAATGGAAGTGTTTGCGATTCCTGAACACTTGTTCCCGTGCCCGTGGTGGAATGATTGCGATGTGTGTGCCATCAATTGAGCCCACAACGTGAGGTATGTGGCCCAGTGCATAGAAATCAGCTTTGACAGCTGGCAACTCTTCCGGCCGTGGGAAATGTATGTAGTCATCCTTGTACAGCATCATAGCTGTTAAGACATCTCGAAGAACCGTGCTGAACATGGCCTGTGACATCCCCCCGGCATGTCCAACTGTGTACTGAAATGTGCCAGTAGCAAAGAAATGGAGTACCGCCATGACCTTTGCAGTGGGTGTAATCGACCCATGATACGTCCTACGTGGCTGCAGATGAGGAGACAATTGAGCCACAAGCTCCAGCAACCGACGTCGATCCTGCCGGAATTTCCGAATCACCTCCTCGTCAACCATATCCTCCAGCACAGTGTATGGCCGATGCACATTTGTAGCCCTCCTGTGTGGGAGAGAGATGCAACTTAGGTCAACTTGCAAACGACGCATACGTGTACAACTCCATCACATGTGAACCTTACTGACAATACTTCAGTCTTCACCCTAATGTTTAGTAGCCACATCACAGACACACATGCAACTGCATGCACACAAACGATAACTATACACACGCCATGTCATCAAGCACAAATGCCAACACCAATAATGATGTACATACGGTAATTACATGCATGGTGACACAACGTACAAAACACATACACGGAATGCATGTGTACCACCACCACTGTAGTCACCTCGCCAGAACAAGACACAGACAACAGTTGCATAATTTGGCCACACAGCCGTGATGTACTGTGTAGTTGTGAAGATGTAAGAACGAATGTAGGGTCACACCCGACGTCAACACGTACAAATGCACATCTGTTGCCCATTGTGTGCCGACCGATGGGCATTGCATGGACACACATGCTACATTGTATGACATATGACCTTTCCCTATCACGCTCACATCCCTCATGACGCAACTGCACACAACACATCACGGTGCAGCGTCTGACAAGATAACATAATTGGCGCCGCCATGGCGGTGCTCAACTTCCGCTACTTCCCAAAGGCCATACGCGGCCAGCGTCCCTCTTCCCATTGGCTGCATGTGCAGGGACCGTCACGGGCACACATCGGCAACCGCACGTGCAAGCCTCAGGCACGGATGCTTCAGTTGCAACAATGTTCTATCACTGGCGCCTCCATGGCGGTGCACGTACTCAGCGGGGGAGGTGCAGGCCTATACACCCTGTAGATGTACGCAATGGACATGCCAGTTCATGACCCCCCTTACAGTCACCTTGCATCATCCACCGTACACCGGCCGGAGCGGCCGGGCCTAGGACGGCCGTGCCCGGCCATGAACACAACCGCCGTGCCCGGCCATGAACACAACCGCCGTGCCCGGCCATGAACACAACCGCCGTGCCCGGCCATGAACACAACCGCCGTGCCCGGCCATGTACACAACCGCCGTGCCCGGCCATGAACACAACCGCATGGGCGGGCACGGCGGTTGTGTTCATGGCCGGGCACGGCGGTTGTGTTCATGGCCGGGCACGGCGGTTGTGTTCATGGCCGGGCACGGCGGTTGTGTTCATGGGCGGGCACGGCGGTTGTGTTCATGGCCGGGCACGGCGGTTGTGTTCATGGCCGGGCACGGCGGTTGTGTTCATGGCCGGGCACGGCGGTTGTGTACATGGCCGGGCACGGCGGTTGTGTTCATGGCCGGGCACGGCGGTTCTGTACATGGCCGGGCACGGCGGTTGTGTTCATGGCCGGGCACGGCGGTTGTGTTCATGGCCGGGTACGGCCGTCCTAGGCCCGGCCGCTCCGGCCGGTGTACGGTGGATGATGCAAGGTGACTGTAAGGGGGGTCATGAACTGGCATGTCCATTGCGTACATCTACAGGGTGTATAGGCCTGCACCTCCCCCGCTGAGTACGTGCACCGCCATGGAGGCGCCAGTGATAGAACATTGTTGCAACTGAAGCATCCGTGCCTGAGGCTTGCACGTGCGGTTGCCGATGTGTGCCCATGACGGTCCCCGCACATGCAGCCAATGGGAAGAGGGACGCTGGCCGCATATGGCCAATCGCAAGTAGCGGAAGCTGGGCACCGCAACAACAGGGCCAGTAATTGGCCCATTTCACGATCACGCTTCCAGGGCTGACCAATAGCTGGCGACGTATGCCACTGACACGTGCTGAGGGCCCTATACATTTGTGTTGGCCAAAATGACACTTCCTACCCTGGGGACCAGTGCTGCCTGTTCACCTCGACCTGCTGCTGCTGCTGAGCTGACCACCGACTGCTGCCTGTGACCATCACCTCGACCTGCTGCTGCTGCTGCTGAGCTGACCACCGACTGCTGCCTGTGACCATCACCTCGACCTGCTGCTGAGCTGACCACCGACTGCTGCCTGTGACCATCACCTCGACCTGCTGCTGCTGCTGCTGAGCTGACCACCGACTGCTGCACTAGTGCCATACTCCGTGATCTTGCCATGTCGAGAGGCAAAGAGATCCGGTCTCGACCCTTCACCGCCGCGGAGCTTGATGTCCTCGTGGACGGTGTACTCCGCAACTATGGACGCCTCTACGGCGCACCAGGACGGGTGGTAAGTGCAGTGTGGGACATGTTGGTGTGCGTGAGGGGGCCAAATAATCTGGCGTATTCCTATCTTAGCTGTGTAGTGTGGGCTAGACATATGTTCCTGATTTTGCATGGCTGCTGACAGTTACGTCTTGCCCCTATGTGTGTGACAGGCCACCTGTCCACTGACTTAAACCCTTTTGTCTCCCATCATGGTAGGTCAAGCTGCACCTTCGCAAGGACCTGTGGAAGAGCATAGCACGGGAAGTACGGGCATTGGGGGTGTGCAACAGACGACATACACACTGCCACAAACGCTGGGACGACATTTCCAGGCTAAGCAAGAATGTAGCGGAAGTAACACTGGGCCTGATTCCAAGGACGCCCCGTCTGGCCCGACGCTCCATGACCCCTCTCATGCACCGTATCATTGCAGTGACGCATCCTGAACTGGCCGAACGTCTGAGTGCCGATCAACAGCAAACTAGCGGTGAGCAAACTGTCTGTGTAGGAAACCTGTGAGTGCTATGCATGTATTGGTGCAGAGACACACTATTGAGTTCCGTGTTGCGTATGTAAGTCTGTGATGCCATTTTGGTCCCATTGGGTGGTTCTCATTTGACATCCAGGTCCGCCATGTTGACACGCCACTTGCTTAGTAGTTGAGTGTTGAAGCACATCCCCTAGTGGTCCATGGCCCCATGGCAGGAAATGTGAGGATGACTGGTAGAGGTGGGCCATGTGCAGGATGAGGGCTACAAAATCTTTGTCAGCTATGTAATTTGGCAATCCTGTTCCTTCTGTACGTCAGTCTGCCCATGACTCACACATCTTTTATGTGCATTTCAGCTATGACAGAGGACACTCAGCCACAGACGGTGGAGAGTAGTCGAGGAAATGAGTCCGGCTCAGACTTCGCACACACGCAGACTGACACAGAGGAGGCCAGCGCCGGAGAGGGGGACAGGACCGTCCCTGAGGACTCGCATGTGGAGACACCATCGTCCTCCTGGTCGGACACTCTTGGTGAGCCTGCACTGTTGTCACAGACTGGGAGTGGGCACTCATCACCTTCTGTCGGAAGACAGCACACAGGGCCCACACTTCCACAAACTGCACCATGTACTGTTCGTGGCCGGAGGAGTAGGGGGAGCAGAGTGGCGTTCGGTGCAGGCACCGCTGCCCCTGCCACGGTGAGCCAAAATGCACTGTGTGCTGAGGCCGTTGATCTGCTGCGACAGCTGTGTGTGGGGCAGACCAATATGACAAATGCTTTCCAGGACCATGATAGGAAGTTGGGGCAGGTGGTGGCTTTCATGGAAGGGATGCATGGCGATCTTGCAGGTCTACACAGGACAGTGCAGTCATTGGCAAGCAGTGTGTCGTATGCAATAGTACAGTCGCATGAACAGGGTGCTACTTCGGTTTCCCCATCTACACCACTGGATGTCTCAGGGGGTAATGATTATTCTGAGCAGGACTCAAATACAGGTTATTGCACTAGAAGCAGCGTCAGACAGCACGTCAGGGCACGCAGGGCACAGACCCCATCCCCTAGATCAGCTAAATCTGTTCAATTAGACGACGTCAGATACACTGGAGTACACACACAGGATCCGCAAGTGTTGTTGGGGGACATGCCTTCAGGAGCTACACAGGCATTCAACACAAAAGGTACTCCCAAGGCAAGGGATACTCACATGTCCATGGACTGTACCTTGGACAAGGCCAGTCAGAAGACAAAGGCACCTACTAGGAGCAGGGAGACTCCCAAGGGCAGGCCCACAGCAGAGGAAAGGGACACTCCCAGGGACAGTGACAAGACAAAGGCACCTACTAAGAGCAGGGAGACTCCCAAGGGCAGGCCCACAGCAGAGGAAAGGGACACTCCCAGGGACAGTGACAAGACAAAGGCACCTACTAAGAGCAGGGAGACTCCCAAGGGCAGGCCCACAGCAGAGGAAAGGGACACTCCCAGGGACAGTGACAAGACAAAGGCACGTACTAAGAGCAGGGAGACTCCCAAGGGCAGGCCCACAGCAGAGGAAAGGGACACTCCCAGGGACAGTGACAAGACAAAGGCACCTACTAAGAGCAGGGAGACTCCCAAGGGCAGGCCCACAGCAGAGGAAAGGGACACTCCCAGGGACAGTGACAAGACAAAGGCACCTACTAAGAGCAGGGAGACTCCCAAGGGCAGGCCCACAGCAAAGCAAGGTCCATCTCCCAAGGGCAGGGACACACACAGAGAGCAGGTGGACCACAAACGACAAGTCTGCTGGCAGGAACAGGGCGGCGACCAGGGCACAGGCTACATCCAGAGACAACACTCCACCTAAGGATAAGGCACATCCTACGGACAAGGCATCTAGCATGGACAATGGCGCAATCAAGGACAGGCATACTTCACCCCTGGCTGCACTGAGGCTGATGTTTTCTACTAAACGCCAAACTGATGTCTCCGCCGCGGAGTCCCCCCATACCTCCACTCCCATCCAGGCCAGTCAGAAGCAGAGGAGGGTGTCCCCTGTTGTTGCATCCCCCATTACACATGATTCCGAGTCCAGGCGGCAGGCACAGAGCAAACGACAAGCAGGCTCCAGCACGTCCCCAGAAACCAGATCCCCGGCAGCAGATGCTCCACCTATGGTGGGTGGTGATTGTTTGGCGTCCCCACCACTTGGCAGTCCTGTCCTGTCCAGGGTGCACTCACACATCCCTAAGAAACGCAGACACACACCATTGACACCTGCCAACCCCGATTTGGCTCTAGGTCAGCTATCCCCAGCTCCCAGGCCCACCCTGCCTCCAGGCCCATACAGCCCTGTGGCTCATCATTTCAGTTGTCACAGTGGCGCTGGTGCAGTTGACTCTCATGTATCAGCAGGTGGCACAGTGTCAGTTGTGCCCTCTCCTGTTGCAGGTCCTGGCAGTGTATCTGGGTCTATGGCTCACGTGTCAGTTAGAAGATCTGTGGCTGTGTTGCACACTCCTGTTTCTGGTGCTGGCAGTCTGTCTGGGTCAGTGGCTCACGTGTCAGTGACTACATCTGTGGCTGTGTCTCACACTCCTGTTGCTGGTGCTGCCAGTGTGTCTGGGTCCGTGGCCCATGTGTGTGTCACTCGGGCTGTGGCTGTGTCTCACACTCCTGTTGCTGGTACTGCCAGTGTGTCTGGGTCCGTGGCCCATGTGTGTGTCACTCGGGCTGTGGCTGTGTCTCACACTCCTGTTGCTGGTGCTGCCAGTGTGTCTGGGTCCGTGGCCCATGTGTGTGTCACTCGGGCTGTGGCTGTGTCTCACACTCCTGTTGCTGGTGCTGCCAGTGTGTCCGAGGCAGGTAGTTCACGCAGTCCCCCTGATTCTGTGATGTGAGGTGCTGAACACTTCACTCAAATGTTATTTCACATGGTGTGTCCATTGAGAACTGCGTGGCACTCTTGTGGTTCCTGTGACGGGTTGGTAGGGACACGTACTTGTGCAGCCTATGATGTACCTGCTCTGTACTCTATATTGCCCTGTTGATGCTCTGATACTGCATACTGCCCTCTCGTTACCTGCCTATGATGTACCTGCTCTGTACTCTACATTGCCCTGTTGATGCTCTGATACTGCATACTGCCCTCTCGTTACCTGCCTATGATGTACCTGCTCTGTACTCTACATTGCCCTGTTGATGCTCTGATACTGCATACTGCCCTCTCGTTACCTGCCTATGATGTACCTGCTCTGTACTCTACATTGCCCTGTTGATGCTCTGATACTGCATACTGCCCTCTCGTTACCTGCCTATGATGTACCTGCTCTGTACTCTACATTGCCCTGTTGATGCTCTGATACTGCATACTGCCCTCTCGTTACCTGCCTATGATGTACCTGCTCTGTACTGCGCATTGCCCTGTTGATGCTCTGATACTGCATTCTGCACTCTCACGTGCTGCCTCTGATGGACCTGTTCTGTTCAATGGACTGTTGATGCACTTGGCCCCTCTCACGTGCTGCCTCTGATGGAGCTGTTCTGTGCAATGGACTGTTGATGCACTTGGCTCCTCTCACGTGCTGCCTCTGATGGAGCTGTTCTGTGCAATGGACTGTTGATGCACTTGGCCCCTCTCACGTGCTGCCTCTGATGGACCTGTTCTGTGCAATGGACTGTTGATGCACTTGGCCCCTCTCACGTGTTGCCTCTGATGGAGCTGTTCTCTGCAATGGACTGTTGATGCACTTGGCCCCTCTCACGTGCTGCCTCTGATGGAGCTGTTCTGTGCAATGGACTGTTGATGCACTTAGCCCCTCTCACGTGCTGCCTCTGATGGAGCTGTTCTGTGCAATGGACTGTTGATGCACTTAGCCCCTCTCACGTGCTGCCTCTGATGGACCTGCTCTGTACTCTACAATGCCCTGGTGATGCTCTGATACTGCATTCTGCCCTCTCGTTACCTGCCTATGATGTACCCGCTCTGTACTGCGCATTGCCCTGTTGATGCTCTGATACTGCATACTGCCCTCTCGTTACCTGCCTATGATGTACCTGCTCTGTACTGCGCATTGCCCTGTTGATGCTCTGATACTGCATACTGCCCTCTCGTTACCTGCCTATGATGTACCTGCTCTGTACTCTACAATGCCCTGTTGATGCTCTGATACTGCATTCTGCCCTCTCGTTACCTGCCTATGATGTACCTGCTCTGTACTCTACAATGCCCTGTTGATGCTCTGATACTGCATTCTGCCCTCTCGTTACCTGCCTATGATGTACCTGCTCTGTACTCTACAATGCCCTGTTGATGCTCTGATACTGCATTCTGCCCTCTCGTTACCTGCCTATGATGTAGCTGCTCTGGTGCCCACTTTGCCCATGCTCACGCATACACTGTGATTATACCCCTATTTTGTACAATAAAGGTAGTCTATCAAGTCTCGTGGTCTGTCGTTGTCATTCCTGCTTGCGTACTACAAATGTGTATTCGTATATGCTTCTCATCAGTGGTTTCGGTAACATGACAATCCCCCTCCCTACGTCACGTCCCTTGCTGGTATTCCCCTCCAGACAGCCAATGGTTTGTGCCTTACCTGCGTCGTCGTCCATAGTGGGCCATGACTAGGACGTGGTGGATCGCGAAGAGCATCGGGAAAGCGTGTAGCGCTGGGTCCATGGTGGTGGTCAGCTTGCGGTGGGTATCTCTGCTATGTCACCTATGTTCGCTGTGGGGATTCCGCCGTGTTCGGACAGGTTGTTTTTTCCGCTGCGGTTTTATGTGAAGTTTCCGCCATCTTGATTTGGGGGACGGTCTTAGACGTCAGTACGTACGGCGGGGCCTCCGGAAGTGTTCCGTCCGCCACGTGGTCGTGTGTAGTTCGGCGGCGGTGCGTCCTTTTCCGTCGCGGACGAAAACTTGACACGTTTTCCTATCCTGATATGGCGGACGGAGTATCCGCGGCTGGCGACTCGGAAAAGGCTTTTTCCGCCTACTCCAGGGCCGCGGTGGCTCTTCCGTCCGCCATCCTAATGAGCCCCATAGTGTTTCAAAGATAACTAATGAAAACCTGACGATTAAAAGGCCAAAATACTTTACTATCAAGCTTTCTGATTTTTACTCGTGCATATTTCCTACTTTCTATGCATACCCGTTTTGTACGTTCAGGCTTATCTATCCTTCGCGCATGCCTATGGCTTTTACGGTTCAAATACTTGAATTTCAAACTGCTTTATGTGTTACCAAATCTTCCTAATTCCGCCGGCGTGCCATGCGTACCTGCTTTCCTATTCTCCCATTTACAGGTCCGGGTTCTTCACGAACTCTAGATAGTTTCCTCACTCTCAGCTCGATTTATAAACTAATTCGGCCCCTCCCCCTCACGTGCAAACATTCAAAACTAATGATTACAACAAAATGTGCCTTGCATACTCTCATACCCATAATGCATCTTAAACCCTCAGTGAACAAAACGTAAATCAATAGTTTTTTCTATATGCTTTCAATAACATAAGCTTTAAGAATTGATGTCTTTGTCCTTTCCAAATGCCTCCTTTGACGCTGACGAGAACTCGCTGTTCTAATAATATGTGGCCTGTTTCAAACGTAAGTTCCTTTCTTTCTTTGTCTTTTCATCTCGGGTGCATCACCAACGTGTGGCAGTTCAGTATTGATAATGAAAGGGGTGGTGTGCACACCATGCTTTCCAAAATAATCGATTACAGTCCATATTTCTTAACATACTTGACCACTTGCGTGTAACTTGGGTTTCGCCTTGCCATCACGCAATTTATGAAAATCCAAATGTGGGGAGCGCAACATTCACGCTCCACACCCTGATGCACTGCATTTTATTTTGAGAATACAAGATCCACCATATGTTTGTCCATTTGTCCTCGTACATATTCATCCATAATTTAACCTTAGAGATTATCAAATTACTTCCATTATTTCCGTTTGTTCCACATATTCACCAAATTGCGTTTTTTTTAAACTTTACGTATTGACATGTGCCCATCCAGGCCTCTTGTAAATACGATCCATACGCAAAAAGTAGTTCTCAGCAGCATTCCTTTATTCATGACCCAATGCATTTCGAGCAATTATTTGCTCTTCGTCAGGGGTAACTGGAATTTAACATACTTTTTGCGTATGGATCGTATTTACAAGGAGGCTTGGATGGGCACATGTCAATACGTAAAGTTTTAAAAAAACGCAATTTGGTGAATATGTGGAACAAACGGAAATAATGGAAGTAATTTGATAATCTCTAAGGTTAAATTATGAATGAATATGTACGAGGACAAACGGACAAACATATGGTGGATCTTGTATCCTCAAAATAAAATGCAGTACATCAGGGTGTGAAGCGTGAATGTTGCGCTCTCCACATTTGGATTTTCATAAATTGCGCGATGGCAAGGCGAAACCCAAGTTGCACGCAAGTGGTCAAGTATGTTAAGAAATATGGACTGTAATCGATTATTTTGGAAAGCATGGTGTGCACACCACCCCTTTCATTATCAAGAAGAAAATTGAACATTAATTATGATGTATTGAGGAAATTAGATAAGAATTATTTTTAAATAGGGTACTGTGATAGGTACTGAAAGCAAGCAGTAAGTGTAGAACATGGGAAATAAAGATGGTAAAATGTGGAGAATTATCAGCAAATTTAAAGGTGTGTGTTTCATGTGTGTAAAGATGAGAAGCATGGCAAATTCTAAACTGTGTCCAGCTGTCAATGTGACTCACACACATAGTAAAAAATTGACATTTTGTTTATTGCTGCAAGAGATATGGCAGATGCGTGGGTGGGGTTTTAGAAGTTGTGAAAGCATTTGAGTACAGGAGTAAGGATGTAGGTGAACATGCAGAGATAACAGATGCATTTGTCCAATAAATTCACATGTAAGGGGTGGATGTTGAAATTCTACTTGATTGATTAAGATGCATGACCGACATTGATTGAATACAAATTACCAAACTGTACCTGTGTCATTCTTTTCCGCTATTTGAGTAATGTTGAAAAAAAGTACTACATTTTTAAAACACTGTGTTAATCACTGCCGAAATATTGCTGAATTTAAAAGTGTTGAAACTGAAAAGCTGAAGTCGTTTTGATTTTGCAGAATATGTTGGGGGAGCGGAGCTGGCTAATCCTTTATTCCACAAAAATAGTTTGTTTTGGGGGGAAAAATATGTTGGTGGCCATTTTGTTGGGCCATGTTACAGAGGGGTTAGTGGTCTAATGTCTCGCAGTCCTTTTTCACTGCTCCTAGCCAGCGTATTTCATCGCGGCTGTGGCGCAGGCAGAACCACCACCAAATAGTACCTGTGTCTTTCTTTTTCGCTCTGTGTTAGACCTGACATCATTGGCGTGAGTCTCCCTTCCATTGTGACGGATTTCCTCCTCTGTTTTGATATGTTTTTGCTGGATTTATGCTTTGGGCACTGTGCCACTGCTAATCAGTGCCACAGTGCAAGTGCTCTCTATGTTAAATTGATATACTAATTGGATACCATGATTGGGTTATTTGATTTATCTGTCAGCCCCTAGTACAGTGCACCATGTGTGCCCAGGGCTTGTAAATCAAATGCTGCTGGTGGGCTTGCGGCACTGCTTGTGCCACCCACAGAAGGAAGTTTTAAAGTGTGTCTCAGGCCTGCCATTGCAAGGCCTGTGTGCAGTCTAGCACTGCCATGTCGACTTGGCCAAGTGCACCCACTTGCCAGTCCCTAAACCTTCCCTTTGCTTCATATTAGACACCCCTATGGCTGGGTGCATTGTAAATCTAAGGTAGGACATGCTCCGATGTGTGTAGCATGTTCTAATAGTGAATTAAAGCCATTTTCGTTTTTCACTATTGAAGGCTACCTGTTCTCATAGGTTTAGAATGGGCAGTTAGATTATTACATTCTTATAATCCTAACTGACTCAGGGAACATGGTAGAAATTCGATTTTAGTATGCCTGAACTCAGAATAATAAAATACATATTTTAGTAAAGTTTATTTTAATACTCTGTGTTGCAAATACCACTTTTAGAAAACAGATATTTGCTTGCCTAACCATTTTAGCATGCCTCTGCTGGGTTGTGTATTCCTTATCTGGGTTTGTGTGTGACAGGGCTGGGGAATTCCAGGAGACAGGCTGGGGCAGCCCAGTGGTGAACAGAGTGATCGATCTGCATCTAGATGGGAGGGAGGAGTTGCACCTGGAACCTGAATAGGGCTGGGCCTTCCCTCTACAATGCTGGCTCCACCTCCTGTGGCTTGTCTGATATCTCTGCCCTGCACTGTGAAAGGAGAGGAGGAATCATGTCCACAGAGTGCTCCAGAGCTGTATCTTCCCTCCCCTGTGCTGGCTCCACCTCCTGTGGGGCGGCTGATGTCATGTAAACAAAGTGCTCAGGAACTGGTTTGGACTAGGCAGAGGCCTCTCTGCCTTCAGAAAACAAAGGATTTTGGGGTATAAATATTGGGACCCTGATCCCAAGAAATTAGATCACCTCTGGAACAAGAAACCTTTCTGCCAAGGAGAAGAACCAAGGAAGCTGCAGGAGTTGTACTGTCCCTCTGCCAGTGTGCTGTTTGCTGGGTTGGCCTGCAGTGGCTGCCTCATTGCCAAGGGAAAGGAGAAGGAACTTTGTAAGGACTTTCATCTACAGAATATTCTCCACGGGCTTGAACTGTGCTTGCCTCCTGCTGAAGTCTCAGGGACAAAAGACTTCACCTCCAGCTCCCTTCAGAATTTCCTTGCTGGGAATTCTGACTCCAGTGACTTGCATGCCGCTGGGAGCTGGAAGCGCGACACATCGAGAAGAAGCGTGTCGCCGCCGCAGCTGAAATCGTCGCAAGGCCGGAGAAGCGAGCCTTCGCCGCATCTCCCTGGAAGCGTGTGTTCATCGAAGCTGTCTGCTGTCGCATCACCGGAGAAGCGTGACACCATGGAGAGACTAGCAAAAAAGAAACAAAAACCCTGCCCCAAAGATATGTATAGGTCCCACAAGGGGATCCTGCCTTTTCAAAGCGGCTAACAAACTAGAATTGGAGCCACACATACACAAGGACCAGTATATACTTTCAAAAAATCTTTTCATTTTTTTAATATTTAGTCGGTTTTGTATAGAGCTCTGATTTCATTGGAATAAAACACGTAACATATACATATCAAGAAAATTAAATAGATCAAGATTATGGTCCCGCACACATCATACCAATTCGCAATCAAATCCCATTCATTACTTTCATACTACACCACTCTTACAAGCTTATTTTTAAAAAAAAGAACAAACACACATTCTATTCAGGGGTACATCAAAGCCAGTTGGTACAAGTGAGGTGGATCAAGTTTTTGTGACAAAAGGGGATAAATAGTAAGGGACAGAATCAGTAGGATCAAAAGATTCATCCCTCTCTAGAATCATGCCAACGCGCTTTTTGGTGTAGGGCCCTACAGGGGCCGCACCTTTGTCAGGGCAAGGAGGTACCAATGTGTGGGCGACACACCACTGTGAATAAAAAAAAAAACATATACATATATATATATATATATATATACATATATACAGTTCGAATTAGCACGTTATTCCACTACAGAAAACATACATCTTCACTATAATCTATATTTATGTTTTCTCTCATTATCTCATTGATTGTGTGTGACATGGCTCCAACTCCTAACGTCAGTCCAAAGATCATTAGGTCTCCTCTCAGTATCCCACACGGGATCTACGAAGCACATAGAACACTCCAGATTGATCAGGTGCCCCTATATATCTACAAATACACATTTCCTTTTTTACCACAATTTATTCAAACAGCGTAAGGGGGGATTTTTAGAAAGCCCTTATGATTCTGACATGGGGTTATGTCTTTTTATGAGGAGGGATGGTATCAACCGAGCCTGCCGACACTCCTACACTAACGCCCGAAGCAGCTATCGGAGCCCCGCTGGGCACCTGCGGTGACGAGGGCAGCGAGCACGGCGGAGGAGATCGAGGGCCCTCCCGCCCTCTCCTCGGAAGAATGGATCTGCGCCCGGCTCCGTGGTAAGTGCTGCGCTTGTGGGGTCCGCGCTGCCCGGTGCGCTGACTTGCGGGACTCCGGGCTGCCCACCTTCCCGCCCACCCCTTGCGTTGCTGCTCCGGTCTGGATCCCGGCTGCCGGAACGTGCTCTTTGCCTTTCGGCCTTCTGCGCGCCCTCGGGCCGGGGCCTCGATTTCTGGGCTGCGGCAATTGGCGGCAGGCGGTGAGGCGGGCCCCTGTGGTTCGCAGTTGGGCACGTTGGTGATGGCAGATCCTGCTGGGCGCGCACTCGCCCTTGCCGATTGGCGGCCCTGCCGAGTAATTGCTGCTCCCCCCTCTGTTAGCACTGCAACCTTGTACACCGTGCCAGGAAGGAAGGTTCTGGAGGTCTCCACCCTGCTCCCGTGAAGACTGACTGTGCCCGGTCCTGCCGCCTATGCTGCCTGTGTTCCCCCATTTGGCACGCGGGTCGGGCGACCACTGCGCACGAGGTCGGACAGCGACATCTGTCTGATCGCGATCTGGGGTGACCTTGCAGACATTTCCGGAGCTGACAAAAAGAATCCACACCATTTGCCTTGCCCACAGTTGCCTCAATAATCCACTACTCCTCTGCTCTTGGCGGCGCAGCTTGGTGTCGCCGCCATTGCTCAACTGAACTGCTCCATCTTCATGAACTATATTCTTGGTGCCTACCTGATCCAGTGCTGTATACTACATGGGGAACCCAATTAACCACACGGCATCTGAGTAATAATACACAAAATACTAAACAATTATGCCTAGGGAAAAATAATGAAAGGCTATAGGAGATAAAGATACAATTAATTATCTCTATCTATTTGAATTTATTCTCTTCTAGAACATATCTACATTTCCTTAAGTCTTCAAAAAATGGTGACCAAGGGAGAGGGTTGAGGTTTCTTTTCTGTTTATTACCCCCTTATTTTCTTTTTCAATATTGAAAATACGTAATGTTATACTGATTTTTGACACATGTATATATATATACATACACATATCATACATATATACACATAAATACAATATATACACAAACAATATATCACAATACATATACAACTTTTTTAGAGTCCACGCCCTTAATATTTTAACTAAAGGATGCTTCTAAATCATGTAACCAAAAAGACATTCCTTAAAAAAGGTCACCAGAAGAAAAATGGGAGCATAGAAGGTACAATCATTAAGTCCTGATAGTCTTATGCTCTTTTTTAAAATAAATTCACTTATTCAAATTTTGACATGGTGCCTTCCATGAAAGTGTCGACGCGTTTCAGCCTTACTAATTTCCAGGCCTCATCAGGACTATGGCGTTCAAGGTTCCGCCTACAGAATCAAACATATTGTATTTACATATTTATATAAATACATTGGGGACAAATCTAGATATAAACATTCAAAAGTACAAATGTTGAAACAAACACGGTGGGAATTAAAACATTAGAGTACATTTGATTTCACATTCCCTAAAGTGACAAGGCATTATTTACATTTACACACCCATCGTGAGAAAAATCAAAAAACCACTACAAAGCACCAATTTATAAACGCACATAAATAAACCTATATCAGTGTCTACACAATAGGGGAAAGGATACTGGCATCCATAAACGCTATAGTCTTTAACCAACAGGGGTGAGAGAACTAAATTACCAATCAACCCCTTCATCCGTATAACAGCTAGAGATAGAGGAAAATATAGGGGTAGATGTATCAATCCTTTTGCCAATCGCAAAAGGCCTTTTTGCATTTTTTGAAATGTATCACAAAATCGCAAAATAAGGAATCGCAAAAATTTGCGATTCCTTATTTTGCTTAAGCATTTAAGGAATCGCAAAATTTGCGCTTCCTTAAATGCGATGTATGTGGGTTTTAGAAATTGCGAATTTGTGTTAAGAAATCGCAAATTACCACCAACATGTAGACTTTGTTCACTGTTCTACATAGAATTGACCCCTTAACTCTGGCCGCCGCTGTCCTTCTCGACGCAGAGAAGGCGTTTGACTCTCTCGAGTGGCCCTTCTTCTTGTCTATCATGAGACGTATGGGCATGCCGGAATGCTTTGTCTCTACAGTGGCACTGTTATACACTGCTCCTACTGCCAGGCTGCGTCTTAATGGCACCATCACCAAAACTTTCTCCTTATCTCGCGACACACGCCAGGGCTGCCCTCTGTCCCCTTTACTTTTTATTTTGGCGATGGATCCTCTGGTCCGTCATTTCCAAGAAAGACATCTATTCCATGATTTACAATTTCGCACTGGTCCCCTCCTGATTTCACTGTACGCGGATGACACGATTCTATATGTCAGGATGCCCCAGATCAATCTTGAACCTCTTATTTCGGAAATAACTCGTTTTGGTAAATTTTCTGGCCTAAACATCAACTGGCATAAATCTGTCATCTTTCCACTTACCTCTAGCATGACCGCTTGGGATTGCTCCTTCCCCCTTGAGTGGTGTCATGAATCTGTTAAATATTTAGGTGTGCATATTCATCTCGATACCGCCACCATGAATAGATTGAACTACGGTAGTGCAATCAGTGCACTGGAGACCCAGATAGAGAGATGGATATGTCTTCCATTATCCATGGGAGGGCGTGTTGCCATAATTAAAATGATTGTCCTCCAACGGTTTCTACACCTTTTCAACAATATTCCGATCCAGCTCACAAAAATCTTTTTCTCTTAGTTGCGCTCTTTGTTATTGCGCTTGGTGTGGGGTGACAAGTCTCCTCGGGACAGCTGGCGGGTGCTAACTCTCCCCTATGAAAGAGGGGGATTTGGGGTCCCTGATTTTTACCTCTATTTCTTAATTGCACAATGCTCCTATGCGTACCCCTGGTTCCACCCAGACGCTTGCATCTTATATTTGAAACCCAAAGCTGATCTGGTATCTCCTAGACTCCTTTCCGCTATCCTCCCTACGGGATATCCATGCGACCCTCGCGACATACAGACTGTCTCGGCCACCTGCTGGGCCTGGGACAGACTGCGCAGACTATTAGATCTTGCCCAGTTGTATTCGCTGGCCCTCCCACTACCCAAATCCTTATTGGCTCCCGATCACGGGTGAAGCAGTGGTTATAAAAACACTGGAAAAATTTCACATTCTTACCATTGGGGACCTCTTCCCTGAGGGCCACACTTTTTCCATTTCAGAAGACTCCCGATTTTCTGAACACTCTTTCATAGACTCCTTCGTCTTGACCCGTTTACGATCCATGCTTCGCGCCTCCTTTGCCACATTTCCTCTGGCTCCAGGCCCAACGCCCCCACTAACGCTCCTTATCCAACATCCCTCCGGGGCACACATTGTCTCTAAATTGTACAAACTGTGCAGTGACTCAATTCCCGTCTCTGATGCTAGGGTTCGTGCCACATGGGAGGAAGATCTAGGTAAACCTATCACAGACGACCAGTGGGGGCAGTGTTGTAGCGCTACCAAAGAAGTTTCCCTAAATAGTAGACACAAACTCCTTCATTTCAAGTTTCTCCGCAGACTATATCATACTCCTGCACGTTTTCACAGAATTGACTCAAGTCGTCCCCACCACTGCCCAAAATGTTAGGCCCCCCTTTGCCGGCTTTGCTCTCCTCTCTTGGACTTGCCCCCTTCTTCATGAATACTGGTCTCAGACACACAAAACTCTTAGCGATATCTTGGGCATGCATCTGGTGTCTACCCCCGAGATTGCGTTGCTAGGCTATGTATCCAACTTCCCTCGTGCCGTTAGGAAACTTGCGGCCTTGAGCTTCTTGTTAGCCAAGAGGGAAATCGCTTTGCTGTGGGGTAGTAGACCACCCCCGAAGCTGAAGGTAGGCTTGGAAGCATGGCTTTTTGTAGCACTAACTGTGAAGAACATTCCGCTCAGGTCCCTAGTACATCAAGACCGGTGGACTTTTGGGGCCCATACCGAACCTACATTACCAAGGTTAATGCTGCACACCGGTCACAATCGGAGAATGGAATTGTACCCGAGGGAATTGGCTGATTAGACTTTGGGGTATAAATAAGATGCACATGTTTGACTTTGATTGATGATTAGTCCGCTGATATATGGAAATGTCAACTAAATGTCTTTGATGGTTAGCCCTGCTGCATTTATGTTATAGTGTCAACGATGTAATCTTTTTTTGATGTTTCACTCACATCTCCATATGTACAGACTTCTGCCTTATTAACGTTCCTGTAATGTAACACGTATTGAGAAATATTTTGTATGCCTGCTCCCCTTACTGCCATCATCTATAGAATAAGCTATGTAGCGCACATTTTCATATTGTACTTCTATGCGAAAATGGAAAATAAAGTTAAAAAAGGGGTGTTTAAGAGACCCTGGAGCCTGAAAGTATGGCCCAGGGACGTGCCTTAAAGAGAAGAGGTAGGGGGCACGGGCAACCAGCCACCCTTGTTCCCACGGTCCAGGAGGAGGCAGACCTTGAGGGGGATGCCCTGGAACCTACAGGGGAGCAAGTTTCTGAACTGGGAAACCTACCTGAGCTGACCCATTGGCAGCAAGAAGGGGGTCACTCCAGGGAGGAATTTTGTGAAGAGCAGCAGAAGTGCCCTTCTCTTGTGGGTTTGAGGCAACAGGCAACAAACCAGGCAGCAGGGGATCAGTCTGGATCACATTGGTTATACTGGGAGAATGGTCTCCTGTATTGCGAGCCTAAGGTTGCCGAGCCGGGGTCAGCCCTTGTGCTGGTGGTACCCCAGCACTTCAGGGCCTTCCTACTGGGTTAGGCTCATGATGTTCCTTTAGCTGGTCATCTGTGGCAGAACACAACCTTTGAAAGGCTTGTCTCCCACTTTTATTGGCTCCAGATGTGGAAGAGTTTAGATACTCATTGTAGGACCTGTCAAACTTGCCAGGCAAGTGGAAAAAGTGGAAGGAGACACAAGGCCCCTCTCCAACCTTTCCCTGTAGTCAGTACCCCTTTGAACGGGTGGGGATTGAAATTGTGGGGCCACTGGACCCCAAGACAGCCATGGGCAACAGGTTTATCCTGGTCTTGGTCGACCATGCTACACGGTACCCAGAAGCCATTCCGCTCAGGACAGTGACGGCCCCCGTAGTGGGATGTGCACTGATGGGGATCCTCTCCCGTGTGGGGTTCCCCAGAGAGGTTGTGTCTGACCACGGTACAAACTTAATTTCTAATTATATGAAGTCTCTGTGGAAGGAGTGTGGTGTTACCTACAAGTGCACCACTCCTTACCACCCCCAAGGTAATGGGCTGGTTGAAAGATTCAAAGGCATTACCATGGGTCTTGAAGAACCAATGAGGTGTAAGTGGGACATCCTCTTGCCATGCCTTCTGTTTGCCTACCATGAGGTGCCACAAAAGTCTCTAGGGTTCAGCCCCTTTGAGCTTTTGTATGGTCACCCGGTAAGAGGACCTTTGAGTTTGGTCAAGGAAGGCTGGGAGCAATCTCCTAGGAAACCTCCCCAGGATGTATATAGTTACATGCTGGCCTTCAGGAACCAGACTCGACGTTTCAGAGATCTCGCTCAGGCGAATCTGGAAGCCAGCCAGGAGGAAATGAAGCGATGGTACGATCGGAATGCCACTCTTATTGAGCTTCAACCTGGACAGAAAGTTTCGGTCATGGCCCCTGTGGAGCCTTGTGCGCTCCAGGACAGGTGGACCGGTCTATATGAGGTGGTGGAGCGCAAGAGTGATGTCACCTATCGGGTGAACTTGCGGTCTCCCAGGAACCCCTTGCGGGTCCTGCATGGGTACTGCCTTAAGCCCCACTTAGAAAGGTCCGAAGTGGGCATGCTCCTAGCGACAGATGATGGAATAAAGGAGGAGACCGAGCCTCTTCCTGACCTCCTGTCTGCAACAGAGCAAGATGGTTCAGTGGATGGTTTCAACCTCTCTGCCACACTGACCCCTGATCAGCAACAAGATTGTCGCCAACTGTTGGGGCAATTCTCTGATCTATTTTCCTTGGTTCCTGGTGTCACAGAGTGGTGCGTCCATGATGTGGACACTGGTGACAGTCCTCCTGTGAAGCACAAGGCTTACAGAGTGACTGACAAGGTTAGGGTTTACATTAAGGAGGAAATTTCCAAGATGTTTGCTTTAGGGGGTCATTGAGTCCTCAAACAGTCCTTGGGTCTGCCCAGTGGTCTTGGTCCCAAAGACTGCCTTGCAGGGTGCCACACCTGAACTCCGGTTCTGTGTGGACTACAGAGGGCTCAATTGAGTCACTAGGACTGATGCACACCCCATCCCCAGAGCTGATGAGCTCATTGATCGGCTAGGGGCTGCCCAGTACCTCAGCACAATTGATTTGACGACCGGGTACTGGCAGATCGCCTTGACTGGGGCTAAGGAGAGGTCAGCATTCTCCACACCAGATGGGCACTACCAATTCCGGGTTATGCCCTTTGGGATGAAGAATGCACCTGCCACCTTTCAGAGGTTGGTCAACCAGGTGTTGGCTGGGCTGGAGGATTTCAGTGCCGCCTACCTGGATGACATTGTAGTGTTCAGCACCAGTTGGGAGGAACACTTGCAGCACCTCTGGGAAGTGTTGATGGCACTGCGCTAGGCAGGCCTCACGATCAAAGCAAGTAAGTGCCAGATCGGGCAGGGTTCCGTCTTGTACTTGGGTCACCAGGTAGGAAGCGGCCAGGTGGCACCCCTACAACCCAAGATTGATACCATCCTGGCATGGGAACCCCCAAAGACTCAGACACAGGTGAGAGCCTTTTTAGGACTCACGGGTTACTACAGGAGGTTTGTCAAGGGGTATGGCAACATTGTTGCACCCTTGACTGAGCTGACTTCCAGGAAGCAGCCCAAGAAAGTGTACTGGACTGACACCTGTCAGAAGGCTTTTGACGCCCTGAAGACTGCCATGTGCACAGCACCCATGCTTCAGGCACCCAACTTCTCAAAATAATTCATTGTACAGACAGACGCTTCAGAGCATAGTGTGGGGGCTGTTCTATCACAGATTAATGAAGAGGGCCTAGACCAACCTGTAGCCTTCATCAGTAGGAGGTTACTTCCACGGGAACAGAGGTGGAGTGCAATTAAGCGTGAGGCATTTGCTGTGGTCTGGGCGCTGAAGAAGTTGAGACCATACTTGTTTGGGACTCAATTCCGGGTTCAGACTAACCACAGGCCCCTCAGATGGCTGATGCAGATGAGGGGTGAGAACCCAAAGTTGTTGAGGTTGTCCATCTCCCTACAGGGTATGGACTTAATGGTGGAACACCGCCCTGATACATCAACACTGATGATATGCCCAGATTTTTCTGCCTTAGTGAAGAGAACTCCCAAGGGGAAGGGTAGTTCTCCCCACATTTCAGCTGGAGGGGACACATGTTGGACCTGACATCATTGGCGTGAGTCTCCCTTCCATTTTGCCGGATTGCCTCCTCTGTTGTGATATGTTTTTGCTGGATTAATGCTTTGGGCACTGTGCCACTGCTAATCAGTTCCACAGTGCAAGTGCTCCCTATGTTAAATTGATATACTAATTGGATTCCATGATTGAGTTATTTGATTTATCTGTCAGCCCCTAGTACAGTGCACCATGTGTGCCCTGGGCTTGTAAATCAAATGCTGCTGGTGGGCTTGCGACACTGGTTGTGCCACCCACAAAAGCACCTTGTAAAGTGTGTCTCAGGCCTGCCATTGCAAGGACTGTGTGCAGTCTAGCACTGCCATGTCGACTTGGCCAAGTGCACCCACTTGCCAGTCCCTAAACCTTCCCTTTGCTTCATATTAGACATCCCTATGGTAGGCCGAAGGGCTGGGTGCATTGTAAGTCTAAGGTAGGACATGCTCTGATGTGTGTAGCATGTTCTAATAGTGAATTACAGCCATTTCGTTTTTCACTATTGAAGGCTACCTGTTCTCATAGGTTAGAATGGGCAGTTAGATTATTACATTCTTATAATCCTAACTGACTCACGGAACATGGTAGAAATTCGAATTTAGTATGCCCGAACTCAGAATAATAAAATACATCTTTTAGTAAATTTTATTTTAATATTCTGTGTTTGCAAATACCACTTTTAGAAAGCAGCTATTTGCTTGCCTAACCATTTGACCCTGCCTCTGCTGGGTTGTGTATTCCTTGTCTGGGCTTGTGTATGACAAGGCTGGGGAATTCCAGGAGACAGGCTGGGGCTGTCCAGTGGTGAAAAGAGAGATCTGCATCTAGATGGGAGGGAGGACTTGCACCTTGGACCTGAATAGGGCTGGGCCTTCCCTATACAAAGCTGGCTCCACCCCCTGTGGCTTGGCTGATATCTCTGCCCTGCACTGTGAAAGGAGAGGAGGAATCATGTCAACAGAGTGCTCCAGAGCTGCATCTTCCCTCCCCTGTGCTGGCTCCACCTCCTGTGGGGCGGCCTATGTCTCTGCTCTGCACAGTGAAAGGCAGAAGAGAGTCATGTAAACAAAGTGCTCAGGAACTGGTTTGGACTAGGCAGAGGCCTCTCTGCCTTCAGAGAACAAAGGATTTTGGGGTATAAATATTGGAACCCTGATCCCAAGAAATTAGATCACTTCTGGAACAAGTAACCTTTCTGCTAAGGAGAAGAACCAAGGAAGCTGCAGGAGTTGTACTGCCCCTCTACCAGTGTGCTGTTTGCTGGGTTGGCCAGCAGTGGTTGCTTCATTGCCAATGGAAAGGAGAAGAAACTTTGTAAGGACTTTCATCTACAGAATATTCTCCACGGGCTTGAACTGTGCTTGCCTCCTGCTGAAGTCTCAGGGACAAAAGACTTCACCTCCAGGTCCCTCCTGAATTTCCTTGCTGGCAATTCTGACTCCAGTCACTTGCGTGCCGCTGGGAGCTGGAAGTGCGACGCATCGAGAAGAAGTGTGTCGCCGCCGCAGCTGAAATCGTCACAACGCCGGAGAAGCGAGCCTTCGCCGCATCTCCCTGGAAGCGTGTGTTCATCGAAGCTGTCTGCTGTCGCATCACCGGAGAAACGTGTACCAGGGCCTGTTGCGGCTCCAACGTACAGAGTTGTCGCAAGGCTGCCAGGACTTCATTGCTTCGTCATCGCATCGCCGCATCAAGGACGCCATCTTCTCGCATCGCAACCGGATCATCGCATCTCATCAAAGCGCCATCTTGCGAACCACAACGGGCCGAGAACCTACACATCACCTCCACACCGGTAAGGCTCACGACAAGTCCCCTACTCGGCACAAGCATTGAGGAAGGAAGTAACCGTTCCCCCGGGTCACGGAACCGACGCATCTCCCCTTTTGCGAGCCATTTGTTCACTTTGTGTTACGCATCCAGGTACTTTGTTGAGAACTTTGTCACATTTACCAACAACTTGAACTAAGAGATTTTAATCATCTTTTAAGCAATCTTAAGTGTAGTATTGTGGATTTTTTTCGTTTGTGGTCTTTTATTTAAGTCTATATAAAGAATAATTATTTTTATAAAACCTGTGTTGTGTCCATCTGTAGTGTTATCACTGTATTACTGTGTATATTCACAAATGCTTAACACACTGCCTCTGAGATAAGCCTGTCTGCTTGTGCCAAGCTACCAAGGGGGTGAGCAGGGGTTATTAAGGAGTGTAATCCCCTTATCCTGACTCAGAGGTAAGGGTCCCTGTTTGGACAAAGGTGAATACCATTGCCAACTAGAGACCCCCAGATCTAAAACTATGCATGCTAATATTTTTTAATTGGTGCATTTTCTTAAAACTGTGGTAATTACAGCTGAAATATTGATTAAATAAAAAGTGCTGAAACTGAAAAGCCGAAATCGTTTTGAATTTGCAGAATCCTTTTTGAGCATGAGGGCTTACTAATTCTTTATTCCACATGAAAAATGTGTCTTTTGGGTGGTAAAATAAGTCACTCGGAAGCCATCTTGTTGAGCCATCTTACAGACTGGTAAGAGCTCTAGTGTCTTGCAGTCCTTTTTCAATGCTTCCAGTCAGTGTAATTAATTAGAACAGTGGTGCCGACAAGTAGCGAATGCACACAGCAGGCGCACCTCTAGTGGGCAGAAGGCACACCAAGGGCAAGCCCTTCTGTGCCCGTCCATGCCAGAACAGGAAGAGGTGCTAATCGAAGAATGATGGATGGAATGCTGCACAAATTAAACATTAAGCCCAGTCACAGATTTTGGTTTCATCCATTGTTTTTTTGCTCACCACACCACCCCAGTTTGGACCCTGCTTCCCATGGGAACAATCCAGCTGGTACTGCCAGGCCAGGTCCTCCCTGGACCGAAACAAGCATCCTGGGACCAGTTTCGGGGTATCACCCATCATTAGCCAGGCTAGCTTGAATCTGGTGGCACAGTGAGCCCGGGACCCATGTCTGGGCATACTCATCCCACTAAGAGTGATTAATGCAAAAAGAAAAATGAAGGACGTAATACTGAACAAATCAAATATTTACCACTGTCACAGATCTGCTTTTAGCCCATTGTCTTTTTTCAGAGATGCTGGTCCTTCTTCATCAGGTAGGCGGGTTTACTCTGCATCTCACTTATTGGCTCTCTGACCCATTACACCAGGAGCCTGTCTCTCCTCATGGAATCCAGACACAGTGGTTAGAAAGTGCCCACATTTCAACTTCTTGGCTGTCTATCCTCACCCAGTGCCTGAACCTCAGACTATTTGCCGCTGCCCACCCTCTGAAGGTGTTGGCATGCTGGAGCTCAATTCTGACTGCTTTCATTTTAAACTTTGGCTTTCTAGACAAACATCACTAATGCCAGATCTCCGCCTCGCGTGCAGACATAAAGATAGTACTCGTAAATGCCCTTTGTAAATTTCCAAAGTCATAAACGTAGACATTTGGTCTAAGTTTAGAACAAACGTCTAAGTTTACCTTTGTGTATCAGCCCCATTGTATCATACTGTATTGCATACAGTTTTGAAAACGTACACAATAAAGAACTTAGGGCCAGATGTATCAAGCTATTTTAGATTCACAAGCGGTGTGAATCGCAAAATTCGGCCGTTTGCGAACGCAAAATAGCATAATCCTATGTATGAAAGTTTGCGCCATAAATTGCGATTTACCCAAAAGTTGCAAATTACCACCAACTCAAGTCAGGTGGTAACCAGATGCAAACTATTTAAGCAGGCCCAGAGGGCCTCCGAATCTTCCACAATCGCAGCGCTGTATGTCATAGCGAGGAGGATGCGGATTTAAGCAGCATCCTAGAGAAGGATGAGGTGACAGGAACGCATAACCCTATTTCAGCAGACGGAGGAAGAAATCCATGACAAATATAGACTAGCCCCAGTGACAATACTTGACCTGATAGCTGACCTACATCCAATACTGGAGCCTCAGACCCGCAGTACCTAAGCCATTCCCACACATGTGCAGGTCCTATGTTCACTGCACCTACTAGCAACAGGGAGCTTCCAGGGGGTGATAGCTGCAGCAGGAGGGGTGTCCCAAAGTTGTGTTTCACGCTTCCTGAATGCTTTTTTGGATACAATGGTACAGAGGATACACCAATAAATCAGATTCCCTGCTACTGAACAGGCAGTGCAGCAGACCAAATTGGATTAGTACCAGATAGCATAATGTCCATATGTAATTGGGTGCATTGATGGTACACACGTATCCATCTGTGCCCTCCCCCAGATAATGAGTGTGTGTTTAGGAACAGGAAACCCTTTCATTCACTCAACATCCAGGTCATATGTAGTGCCTCATACATAATAACTGACAGAGTGGCCAAATATCCTGGTAGTACGCACAATTTATTCATATTCAGACACAGGGGAATATACACACGACTCACTGGGGGTGAATTTTCCAAAGGATTCCTGCTAGGTAAATGCATGTTACTCACTCTGATAGACTCCTTAGATCTGTAGAAATAGTACAGTGATTAAATATATGCCTTTCATCCTGTAGGCAACAGTGCATATGCTATGCGCTCATTCATACTCACACCATGCCTCAATCCTGCAACTCAGAGTGTAAGGAAATACAATGCTGCACACAAGCTGACACCCAATGTCATTGAGCGGACAATCAGCCAACTGAAGAGTAGGTTCGGCTGTCTACATAAACTTTTAGGTGCACTGCAGTATAGGGCAGAGATCTGTTGCAAAATTGTGGCCACTTGTGCCATGCTGCACAACCTAGCAACAACCAATGGCATACCATTGGACCTCACAGATTTGCAGTCTGATGAAGAGGATGAAACACATCCACCTCACAGAGCAGCAGATGGTGTAAGTGCAGTAGATGACAGACAGAGACGTGATGAAATAACATGTAACTATTTCTAGGTGAGTAAAGAGGAGACAAAGCACCTCATGTCTGTTGATCAACTGTGTTTTTATTCACGTTAACATCAGGTAAACTGTGGGCACACAGCCATGAACTCCTGATTTGTGTGTGGCTTACATAGGTCAACATGGCATATATACAGACCAGGCACAACATTCAGCCCTTTTCGTCGTATGCCATGGGTTACCTCACTCATATACATGCCTCAGTCACACCACTGGCTACTTCTTACGGCCACGCACAGAACTAGGGCAGTCAATGTTTACACTAGCCTCCCTTGATGAGGCCTCGGATGCTCTACCTTGCCTTGCATTTCTCCGTCTGGTCTCAGTCACAGGTGGAGTCATGCTGCTGCATCTGGGGGCCTCCCACTCTCCCATGCATACAGTATACCTGTGCCAGCTATAGCGGCTGTCTGTAGCTGTTCAATAGCAGTGGTGAGCTGCACCAATCTCCTGGCAACATCATGAATGCAGTGGGCCATATCCACCTGCATGGACATAGTGCGTCTGGACAGGACTGCTGTGGCATTGCACAGACGGTTAACTGCCTTTGTATAACCATCCAAACGGCTAAATATGTGGTGTTTTTTGCGACGTATGGAGGCATGTTCCCTCTGCATTTGGGTACAGAGCTATTTAATCACTGCTGTCATGTCCCTTAGACTGTCTGCATTTGCTCTATGGGCCTGTGCCATTGTGTTGTTCATCTCCCTGATGCTGTCCTTAATGTCAGTCATGTTGCGATTCAGACACACCAGCTGCCTTTGCATTGACCGCATACAGCCGCTGCAACTTCACCATAGTGCCCTCCAGCCCAGCAGACAGAGGTTTCCTCTCCTTCCTCAGTGGCACTGTGTGCTCTTGCTCTGCGTCTCCTGCGATTGGTGTTGCTACACTGCACGGCAGACTGATCACTCTGATGCTGGATCTCTTCCCCTTCTGCTTCCAACTCCTGTAGTGGAGCCACAGTGTACCTGTGTGGTCTTGGTGCAGGTGTTGGTCGTGTTGTCGTGTCTGACTCTTCTTCCCCTGCCTGTTCCTGGATCTCAGCTGGCTCATCTATTGGTGTGTCTTCACCCTGTGGTGTAGGTTCATCTGTGAATATAACAAAATTACTTATTGTGTGTCCTGCTTTCTGTTATGTGGAAATAAAACGTACTTGAGTTGGTATACCTAAATGGTGTGTTTAATTTGTTTATTTACTGGTGTGCCTCAACTGCAGATATGTGTCTCAGTATCAACGCTTTACTATATTATGTGTCAGACTGCATCTCTCAAGATCAATCAAAGATCAATCAAAGATGCACCCTACATGCCCTGTACCATCCCCCAGGAAATAATGCGGCTTTCATAGACCAGTTAATGGAGATTATCACAGATAACTCTAAAAATCAATCTAACAACATATTCCTCGGTGATTTCAACCTACACTGGGAAGACAGGAAGGACAAACAGGTTAACGCTCTTAAAGACTTTATGACGGAGCTAAATCTCACTCAAGCGTGTACACAACCAACACACTCAAAAGGTGCAACACTAGACTGGATAATATGGAGAAACAAGAACATAGTGATCCACTCAATTGTGCCATGCGACTGGTCGGATCACCATGCAATAATCTTCCAAATTCCAAAACTGAAAAGGATTAACATCTCACAGCCCATCAAAATCAAAAAGTGGACTTGCGACAGTAAAGACTTGAATATCGAACGGTTAGTGGAAAATTGCGAGAAAGATCTGAAGCCACCTAACAAATTGCGGAATGTGAATGACCTAACGGAGCACTACACTACGACAGTAACAAACATAGTTAACAACACCATGCCACGCAAACTGAAAAGAATAGCAGAAAAGGACAAAAACCCATGGTTTAATGGTACATTGAACGAGGATAGAAGGAAACTAAGAATGGGCGAAAGAAAATGGAGAGAACATCCTGCAACACCAGAACTGAAATCACTCAGAAAAATCAGAAACGAATACAACAAAAAGATCCTCAGATCCAAAAAAGAATATATTAGATCAGAATTGGATAATGCAAAAAACAGACCACGGAAACTATTTGAAATTTTAAGGCAACAATCCAACAAATTAGCAAAATCGGCCCAAGAAACAACTAAAACCCAGTTAAGCTGTGAAGAATTCTCAAATTTTTTCACCGAAAAGGCAAATGAGTTGGAAACAGAGCTCAAGACGGCGCGGACCAACTAAACAACCAACCACACAAACTGAGCAAGACCACATCGACAGTCGACCACGTTGAAGCAAAAAACAAAGCACATTGGGACACCTTCAAGCTATATGATCAGAATACCATCGCCAGAACACTAGCGGATATCAACCCGAATAACCACTATAATGATCCACTCCCCGCCAAATGTATACAAAAAATAAACCACATCATCATCCCAATATGGACAAGAATAATAAACGCCTCCCTATCTCAAGGAATCTTGCCAGACTGCTTAAAAACTGGCCAAGTGGTCCCGATCATCAAGAAACCAACAGCGGACCCAGCAGACCCCAATAACCTCCGCCCAGTCACCAATATTCCACTACTGGCCAAACTAATCGAGAAATGCGTACAAAACCAACTGAGCCAACACATCACTAATTTCATGCTATTGGACGACTGCCAATCTAGATTCAGAACAGGTCACAGCACGGAAACAGCGATCCTACATATAGTTGATGACGCAGTACAGGCCCTTGACCGCAATAAGAAATGTCTACTAGTCCTTCTTGACTTATCATCTGCATTTGACACTGTAAATCATGAAAAACTACTAGACAGACTTCACAACAGAATGGGAATGTCGGGAAATGTGCTAAAATGGTTTGAATCCTTTCTTCAGAACAGAACACAAAAACTTTGGGTCAACCAGTCACTATCCACATCAAGTCCAAACTCGATCGGAGTTCCTCAAGGATCGACACTATCTCCGTCACTCTTTAACCTTTACGTCGAACCTCTGACTGAAATCCTACGAGAGGCAAACATATCCTATCATACGTATGAGGACGACACACAAGTGTATATCAAGGTCGAATCCCTGGAGGACATCAAGCTACTGAATGAGGCTTTGAAAATGACACTACGATGGCTAACCAGTAACCACCTGAAGCTCAATGCACAAAAAAACGGAACTCCTTTTGATCTCTCCTCCGAAGAGCCACTCGGAGGTAGTAGAATGGACCAGACTGATCACAGCTTTAAACTGCACCCCGACGCTAGTGGAATCAGCAAAATCATTGGGAATCACATTAGATAAAAATCTAGACATGAAAGCACACATCAATGCAATGGCAAAAAATGCCCGCTTTCACCTGAATTACTTAAGGAAGATGAAACCTTTCATCTCGTCGGCAGATCTCAAACTGGCAATTCAATCACTAGTTATCTCCAGAATTGAATACGGATGTACAACCTTAGCAGGTCTACCGAAAATTTCCACTGCACCTCTGAAAGCATGTCTCAATGCAGCAGCAAGGCTCATTACCGGATCGAGGAAATTTGACCATATCTCCCCACATCTAAAAGCGTTAAACTGGCTACCATATGAAGCCAGAATCCAATTCAAGATGGCATGTATCACCCACAAAGCACTACACTACAAAACACCAAGATATCTGGCCCAGAAGATTGAACTATCGGGAGGAGTCAGACCAGCCAGGAGCGCCAATTCGCTGATACTGAAACCACCCATCTTCCGGAAAAAGAAAACATACGACAGAGCCTTCTCAGGGGCAGCACCCAGACTATGGAACTCACTCCCTCCAAATATCAGGAAAATTACAAACACGACATCATTCAAAAAGGAAACTAAGATCTTCTTAATGAGTAAGTTCCTTACATAGCCAGGAAATGACCTCAACGACATTGCGTGCTAAATATCTCTCTTCGGACTTAGAGAAGAAGAAAGTGAGAGTCGCTAACTAGATGGGAACTAGCCTCAAGTGCTTTATGGACCCAAAACCGAGAAGAAGAATACACAGACAAAGACAATGCTTGAACTATTTACACAGGAATACAATGTTCAAATATAATAGAATAACTTCAGACGCAGGCTGAAAGTACGTAGAAATGTGTAAACCGATATCAAACACTTGACTATTCGTAAGAATCCATTACTAATATGCTATGATATGTCCCTGACAGACTTATACCGATCCTACCTCATAGCAATGTAAATGTGTACTTTATAGAACTTTAATATGACCTTCACCTATCTACCTCATATCAGTGGGATATGTTTACCATATAGCCCATACTTACCTACCTCACTCGCGATATAACAATGTGTTTGTCTATTGCTAATTTTATACCTCATCATGTATATGTCATTGTGAAGCGCTCGGATACCCAAGGGTCACGTTCGCGCTATATAAAACTCTCTAAATAAAATAAATAAATAAATAAATAAATCCATTGCTGGGTGGTACCAAAATTGTGGACTGGTGTGGCATTCTTACTTTTTCTTTAAGTCCTTTCTAAGTGGGTTGTTTTGTGAGTAATGGGAAAGGGGTATTTTAGCATGCATCCTACCTTGGCTGGTGTTGGTTGTGGCGGAGCTGCCAACATCTGCTATGCCACTGATGGATTCCGGCTGTAGGGTGGACTCCACCAAGTCCTCAAGGGGTGTGGTCGCCAGCTCTGTTGATGGTCCTCCATCGGTCATCTTGGCGTCCGCAAACCCGCTTGCCACCTTCTCTTTCGCCCTTGAGTCCAAGTCATACCAGCGTTTGCATAGATCTTCTATGGAATGCTGTGTGACCCCTATGGCATTACTTTGGCTTGGATGTCCTATGGCTCTTCACCATTTCCTCAGTTAGGACTTCCAATTCTTTTTCACTGAATTTTTGCTTCCTCTGGCGTCCTGTAGCCTCCTTTGCCTTCTCCTGTGAGGCCATGATGTGTCTTTGTGCTGTCTCTGCACTCCTGATGTATTCCTGAGTGGTGTGCTCCTGCTCTCGGCATCTTCCACAACCTCAGGCACTCAGAAACAGCATGGTCAGACACCCTTCCTGCTAGTGATGTCCTCAAACTGCATCAGAATAGCAGATTCGCTAATTTGCGATTTTTTCAATTTGAGAATTCACAATTACAGAATCGCTAATTGGGAATCTGTAATTGCGAATGAGACTATACCGAATCTCAAATTCTTTGCACTTTTTTTCCTGATTGTATTTTGCGGTTTACAAATAGCGATTCGGTAAAAAACGCTGTTTGGGAATCGCAAAATGCTTTTTTGATATATTTGACCCTGATTCATTCACTCTGCATGCACTTATTCCACCAAAGTGATCAGAGTGCTACTGGTCACATGCTTAAGGCTATAACAATACTAACTGTTGGTGATGAACTGATTCTAATAGTGAGTTTTGGGATTTATACCTATTCTCACTGGGGCAGGTTTGGAGGTGAGGTAATGAATATTTGGTACATGAGTGACTTCTATGGTTGGGTAGTGTGAGGCATGTGCTCATACAGTGAGATAGGTATGCTTTGGTGCACATATACTTATGTTACGTAACATTGAAAATTTGCATGGGATTTTTAAATAGAAAATTACACATATCTTCTATTTTGTAGTGCATTATGTAGTTTGCCCTCCTCCAGTGCTACAAGAGCCAGGGCATGTAGTAGCAGTGACATGCTGTTGAGTAGTTTTTTACTAGGTTTCTTCC
The DNA here is from genome assembly GCF_964261635.1 of Lissotriton helveticus. NCBI lineage: Eukaryota > Metazoa > Chordata > Amphibia > Caudata > Salamandridae > Lissotriton > Lissotriton helveticus. The sequence goes on from NC_136065.1 coordinate 1,716,668,083, forward strand.
AATACTGGTGTGGAGGAGTGATCATCATGATTCTGCCGGTGGACTTTTAAATATGGCGGAGGGAGTATTGGGTTTTCAACGGTCCATTCCATAATTTTTCCCACAGTCAACGTATTAACTCAAATGTGACTGAGGTGGTGGACAGATGGCAATATTTCACCGGAAAGCCACCAAAGTCTAAGTATGGCAAATGGTATGTCAAGGCAGAGGATGGTAGAATCCCCAATTTTTTACCGATCGTCCACCTATGTCAAACTTTAAATATGGCTGAAAGACTTTAGCCAGGTGGGCTGGCAAAATCACACACTTCTCATAGAAAAAAACAGGCTGATGCCCCACCCCCATATGCTGTGATTTGTCTACTTGTAAAGCAAGTGCAAGGTGTTATTTTCACATTATCATGATTGCCAGAGCAATGCGATTATTTGAAAGAGAAATGCATGCTTCAAGGACTAGTTTCTCTGGAAGTTGGAAGTTTACTTTGCATTTAATTGTACAACTAAACATGCAAAGTGTCCGCAAACCTGTCTATAAGTGAACTGCAAAGAACTCTGATCTAAATCAGGTAACATAAAACTGGCTTATTTACAAAGAATCAAGAAAGTGTAAAACCTGCACAACCTGTAAACACAGTTTAAACTTGTAATCAATTAATACAGTGGTGCCACCCCGAGATCCTGCGAACAGAACCTGTTACACAAGTCAGGGAGCACTATTCAAAAGCCAAGTAAATTGGTGCTGTTTAAATACAATATTTGTACCATTTGTTTTATTTTTAACTCAATGTCATCAATTCATAATTTTCCAAACAGTGCAACCAAAATTGAAAAGGTCTCTAATTACTACATGATCATATATTTATTATGCAGAAGTTCATGTGCAATATCCGCAGTATCCATGAAGTGTTACAAATCCCAATTCATTTAGGTAAAACCTTTGTCAGGGGAACACTAGAAATGATACAAACATTTAAAGAAATTAGAAACCATATGCTTAATGAACAGTGTGATTCCTTCAAACTAGTCACCTGTGAAATAATGTGCACTGAACTAAAAAGAACCAAGGTTCTCATGTTAAACTAACACCATATACTAAAAAACCATCAACCAAAACAGACAACCCCTTGCAGTGTATGATGTTTAAAATATCTGCAACCTTACCTCCCAACAACAGCTCAAAGCAAAAACGAAAAAGTGCTCGCTCACTTATCTGGTCCTAATTAGTTAAACACTGCGATTTCTGCAAAAATGAAAATAATTATGAATAAAAATAAAAAGAATTAACAACAAGGGGTGGTGATGGACAGAGTCTCTGAATTAAGCAGAAAACTCTCACCCAGTCAAGAGATCAGGGCTAGATCCAACACCGTTTTTTAGCTCACTGCATCATCCCAGTTTCAGAACCTGGCTGTATGCAAATTAGTCTGTTCCTGTCCCAGTACATGATGGGAACAGGGCAAACCAAACTACAAAGCCAATTCTTACACTGGAAAGGAAACAAGCTACCGGGGACCGGTTTCTGGCATTTCAGCCTCTTCGGCCCGGCTTGCTTGAATCCTGATGGTGCAGTGAGCAAGGGACTCATGTCTGAGCATACCCTTCCACGCTTAAGGTGGACAAAATAATTAACAACAAGGGGTGGTGATGGACAGAGTCTCTGAATTAAGCAGAAAACTCTCACCCAGTCAAGAGATCAGGGCTAGATCCAACACCGTTTTTTAGCTCACTGCATCATCCCAGTTTCAGAACCTGGCTGTATGCAAATTAGTCTGTTCCTGTCCCAGTGCATGATGGGAACAGGGCAAACCAAACTACAAAGCCAATTCTTACACTGGAAAGGAAACAAGCTACCGGGGACCGGTTTCTGGCATTTCAGCCTCTTCGGCCCGGCTTGCTTGAATCCTGATGGTGCAGTGAGCAAGGGACTCATGTCTGAGCATACCCTTCCACGCTTAGGGTGGACAAAATAATTAACAACAAGGGGTGGTGATGGACAGAGTCTCTGAATTAAGCAGAAAACTCTCACCCAGTCAAGAGATCAGGGCTAGATCCAACACCGTTTTTTAGCTCACTGCATCATCCCAGTTTCAGAACCTGGCTGTATGCAAATTAGTCTGTTCCTGTCCCAGTGCATGATGGGAACAGGGCAAACCAAACTACAAAGCCAATTCTTACACTGGAAAGGAAACAAGCTACCGGGGACCGGTTTCTGGCATTTCAGCCTCTTCGGCCCGGCTTGCTTGAATCCTGATGGTGCAGTGAGCAAGGGACTCATGTCTGAGCATACCCTTCCACGCTTAGGGTGGACAAAATAATTAACAACAAGGGGTGGTGATGGACAGAGTCTCTGAATTAAGCAGAAAACTCTCACCCAGTCAAGAGATCAGGGCTAGATCCAACACCGTTTTTTAGCTCACTGCATCATCCCAGTTTCAGAACCTGGCTGTATGCAAATTAGTCTGTTCCTGTCCCAGTGCATGATGGGAACAGGGCAAACCAAACTACAAAGCCAATTCTTACACTGGAAAGGAAACAAGCTACCGGGGACCGGTTTCTGGCATTTCAGCCTCTTCGGCCCGGCTTGCTTGAATCCTGATGGTGCAGTGAGCAAGGGACTCATGTCTGAGCATACCCTTCCACGCTTAGGGTGGACAAAATAATTAACAACAAAGGGTGGTGATGGACAGAGTCTCTGAATTAAGCAGAAAACTCTCACCCAGTCAAGAGATCAGGGCTAGATCCAACACCGTTTTTTAGCTCACTGCATCATCCCAGTTTCAGAACCTGGCTGTATGCAAATTAGTCTGTTCCTGTCCCAGTGCATGATGGGAACAGGGCAAACCAAACTACAAAGCCAATTCTTACACTGGAAAGGAAACAAGCTACCGGGGACCGGTTTCTGGCATTTCAGCCTCTTCGGCCCGGCTTGCTTGAATCCTGATGGTGCAGTGAGCAAGGGACTCATGTCTGAGCATACCCTTCCACGCTTAGGGTGGACAAAATAATTAACAACAAGGGGTGGTGATGGACAGAGTCTCTGAATTAAGCAGAAAACTCTCACCCAGTCAAGAGATCAGGGCTAGATCCAACACCGTTTTTTAGCTCACTGCATCATCCCAGTTTCAGAACCTGGCTGTATGCAAATTAGTCTGTTCCTGTCCCAGTGCATGATGGGAACAGGGCAAACCAAACTACAAAGCCAATTCTTACACTGGAAAGGAAACAAGCTACCGGGGACCGGTTTCTGGCATTTCAGCCTCTTCGGCCCGGCTTGCTTGAATCCTGATGGTGCAGTGAGCAAGGGACTCATGTCTGAGCATACCCTTCCACGCTTAGGGTGGACAAAATAATTAACAACAAGGGGTGGTGATGGACAGAGTCTCTGAATTAAGCAGAAAACTCTCACCCAGTCAAGAGATCAGGGCTAGATCCAACACCGTTTTTTAGCTCACTGCATCATCCCAGTTTCAGAACCTGGCTGTATGCAAATTAGTCTGTTCCTGTCCCAGTTTATGATGGGAACAGGGCAAACCAAACTACAAAGCCAATTCTTACACTGGAAAGGAAACAAGCTACCGGGGACCGGTTTCTGGCATTTCAGCCTCTTCGGCCCGGCTTGCTTGAATCCTGATGGTGCAGTGAGCAAGGGTCTCATGTCTGAGCATACCCTTCCACGCTTAGGGTGGACAAAATAATTAACAACAAGGGGTGGTGATGGACAGAGTCTCTGAATTAAGCAGAAAACTCTCACCCAGTCAAGAGATCAGGGCTAGATCCAACACCGTTTTGTAGCTCACTGCATCATCCCAGTTTCAGAACCTGGCTGTATGCAAATTAGTCTGTTCCTGTCCCAGTGCATGATGGGAACAGGGCAAACCAAACTACAAAGCCAATTCTTACACTGGAAAGGAAACAAGCTACCGGGGACCGGTTTCTGGCATTTCAGCCTCTTCGGCCCGGCTTGCTTGAATCCTGATGGTGCAGTGAGCAAGGGACTCATGTCTGAGCATACCCTTCCACGCTTAGGGTGGACAAAATAATTAACAACAAGGGGTGGTGATGGACAGAGTCTCTGAATTAAGCAGAAAACTCTCACCCAGTCAAGAGATCAGGGCTAGATCCAACACCGTTTTTTAGCTCACAGCAAATAAAAAGAGGCATTCTAAAAATGTGCGTGCCAGCATTGTGCAACAACACAGTATCTGTTAGAAAACGTTACTTACTATAGGCAGCCTTGGAGTCCCTGACCCTTTAATCTTCAAATACGGCTGGTGACTCTCTTCACACATGCTGCAAAAACAAGATTAAACCCATTATCCCTGGTGTCTAACTCCCTCCGCTCTCCTGATAACCCCCTGTAAGTCTCTACTTAGGGCCTGATTCTGATGTGGTTAGGAAAACATTCCCACCTTGGACCTGATTCTGATGCGGTTAGGAAGGCCTCCTAATGGCATTTGCACATTCCAAATCGGATTGGAAACGTGTCTTCCTGACCCACGGCCCAATTATGATGCGGTTAGGAACATATACTCCCATTGAAGTCAATGGGAGTCCAACCAAATCATATCTGGAAGCATCCGGAAGCATTGTACTCCGTCGGTCTGACTCTCCCGATCCGAGTGGGTGGGGACCTATTTCCAAACCGATTAGGTCGGGAAGCTTTCCAACCCACATCAGAATCAGGCCCAAACTTGCAGAGAAACTGTCTCCAAACATGCCATTGGAATGAGCACACGTACGCTCTCAGGGTGAATTCAAATACGTGGCGGTGATACGTAATGGCACTCGCATTGTTTTTCGAAGTATGGATGAGGATGGTATTTTTGGAGAAGGCTTCTCGGCAAGTAAGCAGAGACTTACAGTGGGTTATCAGGAGATGTATTGCATGTTATCAAGCTTGGTAAACATTTCAAACATCTGACAGAAATCTATTAAACATGCTCACTAAGCCATTATTTCAGCATTTGGTCTCAAAGTTAAACAGATCTGTGCCACTTGCACACAAGGTCTCCATTCACTCTGTAAATATGTAATATTTAATTGTCCAAGCCTAATCGCTGGTAAAATGTAATCATGAGTAAATTTACTATTTGTATATATATATTTATGTATAACTCTAACCACTAGTATATGTAGTAGGACTCTGTACTTACTACCATTCCTATAAGTTTAGAGTTTATCCACTTGTATCTCTTCCTTGAGTGACTTTACAACTTGTACATTTGCAAAACAAATTCTGTGTGTATCTCTTCGTTGTGTGATTTTACAACTTGTACATTTGCAAAATGTTCCTTTTTGTATCTGTTAGAAATGGGATTTCTGGTTGGCTAAGGCTTGCGCCAAAGCCAGGCAGAAACCACCACTCTAGTCAGGGCAAGGGAGTTACACGCCAAAATAACCCCTGCTCACCCCCTTGGCAGCTTGGCACGAGCAGTCAGGCTTATCCCGGAGGCAATGTGTAAAGCGTTTGCGCAACACACACACACAGCAGCAACACACTAGGTACACCACCAAAAGGAACTCCAAAATAGCCTTTGTATTACAATAAACACATTAGATCATAATCACACAGATACACTGTGCCAACTGGCACTGGGCAGTATTTACAGGGGATTATATACACATGACAGGCCACGTGGGCCACTGTCAGAATCAGCACTTGGTAGAAATAGTAGATGTAGAACATAGAATAACTGTAGCACAAAATAACAATTGTAGAACACAACCAGTAACCACTGGTAAAAGGTAGGTACACACTACGCAATACTAATCACCATAGGCATAGGTCATGCAGTAAAACATAAACTGACTAGCATAAACTATACCAGTCAACACAACCTCCTACTAATCATAAAAACACAGTTAGAGGTATCACAGGCATAAAGGTATTGCACATTACGCATAAATCACTTTGGGCAATTAACATCACAAACACAGTAGGCAATCACCTTGCGCAAAAATCACATTAGATACTGACCCCAGGCCAACTGGCCTTCCACAGGGACTCAAATGCCCGATGTGCAGAATGTCTGGGCTGGTTGCGCACGCAGCCAAAACCAACAACGCCAAAGAACAAACCTAAATGTGGCAGCAGCCCACTGCTTGCTGGCAGGTGTGAAATCCCAAAGAACATGTCCCCCTAAAAATGAGGAACCTAAATGGTGCAGCTGCCCACTACTTGCTGGAGAGCTGTGAGGTAGGGAAAAATGCGATACGGGCTCTCAGTCCGCCCTAAAACAAATACGCAAACGTTGGAGCCATCTGACTCTAAAAGAAAATACGTGTCTGGGAGCACTCTGGCTCCTGAACTGATTATGCGCCCACTAGGGAACGAACTAGCCCCCAAAGCGTGGAGCGCGCTGTGGAGTGTGCTGGCGGTGTAAATCGATGGGCCCAATACAGACAAAGAACTTGCCCCCAACGTTGGAGAGACCACGGGCACTTCTGGACCCTTTTAACAATTATGGCAACGTAGGAGCGGCCCACCTACAGACGGGGCCGCTCTGACTCGGGGCCCCACACTGGGGTATCTTAGTTAAATAGGCCCCCACACTTTGAAGCGGCCCGCAACGGCGGACCCGCTCAAGACCTAGGCAGTGTCACTCTGCCTTAATCTGCATCAACCCTGCACACACGGAGCTTCACTCACTGGTCTGTTGCGGGGACTCTTCTCCAGTGCTGCTTCTGGTGCGGGCCCTGTTCGGTGGAGCCCTCCTCTCTGGGGCTCTCTGGCAGGTGTAGATGGGACGCGGGGCTCTCCTCACCACCTGGGAGCCCAGCTTGGATTCCTGCTCAGTGCAGCCTGTCTCCTCTTGCTCCCGAAGCTGGGGACAGCTTCCTCCAGGTCGGGGGAAGCGGAAATGGAGCCCGCGAGGCTCCTCTCTTTGTCCCAGTCGGCTTCTTCCCTTGCGGTGCTTCCCTTCCATCCCAGAAGCTCCGCCCACAAAGGCACAGACTTGCCTGCCTTCCGGGTCGCGCTGGGCAGCGGCCCGGGAGGGATTCGATGTGAGGCTCAGTCGCAGCGGTGATTCAGTTTGTTCTTGGGGCAAACGAGGGCTAGGCTCCCTCTGAAATCAAAACATAAAGCGGGGTCGGCACCCGCGATAAATGTCGCGAAAATGTGGGGTGGGCACCCGTATCCTCCTCAATGTGGCAGACAATGTGGGGTGGGCTCCCGCGCCGTAGATACGCTCTGAAGGTTACCACCAATGCGGGGTAGGCACCTGCTTTTCGATACACAGTCCCTCGGTGGGTGGGCACCCGCTAGGGGTCACAAAAATGCAGGCAAAATGCAGGGTGAGCACCTGCTTAACCACCACAACAATAAGCGGGGTGGGCACCTGCTACGGTCGGTAGTACGGGGGAATCCCTATGCTGGGGATTCCCTCTCTCTCCCCAAGCAGCGCGACGCTGCAGAGATCCTACAAGAAATCAAGGCAGAGCGCTCCCCCAGGAAAGGGAGATCCAGCGCCTCTTTAGAAACTTAAGCGCTTTTCCGGCAATAGTGCAAAGTCCAAAGTAAGTCCTTCAGAAGGTAGGGGGGGCAAAGGATGGGCCCAGTGGCCAGCTCACAGGGCCCTCCAGCAGGAAGGCAGTCCCCAGTGGCGGTTCCTCCTGGCACCCAGCAGCAGGCCCCCCTCAAGTTAGATTCAGAGAACAACAAACATGGGGTCACAGGCCCTTTTTATACACATTTTCCTTTGTCTAAGGCTGTAGGGCAGGAGGAGAACCAGTTACTACTGGTTCTTGAGCACTTTGTTTTGCTCAGCCCCTCACCCCATTCACAGGACAGGCTAGGGACATCAGACGCACCACAGGGGGTGGAGTCAGCATTGTGGAGGGAAGGCCCAGCCCTATTCAGGTCCCAGGTGCACTTCTCCCTCCCATCTACATGCAGATCTCTCCATTCACCACCGGGCAGACCCATCCAGACTCCTGGAGCCAGGCACATCAGCCTGCTCCTGTCACTCACAAGTCAGACAGTCAATTCACATCCACTGCACACAGACATGCCAACTTCTAGAAGTGGCACTTCTACACTAGACACATTAAATCTGCGCCCACCGTCGCGCAGCATTTAATCTCACGAGTTCGCACATACATAACTCGCCCCTGCACTCCTCTCACAGCAGGAACTATCATGGACACTCATCTCCCCCATGCATTCCTATGGGAGGGCAGTCCAATCTCACCACACGCACTCAGATTGCGCACGCTCTTTACACTGGGACACAGTGTTAAAGTGTGCAGAAGCCAAAAACAACTAACACCAGGTCACATTTTAAAGCAAAAAGTTCAGGGGTGAACTTGTCAAAAGGGCTAAGTCCAACAGTATCTCTTATGTAACTCGGGTAATCCAACGCCCCTATGTAACGCAACTGATTCTTTTGTAAAGCGATCTGACACATTCGGGTAATGTTTGCGCTATATAAAATCACATTAAATAAATAAAAACATTATAACAATTGACATGCTGGTTAAATAGATTTGTGCAGCATACACATTGGGCCAGAATTTCCACCTTTCGCTCACAGGTTGAAAAGTTATGTGCAGAGTAGGCCAGATGTTCACTTGCATACTAAATATATATGTGTAACATGGACAATGGGCCATTGTACTAACTGTGAATATGACAAAATGTGTGGCAACAGTTGCAACTGTAACAATGAATGCAAAGTTTAAAGTCAAGAATAATACTTGTAAAGCTACGTTTTCAGGGAGAAAGTTCTAGCAAAACCAGTGGTTAATTTGTAACAAAATAAGTGCCGGGTTCTCATCAGGAGGCAGCTTGCACCAGCCCATTTCTTCCGATAGCGCCGCCTAAAACAGAACTAACTTTTAGCCATGTAAGTGAGGGGAGGATATGGCGTTTAGGCCAGATCTGCCGATTTCGGAGCTGGGGAACCAGGTTTGAGTCTCAGCGTTAGCTCAATATCCTTTGATTCTGGGCAAATGACTTAATCTCCCGGTAAAGGAATATGTCTTTAACTGGTGCTCATGAAAAGCGCCTGTGTTGATGGAGTTGGAACATACAGTGCAACAGGCACCTGATGTGTGTACAGATGCAACGTAATACTGGACTGGGAGCCTGGATAACTTAGAGGTCAAGTAGGAAACAAGCTCCCAGTATACCTATCAATAGAGAACGTATTAAGAAGCACCTCACTTCTCTTGAAACAAGTCCCTTGAGGTATGACTGCTCTCTCCACTGCTAGAGAACATCACACTGGATGCTCCATGGTAGAACTAGGGCTCGGGGTGTTTTCATATCACAGCTGGGGCACAAGTTGGCTCAGGAAGGGTTGGACTGGGGTATAGGGGTGGTTCAAGACAGTACTGGGGCACAGACCAACTCAGGTAAGGCAGGACTAGGGGCAAAGGGGTGGCCACGACAGGGCAATTTTCATTAATAAATGTGTTTAAGAACTGCATATTTGGGACAATTAAATATTAAAGGAATTTTCTTTTACAAATAAAAGAACTGTATTTTGGTTCATTTATCACAGAAATAGTGCTGGAAATTGTACCAATATGCACCATTTGAAAATACAAATCTTGCGAGGGGTACCCCCCCCCCCCCCACACCCTCCTGATAAATATCATGTTTGCTCGATTCATTCACTCACATTGATAAATTGTTTTTTGTAAGTAATCAAAAAAAGGGTAGTTCCTCCATGCCAAGTGGATACAACCAGTTTAATCCAATGGCTATAGGTTGTGTACCTGGATGATCTAAAATTCAGATCTTGGTGCCCTCACACACCTGTTAGGGTGTCATGCTGCATCATTGGGTGCTCCTCGTCTGGCCGGCGCTGCAAGGCCTGACGGGTCTGGGGGCTTCTTTATGAGATCTTTTGAGCTGGAGATACCGTATAGATAATTGCAAGTGAGGGGGAGATAGGGATTCTTTTTGTGAGTGAGTGGTAACTAGAATAGACTCTGGTTGCCTAAAGAGATTTATATATTAAAGGAAGGGTACCAGGACGAAAGTAAAAACTATGGTGCTCTCATGTGTTCTTCAGGTACCAGGATAGCTACTAGTCTAGTATGGTCACTAGTTTGGTGTGGTCAACATGTTTCATGCCTTGTGAGCCCCAGATTCCACCTAAAGGAAGGAGACACGAAGTGGAAAAGTACCAGCGACACAATTTAGACAAAAGGAGACACGGTGCATCAACCAGGTTCGGTAGAGTTTTAAGTGCAGTACGGTATTTACAAAATCGAGTATCAAGGTGTGTGCCTGCTAGCTTATCCTATGAGTAAACATTTCTTCACTGTCCAAAGTGTAATAGACATTTAGTTAAAATTCTATTAACGTTCTTGTGCGCAACACGTAAAATGAGGACATCAACAAGTTAATGATGTATAGTGCAGGGTTTGCAATGGTTGTGTCTTATCTCAATTGAGGTTAGGTACTGCATCATAGGAGAAATTGAGGGTCCCGATCAATATGAGGGACACCTTCAAAGGCGAGAAAAGTACAAGTAGTCATAGTCGAACTTACTTGGCATCCTTATTAGTCAATAGTGAGTGTTATCATTCATGTTACATCACATGAAAGTGTCTTACTTTGAAAATTGGGTCAGTGGGATACCCATGCTTTGAATATGAGGTTATTCTCAGTGATGTGATCTAGAAGTGAGTATCGAGAGTGCTGATGTCTATAGCGCTCTGAACACCAGATGTGTTCATAATGTGAGGTCAAGATAGCATTCTGTTGGTTATTAGCCTGTGGTGTTGAAGAACGGTTTCAAGAGTTAGGGCCTTCTAGGCACATTATAGGGACCTGCCACTCGTATTGGAGAGAGACGAGAAACATGCTCAAGGAGTGTTCACTCATTCTAGTCAAATCGTCATTCCATAGAGGAAAAAACGGTTATGCCCTCCATGTGCCTAAACTCCAGAGCGTGATAGTGATTCAGGCATTGTGCTGTAAACCCATGGGCCCACTTGGTGGTGTAAACGTTAAAAAGTCTGCTTAAATGTTTGCGATATTGCACCAACAAGTCGGGCGGTCTGTCAAAGCATGGCCCGTTAATGTATTATGTGAGCTGGGTTAGGCTCATTTAAATGCGGCCCAAAGTGAACGCAGTCAATGCCCTAAACTCTGGTACACTTACTTCATGGCTGATCTGGACACTGCTGTCGCACCTACCCACCTCCGTCCAACCTAGAATGGTGAGACGGTGTAGCGGTGTCTCTCTCATATTGTGTTGGTCACGTGGTTAATACGGGTCATTCATGCTGTGCGTAAATGGATTTGGAGATTAGGCGGCCATATTATTAGTCAATAGTGATTGTCATCATTGAAACTTCAAAGAAACTTCTAGCATTCCTTCCCTCTAGCGCCGGCAAGACCCTGATGTCCACACTAATCATGTCAAAAGTAGACTACTGCAACGGACTCCTCCTAAATGCCTAAGAGAAAGTCCTGAACAAGGTGCAGTTAGTTCAGAACTCAGCAGCCAGAATTCTGTCCGGCACCCCCAAGTTCAAATCTATTTCACCAGCCATACGTCAACTTCACTGGTTGCCTATCAGAAGCCGGACCAAATTCAAATCACTGTGCATCACGTACAAAGCAATCAATAACACAGGACCGGAGTTTCTAAAACATGCACTATGCCCATACGCCCCTAACAGACCTCTGCACTCCTCCACAGCTCACCTACTTACCGTCACCCGCACCAAGAAATCCTCCTGGGAAGACCGACACTTCATAGTTGCCACAGCCAGACTATGGAACACCCTCCCACTCCACATTAAAACTAGTCCTACTCTCATGACATTCAGGAAACAAGTAAAAACCTGGCTTTTAAACCAGTAGTCTCCAAACTCAGCTGCTTTCCTCCTGATTTACTCCACAGCGCTGAGACACCCCAGGGTATTTGCGTGCTATATAAGTTGCATAAATAATTAAGTCAATAAATACATCTTGGAGTGGGGGACTAGGAGAATCCTCTAGTACAGGACGAGGATATGTAAGTGATGTGCATAGTTCCTAGTATGCACTCGTATTAAAAAGAGAAGAAGACATCATACCATTCCATACCATCAGAAAGCATCATACCATTCCTCTTAGTGCCGATGAGCGATTTAATGTGCGAAGAGAAGTATCATGTAACGTACCCTGGTATGTGGTGCTGTAGTGTCGGCTAGGGTGGCCGTCATCTGAAGGGTGTTAAAAGTAATGTGGAACTCAAGGGTATTAAATCAATAACCGTGCATCACCCCTGTACAGTAAAAAGTGCCAGCACAGCAAAATGAATGCCCTGGATGTTGGGCAGTCAATATTTTTATTGCGGCGCATGGTATGTGGAGCAATCATCACATAGGTGTCCGCAAACTGTGGTGGCCATTGAGCGACAAGGTTGGTGTTTGATAATTGTACTGGTCTACAAATGATCTGCAAGAGTGTTTTTATGTGTGCACAGACAGAGTGTTCCACATGGCGGTCACATGTTACATGTTAAGTTCGTGCAATGGAATGTCATCATTCAGGCATGTTCTCTGCGTTCCAAGGATTAATGTGATATGGCGGAGTGAAGCCATGAGCATCGTACTTCTATAATCAACATGTCTTGCAAAGTTAAAGTTTAACGTATCATTACGTGGTTGTGCAGCATTCTAGACGGAGGGAGGAGTTTACATGATGGATCGGAAATGCCATGTGTCAATTCCAGTAATGTAAAGTTGATGGATGTAACTGTGCTGTTGTACTGTTGATTTGTGATTCGGACTTGTTACTTACCTAATGGCTCTGTATGATGTTTTCAATGATGGTGTACCATTTTATATTCATATTCACAACAACAAAATCTTTACTAAACAGATGAAACAAAAAAAATTAGACAGATAGCACTGGTTACACCATTACTTAAGATGCCCAGTCGAAGTCACCCTGTGGTAAATATAGTTAATATGTTTAGGATAATGTTCTTTGGCACTGACTCTTCATTACTGGCTTTAGCAATGTCATTCATGTCATGAAACTGCCTTTTGATGATTACCAATTTGGCAGTATTTAAAATGGCAGAAAAGATATGATAATCCAGATCTGCTTCATAGAGATGAAGCCTATCCTACTGATAATGGTAATGTCTCTTTGCATAATTTGCATAGTGACGTTAAATCACTCCTACTTATATACTTAAATCTGTCAAGAATCACTATACGTGAGGGGCCTGGCTTGGGCATTAAGGTGAATGAAGCTGTGATGCTGCCGCTCCTGATGGCGCTGTGAATGAAACTATGAATTCAGCAATTTCCAAGGTGCAAAAATGATCACAAGTGACTAGTCATGAGACCATATGCTCAATAGATAACAGCGACGCTCCATGCACCTGATAGATCACACTTATTAAGGGCCCCTAGGCCTCCTAAAAGCTTCAGTGAGCGGATTACAGGCTATACAAAATGGATATCACCCATTTTGTTCGTTCTGGTACTGGTGGCAGTCGAGAACTGCTTACCGTGAGCCAAAATTCCTTTAGTCACTTTCTCTATCCTTAATGCGACTCCTCTTCCCGCATTCTGCACACCTGCTTTGCCTCTCTTAACCTGACACCAGAGCAGTAATAAAAATACACCATGCCTTAGCCTAAAATGGCGCCGGGGAGCGCAAGATGGCCTAAAATAGATTTCAGCCGGATTTACCTCATCAAAGTGATTCTCCCGAGTGCTAGAGTTCGGAATTCAGCACTAAATATCGTGAGCATTAATGGACTTAATCAATTTGTGTCTGCTCACCGATTATTTTCACTAAAATCTAGCCCACTGTGATCACTATACTGGGCCCCACAGTGCTTATTCTCTCACTTATCACAGCTGACTGAAGGTCTACCAGTGTGGGCCCCAAGCTCTTGTTTCTGACACTTCAGTACTTGCCTACTGATGGAATAACATCTGCTTGAACCAAACCACCACCAGAGTATCCCTTGCATATTACCTGCCTCTATGACCTGTTCAAGATTGTAGGTCTACGGAGGATCAGATACACACCTCAAAGCCCGGCAGGTCAATCCACAGTGCAGGGAATCCATAGGGTATCTTACCTCTCATAGGTTAGATAGAGACACTAAAATCTCACTACACCAACTCAGGTATTCCAAAGAGATTATAAATTAGAAGAATATTCTACCTGTTGTCCACTTTGCACACCCTGGCCTCAAAACTTTGTTCAAGCATACTGAGTACTCTCCAATCCTCTTCAACACTCTTGAAACGTTTGGGGCGTAAACAATGGCAGAAAACTAACTCAAATCATCCTTTAAACACTCGAAAGTTGAACCTCACTCCCCAGATTACCTGACCAAAGGGAAAATACATGTTAATGCTACTGTGGAAATGATTCTAAAAAAAAATTAGCTGAGGCCGACAATCTCCCCAAATCAACCAAAAGCAACACGGATGCAATGCAGTTAGAACAGCAACTTTAGATACAAACTATCTGACATTGAGCAATGGATTAGCGTTGTGGAAGATCTTTTGTCCAAAACAGAGAAGGAACTCAAAACGCATCAAGCTTCCTTGAAAATCCCTGCACAAAGAAGTATCGGACTTGGAAGACAGGAACCGCAAAGGGAATTTGCATATATTTGGCATCCCGTAGTGAACAGAAGACTCTGCTGATTCATGCATCACCTTCTTGGAAAAATGGCTACTATAAGCCACGGCATAGCCTTTACCAAAGACTTGAACTTTAACATGTGTGTCGTGTACCCTCATTCAAGCCTGCAAATAAATAGATATTAAGGGAGATCATCTGCAAACCTCTCTGCTTCTAACACACTGAGCTGATCCTCACATACATGCGTTAGCATAAACCACTGAAATGGCCAAAAAATATATATTTCGCAGGATTACTCAACGTCAACAGTTGACACAAGGAAAGGATTCCTGGCTCTTCGAACCCCACCTCAAAAAACTGACTCTAAAATTCTCATTTGCTGGTCCAACAAGTTTCAGAGTTGGCAAACACCATATTTTTGCCAATGCTAAAAACCGTACAACCTTCCTAGACGAGCGAGAAGTCCATGAAATGAAAGCGCAGTTCTCCAACTCTAATAGAAGGAAGTATTAACTCTCCGAACAATCCAATATATGACTCATACTTAAGTGTTTGATGGTTCTGCTCTACGTATATGCCTGATTCCCTGCTCGCCTACAGATAAGTCACTGATCTATCTTTCATATCTGTTTTTGTAATCATTTGAGTGGTTGATACGGGTAGTCATGTCTGTCTAAACCTGATAAGGTGCACAGTCTAATTATCGAGTTTTAAATATCGACCTACAAAAATATCGAGTTGGAAATATCAAAGGCACAGAATATCGAGGTCAAGAATATGGTTGGACAGAATATCGACCCTAAGGTAAGTAATATTGATTTTTTTTATATCGATGTAAGTAATATCAAAGTTAGTAATACCAGTAGCATATATATCGATGTAACTAATATCGATGTTACTAAAATTGATATTTGTATTATTTTTATGTATTTTATTATGTATGTGGGATAGGGTGGGAAGTAATTTAAATATACTAAATTAATTATTAATTTTTAGGAATTATAAAATAATTAATTTTTGTGTTTATTTCTGTAGCGGGTTGTGGGTTTATAGGGGAATTGGGTGGGAAGTAATTTAATTGTAATTAAGTAATGATATACTTGTATTTATTGGTATTGATAATTATGTTATTTCTAATTAATAATTAATTGGCAATTAATTATTGTAATTGATAATGAATTTTTTTAATTGGTAATTAATTTTTGTATTGGTAATTAATGTTGTTAATTGGCAATTCATATTTTTAATTGGTATTTAATTTTTAATTGGATTTTTTTGTAATTAATTGGTAATCAATGTTTCATAAAAAGTACTTTTTGGTATGAAAAATAATGTTATTGTTTAATATGTTTTAATTGTGAATTAATTTTCAATAATTATTTTTTTTGTAATGGAAAATATTTTATTGTTCAATATTTATTATTTGGTGACTAATATTTATTAATTAATATTTATTGGTATTCATTGTTAATTTATTGTTAATTCATTATACAATTGTAATTATGTTTTTAATAATTATTAATGGGTATTTGTAAATGATGTAGAGTTATTTAAAATACAATTATTTATGATTTTAAAAACAAAAATTATTTATAAGTATGTTATATTGAAATTCTACGCTATCCAATGTTTTCCCTACTGTTGCACCCTCTGGAGTTGGAATAGTAATTTTTACCCCGACGCTATTCAACGCTTTCCCTACTGTTGCACTCCCTGGAGTGGGAATAGTAATTTTTGCCCCTACGCTATCCAAGGCTTTCCCTACTGTTTCACTCTCTGGAGTTGGAATAGTAATTGTTACCCTTACGCTATCCAACGGTTTCCCTACTGTTGCACCCTCTGGAGTTGGAATAGTAAGTTTTACCCCTTCACTATCCAACGCTTTCCCTACTGTTTCACTCTCTGGAGTTGGAATAGTAATTTTTGCCCCTACGCAATCCAATGCTTTCCCTACTGTTTCACTCTCCGGAGTTGGAATAGTAATTGTTACCCTTACGCTATCCAACGCTTTCCCTACTGTTTCACTCTCTGGAGTTGGAATAGTAATTGTTACCCCTACAATATCCAACGTTTTCCCTACTGTTTCACTCTCTGGAGTTGGAATAGTAATTTTTAAACCTACTCTATCCAACGCTTTCCCTACTGTTGCCCTCTTTGGAGTGGGAATAGTAATTTTTGCCCCTATGCTATCCAACGCTTTCCCTACTGTTTCACTCTCTGGAGTTGGAATAGTAATTTTTACCCCTAGGCTATCCAACGCTTTCCCTACGGTTTCACCCTTTGGAGTTGGAATAGTAATTTTTACACCTACGCTATCCAACGCTTTCCCTATTGTTGCATTTTCTGAAGTTGGAATAGTCATTTTACGCTATCATTACTGTAGTTTTTTTGGACTTTGAATAGTAGTTTTATTTATATCGCTAATTAATATTTCTTATTATTTTTGATAATGTAGTATATAATTAATTTTAAAAATATTGAAAGTATATTCTTTTTTTTAAATGTATTAAACATAATTATTTACTTTTTATTTATGTTATTGTTTTATGTGTGGAGATGTATTTGTAATTTGTAACATGTTTTAATAATTTATAAGTTATTAAAATAATTATTAAAACATATTAAGTAAGTATATATTATATATTTTATGTATATGTTTAATTCATGTTATATTATTGCACATGTATAATTTATTAATTTTAAATATTATTACATATTTTTAACTATGTTTATTTGGTTTATAAGTATTATATACCTTATTTTACACTTTTTTTATTACAAAAACCCCCCGATATTTTTAATTACGATATTTTTAATTACGATATTTTTAACATGGATGTTTTGGTTTTGTTATTTGTGTACTTACCATGTAGTAGATAAGATGTCGATATTCTTGCCTTCGATATTCCTGCGTCGATTTTTCTGAAGGTCAATATTTTGTCCTTCGATATTCTGTCAGTGATCCCCTGATAATGAGTCCGATTGTAACTTCCTAACATATATTTAGGCTTTCCTGTTTTCAGTTTCTGTTTTTGGTAAATTCTGGTGTTTTTTTCAGTGTTTTCAATTGATTTCAATACCTTGAAAAAACAACGATTATCAGTGGTTACACATTTTCGCGCAGTTAACAACAGAAACTGTGTTTTTCTGAAACATTTTCTTTTCATCATTGCCTGCTTTCTGCACTGATAGTGCATGGTAAATAGACAGTGTATGTATAGTGTATATGAGGTCCAAATACATTTTTACAAATAAAACTTATTGTAGTACATTAAACAATACTTCTGCTTTGAGTCTTTGGTCATGCGCACTCACTCTTTTCTTCCCATGTAAACTTTCATCTGTGAAAAGGCCCTTTCAACATTGGCACTTGAGATGGTCAATCCCAAAACTACCACTACACAATTTGTTAACTTTGGCCACCGACATAGCCTTCCATGCCAATACTGATGTACCAGAAGATTGTGATTCTCTGGGATAGATTCTGCAAGGTATGCGTTGAACTGGGCGCATATGCCCTCAAGGTTATTGAGTAGTTTAAAATAAAACGGGGTCATACGAGGCCCTTTGATCCTAATAGTGATGGATTATCTCAAGAAAACAACAATAAATTCAATATCCTATGGCATAAGGCAATTTTCTAAACAAGTATAGGGCGAGAAACGTGTGAACATTGTAAGTCAGTCAATTTATTTCACAGTATTCATTTATTATTACAAGCAGATTATAGATCCAATGCTCACAAATAAGTGGAAAGGAACGTGCTGTGGTGAGTGAAAGAAACTTTAAAAGCAGACATCACAATGACAACAATATCAAACATCTTTTTTTTTAAATAAAGTTTAGTTGATGGCATTTTGATCTCAATTATTAGAGATCTTCATCAGGACAGATTTGTGAGTATGTATAAAATAAAGACTAAGCAGGATACAAATAAAAAGATTGTCCCGAAAAAAATGCCAGCTAGCAGTGTAAACCAATAATTTATACACTTTCAATGTTAAATAGTAGGAGGCTAGTTATATAGGAAGAATGACAAAAGGAAAGAATAAGTCATTTCAAGGTTTTTGGATGAATGAATCACTGGAAAAAGTGAGTAAACCAAGAATATTGTATTGAAAGGCCTGGCAGAGTGCTAAGTGCCTAAGGAACGAAAACAGCAACTGTAAAAGTGATCACTAATGAATAAGAGAGTCATGCCAGGGCAACTCATAGGGGCCCACCATAATGGGAATGCCTGTACAGTAAGTGGAAGGTAGAACTTACTCAAAGCATCCCAAGGTTGCGAAGAACCTCGTTGTGCACGGACCCGTGGGCTTAAGTTGCCCAATTAGGGAAGCGTCCTAACGGAATTAGGAAAGGGCAATTGTGAATTAATCCAATAAAAATATATATAAAAACCTAGTCTGTAGCACACGTAATCACCACAGGCTGAGTGGAGAAAATAACACTTACTTGCAATGTATTGAAAGGACCATTTGTGTGTTATAGATCAAAGGTCTCCGATGGCCTGGAAGCCTATTGGGAGGGGCAAGGGGATGAAAGTACCTATGCATTTAAGTAGGAGTCAACCACCGTTTAGTCGGTATGGGGAGACACTGATCTGAAAATGAAACAATTAAGGGGGTCATGAAGTTTAGAGGTGACTGGATTTTTTAGTGTTCCAAAGAGCCACGGGGGCCAAATTGCAGAAGACTTACTTGAAAAAGTACTACAGCGAAGTCGGTATACAGGAGCATGGGCGGGAGCTCCGTCGGCCCCGGAAAAGCGGCTGTGCCGCGAGGAGGGAACCGTGACAAATTATAAATGCGGAAGTGGTGCACAGAGGCAACCTTTAGAACGCTAACCAGAACACTCGAAGGAGCATGCACGCACAAATGCTTGCATTTTAGGAGCGGATTTAACTTGTGAAGCAACACCGGCTGGAGTATAAGCCTGGTAGCGTTAAATAAGGTAGGAAGAGTAAAGAGCCATATCAGATACACTAAAGTGTGTAGAAGGGAAAACAAAATTAACCTCAGGCACACAACCATCCAAGTAAGGGACTCAAAAAAGAGAGAGAAAGCAATTGAAAAGGATACACGTAAGGCACGGAGAAAGCTAAATCAAGTCAAAAGATTCGAATTTATGTGATGGAACAATGTCCAGAGCAGGATTCAAATACAAAGATCAGCATGTTTTTAAAGTGTCCCACTTGAAGAGAAACATATAGAAGGGACAGCCAATTTAAAATATTGACCAAAAATAAATAATAATAATAATAAATAAAGTAAGAATAAGAATAATAAATAAAAATATATATAGCAAACCAAAAACATATGCAGCACAAGTACTTACATACTTGGTATGAGTCAAGTACTGGTACATTCTGTTGTATTTTTACCTATCTATATACAGTTAGAACACAGTTGGGGAGACGACAGGAGATTCAAAGAATTGTGTTCCACTTCTCCTGTGTGTTCAGTCCATAGACAGTATGAGGCCTATTAGGATGGTGGACAGACCTGCGTCCGTCCGCCACCCCCGAGGTGGAGGGACCATCCGCAGGGGCAGCAGCGGTACCTCCGTTGCAATTAGGATGTGACCACCCCCCTGGCGGTCACATCCCGTATCTTTAACCTTGCGGTGGGTGCTGCTTGAAGCAGCACCCGCCGCAATGTTATAAATGCATGCTTTGCATTTACATGCACAAAACAGCAGGCACCGCCCGGTGCCTGCCGCTTTGTGCATGTAAATGCAGGGGGGTACCATAGGTACCCCCCATGTGCACCCCAACCCCCCCCTTCACCCTGGGGGCCCGCAAGGGGCCCCCAGAAGCAAAGTTCCAAATGCTTTTCCACGGCGGAAAAGCCGCCGCGGAAAAGCATGTTTAAACACACATCCTAATTTGGCTGACGGTGTCTTGCAGACACCGCCACCAAATAGCGCTCAACACCCCGCGGATCAGCGGCGGATGGACCTGCCGTCCACCGCTGTTCCCACCGCCATCATAATCTGGTGGTGGGTGTTTTCTGTGACTGCGGCAGTGAATCCGCATCCTCCGGGCCGGCGGTGGCTTCCACCGGCCCTGAGGATGCGGACTCTCCGCAATCATAATCGACACCCTAGTTGGCAATTGAAAATCCATTTATAATCCAGTCTATCTAGAATCGGGTGTTGCCACCTTTGAGCTATATGAATTGCAATTGGAGAAAAAGCTGAGCGTGTGTTTGATGTTGCCATACTCAAAGACTTTAGTATTTGTGGTGGAAGCACAGACCAAACAGTTGCTGCATTTCCAATGACCCAGTCCTAAATACGAGTGAATAGTAGTTTCAGTACCTATGGGCTTGTGTGCTCTCACTAGATGGTCTCTTATGTTGCAACCCCTTTTGAAGGAGACAAGGGGGGCTTTGCAAGTGATTTTAGCCGCTGTGAGAACTGTTACATTTTTTTAATGCTTTTGGTAAAATTTGTTACTGATGAGGAAAAAAGTTGTTACACATGTGATTCTGGACATATATATTCTTTGTTTAGTTTAGAGGATCTCTCAATGAGAGTATCTGGTGCGCTTGAGTGAGCATTTTATTACGAGTCTTGGGTAGCCCCTGTCTATGAGTTTCTTGGAGAGTACTTCTGATTCTCTAAAGAAATCCTCCTTGAATTTACAGTTGCAGTGAATCCTCCAGAACTGGCCATTGAGAAGGCTTTCCCTTAGGGCTCTTGGGTGTGAGCTGGTCTATTGAAGCATAGTGTTACGTTCTGTTTGTTTATGAAACAATGTGGTGTATAATTACTCCTCGAGAGTTTTCGCTGTAATATCTAGATAGTCAATTTGTTTGTTGCTAAATTGGTATGTGAACTTTAGTTCTGGTTGGCAGGTATCAAGCCATTCCCAGAATGTGAGAAATTATGTGTTGTTTCCTGACCAAATCATGAAACTATCATCCAGAGATGGATATTGGTCTAATAGGGGTTTGGCTCAGTCAAAAATTAAGCAGCACTTTCGAAACTCTGGAGAAATCTCCCATTTACGGAAGGGATCTAGAACTTGTATAAAGTAACACAGGGAGGCTTCATTGACTTCAAAAGCCATGGTTGGTGAAAAGACATTGCTGTGCATCATTGCAAATCATTTCTAATACATTGTAAGATAAAAGTTCCTGAATAGCTACTCAACATTTCTTTGCTTACCAAGTGGCAAGCACTCTAACATGGAGGATGTTGCAGTGCCATAATCATTAAAAGTGGTGCCCAGCCAACTCTCAAGGAGATGTTTCACATCTACTCCAATTATGCTGAACACTAGTTAGATAAGGGTGTTTTCAGACTGCAGTTTTTTTAATTATGTCCATTACAGCAGTCATGTGTTCCCTGAAAAATCTAAGAATGCAGTAGAGTGTACTTTGAATATGCGACCAAATGTCCTTACATTTCTTGCCCTAGGCATCATCACTCAGCAAAAATTTTGTAAACAGTTGCCACACAAATAATATAGCATTCACGGCCTCTAGGACTGAAAACGACCAGCTAAGTGACATAGTTTGACTGGCTGTTTCTTTTATGCCACACAAGGCACAACATGAGAAATATTTCTTATTTAGTTCCCGCACATAACAAAACAATTTACCAGAATGTACTGAAAAGACAATAGAAGTCTTCATTAATTGAAGACTGGAAAGATGCATTCAGCCTGCCATCAAACAAGTGGAAAGGATCTCTTACATGGAAGAACTTCAGCTCAGGTATCAGTTTGACAGATCATTACACAACATAGTCATATACATAGCTGTATCACTGCAAATGTAAACAATAACACTTCAAGTGACACTGCGTTCCATGTTTTCCAAAAGTCTGGTATCATGTTTTGATCACTAACCCAAATGCTTGGTGACAGCACTCTTTTCACATATATCTGTCTCTGCACCTTGCATTGAATATTTAAAGCCTGGTTTTTGACAATTCACCTACTGTCAATACTGACCTGCAAGAAAAGCAACGCGATGGTGCATATGAAATTAAATTAAATTAAATGAATGAAATAAAATGATGATTTCTAAAGCGCACTGCTATCCGCAGGTGTCTAGGCGCTGACTTCCAGGAGAAGGGTGGACCAGAGTAAAAGAAAACACCAGACATCAGTGGAACATAAGAAAGTGGAAAAGGATGCTAAGCTAATAGTCATATACCCAGGTTTTAAGAGCTTTGCGAAATGTGAACAGATTTTTTTGAGGTTTTAAGTGTTAGCAGCATCGCTTTCCAGAATTTGCCATGGCCACTGCAAAGCTCTTGACTCCCCAGGTAACTCGTTTAAACTTGGGACCAACAAAATTAGCCTGGACGCAGATCTTAAGTTTCTGGCAGGGATGTAATGATGGAAGAGTTGCTTAATAGAAACTGGACACTCAGCGTGGAGGGCCTTAAAAGCTATGCACGGGGATTTGAACATACCCCTTTTTTTAACCGGAAGCCAGTGGAGTAAGGAGAGAGACCTGGACACCGATTGATATTTTGGGATCCCTAAGATCAGCCTGGGGCCGCATTGTGGACCATTTGTAGTTTGTCCAGAGCTTTCTTGTGGGAGGTCAGAAAGAGCCCATTGCAGTAGTCAATTTTGGAAAAGACCAGTGCAGTAATCACTGCTTTGCATAGGTCCGCAAGAATAAAAGGAAAAACCTTCCTAAGGGATTTGAGAATACAAAAACATGACGAGGTGATGGCATTGGCATGACATTCAAAGGAGAGTTTTTCATCGAACTGTACTCCCAATTTTGTTACCTTTGGCATAGGAGTGGGGGGTGCACCCATTTCCTGAGGCCACCAGCTGGGGACAAGAATGATGGTTGATTACCAAAGAGCAGCACCTCAGTTTTCTCTGAATTCATCTTCAAACAGTTGTTAGACATCTGTAGCATACAGTGTGGAAACATTTAGCTGTGTTATCAGCATTTTCTGTGACTGACAGTACAATGTGTGTGTCATCTGCAACAACCAAGAAGACGAGGCCTTTGATCAAGCCAAGTCAAATCAGTCTTTATTTCAATCCTTTCAATCATAAAAGACACAGATAATAATAATGATAAAACATTGTGACTGAATAATTTGAGTAAGTTAAGTGCAGTATTATGGCACAGCAACTATGTTAAAAAACTGTCTGTGAAAATATATACAGTGCATTTTTAGACAAGAAAAATAAGAGAGATTTCAAAAACTGCCATATGAAACATTAAAAAAGTTATTGAAAGTTGATCAAAACAGTGAAGCACATCAGTCAAGCTTCTCATCTTTAACTATCCTTCAAATACAAACTTCCATTTCATCATATAACTAAAACATTCTATAAAATAGGATGTAATCCTAATGTCTATGTAAACAGATCCCAATGGGCATTGTACATTATATTTTTGGGCAATAATCATGGTACTTTATAAACAAGGTTACCATTCGTTATGTCTTGCTTCTTCAGGTTATTAGCTCGAAAGCCCCACGTCCAGCTCAGAAATTTGGCCATGGCTATTACTATGTTCTCTTGCGTATTGGTCTTCAATATTTGAAGAGCTGTAGCACTTGATTTAGTACCCATATTAGAGCAAATTGGCTCAAGCCATTTGTCTCTTTGGTACACTTATACGCTGGACAAACAAATAATATATGGGGAATTGACTCAACCTGCTCTTGACAAGATACACATTTAGGGGTCGATTACGATTCGAGAAACAAATCCGTACGATGATTCGAATTCATAGCCGTTTCCGTACGAATCATACAAATCCGTCCGAATCGCGTAGTACGATCCGTAGGAAAAAAATACATCCGAATCTCTGTGAACCGTACGAATAGCAAGGGAAAATCCATATGATACGGACCCTCACGGTGAGCCGTACGAATCGTAAACTTGCTGTACGACCCGACAAGTACGATCCGGACCGGGGACCGAGAAAACGATTCATACGGAAAACGTTGTATGAGCAATTCGTACGAAGATCCACACATTCACATACGCACCGTACCCCTGCAATCATGGGTGTATGCCCCGTACCCCTACGCACCGTACCTCGATGCACTGTACCCCTATGCACCGTACCCCTATGCTCTGTACCCCTACGCACCGTACCCCGATGCTCTGTACCCCTATGCATCATACCCCTGCAGTCATGGGGTGTACTCGCATACCCGGGGGGGTCCGTTTCACAAGTGGTTTGAGTCAAAATCTGTTTTTACGGACGTTTTGAACTCCCGTAGCAAAAGAGTCGTACGGAGTGTTATCATAACGAATCGTACTTGCTGGGTCGGAAAAAGCTGCTTTATCCGTACGGACATCGAGTACTGCGTGTTCTGAATGCGATTTGTACGTATTTGTAAGTCGTATGATCTTTCGTACGATTCGTACGGAGATCTGCTATGGGTTCGGATCGTACTTCATCCTACGTACGGGTACGTTGAAGGTGTACGATTCGTATGGGAAAAATGCTCCATAGGGCTATTCGTAGGGGATTTTACCGAATCGGAATCGACCCCTTAATGTTCGATGTGCTATGCCATTTTTATGTAAACGATTTGACAGGAAGTGTGCCTAACCTGAATTGATGGTACAGCATTCTGTCACAGGGTTCAGATATAAAATCCCAGTATTCCTCGAATTGAGTATCATGTTTACGCTCCATGAAAATGCCTGACAGAGAGGAGTTCTTAAAAGATGTCAGACAGTTTACTCCGACCATATTCTAATAGGCTTCCTTGAAATCTTTTTTAGAGGGAAAGGAACTACCTACTGGATCCTCCCACAAGTGGCTAAATCCCATATTCACTAGTGTGCACTTTATTTTTTGTAACCAGGGGATCTTACATGACATATCAGCTTCTCTAACATCTTTTAGCGCATTGTGTAGATTGACAGCTCCGAGGTGGATCAGAGCCTTCCCCAGTATTCTATGGGCCTGTATCGAGCTATCTCCTCAAATGTACAACAACCCAGGTCTAAGTAGAGGGGCTTAAGGTGGGTAGATTGCGGGAGACCAGTAAGGGCTCTCAAAAATGTGTTCTGGGCTATAGTTATAGATGTTACATTATCGAAGCCCCAGAGCTCTGCACCATATAGAATTGATGCCCTAACCTTGGTGTTATATATCTTTAATGCAGGGCCTACCGGCTTTGTTTGAAAAAGCCTCTGTTCTTTTTGATAGTGCTCCTGCGAGTTGTGCATGCTTAAGGGCCATTAGGTCGATCAGGGGTTTCCAATTTAACTGCCTGCCAAGAGTAACCCGTAAATACGTAAATACGTCAGTTTGTTCCATTTGTACATTGTTCATAAAGACTCTCCCTTTGATCAGTGCAGCCAGAGGTGTGGCGTACACATTCAATAGAGTGGGAATAAGTGATGACCCAGGCAGAACACCGCAGGGAACGGTTAAAGAGGCAGATCTGTGACCGTTACATTCCACATACTGAGTTCTTTCACTGAGAAATTAGCTGAGGAGCTTAAGAGCAGTACCTCTAACTCCTATCTCAAACAACCGATTGATAAGGAGTTGATGGCTAACAGTATTGAGCACTGTCGAGAGATGTAACAAGATTAGGGCAGAGCTCCCTCCTCTCTCTAAGATTGTTCTGACATATTCCACAGTTGTGATCAAGGCTGTCTCAGTGCTATGCTGACTTCTAAAGCCAAACTGAGAAGAAACCAATAGATTATGATCCTGGAGTTAGAGAGAGAGCTCGGTGTTTATAGCTTTCTCCATCAGTTTGGCCGGAAAAGGATGTTGAGAAAAATGGCCTATAATTCTTGGGAACAACAACACTCAATGAGAATAATGTTAGCTCAGTCTTCTTGCTGCTACTTTGTCTAAAAAGTTACATGTATTAGACCCTTTAGGAAGAAATAAGAATGACTCTTTCACTCTCCTTTTCTTTTCTCCGACTGGCATTTAGTTGGTGGTTATGCAGGTATTTTTTCATTGTTTATATGTTTACACTGGTGAGGGTTATTTCCCTTTTGGTGGGGTTTTATCAGTTATTATAGATTTAAACCTAAAACAGGACAGCCTACATATATTTATGATGATGTGAATCTGTAAACTCTGTCGCGACCTGGACATATTCACAACTAGTTAAAATAACAATGCACTTTGCACTTATACTACTAATTTCTCAAATGCCTTTTATGTCTCACCATTATGCCTTACAGCAAGCTTTTAAAATGTGATATGGGTTAGCTGACTCTCTCCCTCTGTTTGATAGGAGATATCTTGCTGTAAACTTCCCCTTAGTTTTCCCACATTGTCTTACACCTATGTTTATGTTAAAGCGTTGTTCATATATAGATCACTTATGACTTAAGGTTTTCACCTTGTCTATTTTACAAATTGTTACTTACTACTCGGTCTTGCAGAGGTTGGTTGACATCTCTCTGTTGTCTCCTTCAAGTTACTTGTCTTAGGTGGGATGGGTAGGTGGTGGGAGTTGGAGGGCTTAGGGGTCCTTTTGGATGGGTTTTTATCCACATTTTTTCACGCATTTTTTTAATCATTCCTCATTGTGTTAAGGATTGTGTGAATATTGACCCTTTGGCCATTTTCTGCCCACTTACCTAACAGTACATTTAACTCATGTCCCGTTTAAGTATCCACCAAATCTTTATAGATCTTGGCTTCTCCATGTTATAGCATTCTTTATTAGTGCCACGCTGTATTTTCATATTTGAATAGCTCAGTAAACCTGACACACTTGATCCAATCAATCATCCACCCTCGCAAGATGGCTAATTCTCTCCCAGCTAATAGCCTAAAAGGGGCTCAATGACCCCGTCAAGCATAATTTGTTTTTAGAACTATCTGTTCAAACTTAAGGCTGAACTCATACTACTAAAAGAAACTAACATTTGTCAGAAAGGAGCCGCTTCCCTTAAAAACCGATTGGACTGGCTCTATAGACACTATTGAGACAGCACAGGCTAATCACTGTATTGCTGTAACATGAAGACAAGCAGTTAATAGCTATTTTCTGTCCCATGCTAGTCTCTACTCTTTTTCAGTCCCAGCACATAGTGCAGGAGTTGAGAGAGTGGAAAATACTGCTTCAAGGACAAGGGCTAGCAGAAAGTTTGCTTATCCGCATTTCCGCCCTCCACATCGTGTCCCACATACATGCAGAGCGTAGTAAGTACTTTATCTCATCTGGTGCTTTTACTTTTGTGTAACAACATTCTCTGCACTAGGTTTAAAAAGAACACTGAATTTGTGCAGCAGTGACTCAGTGATAGTATGTAGCAAGTGTAGTCAAATGGAAGAAAAACGTGTGTAACTTTACATTGCACCAGGAAAACCTTTCCTCTCCCACATTTCTATATCTTGCTCGCTCTCTATTGGATAATTTAATTGCAGAATTAAGGTGCACGTAGAGAATTTGGAGATGAAAATATTCAATTTGACTACGCTCTATGTTTACTTTCTCTCTAGAGTGCTGAGACCCTTTTAAATGAAAAAATATGTTGATTTCAGGTATCTCCTTGGTGTTGCTCATGTATTGTATTGTGAATGTTAATGTTTTCTAAATGGAAATAAAATGTCCTGTAATCTGGCTACAGGCACTTACTCTGATGTCCTGGGGATTGCACACCCTGCACCTCTCTCGTGTTATTTACCACCACAGATACATATCTGCCTGTACCGGCCCGGGACCGGACTGTCTCTCTTGGATTGGAGCTCTAATTCAGTATGCGAGCTCCTCTCGCAGAGTGTGAAAATGAAGTGGCTGAGAGGTCCTGGCAAGCTATATTTTTATAATATGGATGACCAAGGTTCCCTGGAGTATATGACAAGGAGAGCCGAGCCAGAGTCAAGCCAATGATTTGGCCCTTCTCTTAGAGCCCATCTAGGAACCGAGCCCTCAAAATATTTGCTATGCAAATCAGACTGCAAACATCACGTAAAATACTATGGAGTCTCTTCAAAAGTCAAAAAAGTGTATTCCTTTAAAATGTTGAAGATTTGACATTGATATGTCACATTATTGCACTGCATTGAGAAATATTAATAGAAGTGATAGTTTTTAAACATAAACATAAACCATGAGCGAATTAAGAGGCAAAACAGTTGTCAAGCACCTTTATGCCTCACCACACCACTTTTAATGTCACCAGCCGCCACTGATGATGGGGGCTGCTAGGGACGGCTTTAGTGCAGTGCGACTGGTGCTGCCGCACTGGGCGCTGACCTGTGGAGGGGGCGCTGACCTCAAGGGGTGGGGCTGTATTTAGCAATAACTTATGATTGGAGAGATGAGGGGTACTTTTGCCCAGTGGTAGTGTGAGAATCATCTGAGAAGGCTGACATATGGTGTGGGGGGCACCAAAAATAATTTTTGCGCCAGGCGCTATCAGCGCTAAAGCCCCGGGGGCTGCAATCTAAAAGGTGAGTGCAGCGATGACTGCATGAAAGAGGCACCATCCACTTTCGCACAGAGGGATATACAATGAATAGGAAAAGCTTGGCACAAATAATGCACTCGGACATGCCAGAAATAGACCACACATAAGGATCCGAGGAGAAGAGGGTCTTAAGAGAGTTACATCTTCAAACTCTCGTTCCTGCTTGCTATGGGTAGAATGCCTTTCCACCTATATGTCATTATCAATGGACTGACAAATCTCGTTGGGGAATCAACAATACACCAGAACACTAAGCATGGGCGGATTTTGCGGATTCGCAATCCGCGAATTTGATGATTTGCGAATTTGCGGATTGCGAAAATCCGCAAAATCCGCGAATTCTCGCGGATTTTGCGGATTTTTTGGGGGGTGTGTGTTCGCACGGGTTTCTGCAAGTTCGCGAGGGTTTTGTACAATTTCGCAAATTGCGAACTTACTTGTCGGGTCGCCAGTTTTGCGAACTTGTTGTTTCTACGTGCCCAGCCTGTTTGCAAGGCTTTCTTCATTACTGCCACCCTCTGTCACCACTGGCACTCTCTTTGTTCACCCATGCCACCCTCTGGCTCACCCATGTCACCCTCTGTGTCATCACAGCACCCTCTGGTTCACCAGTGTACATTATTGGGGCAAAGCAAAGCACTGCCATCCTCTGTCAACACTGGCACTCTGGTTCACCCATGCCACCCTCTGGCTGGCACACCCATGCCACCCTCGGTGTCATCACAGCACCCTCTGATTGACAAGTGAGTGTACATTATTGTGGCAAAGCAAAGCACACCTGCTAAGTGCTTTAAGTTTTGCAAACAACAACACCTGCCCTACCCCAACTGACATTAATGAAGGCTGGAACCTGCTTGTCTGCTCCCTTTCCTTTTTGTTGCAATGTAAAAAAAATTTAACAGGATGCAATGGCATACTTGTAACTATTCTGTGACTGTCAGAGCAGGGTCACACAATAGTTGCAAGTAGGCAACCGGATTCTGGAGGGCCCCTTCAGGAAGCACTACAGGGAAATGGTTACAAATGATGAGCTCGAACTTTTGCACCTGCTCGTTGGTTTTGCTTTTGCAAAAATCGTTTTTCGGTAATTTCGCCCTATTCGCGAGGCGCGGCGTCGTGCGAACTCGACCGTGGAAGACGCGAACTCGTGCGAGTTACCCCAAGGTTGAGTACGGGCGCCGCCATTTTGTTTGTGTGACGTATTTCCGTTTCCGCCCGCTATGTGTAATCTCGTGGCATAAGCGCCTTGCGAATGCAAGTTCGCACGAGTTCGCGAGAGAAATCGCGTGCGAACTTACTTACGCGCACGTGATCAGGCCGCCATCTTGTTTTTCATTCATTCCTATGTGTCTGGGCATGGTGTTTCTTTCCTCTCTATATCTCTGCCATCCTTTGCTTGTTTTAATATTTTTTTTGATCTATTTAACTTTTTTTCTATCCCTCTAGTTTTCTAGGTCTATAATTTTGTGTTTTAAGCTACTTTTGTTTACTTTTCAACTACTTTTTTAAACTTTTATTTTCTTCTTCCCTAGTCTTATTCTTTTTCATTTTGTCTCCTTGTTCCTAACACCTGCCCCGTCCGCCACCCCCGAGGTGGAGGGACCATCTGCAGGGGCAGCAGCGGTACCTCCGTTGCAATTAGGATGTGACCACCCCCCTGGCGGTCACATCCCGTATCTTTAACCTTGAGGCGGGTGCTGCTTGAAGCAGCACCCGCCGCAATGTTATAAATGCATGCTATGCATTTACATGCACAAAACAGCAGGCACCGCCCGGTGCCTGCCGCTTTGTGCATGTAAATGCAGGGGGGTACCATAGGTACCCCCCATGTGCACCCCAACCCCCCCCTTCACCCTGGGGGCCCGCAAGGGGCCTCCAGAAGCAAAGTTCCAAATGCTTTTCCACGGCGGAAAAGCCGCCGCGGAAAAGCATGTTTAAACACACATCCTAATTTGGCTGACGGTGTCTTGCAGGCACCGCCACCAAATAGCGCTCAACACCCCGCGGATCAGCGGCGGATGGACCTGCCGTCCACCGCTGTTCCCACCGCCATCATAATCTGGTGGTGGGTGTTTTCTGTGACTGCGGCGGTGAATCCGCATCCTCCGGGCCGGTGGTGGCTTCCACCGGCCCTGAGGATGCGGACTCTCCGCAATCATAATCGACACTCTAGTTGGCAATTGAAAATCCATGTATAATCCAGTCTATTTAGAATCGGGTGTTGCCACCTTTGAGCTATATGAATTGCAATTGGAGAAAAAGCTGCACGTGTGTTTGATGTTGCCATACTCAAAGACTTTAGTATTTGTGGTGGAAGCACAGACCAAACAGTTGCTGCATTTCCAATGACCCAGTCCTAAATACGAGTGAATAGTAGTTTCAGTACCTATGGGCTTGTGTGCTCTCACTAGATGGTCTCTTATGTTGCAACCCCTTTTGAAGGAGAGAAGGGGGGCTTTGCAAGTGATTTTAGCCGCTGTGAGAACTGTTACATTTTTTAATGCTTTTGGTAAATTTGTTACTGATGAGGAAAAAAGTTGTTACACATGTGATTCTGGACATATATATTCTTTGTTTAGTTTAGAGGATCTCTCAATGAGAGTATCTGGTGCGCTTGAGTGAGCATTTTATTACGAGTCTTGGGTAGCCCCTGTCTATGAGTTTCTTGGAGAGTACTTCTGATTCTCTAAAGAAATTCTCCTTGAATTTACAGTTGCAGTGAATCCTCCAGAACTGGCCATTGAGAAGGCTTTCCCTTAGGGCTCTTGGGTGTGAGCTGGTCTATTGAAGCATAGTGTTACGTTCTGTTTGTTTATGAAACAATGTGGTGTATAATTACTCCTCGAGAGTTTTCGCTGTAATATCTAGATAGTCAATTTGTTTGTTGCTAAATTGGTATGTGAACTTTAGTTCTGGTTGGCAGGTATCAAGCCATTCCCAGAATGTGAGAAATGATGTGTTGTTTCCTGACCAAATCATAAAACTATCATCCAGAGATAGATATTGGTCTAATAGGGGTTTGGCTCAGTCAAAAATTAAGCAGCACTTTCGAAACTCTGGAGAAATCTCCCATTTACGGAAGGGATCTAGAACTTGTATAAAGTAACACAGGGAGGCTTCATTGACTTCAAAAGCCATGGTTGGTGAAAAGACATTGCTGTGCATCATTGCAAATCATTTCTAATACATTGTAAGATAAAAGTTCCTGAATAGCTACTCAACATTTCTTTGCTTACCAAGTGGCAAGCACTCTAACATGGAGGATGTTGCAGTGCCATAATCCTTAAAAGTGGTGCCCAGCCAACTCTCAAGGAGATGTTTCACATCTACTCCAATTATGCTGAACACTAGTTAGATAAGGGTGTTTTCAGACTGCAGTTTTTTTAATTATGTCCATTACAGCAGTCATGTGTTCCCTGAAAAATCTAAGAAT
Organism: Lissotriton helveticus; assembly: GCF_964261635.1. Classification (NCBI taxonomy): domain Eukaryota; kingdom Metazoa; phylum Chordata; class Amphibia; order Caudata; family Salamandridae; genus Lissotriton; species Lissotriton helveticus. The sequence continues at coordinate 1,716,700,488 of NC_136065.1, forward strand.
GCAGTAGAGTGTACTTTGAATATGCGACCAAATGTCCTTACATTTCTTGCCCTAGGCATCATCACTCAGCAAAAATTTTGTAAACAGTTGCCACACAAATAATATAGCATTCACGGCCTCTAGGACTGAAAACGACCAGCTAAGTGACATAGTTTGACTGGCTGTTTCTTTTATGCCACACAAGGCACAACATGAGAAATATTTCTTATTTAGTTCCCGCACATAACAAAACAATTTACCAGAATGTACTGAAAAGACAATAGAAGTCTTCATTAATTGAAGACTGGAAAGATGCATTCAGCCTGCCATCAAACAAGTGGAAAGGATCTCTTACATGGAAGAACTTCAGCTCAGGTATCAGTTTGACAGATCATTACACAACATAGTCATATACATAGCTGTATCACTGCAAATGTAAACAATAACACTTCAAGTGACACTGCGTTCCATGTTTTCCAAAAGTCTGGTATCATGTTTTGATCACTAACCCAAATGCTTGGTGACAGCACTCTTTTCACATATATCTGTCTCTGCACCTTGCATTGAATATTTAAAGCCTGGTTTTTGACAATTCACCTACTGTCAATACTGACCTGCAAGAAAAGCAACGCGATGGTGCATATGAAATTAAATTAAATTAAATGAATGAAATAAAATGATGATTTCTAAAGCGCACTGCTACCCGCAGGTGTCTAGGCGCTGACTTCCAAGAGAAGGGTGGACCAGAGTAAAAGAAAACCCCAGACATCAGTGGAACATAAGAAAGTGGAAAAGGATGCTAAGCTAATAGTCATATACCCAGGTTTTAAGAGCTTTGCGAAATGTGAACAGATTTTTTTGAGGTTTTAAGTGTTAGCAGCATCGCTTTCCAGAATTTGCCATGGCCACTGCAAAGCTCTTGACTCCCCAGGTAACTCGTTTAAACTTGGGACCAACAAAATTAGCCTGGAAGGCAGATCTTAAGTTTCTGGCAGGGATGTAATGATGGAAGAGTTGCTTAATAGAAACTGGACACTCAGCGTGGAGGGCCTTAAAAGCTATGCACGGGGATTTGAACATACCCCTTTTTTTAACCGGAAGCCAGTGGAGTAAGGAGAGAGACCTGGACACCGATTGATATTTTGGGATCCCTAAGATCAGCCTGGGGCCGAATTGTGGACCATTTGTAGTTTGTCCAGAGCTTTCTTGTGGGAGGTCAGAAAGAGCCCATTGCAGTAGTCAATTTTGGAAAAGACCAGTGCAGTAATCACTGCTTTGCGTAGGTCCGCAAGAATAAAAGGAAAAACCTTCCTAAGGGATTTGAGAATACAAAAACATGACGAGGTGATGGCATTGGCATGACATTCAAAGGAGAGTTTTTCATCGAACTGTACTCCCAATTTTGTTACCTTTGGCATAGCAGTGGGGAGTGCACCCATTTCCTGAGGCCACCAGTTGGGGACAAGAATGATGGTTGATTACCAAAGAGCAGCACCTCAGTTTTCTCTGAGTTCATCTTCAAACAGTTGTTAGACATCTGTAGCATACAGTGTGGAAACATTTAGCTGTGTTATCAGCATTTTCTGTGACTGACAGTACAATGTGTGTGTCATCTGCAACAACCAAGAAGACGAGGCCTTTGATCAAGCCAAGTCAAATCAGTCTTTATTTCAATCCTTTCAATCAAGGCACAGATAATAATAATGGTAAAACATTGTGACTGAATAATTTGAGTAAGTTAAGTGCAGTATTATGGCACAGCAACTGTGTTAAAAAACTGTCTGTGAAAATATATACAGTGCATTTTTAGACAAGAAAAATAAGAGAGATTTCAAAAACTGCCATATGAAACATTAAAAAAGTTATTGAAAGTTGATCAAAACAGTGAAGCACATCAGTCAAGCTTCTCATCTTTAACTATCCTTCAAATACAAACTTCCATTTCATCATATAACTAAAACATTCTATAAAAAAGGATGTAATCCTAATGTCTATGTAAACAGATCCCAATGGGCATTGTACATTATATTTTTGGGCAATAATCATGGTACTTTATAAACAAGGTTACCATTCGTTATGTCTTGCTTCTTCAGGTTATTAGCTCGAATGCCCCACGTCCAGCTCAGAAATTTGGCCATGGCTATTACTATGTTCTCTTGCGTATTGGTCTTCAATATTTGAAGAGCTGTAGCACTTGATTTAGTACCCATATTAGAGCAAATTGGCTCAAGCCATTTGTCTCTTTGGTACACTTATACGCTGGACAAACAAATAATATATGGGGAATTGACTCAACCTGCTCTTGACAAGATACACATTTAGGGGTCGATTACAATTCGAGAAACAAATCCGTACGATGATTCGAATTCATAGCCGCTTCTGTACGAATCATACAAATCCGTCCGAATCGCGTAGTACGATCCGTAGGAAAAAAATACATCCGAATCTCTGTGAACCGTACGAATAGCAAGGGAAAATCCATATGATACGGACCCTCGCGGTGAGCCGTACGAATCGTAAACTTGCTGTACGACCCGACAAGTACGATCCGGACCGGGGACCGAGAAAACGATTCGTACGGAAAACGTTGTATGAGCAATTCGTACGAAGATCCACACATTCCCATACGCACCGTACCCCTGCAATCATGGGGGTATGCCCCGTACCCCTACGCACCGTACCCCGATGCACTGTACCCCAATGCACCGTACCCCTATGCTCTGTACCCCTACGCACCGTACCCCGATGCTCTGTACCCCTATGCACCATACCCCTGCAGTCATGGGGTGTACTCGCATACCCGGGGGGTCCGTTTCACAAGTGGTTTGAGTCGAAATCTGTTTTTACGGACGTTTTGAACTCCCGTAGCAAAAGAGTCGTACGGAGTGTTATCATAACGAATCGTACTTGCTGGGTCGGAAAAAGCTTCTTCGATCCGTACGGACATCGAGTACTGCGTGTTCTGAATGCGATTTGTACGTATTTGTAAGTCGTATGATCTTTCGTACGATTCGTACGGAGATCTGCTTTGGGTTCGGATCGTACTTCATCCTACGTACGGGTACGTTGAAGGTGTACGATTCGTATGGGAAAAATGCTCCGTAGGGCTATTCGTAGGGGATTTTACCGAATCGGAATCGACCCCTTAATGTCCGATGTGCTATGCCATTTTTATGTAAATGATTTGACAGGAAGTGTGCCTACCCTGAATTGGTGGTACAGCATTCTGTCACAGGGTTCAGATATAAAATCCCAGTATTCCTCGAATTGAGTATCATGTTTACGCTCAATGAAAATGCCTGACAGAGAGGAGTTCTTAAAAGATGTCAGACAGTTTACTCCGACCATATTCTAATAGGCTTCCTTGAAATCTTTTTTAGAGGGAAAGGAACTACCTACTGGATCCTCCCACAAGTGGCTAAATCCCATATTCAATAGTGTGCACTTTATTTTTTGTAACCAGGGGATCTTACATGACATATCAGCTTCTCTAACATCTTTTAGCGCATTGTGTAGATTGACAGCTCCGAGGTGGATCAGAGCCTTCCCCAGTATTCTATGGGCCTGTATCGAGCTATCTCCTCAAATGTACAACAACCCAGGTCTAAGTAGAGGGGCTTAAGGTGGGTAGATTGCGGGAGACCAGTAAGGGCTCTCAAAAATGTGTTCTGGGCTATAGTTATAGATGTTACATTATCGAAGCCCCAGAGCTCTGCACCATATAGAATTGAGGCCCTAACCTTGGTGTTATATATCTTTAATGCAGGGCCTACCGGCTTTGTTTGAAAAAGCCTCTGTTCTTTTTGATAGTGCTCCTGCGAGTTGTGCATGCTTAAGGGCCATTAGGTCGATCAGGGGTTTCCAATTTAACTGCCTGCCAAGAGTAACCCGTAAATACGTAAATACGTCAGTTTGTTCCATTTGTACATTGTTCATACAGACTCTCCCTTTGATCAGTGCAGCCAGAGGTGTGGCGTACACATTCAATAGAGTGGGAATAAGTGATGACCCAGGCAGAACACCGCAGGGAACGGTTAAAGAGGCAGATCTGTGACCGTTAAATTCCACATACTGAGTTCTGTCACTGAGAAATTAGCTGAGGAGCTTAAGAGCAGTACCTCTAACTCCTATCTCAAACAACCGATTGATAAGGAGTTGATGGCTAACAGTATTGAGCACTGTCGAGAGATCTAACAAGATTAGGGCAGAGCTCCCTCCTCTCTCTAAGATTGTTCTGACATATTCCACAGTTGTGATCAAGGCTGTCTCAGTGCTATGCTGACTTCTAAAGCCAAACTGAGAAGAAACCAATAGATTATGATCCTGGAGTTAGAGAGAGAGCTCGGTGTTTATAGCTTTCTCCATCAGTTTGGCCGGAAAAGGAAGTTGAGAAAAATGGCCTATAATTCTTGGGAACAACAACACTCAATGAGAATAATGTTAGCTCAGTCTTCTTGCTGCTACTTTGTCTAAAAAGTTACATGTATTAGACCCTTTAGGAAGAAATAAGAATGACTCTTTCACTCTCCTTTTCTTTTCTTCGACTGGCATTTAGTTGGTGGTTATGCAGGTATTTTTTCATTGTTTATATGTTTACACTGGTGAGGGTTATTTCCCTTTTGATGGGGTTTTATCAGTTATTATAGATTTAAACCTAAAACAGGACAGCCTACATATATTTATGATGATGTGAATCTGTAAACTCTGTCGTGACCTGGACATATTCACAACTAGTTAAAATAACAATGCACTTTGCACTTATACTACTAGTTTCTCAAATGCCTTTTATGTCTCACCATTATGCCTTACAGCAAGCTTTTAAAATGTGATATGGGTTAGCTGACTCTCTCCCTCTGTTTGATAGGAGATATCTTGCTGTAAACTTCCCCTTAGTTTTCCCACATTGTCTTACACCTATGTTTATGTTAAAGCGTTGTTCATATATAGATCACTTATGACTTAAGGTTTTCACCTTGTCTATTTTACAAATTGTTACTTACTACTCGGTCTTGCAGAGAGTGGTTGACATCTCTCTGTTGTCTCCTTCAAGTTACTTGTCTTAGGTGGGATGGGTAGGTGGTGGGAGTTGGAGGGCTTAGGGGTCCTTTTGGATGGGTTTTTATCCACATTTTTTCACGCATTTTTTTAATCATTCCTCATTGTGTTAAGGATTGTGTGAATATTGACCCTTTGGCCATTTTCTGCCCACTTACCTAACAGTACATTTAACTCATGTCCCGTTTAAGTATCCACCAAATCTTTATAGATCTTGGCTTCTCCATGTTATAGCATTCTTTATTAGTGCCACGCTGTATTTTCATATTTGAATAGCTCAGTAAACCTGACACACTTGATCCAATCAATCATCCACCCTCGCAAGATGGCTAATTCTCTCCCAGCTAATAGCCTAAAAGGGGCTCAATGACCCCGTCAAGCATAATTTGTTTTTAGAACTATCTGTTCAAACTTAAGGCTGAACTCATACTACTAAAAGAAACTAACATTTGTCAGAAAGGAGCCGCTTCCCTTAAAAACAGATTGGACTGGCTCTATAGACACTATTGAGACAGCACAGGCTAATCACTGTATTGCTGTAACATGAAGACAAGCAGTTAATAGCTATTTTCTGTCCCATGCTAGTCTCTACTCTTTTTCAGTCCCAGCACATAGTGCAGGAGTTGAGAGAGTGGAAAATACTGCTTCAAGGACAAGGGCTAGCAGAGAGTTTGCTTATCCGCATTTCCGCCCTCCACATCGTGTCCCACATACATGCAGAGCGTAGTAAGTACTTTATCTCATCTGGTGCTTTTACTTTTGTGTAACAACATTCTCTGCACTAGGCTTAAAAAGAACACTGAATTTGTGCAGCAGTGACTCAGTGATAGTATGTGGCAAGTGTAGTCAAATGGAAGAAAAACGTGTGTAACTTTACATTGCACCAGGAAAACCTTTCCTCTCCCACATTTCTATATCTTGCTCGCTCTCTATTGGATAATTTAATTGCAGAATTAAGGTGCACGTAGAGAATTTGGAGATGAAAATATTCAATTTGACTACGCTCTATGTTTACTTTCTCTCTAGAGTGCTGAGACCCTTTTAAATGAAAAAATATGTTGATTTCAGGTATCTCCTTGGTGTTGCTCATGTATTGTATTGTGAATGTTAATGTTTTCTAAATGGAAATAAAATGTCCTGTAATCTGGATACAGGCGCTTACTATGATGTCCTGGGGATTGCACACCCTGCCCCTCTCTCGTGTTATTTACCACCACAGATACATATCTGCCTGTACCGGCCCGGGACCGGACTGTCTCTCTTGGATTGGAGCTCTAATTCAGTATGCGAGCTCCTCTCGCAGAGTGTGAAAATGAAGTGGCTGAGAGGTCCTGGCAAGCTATATTTTTATAATATGGATGACCAAGGTTCCCTGGAGTATATGACAAGGAGAGCCGAGCCAGAGTCAAGCCAATGATTTGGCCCTTCTCTTAGAGCCCATCTAGGAACCGAGCCCTCAAAATATTTGCTATGCAAATCAGACTGCAAACATCACGTAAAATACTATGGAGTCTCTTCAAAAGTCAAAAAAGTGTATTCCTTTAAAATGTTGAAGATTTGACATTGATATGTCACATTATTGCACTGCATTGAGAAATATTAATAGAAGTGATAGTTTTTAAACATAAACATAAACCATGAGCGAATTAAGAGGCAAAACAGTTGTCAAGCACCTTTATGCCTCACCACACCACTTTTAATGTCACCAGCCGCCACTGATGATGGGGGCTGCTAGAGACGGCTTTAGTGCAGTGAGACTGGTGCAGCCGCACTGGGCGCTGACCTGTGGAGGGGGCGCTGACCTCAAGGGGTGGGGCTGTATTTAGCAATAACTTATGATTGGAGAGATGAGGGGTACTTTTGCCCAGTGGTAGTGTGAGAATCATCTGAGAAGGCTGACATATGGTGTGGGGGGCACCAAAAATATTTTTTGCGCCAGGCGCTATCAGCGCTAAAGCCCCGGGGGCTGCAATCTAAAAGGTGAGTGCAGCGATGACTGCATGAAAGAGGCACCATCCACTTTCGCACAGAGGGATATACAATGAATAGGAAAAGCTTGGCACAAATAATGCACTCGGACATGCCAGAAATAGACCACACATAAGGATCCGAGGAGAAGAGGGTCTTAAGAGAGTTACATCTTCAAACTCTCGTTCCTGCTTGCTATGGGTAGAATGCCTTTCCACCTATATGTCATTATCAATGGACTGACAAATCTCGTTGGGGAATCAACAATACACCAGAACACTAAGCATGGGCGGATTTTGGGGATTCGCAATCCGCGAATTTGATGATTTGCGAATTTGCGGATTGCGAAAATCCGCAAAATCCGCGAATTCTCGCGGATTTTGCGGATTTTTTGGGGGGTGTGTGTTCGCACGGGTTTCTGCAAGTTCGCGAGGGTTTTGTACAATTTTGCAAATTGCGAACTTACTTGTCGGGTCGCCAGTTTTGCGAACTTGTTGTTTCTACGTGCCCAGCCTGTTTGCAAGGCTTTCTTCATTACTGCCACCCTCTGTCACCACTGGCACTCTCTTTGTTCACCCATGCCACCCTCTGGCTCACCCATGTCACCCTCTGTGTCATCACAGCACCCTCTGGTTCACCAGTGTACATTATTGGGGCAAAGCACTGCCATCCTTGTCAACACTGGCACTCTGGTTCACCCATGCCACCCTCTGGCTGGCACACCCATGCCACCCTCGGTGTCATCACAGCACCCTCTGATTGACAAGTGAGTGTACATTATTGTGGCAAAGCAAAGCACACCTGCTAAGTGCTTTAAGTTTTGCAAACAACAACACCTGCCCTACCCCAACTGACATTAATGAAGGCTGGCACCTGCTTGTCTGCTCCCTTTCCTTTTTGATGCAATGTAAAAAAAATTTAACAGGATGCAATGGCATACTTGTAACTATTCTGTGACTGTCAGAGCAGGGTCACACAATAGTTGCAAGTAGGCAACCGGATTCTGGAGGGCCCCTTCAGGAAGCACTACAGGGAAATGGTTACAAATGATGAGCTCGAACTTTTGCACCTGCTCGTTGGTTTTGCTTTTGCAAAAATCGTTTTTCGGTAATTTCGCCCTATTCGCGAGGCGCGGCGTCGTGCGAACTCGACCGTGGAAGACGCAAACTCGTGCGAGTTACCCCAAGGTTGAGTACGGGCGCCGCCATTTTGTTTGCGTGACGTATTTCCGTTTCCGCCCGCTATGTGTAATCTCGCGGCATAAGCGCCTTGCGAATGCAAGTTTGCACGAGTTTGCGAGAGAAATCGCGTGCGAACTTACTTACGCGCACGTGATCAGGCCGCCATCTTGTTTTTCATTCATTCCTATGTGTCTGGGCATGGTGTTTCTTTCCTCTCTATATCTCTGCCATCCTTTGCTTGTTTTAATATTTTTTTTGATCTATTTAACTTTTTTTCTATTCCTCTAGTTTTCTAGGTCTATAATTTTGTGTTTTAGGCTACTTTTGTTTACTTTTCAACTACTTTTTTAAACTTTTATTTTCTTCTTCCCTAGTCTTATTCTTTTTCATTTTGTCTCCTTGTTCCTAACACCTGCCCAGACCATGGTGAAGACAGCTGTGAAGCTGCCCAAGACGGGCCCCGCAGCCCGTGCCCGGCTCCCGTGTGGCCGTTTGAGGGCGGAAATGGTGGTGCCCAGGGAGATCTTCAGCCCTGAGGAGGTGGGCGCACTCGTTTTCTATGTACAGCGCCGCCTCCCCAGGACCATCGCGGCAGGCGGCAGGATCGCTGGTGGCTACACCAACCGCCAGGAGCGACGGAAGCGGTGGGAGCAGGTGTGCCGGGCCCTGTTTGACATCTCGGGGGTCCAGCGCACCTACAACCAGGTGACCCACCGCTGGACCGATATCCTGGACCGAGAGCGCGACCTGCTCGACCTGCTGGGAGTGGAGGTCCCCGGGCTTGGTGAGTAGTAGTAGTAGCAATTTTTTCATCACTCACTACTCTGTTTTTTCTCCTGCTCTGTGTGTTATATTGCAAATGTTTGCTTTAACTTTTTTACAAAGAGCAATAATGCTGCCGATTACATTGATAGGAGAGGTAAATTAATATTTCAAAATCTTCTGTGCATTTCAGGTGCACTGCTCTCCTTCTCTGTGGCGGTGCCACTGCTTATTTGTTTTCTATTTTGTGTTCATTTAATTGGGCTGAGTAATGTATGAGTGTACTTTACAGAACTGCGTAATGCTAGACACAAAGGGGCAGATTTACAAGCCCCTTGCGCCACGTTTACGCTGCCTTACCTGACGCACAGCGACGTAAACGTGGCGCATCCCTGCGAGTCATGTACAACGTGATGCATCTAGGGAGATGCGCCACGTTAAGGCCTGGGCCTGCGCCACAATGGGTGCGTTCCCACGCAGGGGGGGGGTGGGGAGTGGCGGTCAGGCAGCTGTGCGCCTCGCAAAAGTGCCTGCGTGAAATCTACAAGATTTAACGCAGGCACTTCCGCGACGCTGCTACGTCAATTCTTTATGCCTGCTTGCTTGAAGCAGGCGTAAGGACTGATGCGGTATGTTGAGTATTGGGCAGCCCTGAGCATTGCTAGAGTTGCATCGCGCCTGCGACGCGACTCTAGAGATGCGCCCCTCTTTCGTCACGAGATGCGTCACGCATCTGCCTACCCTTGCGCCAGGGTTTGCCGCATTGTAATTGCGGCGCATCTGCCGTGACGCAAGGTTAGTTTTGCGTTAATCATTTTTTCTGGTGCACCTCTGGAGGTGTGCAGCCCAGAACTCGTAAGTATGCCCCTAAGTGTCAGATTAGCAATTACCTGCGCATCCCTGCAAAGTGTGCGGCACGCCAGCACCACCCATGGTGCGCCATATTTACAATGCGGCACACCATGGTCCCAAAACGTCACCGAAGCGTTACGCATCGGTGCAGTAAAGGCGGCTCATTGATGGAGTTGCGTTGCAACGATGGCGCAGCTCCAGCAATGCTGCGTCAAGCGGTACGTCTGCTTCATGCAGGCGCAGGGTTTCAGTGACGCATCATTGTCCTAAATGACTGATTGAAATTTTATATATTCCCCATAGCCACTTTTAGCATGCGTTCCTGCGCAGGAACGCCCTCCCTTGCGCTGGAACGCTCCCTTATGGCGCAGGGCTTTAGAATGGGATGCATCTCCCATATGCGTCACATTGTTAATATACGCCACACCATGGCGCCTCTCTTGTTGTGGCGCTGCGTCACAAAAGTGACGCAAGAACGGAGCAAAAGAGCTGCAAGGGGCTTGTAAATCTGCCCCTAGAGTAGAGGCTCAGGTGCAGTCCTTCCTTTGTAGCCCTCTTTTTGGCTGAAATAGTTGGTTCTTGTTCTTTCTAAATGTTTGATTTGGTTGACAAGGACATCGAAAAGCAGCAATCATCAATGTTTTCTGTTCTTTCTTTCATATTGTACGTCAGGTCCGCCCAGGGGCAAGCGGACGGAAAAGGAGGATGCTGTGGCTCCAAAGGAGGAGGATGCAGGCCAGGGCGGCGAGTTCTCCTTTGCTGGCCCCAGTAAGTTTTCATTTAAATATAGAGGACCTATTGTTGTCCAAGCGTTCCTAATTTAATTTTTTCGAAATAGTGTTTAGATAGGAGCAAAATCCATAATACTACTGTTGCAGGGACAATTCTCCACAAACCGAACTATGGACACCAAAGACCAGAGTAATATTATTTCAGAGTGGCGTGTTTGGCACACTGTATAAACCTGGTAGTGTCAGCGGCACGGACTCCTCCTTGCAAAAATTGCAAAACCTTTCGCTCAGTCACTCTAGTCTGGAGGACCAAAAACCACAGAGTCTATTCAAGTTTAAAAGCTTTATTAAAAGTTAAAGTAAACACATATATTAAAATAAAGTTAGCTGGAAAATGGAAATGGAAAAGTGCTTGGTGCTGAGTTGATGAGTAATGGAACACATTTCTTGTGGTCGAGCCGAGCTTTCACCTGGTTTGAAGTTGATGTTGCTCTTGTCCTTAGAAGTCCAGCTTCTGTCTGTTCAAAGAAAAATGTTGTGTGTTAAAATTAAGCAAGCATTCATCAATTGTGACAAAAAAGTGCAGCAAGACAACAGCCTTCCCTGGAAGGAGGGACATTTTTACTTTAGACTAGAGTAGACAGTCAATTACTTTTTCTGTTGTTTTCACATTCTTCATTCCTAGACCAAATACTAGTGAGTGGTGTAATCTAACATTCTTAAATCTACTTTGTAGGTGGAACATCTGGTGGCGGGGCCAGCTCGGATGTGGTAATAGTGATCGACTCCGAGTCCGAGGACCACTCTGGGGAGGAGGCGGCCCAAGAGGCCCAAGAACAGACTGTGAGGAAGCAGACAGTGGTGGTGGCGGGTACAGGTAAGCTGGATCATGGTACTATCTGACTCTTAGATAGCATATGATGTGTATCTACAGAGAGTAGACGGTCACTGGATGAACTACGAACATACTATGAAATGTTTCCGGGGGGGGTGCAACATCATCACCATCTCCTGAGTCCAACTCCTGACATGATTGAGCACAAGTATTAAATACATTTTTTTTAAATCTAACACGACATAGAGCTTAAATAAACAAAGAACCCCATAGGGGGAAGAGAAAAATCTTGTGCGGCACCACAGCAGACGACCTGGCAACTACATTAAAACAGAGGGAAAAATAAAAAATTGCCAGAAAAAAAAATTCTATCTAAATCAGGAGGATGTGGTTATAGAGCATGGGTCCTCACAAACTTTCTCTCGGTGCCAAATTGACAGTGTGGTTTATGGCCAAGGGCCGCACCGAAGGGGGCAGGGGCAGTGGGGGAGGGGGGTGGATTCAGAGCAACAAAAAAAAACTATGACCATGAGGTTGAACTCATGCCCCTCCCTGCGTACGCCCATGATACTGGCCTGAATAGTTTTGTACTGCCCTGGCTAGTTGCTAGTTGTACTGTGACACAACTTCCTGCTGAATCATTTTGTGTTAATCATATTCTTAAAGAGCATTGGTTACAGATTATGTCTTTCTTTCTTCATATAGTTGGTCATACTACAACATCAAAACCTACAAGGAGTATGCAGGCTGTACTGGCCCGGCAACGGAGGCTGGATGCTACTGTTGCCCAATATCGGCGGCTGGTGGAACTGGAGGGGGACGACACACAGTCCAGTACATCGAATGGGACATCTGCATCCTCCTCCGTGACCCCACGTTCTGCCGGTCATCGCAGTGCTCCGGCGAAACGGAGCCTTGCTGTCAGACGCCACCGCCGAGCAGCAAAGGCTGCACCTCACAGTACTGTAAAGGCTCGCTTGCGCCGTGCAATCCACAGAGTGTGCGACCTGGAGGCGGAGGTCCGGAAATTGAAAGAATACCAAAATTTGTTGGAGGGCCTCCGCTTAGATCACGCCACCCTCCGGGAGCAGTACGATGCCCTGTCCCTAAGGCATGATGCCCTGGAGGCCAAAGTCAACACCATGCATCCTTAGAGTGTCCCTTGCCCCTTTTTTAGTGACTTTTGGGGGGTGGGAATTGGGAGTTGGGGTTTTTGGGGACTTTTGAAGGACTATTTATTTGTTGGGGGTAGGGAGGGTCTTGCGGGAGTTTATTTTGTTAGGGATATAAAAATGCACTTTTTCAAACTTTATCTGAGCATACTTGTTTTTTACTACTTTAGAGCCTGGTGGGTGGTGGTTTTGCAGTAAGTTCGTTTTACTGAACACTGTCATCGTGTTGGTTCACGTGTAATTGGCCAAATGTTTTCCAAATTAAATGCCTTTCACAGAGTTTGTTAATTCAAGAGTCCTAGGACTTTACTACTAGTACCACTGTCACTCTCTCGCCTCTCCTAATACTCCATTATACTACCTCCCATCCAAACGCTTATCTTACCTGTAATTTGTGTTTGAGGGCTGGCTCCACCTGGAATTCACATTGTCCTAAAGCGTTCTGCAGCAGGGCCCCAACTGGGGTTTCCCGGCGTGGATTTTCTGCAAAACAAAAGCAATCAACATTAGAAATGTGGCAGCGGTGCTCACAGACCCCGAAAACCTAGAAGCCCCACAGACAGCACCCCTAAGACAGGCAAGCAAGCAATAATAACGCCTAAACGTTCACGTGTAATTGGCCAAATGTTTTCCAAAGTAAATGCCTAACCAATTTCATCCCTTAATAGACCTTGCCAGCAATGGCCCAGCCAAGACCCGTAAACCCAAGCGCAAACAAGTTTGACACCCCCCAAACAGCCAAAAAGCAACTCGGGGAAAAAAAGTCACACTTAGCAAAATGTATTTAAATGAGGACTCACTACTTCCAGTACCTCTTTAGGGGACTCGTCAACGTAAGTTTCTTCATTGTGCAGAATCCAGGCATCAGCATTACGGGAACTGGATAGGGTGAGTCTGGAGGAGGAGGATAGACGACCAGGACTGAGTTCTTGTCAACTAACTGTTGTGAACCTGAGGAATGCTGCGGCATCAAAATCAAGACAGTTCTGCTGATGGGCTTGTTGTTTGATTGGGTGATTACAGTTTTGTTGTGAATGTGATGAAGCACTTGCTAAACAAAGAAAGACAGACACACAGGAATAAAAGTGAATAAGGACGAAAAATAAAGTCAATGAATAATTGACTCATTTTCAGAACTCGCTGTCAGGGAAGCAGAACTCGTCCTCATACTCTGCAAATTCAGTCGGTAGTACTTCTGGTAACTGAGGAGAACTTTCCTCAGGTAGGTCGGTGTCCTCTTCATCCTGCGTGCATTCTCGTACTTTGTAATCTGGTGGTATGAAGTGCTGGTTCATCTTTATCATGGTGAGCCGCTCCACATTTGCGGGCAAGAGGCGGGACCTTTTGGAAGTCTCAATGCCATCAGCAGAACTAAAAATACGTTCTGAAGACACGCTTGCGAGTGGGCAAGACAAGTAATTGATAGCCAGGTTGGTGAGCTCTCGCCATATGTTTCTTTTCCCATGCCAATACGCCAATGGGTCCTCAGTAATATTGACAGCTGTTGAGTCATCCAGAGAGGCCTGCACCATTGAAAGAATGTCCTCCCGGATTCCTGTACTTTACACTTCTGTGTCCTTTCTGGGACAAGGAAACCCTAGCTCACTTAGCCAATCCGCTTCAGACATATCGCCTGGGCCTGGTGCAGATGATACGGTTGCTGGTGTGGTTAACGGCTCAGAGGAAAAGTCACTCACTTCTGCCACAGGCACAGATGCAGCAGTGTTTTTTTGGGACGCCTGATGGCCTGCTGATTCACTAGTAGTACTGTCTTCTCCTACAGTTTCCTTCCGCTCTCTTTCAAAACGAATGGCTGACTGAGCTAGCCAACCTTTGTACTCTGTAACATCTGATGTTTCAAAAGGAATTATTACTTTGCCAAACAATGGCTTTTTGTAACGTGGATCCAGAATAGTAGCACAAATGTAGTGCTGTTGTTTCTTGATATTTACAAGCCGTTTATTGCTAACTAGGCGTTGTAATAATCTCTGCGCCAACTCATATGCTTCATTCTTTCTAGCATCTTTTAATTCTGAAGACACCACTTTGACTTGGTGCTCGAGCTTTAGCAACAATGGGATAGCTTTGCTCAAAGAACAGTCCTCCCTGCTGACGTCACGCGTGAAGACCTCAAAAGGACGAAGCATGTCTGTCAGGCTTTTAACTAGCTGCCATTGCTCCACCGCTAGCATCATTTCTGTCGTATCACCACCCAGGTTGTAGAAATACTCATTGACTACTGGAAACAGCTCATGCAGACGCTCAAGCATGTAGAAGGTTGAGTTCCAACGTGTTGCCACCTCCTGGATAAGTGCTTTCACTGGCATTCTACGTACATTTTGCTGGCGCCTCAGCTCCTTCCGGGCCTTAAAAGAATGGTTGAAATGTGTGCATATTCTTCTGCAGATGGTCAGTATTTTGTCGACTGCAAGTTCTTTTTTCAAGAACTTTTGCACGACAAGGTTCATACAGTGCGCCAAACACGGCACTCTGAAATAGTAACCGTTCTCCATGGCCTAAACTACATTGCTGCCATTATCAGTAGAAACATAACCAACCTTGCAATTTCTTGGGGGCAGCCATTGCGAGACCTTTTTGTTAAAGTCATCCAAAATGTTGGCTGCAGTATGAGTTTTCTCCATGCCAAACATGGCTAATGTTGCATGTTTACGAGCACCCTTAAAAATCTCGACCAAGTCACCACCTGCATTTATCTGTTTTGCAACCCCTGAAAAAGAGACCCAGTGTGCAGTGATGCACATATAATCAAGGGCTTGGCAACTGGTCCACATGTCTGTTGTCAGGTGTATAGTGTGAACAGCACTCTTCTGCAAAGCTGCCCCAACCAACTCAAGCACCTCTTTATGTAGTGCTGGAACAGCAACCCTGGCAAAATAGAACCGGCTAGGAACCTTCCATTTAGGGGCCAGTGTTGCCACGAGTTCAATAAAACCCACACCTTTGACAAACGAAAAAGGGAGAAGGTCCACCGCTAGCATTTTAGCCAGCTTAGTGTTATACAGGCGTACAATTGGGTGGTTGCGTTGAAATTGCGCATCTGAGGAGAACATGTTTGTAATGGTTCGCTGGACAAATTTACTGGATGATGCTGATGCCTTCTTCGACCCACTTCTGCTCAGTGTTGACATTTTCCGCATTGGTGTGTCTCCCAGACTCTCAGTGTGCCTCCTATGTGTTCCGGAGGGTGTGGTGCTGCCAGGGGTACTGGGTGCAACCGGACAAATGTCTGACGCTTCTTCTACCTCCCCGTCATCTTCAGATGAAACACCTAGTATGGGTATATTTTGGCCACTTGCCCTTTGGGATTGCTTTCCCTTGATGTTTGTTAGGTGCGCAAACCATACGACAGCGTGCCTTCTTTTAAGATGACCTATCTGGCCTCCGGTTCCATAGTTGGTACCAGTCTTACCACGGCTAACTCTAGTCTTACAAATGCAACAAACAGCTATGTTATCATACTTTGCATGGACACTAAAAAAGTTCCAAACTGGGGACTGGAAACTTCTGGTTTTGCCGCACGAGATGATACTACCAATGCCAGATGAAGCAGTGGTGGATGAGCCTTGCAGACATCTACTGGGTTGTGCAATTATTGCAGCAACCCTACTTGAGGGAGTCGAGCTGGATGGAGTCCCCCTCTGGGGAGAAAATATGGGAGCTGTAGGTTTTGTTGAACTTGTTGTACTACTTGACTGCGTTGGTGGTGCTACCAGTACCACGTCGTCAGGGTCACGCTCAGCATGACGTCGGGATAGGGTATAAATGTCTGTCTGCTGCATGGCCGGTGTGGCTGGAATGACGTGTGTGATGACTAGGTCATTGCTGTCATCCTGTTCAACAACATCAGAATGCACCACTTCATCAAGTCCGACGTTCGGATCCATAAGTATGAGCTTTCCGTGGCCCTTCCTTTTAACATTTGATACCTTTCGCAGCTCATGGTGTGCCTCCCTCTCAGACGACGGAGGTGGTTGCCAATCTAGATCCAGATCATCTGATAGAGCGGGGCTTGAAGAGGAACTTCTACACACACTCCTTGATCTTTTCCATGCTGGGGAGCTGGGAGAAAATGAATCATCAGGAGGAGTGCCTTCGTCTTCCTGACATGATACCCCGGCTCCAAAGTCAATTTCCTCCTGTGCCCCTACTTCTGGAAGAACAACCATTGTGGGCACTTGCACCGCTCCATGCGCCGCTACATGGGCCTCTTCACTGACCTCTACTTGCAACTCTCCATGGACCTCTCCTTCTCGGCCTTCTCTTTCTCGGCCTTCTCCTTCTCGGCCAGCTCCTTCTCGACCAGCTCCTTCTCGACCAGCTCCTTCTCGACCAGCTCCTTCTCGGCCAGCTCCTTCTCGGACAGCTCCTTCTCGGACAGCTCCTTCTCGGACAGCTCCTTCTCGGCCAGCTCCTTGCGCATGTACTTGTGCTTGTACTAGTAGCCCATGCAGTTGTTGTTGCGGCTTTGCTTGTTGAATAGTACTTGTGAGATGAGTTACAACCTGTGTTGATGGTGTGCTGCTACTTTCTTGCGATGAGCCAACATCACTGGTCGTTGGTGATTGAACCACTAAACAGGCTACCTGTGCAGCACTCATGGTGGGCCTTTGTTTTTTCCACAAAAATTTAGTGGTCGAGCCACCAGTCTCCTTGGTAAGTGGTGCCACTTGCTTCTTCTTCTCCTTAGTAGAGACATCTTTCTTGCAAGAGGAGCTACGGGCACCTCTTTTTGGAGCCATCTTCTTCAGATGTCGGAACAGCAGGCCGCAGCAGGACTTCTTCCTGGCACTGATGCTCAACGATGATGCGGATTTATTGACTTAGTGCACCTAAAAGCAAACGAAGACAGAGGAACATCAGTAAATATATGTTGCATATGTAGCGCTTCAATAAATAGTTTGCAAGTAGGCATTTATGAATACACACGTGCACACCACACAATATGGAAATTTCAAAATTAAGAATTGCTAAATTTTTGGGAAACAGGAATTTAACATTGATCCAAGAGAGCACACACAGAGAGGGTTATAGTTTCATGTACCACTGGCTCCCCCTGGGCACAATGGGTGAAAGCAAGGCAAAATGGGTGCAGGCCTATGGCACAAAGCTCACTGCCTGCCTTCAAAATGGCCGCTTGACCCCCATCCACATGGCCAGGACCATGCCTCAAAATGGCCCCCACAAACATAGCCAGCCCCCAACCCCTACTCCAAAAAGTCAAAAAACACAACACCAATCAAATCACCACAATCCAATGCCATCCATCAAGTTTCCGAAGGTTTATGCGAGATTGTTGCTTCACGACGCGAACGTGGCGAAAAACCAGCAAAATCCGCGAACAGACCGATTCTGGGCCCCCTGGGCATGATAAAATCACAGCACACTGGGTGCAGGCCTATGGCACAAAGCACACAAACTGGCTTAAAAATGGCCCCTAGACCCCCACCCACACGGGACCAGGCAATAAAATGGCCCCCACCCACATAGCAAGCCCCCAACACCACCCCAAAAAGTCGTAAAACATACAAAAATCACCACAATCCAATGCCATCCATGCCCTGGCCAGACTCATGTTAAAATTCAACAAAACAGTTGTATCATGCATGCACCCATAACTAAGCCTGGTAGTTTTCAATTCATGTGCAGAATTGTAATTTTTACAATTTCGCGAGTGCGAGATTGTTGCTGCGCGGGACGCGAGCAGTGCGAACACAGGCAAAAAATATTTTAAAAAATCCGATTTTCGGGTAATCCGCAGGAGTTCTAGGCCCCCTGGGCATAATGAAAGAAATCAGAGCTTGACCCCATCCAAATGGCCAGGACCTCCAGGACCATGCCTCAAAATGGCCTCCCACCGACATAGCCAGCCCCAACCCCATCCCAAAAAGTCGAAAAACACACACAAAAATTACCACAAACAAACAACATCAACTTATCAACTTACTTGGGAAATCAAATTTCGAATCCAAAAGTAATCCAAAAAGGCCTCAAAGCCAAATCTCTAGCAGCATCCACAAAAAGTAATCCTTCCCAGTCAAGATCGAATTCAAAGTGGCCAGGAAATGGACTAAGCAATGGGAGGAGCTTGCTGGACAGGAACAGGAAGTTGGAGACTGGGTCACTGCCTTCACCCCTCCCCAATTGTAATTTTTGTAATTTCGCGAGTGCGAGATTGTTGCTGCCCGTGCCGCGGACCGCGAGCAGTGCGAACACAAGCAAAAAATCCGCTTCGCGCGGATTTGAGTATTTTCGCTACATCCGCGAGAGTTCGCGGATTGCGGATTTACCGAAAATCCCAAAAATCCGCGAGCGGAACGGATTTTGCGCCCATGCTTACAGAACACGGGAGATACGACCAGAACACAGGATTGGCCTAAAAACCTTTATCTGTTTATCATGTTTGGGGAGCACAACACATTAGTGAACTCCTACCTACAGCCAGATTCTAATACATGTAACCCTCAATCCTCGATATTGTCTTTGAAAAGCTACACGTCTTCTACTTTTTATGGAGTTGGAGGTTGTGTAAAATCTGCAGGGAGGACAGAAGGGCCTCATCGAGAGGTTATATCCCAGGAAACTAAACCTAATGAGATATCGGCTGCAGGAGTGAACTTGGTCTCAATGATTGAGAACATAATTGACCTAGCAGCTGATATCAAAAGCACATAAATGAAAATGGGGTTCTTCACACCAAACTATAAAGAGTGAGGAACAAGGTGGCTGTAATACAAGGTTTAAATGAAAAGACTACAGATTGGGAACCACAACTGTTACTGCTGAAATGTAAAGTAATTGATCTGAAAGACCATGCAAAACACAACAATATCAGATTCTACAAAATAACAGAGAAGAAAGCAAGCGCTGACTGATTTACCACTGCACCTACTTCACTTCAGCTTTTTTCTCCAAAATTTCTCCTGAATTACACATTTGGCACAGAATCAAGCCTTGTTTATCAACTTTCAGGGATATGAACAGGCAATGGCCTGCTTCTTGAGGCATGAGTCAGCCAGACAAGTCCTATTGATTGTCACAAAATTCAAATCACTGTGGATTTTTCAGCAGAATTGAACCACAAAAGAAAAGTCTTTCTGTGTTTGAGGCCTATAATCCTACAATGAGTCCTCAAAAATGGCCTACTGGAGGTGGCACTTGCATTAGTAGGAAAAGAGCCTTAGTATTGATACACTCTGATGATTTAAAGGTAGGAGGGAGCAAATTATTGGTTACATCACTTACTGACATCTGGTAGTGCCAAATACTCTCTGCAATTCGCCATGATGTGTAAGCCCTTGTCCAATCCATGCCTTCCCCAGCTTTCGCTCACACCACAGACCCCTGACATATCGTCCGATGCTGTATCAGAGAACACATAGCCATATCAAATTACCTTAATATCCTTGAATATCCTTAAGTATCTAGAAAATGACAGTGATGAATCATTGGTCAGCTACCAGAGCTGCTCACCCTCCTTCAGGTCTTCTTTCCTTTTCTCTTCTCCTTACCTTTTTCTTTGCTCCTCTCTTTCTACTCTTTTATATCTACAATTACAGTTATATTTGTATCACTATTTCCTGCTCCTCAGCACCATGATTCTGTTCACTGGCGCAAGGTTCCTGCTAAGCCTCTGATGTGGGAGAAGAAAAGAGGCCCACTGTTAAAAGGTGGGAAGTGGTTATACTACTCCATTATAAGGACACTGTCAAATAGTTTCACATTTGAAAAACGTTTAAAATGATTATGGTTGTAACTGCTTACTTATGCATCGTATATGTTTTCCTCTATACATTTGTTGAGAGGAAAAATGCAAGAGTAATACACTTTCCATTTGCAACAGACTGATGAGTGACACATTAGGCATCGATCAATAATGTGATAGGCCACCTGACTCAGAACACCTGACATAATGACTACAGAATAGGTGATACTTGTCTCATTGAATGTTAACTGGTTAACCAACTGTGACAAAAGGAACAAAACGCTATCCTACCTGGCATCCAAAGAAACAGATGTGGTACTACTGCAAGAGACCCACCTAACATGACAGAGACCAGAAAACTTAAAGGGATTGTGGATGGAATGTTCTATACAAATGTAGACAACCGGGAAAGGGTAACAACACAGGCACCTTCCAAACTAATTCAAATAATTTCAGAGTTGCAATATTGGTAAATAAATATCTTCCATGTTCTCTCTTGCAGACCTGGACGGACAAAGGTGGTGGGTAAATGTTTGCCAATTTAGGACAGACACAGATAATAATATCCTTTCTCCTTTGACTTAACCAGATGCTTGCTGAACTCACAACACACAGGATTCTGAGAGAAGACTGGAACTTAGCTTCTGATATGATCCTCCATAGAAAAGGCCCAGTACACTCCACTAACAGTTAAGAAAGAGCAGCCCTGAGTGACATTATATCGCAGTTGTTCCAAAACCTCACAAGTAGCCCTTTTAAACATGTCTAGGACCTGCCTTTGCAGCCTATGGGTGCAGTTTTAAAATTCAATTTCGACCTGGGAAAATAATATTTTTGCTAGGCTCAAACCTTTCTCTTTAATACATGGAAGTCACCCCGGGGAATGCCTAAACAGCCCATAGGGCAGGATGCAGTGAATTTAAAATGTTGGGCATGTATTTCTAAGTTTTACATGTCCTAGTTGTGAAAAACTTCGTTTTTCACTACTGCAAGGTCTACCTCTTGAATAGGTATAACTGGCGGATCACTGACAGAATATCAATGGACTGAATATTGAGCTTAAAAAATTTCGAGTACAGAATATTGATAGACAGAATATCGACATCCTATCTCTAGAAAAGTAAGTACAAAAATATTGAAACCAAAATATTGTTGTTTAAAATATCGGTTTTTTTAAATGTCTTAAAATAATATAAAGTGTATTAAATAATAAATATCTATACTACTATTATAAAGGAAGAACTTTGAACCTTTGAGGCGGGTAAACTCGGGAACCACAGCGTCAATTTACACACCCGATACATCGTTGTAATCGTCAGGGTGTGCAGATGGACATAGGCTATATAAACATAATAAATATACGTTATTTAAAAAATGTACCGAAAAAAAAGTAGTCCCTTGGAAGAAGCGCCGGCCGCGACGTGCGTGCCCGACGTGAGGAGAGCGGGGAGGAGCGGCGTCCAGGAGCGCGAGGAGGACCGGCGGACATGGCGCGGGGAGGAGCGGTGAGGAGCGGCGGACAGGCGGGGAGGAGTGGCAGACAGGCGGGGAGGAGCGGTGAGCGGCGAATGAGGTAGGTTATTTATTTATTTATTTAGGAGCGGTGAGCGGTGGAAAAATGAAGCAAAAATGAAAATCGTGAGCAAGAGGAAGCAAACGGAGCATTACAAAAGTGAGCCAAACAGTGCATTACAGGAGGAAAAAGTTACGTGTGCAGGTTACAAAAGCGTACATCGTGAGCAAGAGGAAGCAAACGGAGCATTACAAAAGTGAGCCAAACGGTGCATTACAGGAGGAAAAAGTTACGTGTGCAGGTTACAAAAGCGTAGAAAGTAAACATAGAGGTATAGGAGGCAAAAGTGGCGTGTGCAGGTAGCAAGAGGAAGCAAACGGAGCATTAAAAAAGTGAGCCAAACGGTGCATTACAGGAGGAAAAAGTTACATGCGCAGGTTACAAAAGCGTACAAAGTAAACATAGAGGTATAATACTGCAATATATGGAGGAAGGCTCCGGGGGACCCGCGGACAACGTCGGGGCGGGCGGGGGCCCTGAAGCCTAATTGCTCCCGGACAACGTCGGGACGGGCTGCTAGTAATTAATAAAGATATAATTAGAATTATTTTAAAAAGTTAAAAATTATCAATAATAAATGTAATATAAAAAATGAAACATACATATTAAAAAAATATGTATATATATATATATATAGGTATTAACTTAATAATATTAATACATAATTAATGTATTTACTTATAAAATGTTAGAAGCATAATAAAAATTATGAATACATATATATATATATATATATATATATATATATATATATATTCACTGAAAAAAACATAGGTTTCACACTCGTTATAGTTAGGAATTAGCATTTAAAAAACCTTTGAAATTCACTGAAAAAACCATAGGTTTCACGCCAGTTATAGTTAGCTGAACATTTTACTCATACAAAACCATTCAAAATTCCCACGTTATAGTTAGTTGGACTCACTATAACTCACGCGCCCGCAATCCACTGCTGATGATGTCACATATTACATCATTCATGACATGGTCAGTGACATCACTGATGACATTACTGATGACATCTCAAATGACATCACTGATGACATCACTGATGACATCTCAAATGACATCACTGATGACATCACTGATGACATCATCCATGTGATAATACGATGTACCTCCTCACACTCTAATCTAACCTTTGATACACCCAGTGTTAAATACAAAGTACCATTCATGAAATTATTGACACACCAATACCAGTAACTACATGCACACTCACTGATTTCTAGGTCTACACACACATCCACTCATTCACCCATACAATCACTCATACATACAGTCACTCATCAATAGAACACTATCATATCCACTCATACACCTATACAGACACTCACACGCTGACACTCATCCACAGAGTTACTCACACACCTAGTCAGTTATGCAAAGAATCAATCACACTCACATTTCCTCAACTACACAGTTATACACACTAAACCTTACTTATTCAAACATATACTATTACTAACACATACTTGATCTCTTTTACAATCACTGATACAAGTACACATTGATCCATACAGTCACTTAGGCAATTACAGGCTCTCATGTAAAGTCATTTATATATGCCAACTCTCACATGCATTGTGTTTTACATATGTACTTACTTGGAAATGCAGCACTGAGATAGCCATTCACTCACCAACACACCCATGCAGACAGACAACCACCCATACAGCTCTTTCCACATGCACTTTTGAACCCATATACCAAGTGAATCAACTGCTCACACATATATGTAGAGTCACACACCTCCCAGCCACCCACACACACACTCAGTCTCCCATTCAAATACTTGGGCAACCAATCAATAACCCATATAGCCACTCATATAGCTACAGATCAACACATGCAGCAGCTTACACAACAACAGACATACTGATGCACACATTCAGACAGTTTAGTCACTAACCAATGCATTCAGTAAGACACATTTAATCACTCACTCATACAGTCAGTCACGCACCTACTAAATCCTTCATCCAGACACTCATACATCCACTCATTCTTCAATATATAAAACATATTTTTATTTTTCAGAAACACACATTCACTGGATGATGTCATCAGTGATGTCATCAGTGATGTCATTTGAGATGTCATCAGTGATGTCATTTGAGATGTCATCAGTGATGTCACTGACCATGTCATGAATGATGTAATATGTGACATCATCAGCAGTGGATTGCGGGCGCGCGAGTTATAGTGAGTCCAACTAACTATAAAGTGGGAATTTCAATGGTTTTGTATGAGTAAAATGTTCAGCTAACTATATCTGGTGTGAAACCTATGGTTTTTTCAGTGAATTTGAAAGGTTTTTTAAATGCGAATTCCTAACTATAACGAGTGTGAAACCTATGGTTTTTTCAGTTTATATATATATATATATATATATATATATATATATATTACCTACTGGCGGTCGCCAGTAGGTATATATAGTTAGGATTTTTTCCCTATGGGATTTTTGAAAATTCTATGTCTAATAACTTTGGCGTTTGTGGACGGAATTGGCTGAAATTTTCTGGAAAATGGAACATTTTGTTTCTGAGCAGCCCCTGGAAATTTGGGGGGGGTTCGTCAAGGGGGGGCCGAGAAAAAAGGGGGGTCCCAAAACGTGTTTTTAACATTGAGTTTTCCATAGGGCGGTTGGCCTCACTTTTAGCCCGAACGACTGAATGGATTTCCACGAAACTTGGCAAAATTGTAGGGACTGGTAGCCCGATGTGCCTTTGCTACGTCTCAATATATGTGCTTCAGTGGATTTTGAGAAATTAATGTTCAAAAAAAGATATATATCTGTAACAGCGGACCGGGCAGCGCTCCGGTTCGCGGACTTTACGCGTACCGGAACTTCGCGTAGCGAAGCTGATTGGCTCTCCGGTGTCTGTCAACATTCTAAACAGTCCGGAGCGGCCGCCATCTTGTCTCTCGGTAGGATTGAGAGACAAGAGGAGGCCAAAACAAAGGGGGGAAATGACCATAAGGGGGCATAGTATATCCTCCCTGACCCCCTAGGTTTAATGTGGAGGCTTTAAAAGGGCCCCGCGGGGCAAAAAAAAAAAAATGTTTTTTGTTTTTTTGCGTGGGTAGCGCCCGGTTCGCGAACCGGGAAGCGTTCTGGGCAGCGTACTATAATGAAAAATGAATGATAGACTTTTCAAATACTGTATGTTAATTGATTGTTGGTTTTGTTGATTATGTTTTAATTTTTTTATTTTTTAAGCCATTATTTATTATTGTGATTGTGTTTCAAAATTTAATAACATTTCTAACATTTAACTAGTTTATGAATTACATATAAAAATGATTAAAGACTCAAACAATTTTTTTATTTTACATACAATTTTATTTTTCAGATTGTTTTTCAAAATTTATTAGAACGTCTAGCATTTGACTGTCCGATATGTCCTCTTGTTGAGTGAACATAAGTTCCCACATTTGACCGTCATCATAATGGAGTAAATGATCGACAGATTCTACACATTGAAGTAATTCATAGTCCCGTGACTCATCCATGAATTCTAAGTCATCAATGGGTTCCATAACTTGTTCATTGTTGCTGTCCAGAACAATTTCGAAGGAAACATTCTGCTCACCTTCCATTTTATTGCTGTAATTTGCATAAAAAATAAATATATCAGTAGTGATAGGACACTGTTGGGTTTAAGTTCAGACAGGTACTTGTGAGTTTATAACAGAGAAGTAATCTATGGGCACTGTATGGTTTCAGGCGTGAAGTAGTACTATTAAAAAGTGCCTGTGAAGAAGCCTAAGTAAATTCATTATTATACCACAGAAACCTAAATCAATCCATAATTATAATAAAGAAGCCTTTCTCAATGTCTAACTCTTACAGAGGGATAGTATATAACTATCTGAAAATGTTTTCAAATTTATAAAATAATATCTCACCTTCTAAAAACAAGTTTAAGTTGTGAGTGAAAATGATCTTGCAATGTAATTCAGGAAGTAGTAGTCAAAATGGCTGTGTTTCTCTCTCTTTCTTTATATATATTCAGGTACATAACCAATCAAATGTCAGGTAAAAAAAGTAGAAAATGAAAGTAACATTTTCATTGGTTGTCAATTCCAACACTTCAGATGTGTTTTGAGAAGTAATTTACCTCAGGGTATTTAGAGAGGTCTACAGGCTAAATGGTTAAATGGAATTCCAATCAAATTTGTGAAAATGGTAGGGATTGGTATGTAGTATGAGCTAATCTATATTTGGTGAAATTGTCTCCAGTGGCTTTTCTGTAAACTACTTTCCCACCTTTTTTGATGGTGCGCTTCCCAGGGAGCGACCCGGTACGCGAACTGTTGAGCGCCCCGGTTCGCGAACCTTAAGCGTTACGGGAGTCCACCATGTTGTGTTTCGGTCGAATTAAGATACAAGATGGAGGGCAAATAATGTTCAGAATGGGTAGAAGGGGGCACGGTAGACTTATCTTGACCCCCTAGGTTTTCTGAGGGTGGCTGAGGAGGCCCATATGTGCGAAAAAAAAACATTTTTTATAAAATTTAGCGAGGTTAGCTCCCGGTTCGCGTACCGGGTAGCGCCCCAGGGAGCGTACTTTTTTGAAAATTAGTGAAAAATGTTAGAGTAAAATAATAATTGTGAGTGATCAGATGTAGGGTAGCTCTGAGAAGAGCTTTTGGGTTTATGGTACATTTAGGTACTTATAAGTAGGTACCAATGCACAGTCTTAAATTCAGAATGAAAATTCTGTTGCCCTCATCTGAGAAGTGAACTCCATCTCCTCTGTAGATATCTTGCATGTAGTAACGCAAGTTATTGTTGTACATGGAGCCCATTCCATGGTCTCTCTTGTAAGCTGAAACAGATTTGTTTACATGCTTCCTCGACTTCTCAATTTGTGGACAAAATTGGTTTGACCACCTCCATTTCTGTCTTTGGCATATATTTGAATATACCAAGGCAGTTTGAGGAAAAAGTGCCATCAAGTGCTCAAAGGTGTCCTTTAAAAGCATTTCCAGACCTACCCCAGTCAAAGTGCCCAAATCATTACCTCCACAGTGCACAATTAATAGGTCAGGTTTTGGCAAATGCATAAAGGTTGTCACCAATGGTATCAATTGGTGACATTTTAATCCTCTGTGGCCAAACCACTTAATTTCCACATCTTGTAAATTGAGGTTAGGTAAATTTCTGTTCTTAGCATACCTGTGAGCCCAGTGGATATAACTATGTCCAACAATCCAGACAGAAAACATGGTGAGAGAAGGTTCTGCTGCAGTCAGATGAAGTGTGGCAATGAAATGGCAGTTGAAAAAATGAGAGTTTAAAATGAAAAAAACTGTGGAGTTTCTGTGTTAATGAAGCAGTAACAGTGATTGGTGGATTTTGATTGCTGAAAACAGAAAGTTAGGGTGCATGGATGAGTTCTTTGAAAGATGTATTTTGAATGGTCAATAAAAAATCATTAAATGAAAGATTGCAGTGGATACGCAGGTGCACTGAGAGTTCAGAGTTCAATTGCAACATTGTTGTGTGAACTTGCAAACACCAGAGGTCTTCCAAGAGGTGGTTGCCATGCAGAAAAGGCATGAAATGGCAGAGGGGGGAAGGGTTTTCATTTGAAAAAAAGTGAGGGAAGAGTTTTGATTGGGTGACATGAGAGATATGTGTGAAGAATGACAGCATTTCTGTGCTTTTGATAGCTGCAGACTCTGGAGTGCATACCTTTTGCTCTGCTGAAGACAAATTGGTGTGTTTCTGAGACTGTTTTCAAACTCAAAGTATTTGCTAAGGTGAGAAAATATTTCTTTAATTTAGATAGAGAATAGTGTGCTTTAAGGAGAAAATTATGAAGAAAGTTGTGTTTTTCAAATGTTGCTTTGTCTCAAGTGTTTTACAAATAGATTTTGTTTCTTTGAGAAAATGTAATTGGAGAAAATGTGAAGTATTAGTACTGACAGGGTGTTTTTCTGCATAGGAGCTGTGGAGTCTTTTCAAATTATGACTAGAAAATCGTTTTTGAGGAAAATTAATGGTTATAATATTTCTGACAAGGACATAATGGTGTATGCTTCTTTATAATGCAATTGACTGTCTCTGATGTTATTTTTCCCATTTTAATGTAAGACCTTTCTCTGTGGCGCAAATTGCTTGTAAATATGCTCCCACCTGTGCATGGCAAATTTAGATTTTGAATGTTTGTGTTACATAGCCATGTTAAAAGTGATACAAACATGCTGCAAAGGCAATCAAAAAACGCTTTTATGTGTCTTAAGGACATTTTAAGTAATTTTCCCATGTGCAGTGTTTTGAAATTATGATTTGAAAATCGTTTTTGGGGAAAAGGAATTGTTTTTAAATTTATGACAAGGACGTAATGGTGTATGCTTCTTTATAAGGCAATTGACTGTCTCTGATGTTATTTTTCCCATTTCAATGTAAGACCTTTCTCTGTGGCGCAAATTGCTTGTAAATATGCTCCCACCTGTGCATGGCAAATTTAGATTTTGAATGTTTGTGTTACATAGCCATGTTAAAAGTGATACAAACATGCTGCATAGGCAATCAAAAAACGCTTTTATGTGTCTTAAGGACATTTGATGTCATTTTTCCCATATTACATTAAAAGACCTTTCTCCGTGGGGCACATTCCTTGTAAATATGGTTACACTTGTGCATGGTAACTTTAGTTTTTGACTGTTTGAGTTACATAACCATGTTAAAAGTGACCCAAAAAAATTGCAAAGGCTTTCAAAAAACACTTTCATGTGTCTTAAGGACATTTTAAGTCATTTCCCTGTGGGCAGTGTTTTCAAATTATGACTTGAAAATCGTTTTTGAGGTAAAGGAATGTTGTTAATTTTTATGTGCGCCATATGCCCCCAAATTTCTTTTTCAGGGGTGCAGCAGGGTGTTCTTGAGACACCCCTGCACCTTTGGAAAAATTCCTAATTTGCGATGAGCTAATTGCTAATCGCAAATTGCACCTTCATTCCTATGGGCATCCTGGCCCATGGAAATGAATGGGTAATTTGCAATTAGCAATTTGCTCATCACAAATTAGGAATGGTAAAGAATCGCTATTTATTCTTTAAAATTCGCTATTTTGGAAATGCAAAATAGTTTGATGATACATATGGCGGTTGATCTCTAACAAGATAAGAAGCTTAGGGATACATTTATGATGACTGGCGCAATGAAGTGGACATCACTTACTTCATTGGTAGAGCTTTACATGTATTATCTCCTCTGTATTCTTCATCAAGCGTAACTTTAATCTGCAATCCTGAGTAGGCCTCACCTTAAACAAACCTCTGGATAGGCCACACCTTATCGTCATCATGAATTAATCATTTAAAATGCTAGGGACAGATTTATGATAGGTGTATGCATCTTTTGCGCCACCTACAAAACACTGCCCATGGGGAAATGACTTAAAATGTCCTTAAGACACATGAAAGTGTTTTTTTAAAGCCTTTGCAATTTTTATGGGTCACTTTTAACATGGCTATGTGACTCAAACAGTCAAAATCTAAATTCACCATGCACAGGTGGGAGCATATTTACAAGGAATGTGCTCCATGGGGAAAGGTCTTATAATGTAATATGGGAAAAATGACATCAGAGACAGTCAAATGCCTTATAAAGAAGCATACACCATTATGTCCTTGTCATAAATTTGCAAACCATTCTTTTTCCCTAAAAACGATTTTCAAATCAAAATTTGAAAACACTGCACATGTGGAAATGACTTAAAATGTCCTTAATTCAAAATTTGCTATTCCTTATTTTGCGATTGCACTGAAGGATTTGCAAATTTTGCGATTCCTTAAATGCAATGTATCAAACAAAAAATATGTAAAAAATGACATTAAGTATTTGGAAACTACCACCAACTTCTAGTTTGTGGTAATTTGCGAATTCTTTTCAAAAAGCTTTTTTTCCAAAAAACAAAAGGTGCCATATGACGCCAATACATGCCCTTAGGGCATGTATGTGCGCCATATGCCCCCAAATTTCTTTTTCAGGGGTGCAGCAGGGTGTTCTTGAGACACCCCTGCACCCTTGAAAAAATTCCTAATTTGCAATGAGCTAATTGCTAATCACAAATTGCACCTTCATTCCTATGAGCCTCCTAGCCCATGGAAATGAATGGGTAATTTGCAATTAGCAATTTGCTCATTGCAAATTAGGAATGGTAAAGAATTGCTATTTATTCCTTAAAATTCGCTATTTAGGAAATGCAAAATAGTTTGATGATACATATGGCGGTTCATCTGTAACAAGATAAGAAGCTTAAGGGTAAGTAGTCACGCTTTAACAAACTCCGGATTGATTGAAGCTTAGGGATACATTTATGATGACTGGCGCAATAAAGTGGACATTACTTACTTCATTGGTAGGCCTTTACATGTATTATCTCCTCTGTATTCTTCATCAAGCGTAACTTTAATCTGCAATCCTGAGTAGGCCTCACCTTAAACAAACCTCTGGATGGGCCACACCTTATCGTCATCCTGGATTAATCATTTAAAATGCTAGGGACAGATTTATGATAGATGTATGCCTCTTTTGCGCCACTGTGCGTCACTTTTATGATGCAGCGGCGGTGCAAAAGATTTGCTATGAGGCGACAAAATTACAAATTGATGCATTTAGGCAGATGTGTCATGGTGTAAAAAAAACGTGCCAACTGAAACCGATGCAGCAGTGATGCAAAAGATGCACCATGTTGCAAGACAGGCCTCACTTGGGACATATGTATCAAGCTAATTAGCATTCGCAAAGATCAAAATTCTGCAAATTTCGGCCTTTGCGAATGCTAATTAGACAAATGGTATGTAGCAAACAAGTTTGATGCAAAATAAGGAATAGCAATATTTGCTATTCCTTATTTTGCGATTGCACTGAAGGATTTGCAAATTTTGCGATTCCTTAAATGCAATGTATCAAACAAAAAATATGTAAAAAATGACATTAAGGATTTGGAAACTACCACCAACTTCTAGTTTGTGGTAATTTGCGAATTCTTTTCAAAAAGCTTTTTTTCCAAAAAACAAAAGGTGCCATATGACGCCAATACATGCCCTTAGGGCATGTATGTGCGCCATATGCCCCCAAATTTCTTTTTCAGGGGTGCAGCAGGGTGTTCTTGAGACACCCCTGCACCCTTGAAAAAATTCCTAATTTGCGATGAGCTAATTGCTAATCGCAAATTGCACCTTCATTCCTATGAGCCTCCTAGCCCATGGAAATGAATGGGTAATTTGCAATTAGCAATTTGCTCATTGCAAATTAGGAATGGTAAAGAATTGCTATTTATTCCTTAAAATTCGCTATTTAGGAAATGCAAAATAGTTTGATGATACATATGGCGGTTCATCTGTAACAAGATAAGAAGCTTAGGGATAGATTTATGATGACTGGCGCATCACCAGGGATGTGCCAGTCATCCTGCACCGCTGTTCCGCCATCCATGGTGTGCTGCATTTACAATGCGGCGCAGCATGGGGCAAAAATGGCACAGATGCGTGACGTATCTGTGCTGTAAAGGTGGCGCATTGCTGGAGTTGTATTGCAAGTGTGATGCAGCTCCAGCAAGGCTCAGAGGTGCCCCATCTCCACAATGTTGCGTCAAAACCTATGCCTGCTTAAAGCAGACGCAGGGTTTTGACACAGCTTTCTCCTATCTGATTGTAAATGCGGCACACCATGGGTGGCAGAGCAGCGGTGCACGTTAACTGGTGCATGCCTGGGGATGTGCCATTTAACATAAATCTGCCCCTTTACATTTAAGTATGTGCAGGGGACACAGAGTCGGTGAGGCTTATCCAAGGTTAAGAAGAGATGAGTCCTGTTCACTGAAAAATTAGACATAGGCTTCACCTGCTCAGCATCGCTGGACATGGCTAAATAATAGCTGCAAAATGTTACTCTTGTTAAACAATTTTACTATTATAATCTCTGAGATTTGTCTCTTACTCTGCAACATCTCATTGTTGTTATCTTTCTTTAAAGATAAAGACAACATCAACATGAGCGATAATCTGCAATCAGTTGATTTTGACCTCATCATTGAACTTGTAATTGAAACATCAGTGGATGTTGATCCCTTGGATGATTTAAATCCTGAGGATGAAGAAGAACGTGATGAGGATGCAGATTTGTCCGAATTATATGACATAGGGTGGGAAGCTGACCTGCTTGAGCCTATGGAACTATAAACATTTATTTTAAAAATTTATAATAAAAAAAAAGTAAAAATGTAAACCGTTTAATTTAAAAATAAAGACACCTTCAAAAACAGGTTATGTGTAGTGTCTTCAATAAAATATTAAAATATGCTCATAAAATTAGATCAGATTCACATATAAGATAGCACAGGTAACATGATTATAAATTCCATTTCTTTTCTGCTATTTCTGTATTCTAAAATTGCCATGCACTAAAAAATCTTATATGTAAAAATGTAAAGTAGTGTTTTAAGTTTTTGATTACTGTTATTGATGTACTGTTGGGTAATAGTGGTTAATAACATTTTTTAATATATTTTACCACAGATTCAACTGCAGATCATTTCAACATTTCACCATGCCAACGAAAGAAAGACTGAGAAAGGCTGCAAAACGTCAAAGACAGCAGGTGATTGAAAAAAGCAGCAGTCCTCTAACAAAAAGATTTGTCAAGTCAACAAGAAAGCACCGGGTAAGAGTACAAAAACATTCATAAGAAATATTTGCAGTAAAAAAAATATTACTACAGAAAATGTTTCAGTCCAGAAAAAGAAAAGCAATTCAAATGGAAAGGAAAGGCTAATCAAAAATGTTACTGCTAGAGCAAGAGATAACTCTGTGCATGATAGTAGAAGGAAACAACAGTTTAGGGACATTCGTAAACGAATGTTCCGCAACAGGATAATTGGCAATTTGTTAAAAAATATTAAGAAAGGTCAACAGAAAGTGGTTTTTTATAAGAGAAAAAAAAAAGTTGAGAAAGTTATTGATCAGGCATTTGAAATTAAACGTAAGTTATTTATTTTGATAATCAATAGAATTAGGAAGCTAAACAAGGCAATTTATGATTTCAAAAGAAATAGTAGATGGAAGAGAATAGTTAATCGTAGTAATTTTTGTGAAGTTTTTTCTGGAGAATGGATGCATAGTTCAAGCTGTGAGGCATTTTTTAATGAAGAGAGTTATTTCCAGGATAATGATTTGGTGCATGCAGTTGACACCAGTGGTCGTGCTTATGAAGTGAAAGATGGTTGTCCAGTTGAAAAAGAAAAACTTGTGACAACAGAGGCAGAAGAGGTGTTAGGTAATGAGGTTTTAGGAAGACGTGCTAAGGGTCCTGTGTACACCTGGAAGTGTAGTAGTATTTGCAGTGTGCGACAGGATTCCATCAATTTGCTTTGTGATTTTGTACGGTCATTTAATAAGAAAGTTTGAAGCAGAAAATAAGGTTGTTGCAAGAATTAGATCCTTGCAGAGTGAGAGAAGTGACAGGTTTGCATGGTCATTCACTGGCTTGTCTTTCCAGGAGAGTATGCCAGAGTGTTTTTCATCATTTCAGGATGCTAGCAGTGCATCATAATAAAGTGAGGAAATTAGTTAGAATGTTGTATTATGCTAAGAGTCCAGCAATTATGCTTAAAAAATTATGTGCTGCTCTTTTGCATGGTTCTGAAATAGATGTGAAGAATATATGTGAAGAAATTGAGTTTTGTTACTTTGGAAGTAAAGAGGAGAATGTTGAAATTGACCAAGAAGAAGCGGGTAATGTGGAAGATAGTGTACAGGTTTCCAGTACAGATAATTTCCAGAGGGAAATTGCCACGTTTCAGGTCAAATCAAGTGAGAGGCCCAATTTCACTTGTGTGTGTTGTCGACGCACTTATTATAAGAATCAGACTAAGTTAGTGGATTTATATGCAAAAAGTGAAAGGGAAAATAATAGTGAATGGAAGGATTTCGCAACATACTTGATGGTAGAAAATTGTTTTGATTTGGGATTGGATCAACGTGTGTGTACTTATTGTTGTTGCAAATTAAATCAAAACCAGATGCCTGCTAGAGCAGTTCATAATAATCTGGAATTGGTTGAGATTCCTTCTGAATTGAAGGATTTAAATACTTATGAATCTATTTTGATTCAAAGTATCCATCCATTTCAGGCTATTGTAAGAATGGAGCCAAAGACAGGGAAATTGCCTCCATCAGATTTACAGAGAGGATTAAAGGGAAGAGTTGTTTATTTGCCTCTAGATTTGAAGAAAAACATTAACACAATTGAAGTAGAAAAAGTGGACGAGGAACCTCTGGTTATCTTAGTTAATGGGGTTCCGACAAAGAATAAGAAAATATGGCAAGATTTAGTAGATGTTAGGAAAGTTAAAAAGGCAACATTCTATTTGAAAAAAATAATAAATACTATAAGAATGTATATGTTGCAGAAGAGGAAGTAAGTGAGGAAGAGGATAGCGATTTGTGTGCTGGTCAAATTGAGAAAGTAGAAACTTCTACTAGTGAAGAAATATATGAACATTATAGTGTTCATCCTTTGCATTCCAAGGAAGTCATGGGGAATGCTATTGAGTTGTTTCAAATGAAACAAGCCAAAGGGAGTCCCATTAGTGTTTGGGAGGAAAGTTTGGAAGCTCGGTGTTTCCCACAGCTTTTTCCAACAGGTCAGGGAGGAAGATATGATGAGCGACCTCATCAAATTCCTGCTTCTGAATACCGGACTTTGCGATTGTATGCAGGAGATGCTAGGTTTCGACAATGCATTCCTTATTTGTTTCATCTCCTGTTTGAAAGCGATCTGTCTGGACTGTCATATGCAGTGAACCACATCTTGAAAAGTGGTATACACATGCAAAACATCTCGGCAAGTGACTTTATGGATAAAGTCAATGTCCAAGACAGTATTTTGGATTCTCACCTGATTAATCTCATGGCGTGTCAGCGTGGTACTAATGAGTACTGGTACCGTCGTCATGGTGATTTAAAATGTATGCTGAGGAACTTAGGTACTCCCACATGGTTCCTCACTCTGAGCTGTGCCGAGTATGGCTGGGAAGACTTACTTGAATTTCTACGAGAGGCAAATGCTAACGTAGAAAACATCGAATTCAAGACACCCGGAGAACTGTGCTCTTTGGATCCAGTCAATGTATGTAGGTACTTCAATCATAGATTTGAAGCTATGATGTCTTTCATCATGAATAAGAAGAATCCACCTCTTGGAGAGGTGTTGGATTTCTTCTGGAGAAAGGAGTACCAAGCAAGAGGTGCTCCTCATATACATATGTTGCTGTGGATCAAGGATGCACCTAAATTTGGAACGGATCCAGAAGACTCAGTGATGAGTTTTATACAACAGTATTCTACGTGTGCTGTTCCAAACGCAAAGGAGAAGAAAAGCCTAAGAGAAAAAGTTCTGCGTTTCCAAAGCCATCGATGTGGAAAGTACTGTCGTCGTAAATTCCGAAACAAGGACAAGTTCTACACCAAATGTCGTTTCGGTTTTCCACGACCGGTGATTTCTAAAGGAAGAGTAAACAGTTTGATGTCTTCGCTGCGACATAATGTGATGAAGAAATCACCTAAAAACACATACAATTTGAAGAGGAACGAAGAGTCCAAGTACATCAACGACTACAACCCGGTGATTTTGTCCATGTGGAATGCTAACATGGATATACAGTTTGTGGCTGATAACTGTATGGCTGTGGCTCGGTATGTGACGTCTTACATCACCAAAAAAGAGAAGACAGAATTGAAGGATATGTGGGAGGACATTTCCCATGAAAAGAGCCTCAGCAAGAAGTTGTACAGTTTCAGTCTGAAGATGTTGTCGCATCGAGAAATCGGAGCGTACGAATGTTCTGACTGGTTGTCTTCAGCAAGTCTCTATGCCAAGTCCAGGAGTATCATTTGGGCGAGTCTTGGTCTTGCTGCAACGCGTAATCGAGTTCTCAAACCTGTGCGGGAAATTGAGTATTTGGCGGAAAAGGAGCCAAACAGTACCGACATTTTGAAGACCAACATGTTGGATACATATTATCCAAATCGAAGCAGTCACCTCGAGAATGTTTGTCTGTATGAGGTTCTGCAAAATTACATATTCAAGAGGAACATCAAAGAAGATACTGAGAAAGGAGTGTATGCTGTAATAGGAAGTGAGGGATGTCTGGTCAAGCAAAGAAAATGCCACTTGGTAAACCATCGAAAATTGAGTGGCGAATCTCCTGAAAAAAAGGAGTTTTTCTATTTAGCACTTTTGCAACTTTTCAAGCCTTGGCGTGCAGAAGAGGAACTGCTTGGAGATTTTCTCTGTTACGAAGACTCTTTCAATGCCGCCAAAGAGACCATAGAATGTCCTGCTTTTCCCAAATATGTAGAAATGTTGAATGCGGAAATTGAGCAGGAAGCAACGATTGCAGCCGAGATTGCCAGAGACAGTTCTCAGGACAGTCAGAGTTCTGCTTCATTGAGTCAGGATCCACTAGGAGGACCTGTTATCGAAAATGAAGCTGCCACTGCTATGAATGAAGTGGAAAGAGCCATGGCACATGCTCAGGAGGATGCGGTTAACTTAGAAGAGTTGAAAAGACAACTCAACGTTGAGCAGAGGAAAATATATGACGAAGTTACCATGCAAATTGATCATGGATTAAGTCATGACAAGAAAGAGTGCTCATGTACGTCGTTGAAGCCTGTCCGACTGTACGTGAGTGGAGAAGCGGGAACTGGAAAAAGTTTCCTCATTAAAGCAATTTCATGCTATTTGCAGGAAAGGACAGAGTCATCGCTGTCTTGTGTTGTCACCGCTCCAACTGGACTGGCAGCACATAACATTAAAGGGATTACTTTACATCGTTTACTGATGCTGCCAGTGGAGCATGACAACAAATTACAATATCACAAGCTATCTGGAGATGCTTGTTTTGAAGTTTCAAGAATCTTGAGGAAAATGAAACTTCTTATCATTGACGAAGTAAGCATGGTTTCCAATGTCATGCTTGCCTTTGTGCATTTGAGAATGCAAGAAGTTCTCAAAACAGAGTATGATGTGTTATTTGGTGGCAAACACATCATTGTTTTCGGAGATCTTCTGCAGCTGACACCAGTGAAAGGGCAACCTGTTTTCAAAATGCTCACGCATGAAGATACCAGGAAGTGCCTAGGCAGCATTGGCAACGTCAATATATGATTAAACTTCAATTATGCTGAACTGCATGAAAATATGCGTCAGGCGAAGGATGAAGTTTACAAGACTATTCTACAAGATGTTAGAATTGGAAAAGTGACCGAGCATGGGAAAGAAGCTTTACATGCACGATTACTGTCAAATTTATATCCAGAACAAGATGTTGTGCCTGAGAATATTTTTCAGAAAATTACTGAGAAGAAATCTGGAATATGTTTGATGCCAACTCTTGCAGAATGTGCCAAATTCAACAACAAAATGTTGCATTTAGAAAAGCAAGAGATTGTGAAACTGGAAGCTATTGACAGAGTAGAGCATATGGGATCAACAATTATTTTGTCTGAGAATCTGAAAACAAAATTGGATTCATTAGAGAAGAGTATATCTAAAACTGCAGGTTTTGAAAAGACTCTGAATGTGTGCTTGAACTGCCGTATAATTTTAAGAAGGAATTTACATGTTGAAAGAGGTCTGGTAAATGGATCAATGGGTAATGTTGTTGATTTTGTAAAATACAGAAATAGAGATGGAATTGAATTTTTAAAAATAAAATTTGATGGCATTGAGGAAGTACAGCTAATTGGTCGTTGTTCTGCTAGATTTTTGCTTGTAAAAGACTTATATGTTCGCCGTAAGCAGTTTCCTGTTTGCTTGGCATATGCGGTGACAATCCATAAATCGCAAGGTTTAAGTGTAGACAGTGCATTGGTGAATATTGGCAGTTCTGTGTTCAAGGAGGGTATGGCATATGTGGCATTGTCACGAGTTAGAACTTTATCGGGATTGTACTTGATTTAGTGTGATGTCACAAACATTTGTGCGGATCTAGATTGTGTTAAGGAATACAATAGGTTAAGAAGAGAGTATGCGCCACATTTGCCTCAATATCCTTTGTTTGAGAAACGTGTGGTAGGCCGGAAACGAAGAAATGTGACCAATACTGGGGAGGTTGTAGCAAAAAGACGAAAAGTCGATGAACCTGAAATTATAAGCAGAAACAAAAAGGATTCTGTTGAAGATGTTGTTGGTTTTCAATTTGAAAACAGTTCTGGTGTCAACTGCTATGCTAATGTAGTGGTTAATGTTTTGTTTTCTCTAGAAAATGTAAAAGAAGAGATTGTGGTCAATTCTGATCAAAGATTTTGCAGTTTGTTAAATTCTGTGTTAGAGAAATGTAGCACTGATAGAACAAACATAGAAAGTGTGTCTGAAATTCGAAATCTGTTAGACAGATGTTCAGGCCAAACACAATTCTCTCAAAATATTCAGCAAGATTGTCAGGAGTTTTTAATGTATATGCTTGATGTATTGCATGCTGAAGGTGTAGATGTAGATCACCTGTTTGGGCTTTCTTATCAATGGCAGCATGACTGCGAGAACTGTAGGGTATCAAGTACTACTAGTGTAGACTCAGAAAGATTTATATATTTAACTTTGCCAGACAGTAAATCAGTCTCTTT
Organism: Lissotriton helveticus; assembly: GCF_964261635.1. Classification (NCBI taxonomy): domain Eukaryota; kingdom Metazoa; phylum Chordata; class Amphibia; order Caudata; family Salamandridae; genus Lissotriton; species Lissotriton helveticus. The sequence continues at coordinate 1,716,738,972 of NC_136065.1, forward strand.
TAATAAACTAGTAAAAGCAGCTGATCACAACATGGCGTGTAGCCAATGTAAATCTGAAATGATGTCCACATTATTTATACGAACATATGGCCAGTATGTTATTTTAATGTTCCAACGATGTAGGCCTGATGGAACAAAATTGACAACTTTAATTAAAAATGTTGTGGCTTCACAGTTGTCAATATCAGGAAGGACTTTTGTAACTGCAGCAATTATATATCATGACGGTCCTTCAATAACATCAGGACATTACACAGCTTATTTAAAGTCTAGAAATGGCTGGTCATCCTGCAATGATTCTGTTTTAATTTTCAAAAAAAAATTGCCGTATGACCTTAAAAACTCTTACCTGGTGTTTTTAAAACCAAAATTTTAGGGAAAGAATCTCGGGATGTGCTCTGAGGAATTTCAAGAAGTTCTAATGGCTCCTACACGATTTGGCCTTGAGGATAAGTGTAGTACAGAGACATAACTTCTTACCATAACACTGGACGTCATGGAGAAATAAGTGCACTTTGAATGAGTTCAGAAAAACTGTTTCTTTTTATAAGCTAATTGAAGAAGCCAATCAAAACATGGAGTAGAGGGAATGTAAGTCTGCAATGCTGTCTACTGTTTTACATTGCTTTGTGATTAAAAGTGATGTAGAGAATTAAATAATTGTAGTAGTCATAGAGGTAGTGTAAGTCTGCTTCATAGTAAGCAGTATCAGTGTCATAGGAAATGTAGAACATGACTGAGCAAGAAGGGGAAGATATTACTAATCCAGGATTGTGAAAATGATCTTCAACATTTTAATTGTGAAAGTTGCGGAAATACAACATGACGGGATTGGCTTACAAGAATTCTAAGAGTTATAAATGGCTCAGACATGATTTGGCCTTGTGGAAACGTGTGGTAGAGAGCAAGAAGTCATTTATTGTATGTAACATGTTTTTCAAAACGATGGAGGTTTTCTTTCAGAAAGTGTCGGTCTGAAAGTAATAACAGCACAACAGAGTGTAAGCTGTTCATAGGACATCCTTCCACGTCATGGAAAGTAAGTTAACTTTAAGGAGTTCTGAATTCTGATTTGTTATGTTGTATGGGTTTTTTAAACACAATCATTTTGATTGTGGTTTTTTTTCCCCGCTGTTATATGATGAATACCTTCAAGTCACTGTTTTTAGTGAAATTTGATACATTCTGAGAACAGCAAAAATAAACCATTTAACATGTATAATTAATTCTGTACTGTTTGCATTTATGATGTACATTTAGAACTGTGTAGGAGGCATGGAGAAGGAGAGGCTTCTGTAAGTGTCAAAGTTGTTGCATACAGTGCTCATATTCTACGTAGTCTTTCATATGATAGACTACATTTCCACAATGAGATACCTAAGCAAAGGAAACACAGGTGATATGATTGTGGAATGAGCAAAATAAATTGCACGTTTTTCAATTATATTACCTGTGTTTCCTAACATTACACATCACATTGTGTAGATGAGGTTTAGGCCTGTTCCTGGAGACAGAGGAGGTCTGACATTTGTTCAAGAGTGCAGTGGACATGACTCACTTCGTTGGTAGGCCTCCACATGTATTATCTCCTCTGTATTCTTCAACAAACCTAAATTCCATCTGCAACCCTGAGTAGGACTTACCTGAAACAAATCTGTGCATAGGTTACACCTTATTGGCATCTTGAAACAATCATTTAAAATGTTAGGGTCAGATTTATGGTGGCCGTGCGCCTCTTTTGCTCCATTGTGGGTCACTTTTGTGTAAAAGATGCACCATGTTGCAAGATAGGTTTCAGTTCATCTCCAGCAAGATACCATCAGTTTAAAATGTATATAATTAGCACTGTGTAGGGGGCATGCAGAAGCTGAAGCTTTTGTAAGTGTCAAAGTTGTTGCATGCAGTGCTGCACTTCTGGGTACTGTTTAATATGCTGCACTACATCTGCACTATGAGATACCTAAGCCTAGGCAACACAGGTGATGTGATTGTGAAATGAGGAAAAGAAACTCCACATTTTTAAATTACATCACCTGTGTTTCCTAAGTTTACGAATGACATTGTGCAGATGAAGTTTAGGTCTGTCCACGGACACAGAAGAGGTCTGGCCTTTTTTCAAGAGAGAAGTGGACATTACTTACTTCATTGGTAGGCCTTCACATGTATTATCTCCTCTGTATTCTTCAACAAGCATAAATTTGATATGCAATCCTGAGTAGGCCTCACCTTAAACAAACCTCTAGAGAGGCCACACCTTATCGTCATCCTGAATCAATCATTTCAAATGTTAGGGACAGATTTATGATAGGTGTATGCCTCTTTTGCGCCACTGTGCGTCACTTTTGTGATGCAGCGGCGGTGCAAAAGATTTGCTATGAGGCGACAAAATTACAAATTGATGCATCTAGGCAGATGTGTCATGCTGTAAAAAACCCGTGCCACATGAAACCGATGCAGCAGTGATGCAAACGATGCACCATGTTGCAAGACAGGCCTGACTTCATCTCCAACAAGATAAGAAGCTAAGTCTTCTGTAAATGTCAAAATTGATGTATATACTGCTCAACTTCTATGTACTCTTTGATATGCTAGACTCCATCTGCACTATGAGATACCTAACCAAAGGCAACACAGGTGATGTGATTGTGAAATGAGGAAAAGAAACTCCACATTTTTCAATTACATCACCTGTGTTTCCTAAGTTTACGAATGACATTGTGCAGATGAAGTTTAGGTCTGTCCACGGACACAGAAGAGGTCTGGCCTTTGTTCAAGAGTGAAGTGGACATGACTTACTTCATTGGTAGGCCTTCACATGTATTATGTCCTCTGTTCTCTTCAACAACTCGAAATTTCATTTGGAACCCTGAGTAGGCCTCACCTCAAACAAACCTCTGGATAGGACACATCTTATTGGCATCCTGAAACAAACATTTAAAATGTTAGTGTCTTGCGACACTTTTGTGAAACAACAGCAGTGCAAAAGATGCACCATTTTTTAAGATAGGCCTCACTTCATCTGCATCAAGATACTGTTAGTTTAAAATGTATATCTTTAGGACTGTGTAGGGGGCCTGGAGAAGCAGAAGCTTCTGTAAGTGTCAAAGTTGTTGAAAAACTGTTTGTCCTTCAATCTTTTCCCTTGTCTTTTCTAATTTTTAAATACATGTTTTAATATTTTTCAAATGTTTGTTCTCTCTTTCACAGATTGAAAGTATAAAAACAAAAAGTGAGTAAGTTAATGACAATTATAAGGTAAATGTTTTGTACTCTTTTCGTTACATTTCTATCACATTCACCTACTAGTAGTTCGACAGCTTCATTTCTTTAACCCTCAGTTTCCTGCCTTTGCTACTTCCCTCATTCCTTTCTCTATTACCTACTTACTCTACTCCTTCCACTCTTTTCTCAGTCCCTCTCTTCTCATAGTTCCTCACTCTTGTTCACTCACTCCGTCTCTATTACTCTTAGTGTCTTTGACTGATCACTCTTTCACTACTTGTTCATTATGCTTCTTCTGTGTAGTTGAAGCACACTAAGGGGCATATTATGAACACAGCCAATAAAATTATTGCTGTTTTTATTGGCAGAAAAGTGTTGCAAAAGTGGTTTTAGCTGCAGTTTTCCGCCGCAAAAGCGGCTTTAGCGACACATTTCTGCCGATAAAAGGTGCAAAACTTTTATTGCCTATGTTGATGATATGGCTCTATGTTATTTACATTTCTTTGCTGTTTCAATTAATCTTTTTCTGTTATTTTTTCTTTTTTGTTTTCTGTTTTTTCTCTCTGTTATTCCACATGTTTTACTCTGATTTTGAACATTCACTCACATTCTCCAAGAAACTCTTCTTTGTTATTGTTCTACTCTCTTTTTTTTCTTTCACTTCCTTATCTATTTTGTTTTTCACAATTATACCCTCTTCCATCTTTTCTTCGGTAAATAGATCTATTAAACAGTATCTCTGGTTTACTCCCTATAGCTGTCTTTCTTTTAACATTACTCTCTGTTTACTTCCCTTATACTTACTCTTCTTTTATTTTTTATTTTTTTTTTTGGTTCGCTCCCGGTTCGCGAACCGGGAAGCGAACGGGGAAGCGAACTAAAAGAAATAGAGCTTGCCAGAGTGCTAAACATTCTAGCAATTTTTTTTTGAAAGGGGAGGTAGTTCTGAAAAGAACTTTTTTTTTAATGTTTTTGTTGTTTTATATATATTTATTTTTTTGAACATTTTTTGTTTTTTTGTATTTTTTGAACAGTTTTATGTTTTTCTTTTGTTTTTGATGGAGGGGAAACAACAAAAAACAGGCATTGAAAAGGGCTCAACAGGAGCAAAAAAAAAATTACTGTCTGGGGCGGTTAGGGCAATTGTGATTTACATAAGCTAGGTTGATTAACGTAATGCTCATGTTACCACATGACAGCAATGCACCGCAGTACATACAAGTAAATTTCATATGCGCAAAATTCTCCTGGATGTTTGGCACGGTTTCCCGTGCCTCTGCTCCTGTCAACGATATTAGTGATGTTGACCTGGCCACAGGAGTTGTTGTTGGGTTATCTTGCATGTCACGTATCTCCGCCCGGCTGTAGTTCAATGGATGCCACCTGTTCATGTGACGATGCATTGTATAGTTTCCGTAGCTATATTTTTTATCAGTGCCTCTAGATAACCGGTCTTTACAAATCAGGCAGGTGACATACCTAGCATTTACTTTTTTTTGCCCTCGAGGGAGTGAAAAAAACTGCCAAATAAAGCTGGCTTTCCGATGGGAAGCCCGGGGCACCTCCTGTAAGAACTGTGGTCCTTCGGTCTCCTCTTCCTCTAGTTCATCCTCTTCCTCCTCTGTCTGGCTGATAAACTGGGGAGGTGGTCCTCTCTTCCCATGAGGAGGTGGAGGTGGTGGTGGGGGTGCACCAGCTGAAGCAACTACTGAAGCCATTGCTCAACTATCAAAAATGGTCTTCCTCTCACAAAGATGAAAGTCAGAGTGAGGAAAGAAGGAGGGGTTTTCATCATTTGGGAAAAACAATAGTTCTAAACCAATCAAAAGTGTTATTTTTAGGTCACCTGACCTAGCCTTACATCATTATGAAACCAAAAAGGGATTGAACCAATGAAAAGTTTTATTAACAAGTCACATGACCTCTTACGCTTAAGTTACGCGCTGCGGAACGCGCCCCGGATCGCTTCCGGGTCGCTGCGCTTCGCGCCTCGGTTCGCGCTCCGGAGCGCTTCCGGGTGCGCTAACGCGGCGCGGCATAAGACGCATTACGCGGCAACGCGATACGTCACGCTTTCGCGACGCGGATCGCTTCCGGGGAGCTGCGCTTCGCGTCTCAGTTCGCGTACCGGAACACTTCCGGGTGCGCTAACGCAGCGCGTCATAAGACGCATTACGCGACAACGTGATACGTCGTGCTTCCGGGACGCGTTACGATGTTGATTTCTAACGTGGCAGTTGCGCTAACGGAACGTTTACCGGTTCGTGGACTGGGTTGCGGCATCAAGATGAGCTAACGGGAAGCTTCACGGTTCGCGAACCGGGAGCGAACAAAAAAAAAGTATTACAAATTTTTTTATTAATAAACATATAAAATATATTTTTGGATTTAAAGAAGAATACATTTTACAGCTACAGATATTAGCTTTTAAAAAACCAATGAAATTCACTGAAAAAACCATAGGTTATAGACCATATATAGTTAGGAATTAGCATTTACAAAACATTGAAAATTCACTGAAAAAACCATAGGTTATAGACCATATTTAGGGGTCGATTAGGATGGCGGACGGAAACGTGTACCGTCCGCCGCGGAAGGTGGCAAGATACTCCGGACCTGTCCGCGGAAAATCCGCAACAGCAATTAGGATAAAACATGCAAAAAACGCCGACCGCGGCGTACGGAGCACACCAATCCCCGTCCGCGGCGGTCGGAGTACACCTGAGTCCGCGGCAGGCGGACGGAACAGAAAGAACACCGACCGCCGCGTACGCACATGACCGCGAATACATCCACTACCCCCGCGATACCTGCGCAATGTCCGTGTCCGCAATTAGGATAACTCCGCAAGTACCCCGGTAGTCACCGCCATCCACGTCCGCAGTGGTACCAATGCACCGAGAATCCGTGCTCCACAGCGGAACGACAACACAAACAACATCCCTACTGTCAAACCAATGCCATACATTGCCACGGAAGTTATCACCAAACACACGAAAAAAAACGGCCACCCACCGAAAACATCCAAACCAATCACAACACACAATGATCCACCGCCAAGCACCACACAATCCACACCTGGCAACACTCCCACCTAGCACCTGACTGTCAATAACCATTCAGACACGGCCTAGACACACACCATAAAAGAACTCCCACCCACTCCACAACTCCTCTGCATCACTGCATAGCTGCTAGCAGGATACACTACTGAACTGACACCAAAGACATATATCATTCACACAACCCACACCCAAACACACCCACCACACAAAGACCCACCACACACCTGCACCTCCCCATCCACGCAAACCCACACCCCGAGCACCACACACCATGGCACCAAAAAAAAACCCAAAATTCACTGACACCGAGTTAAAGGTTATGGTAGATGAGATTATCCGTGTGGAACCCCACTTATTCGGGGCCCTAGTGCAGCAGACCAGCATAGCCAGGAGAAACAGCATGTGGGACCGGATAGTCACCAGGGTGAATGCCTCCGGGAGCGTCCCGAGTACGAAGCAGGACATACAGAGGCGGTGGCATGATCTAAAGACCCGAGTTAAATCCATACGAGCCAAGAACTATCTCCGGGCAAATCACACAGGCGGTGGAACCCCCCCGGAGCCCTTACCCTACACCGAGTGGGAGGACAAGGTGATGACCATCATCCACCCTGAGAGCCTTGATGGACTTCCTGAGGGAGAAGAGGCTGGTAAGTACAAACCAAGCACCACGAGCACAAGTACATGGTGTGCCTCACACAACTGTGAAGACACATCTCCCAGACCCCAACCCATGCATGCAGTCCACATACTCACCAACGTCGAAATGACTCCAACAGGCCCCCATGTCCATAGGGATGGCGGTGGTGGTGGTGGTGGTGGGTGGTGGTGGGTGTGAGGGGATGTAACTACAACTCCCAACAGGCCCCCATGTCCATAGGGATGGTGGTGGTGGTGGGTGTGAGGGGATGTAACTACAACTCCCAACAGGCCCCCATGTCCATAGGGATGGCGGTGGTGGTGGGTGTGAGGGGATGGAACTACAACTCCCAACAGGCCCCCATGTCCATAGGGATGGCGGTGGTGGTGGGTGTGAGGGGATGTAACTACAACTCCCAACAGGCCCCCATGTCCATAGGGATGGCGGTGGTGGTGGGTGTGAGGGGATGGAACTACAACTCCCAACAGGCCCCCATGTCCATAGGGATGGCGGTGGTGGTGGTGGGTGGTGGTGGGTGTGAGGGGATGTAACTACAACTCCCAACAGGCCCCCATGTCCATAGGGATGGCGGTGGTGGTGGGTGTGAGGGGATGGAACTACAACTCCCAACAGGCCCCCATGTCCATAGGGATGGCGGAGGTGGTGGTGGTGGTGGGTGGTGGTGGGTGTGAGGGGATGTAACTACAACTCCCAACAGGCCCCCATGTCCATAGGGATGGCGGTGGTGGTGGGTGTGAGGGGATGTAACTACAACTCCCAACAGGCCCCCATGTCCATAGGGATGGCGGTGGTGGTGGTGGGTGGGGTGAGTACCAGTGCAGACAGAATCGGCAACAAAATGAAAACAACCTGTCAAGTCCACATTACTCATCCTCACATTTTGGTTTTGCAGGTCATCCTAATCTGACAGCTGGAAGCAACACCCGCCCTCCAGACTCGCCACTCACAGAAGTCTCAGGGGACGATTGGGCAGCCACCTCCGGGGCAGAGGATGATCCCGGCACAAGCAGGCAGCCAGGGCCATCTGGCTCCCAGGTCACACCTGCACCAACGACTACGGCCTCTGCCATTGTTACAACACCGGCCACTGTGACCTGCACAGCCACCACCAGCACCACCTCCACCACCACCACTACTACCACCACTCCTGCCCCTGCCACCCTGCCCAACCCAACGGCCAACGCCGTGCCAGCGCCATCCCAGCCACGCAGGGAGAGTGTGAGGCAAGGCAGAGATGCAAGGCCAGATCCGGCAGGCAGGAGCATACGCCAAAGACGACACGAGGATACCAACACACCCAATCCTGTGCAACAGTCATTGGAAGCACTGGGCAGGGTGGAGGTGAGCTATCAACGTGGTCAGGCACAGCAGACCGGGCCCACCAGGACTTTGTAGACAACACTGCAATGTTGGGGGCCATTGAGAGGCGGCTTGGCCAACTAGTGGACATCTTTACCAGGACAACCAACATGCGGATGCCATGTACATCCGCTAACACCAGCCCACAAACAACGCCACCGCCACCGCCACCGCCACCTGCGGCGGATGTGGTACCCGATGCCCCAGCGCAACCAGCTGACTCCGTACCGGCACAAAGACGGAGGGGCCGTCCGAGGCTGGAAGTGGGCGAGAGCAGTGTGGAAGCAGCTGGCACACGCTCCAAGAGGAACCGAAAATGACTGTACCAGTACCTGAGCATGCCATTCACCCTGCCAACTATCCGGTCCCACCTGCCACAGGCCTGCTGTACTAGGCAGACACCACCCTATGTGGTGTCAGCACGGACATTTCATCTGCCATAACCTTCTACTCTCACTCCCCCACCCCTTCACTCATTTGTAAATATGCACCTACACCCATGCACAATTTGTAAATAAAAGCCACTTACTCACTCAATCATGTGTTGCCTCCATGTTTATTCACATGAATGCATCAGAAACAGATGTTACTAGGTACAGGTATCCAACTGGTACAGAATCATGGCGCTGCGGGAGTGACCTAGGGAAAATAGAAACCGCAAAGACACGTCAGGAAACATGATCACACTCATCAGAACACACTGCAGTGCAACATTTAACAACCCACACGCATCACAACAGTAATGGATGAGACGACACACATCATGGAGACGTGCATTGGCCACAATTTAGCACACACACACACATGCATGCATCACATAGCAGAACACAGAGATGAAGCACACCACTATGCCACAACACCAGCACACATTCACAGGGCATACCCAAGCAGCACAAGAGGAGCACACTCACAATCAAGGGAAGTAGCGATCAATGATCTGGCGCCTCTGGTCCACACCTTCCTCCTCACCACTATCCTCATCAGTTGACATGGGTGGGTCGGGAGGGCGAGGAACTTGCAGTTCATCAGGGTCCAAGAGCAGTTCAATGTTATAGCGCACAGCCAGGTTGTGGAGCATGCAGCACGCTATCACGATCTTGCATACTTTGCCTGGTGAGTAAGGCAGGGCCCCTCCAGTCTTATCCAGGCACCGAAACCTAGACTTGAGCAGGCCAAATGTCCGTTCTACCACTCGACGTGTCCTACCATGGGCATCATTGTATCTCATTTCTCCAGCTGTAGTGGGATTGCGTATGGGACTGAGCAGCCAAGGCCTGTTTGGGTAAGCCGAGTCGCCTGTGTTGGTGGAAGAGAGAGAGAGAGAAACATCACAACCTGCATTGTGGGGCACACCATGCCACACAGATATCACTCCTGTCACCACAGCATACTCACCAACAAGCCACGCTTGTGCCGGACGCAGATTAGCCATCAGTTGGGGGACCATGCTGCTCCGCATGATGTGGGCGTCATGTGCAGAGCCAGGGAATCTTGCACACACATGTGAGATGATGTTGTCGGCCTGGCACACCACCTGCACGTTCAGGGAATGGAAGTGTTTCCGATTCCTATACACCTGTGCAATGATAGCGATATGCGTGCCATCAATGGAACCCACAACGTGTGGTATACGACCCAGGGCATAGAAGTCAGCTTTGACCGCTGCCAACTCCGCCGCCTGAGGGAAATGTATATAGTCATGCTTGTACAGCATCATGGCTGTCAGTACATCCCGGAGTACCGTGCTGAACATGGCCTGTGACATTCCCCCGGCATCTCCAACTGTGTACTGGAATGTGCCTGTTGCAAAGAAATGGAGTGCCGCCATCACCTTTTGCGTGGGTGTCATGGAACCTGGATAGGTTCTTCGCGGCTGCAGGTGAGGAGACAATAGGGTCACAAGTTCCAACAATCGACGGCGATCCAGCCTGAATTTCCGGATCACCTCCTCGTCCACCATATCCTCCAGCACAGTGTATGGGCGATGGACATTTGGAGCCCTCCTGTGTGGGAGTAGATGGAATGGAAGTCAATTCACATACAACGCATGTGTGTGCAACTCAATCACATGTCAACGCCCTCTACCAACATGTAGTATCCAGTGTATGCTTGTCATATGTGTGACTCCTCTGATTGTCAGGACAACATGGATTGACGTAGCAACAATGTGCATCCACTAGCAACATGATGTTTAGCAACATGTGCAATGCACAGTGTCTCACCTCAACATCACTGCCAACCAGACATGTGACATGACCCACATGTGTAGGCCCAACATCACATGCACACATGCAAGTACATGCACACATACTAAATTAAACACCCCCCCCCCCACCCCCCCATTTCATGATGCACCAATGGCAACACCAGGAATGGTGGGCATACGGACATCACATGCATGGGGACACAATAGGCAACACACATGTACAGTACACAACAGAACCCCCACCATAGTCATCATCTGACACATACCACTCACTGACAACTGATTCACAGGTGCCCATACATACGGGATCTACTGTGTACATGTGAGGTACGACAAACTTGTGTAGGGTACTACCCGATGTGGACATGCACACGTGATGGACACTTGTGGCTCACCGATGGCCATGGTATGGACACACATGGGATGGAGCATGACATGTGTAGCCACGCAATCACGCACACAACCGTGAGCAGGCAGCTGCAGACAATGGTACAAGGTGCATCATCGGCTAAGATGCAAACATTGACCACGCCATGGCGGTGCACTGCATCCGCTGTTTACGTCTGGGCATACGCGGGCCGCCTTCGACATTCACATTGTCTGCACGTGCACAGACCGTCACGCCCACACACCGGCAAGTGCATGTGCAAGGTTCCGGGACGGATGGTCGATTTGCAACAATGTTGTATCACTGGCGCCAACATGGCGGGGCACGTGATCGGCGGGGGACGTGCAGGCCAACACATCCATTAGCTGATGTCAATGCACATGGCAGGTCATGCCCCCCCTTACAGTGCCATTGCATCATCCAGCCTTCACCGGCCGGCCGGCCGGCCGGCCCTGCCCTGCCCAGGACCGCCGTGCCGGCCATGGCAACCACCGCCATTGCACGGCCCTTCCACTACCGCCGTGCCAGGCCCTGCCCAGGACCGCCGTGCCGGCCATGGCAACCACCGCCATTGCACGGCCCTTCCACTACCGCCGTGCCAGGCCCTGCCCAGGACCGCCGTGCCGGCCATGGCAACCACCGCCATTGCATGGCCCTTCCACTACCGCCGTGCCAGGCCCTGCCCAGGACCGCCGTGCCGGCCATGGCAACCACCGCCATTGCACGGCCCTTCCACTACCGCCGTGCCAGGCCCTGCCCAGGACCGCCGTGCCGGCCATGGCAACCACCGCCATTGCACGGCCCTTCCACTACCGGCGTTCCCTGGCGGTCCGTGCAACGGCCGTGGTTTCCATGGCCGGCACGGCGGTCCTGGGCAGGGCCTGGCACGGCGGTAGGGGAAGGGCCGTGCAATGGCGGTGGTTGCCATGGCCGGCACGGCGGTCCTGGGCAGGGCCTGGCACGGCGGTAGTGGAAGGGCCGTGCAATGGCGGTGGTTGCCATGGCCGGCACGGCGGTCCTGGGCAGGGCCTGGCACGGCGGTAGTGGAAGGGCCGTGCAATGGCGGTGGTTGCCATGGCCGGCACGGCGGTCCTGGGCAGGGCAGGGCCGGCCGGCCGGCCGGCCGGTGAAGGCTGGATGATGCAATGGCACTGTAAGGGGGGGCATGACCTGCCATGTGCATTGACATCAGCTAATGGATGTGTTGGCCTGCACGTCCCCCGCCGATCACGTGCCCCGCCATGTTGGCGCCAGTGATACAACATTGTTGCAAATCGACCATCCGTCCCGGAACCTTGCACATGCACTTGCCGGTGTGTGAGCGTGACGGTCTGTGCACGTGCAGGAATGGGAGGTGCGAACAAGGGCGGCGTGTGCCCAATAGAATGTACCGTTTGCTGGACAGCGCAACACCAGGGCCAGTCATTGGCCCTTTTCCAAACACGCTTCTAGGGCTGCCCAATGGCTGTCGCCGTATGCCACTGATATGGCCACAGGGCCCTATAAATGTGTCATGTGCAATACCACACATTCAACGATCACCACCGACTGCTGCCTGTGACCATCACCTCCAACTGCTGCTGCGGAGCTGACCACCGACTGCCGCTCTAGTGCCCTACTCCGTGACCTTGCCATGTCGAGAGGCAAAGAGATCCGGTCTCGTCCCTTCACCGCCGCGGAGCTGGATGTCCTCGTGGACGGTGTGCTCCGCAACTACGGACGCCTGTACGGCGCACCCGGACAGGTGGTAAGTGCAGTGGGGGACAAGTTGGTGTGCATGATGTGTACCATGACACCTGGGCTCTGGGATCTTGGCGGTGTGATGTGGGACCAACGCATGAATCGCAATGTGCATGGCTGCTTGAGAGCAACGTGTTGCCCCAATCTGTGTGACTGGCCAACTGTCCACTAACTTGCACCCTTTTGTCTCCCATCATGGTAGGTCAAGCTGCACCTTCGCAAGAACGTGTGGAGGAGCATTGCACGTGATGTACGAGCAGTGGGGGTGTCCAATAGACGACATACACACTGCCACAAACGCTGGGACGACATTTGCAGGCTGAGCAGGAACGTAGCGGAAGTGACACTAGGGATGATTCCAAGAACGGCACGACTGGCCCGACGCTCAATGACCCCTCTCATGCACCGTATCATAGCTGTGACGCATCCTGCCCTGTCCGAGCGGTTGCGTGTGGATGACCAGCAACGTGGCGGTAAGCATACTGTCAGTGAATGTTGCTTGTGAGTGCAATGCATGTTATGTTGGCCAGACACATTAGTGACTTCCGTGATTCGTGCGTCTCGTTGCAATGCCATGTTGGTGACATTGGCGCAGTTAAAAGTCACTTTCCGGTGCGGCATATTGAGACGGCACTCGCTAAGCAGTTGAGTGTTGGTGCACATGCTGTAGTGCTCCGTCACCCCATGGCAAGACTGGTGTGCAGATGTAGTTGCTCATGCCCTGTCCGCATGCTGTACATGTCGCACGGACAACGCCACTTATTTCGTGTGAGGATGACTGGTAGGGGTGGCCCGAGTGTAGGTTGGGGGATCGAAGTACATCGTCAGCAATGGCAATAGGGTTTCCGTACCAGTACTGTACGTGAGTGTGGCCGTGACTTACACCTCTTTCCTGTGAATTTCAGCTTTGCCAGTGGACACTCAGCCACAGACCGAGGAGATATTTGAAGCCAATGCATCCGGATCAGACGTCGGGCACACGCAGACTGACACAGAAGGGGGCGGCGCCGGAGAGGGGGACAGGACCGTCCCGGAGGACTCGCATGTGGAGACAACATCGTCAACATCTTCCGACAGTGTTGGTGAGTCAGCACTGTTGCCACAGACTGGGAGTGGGCAATTCACACCTTTGGTCGGGACACAGCACACAGGGCCCACCCTGCCGCCAACTGCACCATGTACTGTTCGTGCATGCAGGAGTAGGGGGAGCAGAGTAGCGTTCGGTGCCGGAACCGCTGCCCCGGCCTCCGTGAGCCAAAATGCTCTTTGTGCTGAGGCTGTTGATCTGCTGCGACAGCTGTGAGTGGGGCAGACCAATATGATTAATGCTTTGCAAGACCACGATAGGAAGTTGGGGCAGGTGGTAGCTTTCATGGAAGGTATGCATGGCGATCTGGTTGCTCTACACAGGACAGTGCAGTCATTGGGGAACAGTGTGTCGTCTGCCATTGTACAGTCGCAGGGACTGGGTGCAACTTCTGTTCCACCATCTACAACACTGGATGTCTCAGGGGGGAGTCAATTGTCTGACACAGGTCATTGCACTAGAAGCAGCGTCAGCCAGCACGTCAAGTCTCGGAGGGCTCAGACACCATCCCCTAGGTCAGCTAAATCTGTTCACAGAGACACCGTCAGAGACAGTGGAGTACAGACACGTGATCCAATAGAGGGTTTGGGTTCAATGGCAAGACATGCTGCACAGGCATCCCACACACAAGGTACTCCCAAGGCAAACCTTACTCCCAGTTCCATTGACACTACCTTGGACATGGACAGTGAGAAGAGGAAGGCACCTCATGAGAGCAGGGACCCTCCCAGGGGCAGGGAGACTAGGAAGGAAGGAGCCACTCACAGGGGCAGGGAGACTAGGAAGGAAGGAGACACTCCCAAGGGCAGGGAGACTAGGCAGGAAGGAGCCACTCCCAAGGGCAGGGAGACTAGGAAGGAAGGAGCCACTCCCAAGGGCAGGGAGACTAGGAAGGAAGGAGCCACTCCCAAGGGCAGGGAGACTAGGCAGGAAGGAGCCACTCCCAAGGGCAGGGAGACTAGGAAGGAAGGAGCCACTCCCAAGGGCAGGGAGACTAGGCAGGAAGGAGCCACTCCCAAGGGCAGGGAGACTAGGAAGGAAGGAGCCACTCCCAAGGGCAGGGAGACTAGGCAGGAAGGAGCCACTCCCAAGGGCAGGGAGACTAGGAAGGAAGGAGCCACTCCCAAGGGCAGGGAGACTAGGAAGGAAGGAGACACTCCCAAGGGCAGGGAGACTAGGAAGGAAGGAGACACTCCCAAAGGCAGGGAGACTAGGAAGGAAGGAGACACTCCCAAGGGCAGGGAGACTAGGAAGGAAGGAGCCACTCCCAAGGGCAGGGAGACTAGGAAGGAAGGAGCCACTCCCAAGGGCAGGGAGACTAGGAAGGAAGGAGACACTCCCAAAGGCAGGGAGACTAGGAAGGAAGGAGACACTCCCAAGGGCAGGGAGACTAGGAAGGAAGGAGCCACTCCCAAGGGCATGGACAAGGACAGTCACAAGACATACGCACCTAAGAAGAGCACGGACACTCCCAGGGGCAGGGACACACACAGGGAGAAGGTGTGTCCTGGGGATGTGTACACCAAAGACAAGTCTGCTGCCTGGGACAGGGCACCATCCAGGGAAGAGGGAGGATCCACAGACATCATTCCTCCTACGGAAATTGGACATCCAAGGGCAAAGGCATCTCCCATGGACAGTGGTGCTGTCAAGGACAGGCATACATCACCCCTTGATGCACTGCGGTTGCTGTTTTCTGGGAAACGGAATACAGATGTCTCCGCAGTGGAGTCACCCCTTACCTCCACTCCCATCAGGGCCCGTCAGGAGCGGATGGAGGTTGACCCTGTAGTAGCATCCCCCATGCCACATGTTGCTGAGGCCAGAAGGCAGCCACACAGCAAACGACAAGCTGGCTCAAGCACGTCCCCAGAGAGCATTCCCCCGCCAGCAGATACACCTCCCATGGTGGGTGATATTTCTGCCCAGTCAGGCCCACTTGCCAGTCCTGTCCTGTCCAGGGTGCAGTCACATGTCACCAAGAAACGGAAACACACACCATTGACACATGCCCAACCCGAGGTCGGCCAATTGCAACTATCCCCCGCTCCCAGAGCCACCCTGCCTCCTGGCCCATACAGCCCTGTGGCTCATCATTTCAGTGGTCCCAGTGGCGCCGCTGCAGTTGACTCGCATGTGTCAGGTAGTGGCACTGTGTCTGTTGTTTGCTGTCATGCATCATGTAGTGCCACTGTATCAGTTGTGCCTCATCCTGTTTCAGGTGCTGGCAGTCTGTCTGGGTCTGTGGCCCATGTGTTGGTCACTCGGGCTGTGGCTGTGTCTCACACTCCTGTTTCAGGTGCTGGCAGTCTGTCTGGGTCTGTGGCCCATGTGTCGGTCACTCGGGCTGTGGCTGTGTCTCACACTCCTGTTTCAGGTGCTGGCAGTCTGTCGGGGTCTGTGGCCCATGTGTCGGTCACTCGGGCTGTGGCTGTGTCTCACACTCCTGTTTCAGGTGCTGGCAGTCTGTCTGGGTCTGTGGCCCATGTGTCGGTCACTCGGGCTGTGGCTGTGTCTCACACTCCTGTTTCAGGTGCTGCCAGTCTGTCTGGGTCTGTGGCCCATGTGTCGGTCACTCGGGCTGTGGCTGTGTCTCACGCTTCTGTTTCAGGTGCTGCCAGTCTGTCTGGGTCTGTGGCCCATGTGTCGGTCACTCGGGCTGTGGCTGTGTCTCACACTCCTGTTTCAGGTGCTGCCAGTCTGTCTGGGTCTGTGGCCCATGTGTCGGTCACTCGGGCTGTGGCTGTGTCTCACACTCCTGTTTCAGGTGCTGCCAGTCTGTCCGATGCGGGAACTTCACGCAATCCACCTGATGGTCTGATGTAAGGTGCTGTTGTCTTCACTCACATGTAATTGGACATGGTGTGTGATTTGTCCATTGTACACAGTCTTCCACTGCTGTGGACCTTGTTACGGGTTGTTGGTGATTCGTACTTGTGGTGCCTCAGATACTGCTGTATGTCCTGTGATGTACTGCCTCTGATGTACCTGCTCTGGTGTCCACACTGCCCTGTTGCTGTTCTCTTGATGCTGTATGCCCTGTGATGTACTGCCTCTGATGTACCTGCTCTGGTGTCCACACTGCCCTGTTGCTGTTCTCTTGATGCTGTATGCCCTCTCACGTGCTGCCTCTGATGGACCTGTTCTGTGCAATGGACTGTTGATGCACTTAGCCCCTCTCACGTGCTGCCTCTGATGGACCTGTTCTGTGCAATGGACTGTTGATGCACTTGGCCCCTCTCACGTGCTGCCTCTGATGGACCTGTTCTGTGCAATGGACTGTTGATGCACTTAGCCCCTCTCACGTGCTGCCTCTGATGGACCTGTTCTGTGCAATGGACTGTTGATGCACTTAGCCCCTCTCACGTGCTGCCTCTGATGGGCCTGTTCTGTGCAATGGACTGTTGATGCATGTTAGACCTGGCACCTTGGCGTGAGTTTCCCTTCCACTTTTTGCTGTTGTGCCTCAGATGTTTTTGCTGGTGTCCGCTACTCAGGGCACTGCGCCACGGCCAACCCGTGCCGCAGTGCAAGTGCTCCCTACTGTAAAGTGTACATGTGATTGATATACCTGATTGGTTCATTGGATTTACTGTCAGTCCCCAGTAAAGTGCACCAGGAGTGCCAGGGCTTGTGAATGCCAATACTGCTAGTGGGCCTGCAGCGCTGGTTGCGCCACCCACAGAAGCAGCCTTAAAATGTGTCTAGGGTCTGCCATTGCAGAACCTGCGTACAGTCTGGTACTGTCATGCTGGCTGGGCAAGTGCACACACTTGCCAGCCCCTAAACCTTCCCTTAACTTCATATTAGTCACCCCTATGGTAGGCCTAAGGGCAGGGTGCATTGTAAGTGTAAGGTAGAACAGGCCCTGATGTGTGTGGCATGTTCTAATAGTGAATTACTGCCAAATTCGTTTTTCACTATTGTAAGGCTACCAGTTCCCTACTAGGCCAGATGGGCTGCTGGAATTATTACACTCTATAATCCCAGCAGGCTCAGGGAACATGGTAGAAATTAATGTTTAGTATGCCTGAACTCAGAATAATAAAATACTTCTTTTAGTAAAGTTTATTTTAATATCCTGTGTTTGCAAATGCTACTTTTAGAAAGTTAGCATTTGCTTGCCTAACCATTTCAGCCCGCCTCTGCTTGGATGTGGATCTGACTGTCTGGTGTGTGTGAGTGACAGGGCTGGGAGTTGACAGGTAGTGAATAGCCAGATGACACCTTAGTGGGTGGTGGGAGTTTCCCCTGAATGATGCATCAGGCTGTGCTCTGCCACCACAATGCTGGCTCCGCCCTCCTGGGGAGCGACTGATGACTCAGCCTGCACCTGGCCCAGGAAAGACCGAAGCTTGTCAACAGAGTGCTCAGGCTGCCCCTGTCTTCACAATGCCGGCTCCGCCCCCCTGGGGAGCGGCTGATGTGCCTGCCCTCACACTGAATGCAGAAGCAGAAGTACCCACCACAAGTGCTCAGGAGCTGAGAGCAGTTATGCAGAGGCCCCCCTGGCCAGTGAGAACAAAAGAAACTGTGTATAAAAGTAGGAGCCCTGCTCCTTGTAAATTAGAATCCTGTTTCACCACGAAGGACCTCTGCCCGACTAGAAGGAGAAGAGACGCTGGGAGAACTGGCCTGCTGCTTGCCTTGCTGAGAAAGGAGAGGAAAAGACTTGATAAGAAAAGACTTTGCTGCTTTGTGCTTAAACATTCTCCAAGGGCTTGACTGAGCTTGCCCCCTGACCTGAGCCACAGGACCATCTGGCTCAACCTGCCTCTGCTCGTCTGCCGGTAATTAACCGGGATATCTACTACTGCCGGAGCTGTGACTTTGGTGCCCCCCAGCCCCTCCCTGAGGCCGTGACCGACTGTGTCTCCTCGTCCCCGCCGAGGAAGAGCTCCGCTCCGTTGAGCCGCTCTTCCCCCGCTGAGGAGATCGCTGAGTTGACCGCCTGGAAGGCTCGCTGCTGTGGTGCCCCCCAGCCCTTTCCTCAGGCCGTGACCGACTGTGTCCTCTCGTCCCCGCCGAGGAAGAGCTCCGCTCCGTTGAGCCGCTCTTCCCCCGCTGAGAGGATCGCTGTGTCGACCGCCTAAGAAGGCCCGCTGCGGTGCCTCACCCTCCCGCCAGAAATCCCCACCGGACGCAAACAGACCCAGGGGACAGACCTCCGCTGGACGGACGCCTCGGGTGCCAGCCTCGCTCTGCTTGAGCCGCTGGGCACCTCGCCTTTGTCCCCGGAGGAAAGCCGCCACCGAGACCGTCAACGGGCTCGGGGCCCGCAACGTTTGTTTCTGCCCTTGGTTTTGGGGTTGCCAGCCTGCCTGCAAGGGCCAAGGTATTGTGAATATCCCCCGCGGTGCGAGCCGCCCCTGTTCCGCTGACTCGCACCGCTCTGTGTGCCTGCCTGTAGCTCCGCGCTGAGAAGAGCGCTCCAGCCCCTCCCGCTGGAATCCTTTAGCTGTCGGGAAGACGAGGCTGCAATCGGAGCCCCTGCCCGAGTGACTGGGGCTGCGCTGGGTCCTTGGGCCTCCCCTCCATCTGGACAGCTCTGAGGTCGGTGTTTCCCCCCCGGAGGGGTCCCGCAGACCAGGGGGGCCATCAGCTGTCAGAGACCCGGCCGGGCCGATCGCGCCTCACGCGGGAAGCGTGAGACTTGGCAGGGCGTCGGGATTTCACCCGTCTAAAGCGCGGCAGAGTGCATAACCGAACCCCCTAGGACCTAGAGGGGAGGAAAAGTGCACAATCTGGGCAGAAACGAACAAAGACTCACGGGAACACTGTGGAATACACCTTAAGATAAGAACAGTGCATTTTTGAACTACAACTAAAAGAGAGCTTGCCTATTTACAACCTGTGGGCATACAGAACCGTTATTTGATCTTGTGATAAGTCTGACCTAAGAGATATATATATTTTACATAAAGAAGCGTATTTTTATATACTCACAGCCTGGTGTCCATTTGTGGGGGGATTGGTATATTTTACTGTGTGTGTGTCTACAAATGCTTAACTGACTAACGCCTGGAGAATCGCCTTGGCTGCTCACGCCACGCACCTAGAGGGTGAGCAAGGGTAATTCTGAAGGGTCATCCTTTGCCCTGACTTAGAGGAGAGGGTCCCTGCTTGTCACAAGTACTTACTTGCGCCAACCAGAGACCCCCAATTCTAACATTGGACGCAGCGGTGAGGATTTGCGAATTTGCATTTGTAGTTTACATACAGTGAATTACTGATCACCACATAGGGAGAGCAGATCTATAACGCAGCCACAGGTTTCCAGTTCCTTTTTGTTAATTTTGTTGAGACATCTGCCATTACTGAAGCCATGCCTGGCTCGCTCCCTGCTGGAAGAGCGCTCTCTACCTTCTCTGGAGCAGATGACATAGATTGGAGGGAAGGAGCCTTGAGGAGCTTAACCAATGACCAGCTGAAAGATCTCTGCACAAAATGCAGAATTGCCAAAAGTGGATTGAGCAACAAGACCCAACTCGTGACGGCGCTGAGAGCCTGGAGGGAGTCAAGAGATCCACAGACCCCGGTGGATATCATTCCACCAGATGGCGCTGCAGAGCCCCCCAGAGGCCTGTCACCAGAGGAGCTGGCAGACAGGGCAGCAGACAGGGCACATGCAATGGAGATGGCAAGATTAGCTGGGCAAATGGAAATGGAAAAACAAAAACTGGAAATGGACAAGCAAAGATTGGCCATGGAGGCACAGCAACGCCAGCTGGACCATGACCTGAGAATGAAGGAGTTGGATCAAAGAGGTTTGGGAACAGCTCCTTCTGGTGGCAGCACAACGCCGGTGCAGGTAGAGTCCAAAGTGTACATCCCCAAAGATGTAGTTAAGGAATTCTTTAGGGGGGATGACATAGGACAGTGGTTTAGGGCATATGAGGTAGCCATGTCCTCCCACCGGGTCCCTGAAAAGGATTGGGGAGCGGGGTTGTGGGGAAGGTTCCTTAGTGAAGGGCGGGACACCCTGCTAGATTTGCCCACTGCAGAACAGATTTCCTATCCCCACATGAAAGAGGCCTTAATGACCAGGTATGGGCTTACCCCTGAATTATATAGACAGAGGTTCAGGGGGTGTGCAAAGCGTCCTGGGACTACGTATGTGGAGTATGTGAATTTTTTTTGCAGAGCCCTGGATGGTTGGGTGAAGGGTAACAAGGTGAATGATTTTCAAAGTCTCTTTGATTTAATTGCATGGGAGCACTTGTCTGATAACTGTTTTCCTGAGTTACGCCAGCACCTGATTGATAGCAAGCTGTCCAACCCGAGGAAGCTTGCTGAGGAGGCGGACCGCTGGCTCAGCACCAGGGTCCACAAGGGTCCAGTGGGAGACTCCGCCAAGGGTGGGCAGGGTCCCCAGCAGAAGAGTGGGGGGGACAGGGGTAAACAGAAAGGGTTCCCTAAAGGCCCCCAAAGTAATCCTCAAGGGAACCAGCAGAAGGGTTCTCAGCCTCCCCCACCCCCAAAGCAGAATGGGGCCCCGACAGGTAGACCTGTTCCAAAGGGGCCCTTCAATTGTTACAAATGTGGTGACCCGGGGCACATAGCCAGTGACCCCAAGTGCCGCCTGTTTGGAAAACCAGCACCCACTGGTGCTCCGCCCCGACAAGTGACCAGTGTTCACTTAGGAGAGGAAGTGATGGTCCCGGGGGGTGGAGATCCTGTTCAGATGACCCTAGTCTCACTAGGAGACAGTGAGATGGTCCCTACAAACTACCTGCCCTCTAACACTAAAAAATATGGGCAGGTGGTTACCATCAATGGTAAGAAAGCTGAGGCTCTTAGAGATACAGGAGCCAGTGTGACTGCAGTGAGGCAGCACCTGGTGTCTCAAGAGCAGGTTGTACCCCATGCCTACTGTAGGGTTGTCAACGCTGACAATTCAGAGAGTCAGTGTCCGATGGCTCAAGTTCCCTTCGAGTGGGGGGGGGGTCTCTGGTACTCTGCAGGTCTGTGTGAGGAAAACCATGCCTGTTGACTGTTTGCTAGGGAATGACTTGGAGGACTCCCCTTGGGAAAAGGTGGAGAAAACGACTCACCTGAAGATGGTGGGTCTGCCTGACTGGGCGTGCGTGACCACCCGGTCAATGGCAGCCAGTAGGGGTGATCAAGAAGTCCTGGGACCTGAAGGAGAGGCCCAGGAACCGGCCTTAGAGAGAAGGCGCAGGGGGCGTGGGAAACCGGCCCCTGCTGTTCCCACGGTCCAGGAGGAAGCAGACCTTGAGGGGGATGCCCTGGAGCCTACAGGGGAACAGATTGCTGAACTGGGGGACCTGCCTGAGCTGACCCATTGGCAGCAAGAAGGAGGCCCCTCCAGGGAGGAATTCTGCAGGGAGCAGAAAGAATGCCCTTCTCTCGTGGGTATGCGGCAGCAGGCTGCAGACCAGGCCAATGGTGTTCAGGCCAAAACACATTATGTGTACTGGGAGAATGACCTCCTGTATTCAGAGCCTAAGACTGCTGAACCTGGGTCAGCCCGTGTGCTGGTGGTACCCCAGAAGTTCAGAGCCTTCCTACTGGGACTGGCTCATGATGTGCCGTTAGCAGGACATTTGGGGATGGACAAGACCTATGACAGGCTTGTCACCCACTTTTACTGGCCCCAAATGCACAAGAGCTCAGATGCTCATTGTAGGACCTGTCCAACTTGCCAGGCAAGTGGGAAGAGTGGAGGGAAGAACAAGGCTCCACTCCAACCA
The DNA here is from genome assembly GCF_964261635.1 of Lissotriton helveticus. NCBI lineage: Eukaryota > Metazoa > Chordata > Amphibia > Caudata > Salamandridae > Lissotriton > Lissotriton helveticus. The sequence goes on from NC_136065.1 coordinate 1,716,761,414, forward strand.
TTCCCTGTGGTCAGTACTCCATTCCAACGAGTGGGTATTGACATTGTTGGGCCTCTGGACCCCAAGACAGCCATGGGCAACAGGTTCATCCTGGTCTTGGTGGATCATGCCACCCGGTACCCTGAAGCCATCCCTCTGAGGACAGTGACGGCCCCCGTGGTGGGGCGTGCACTAATGGGAATTTTCTCCAGAGTGGGGTTCCCTCTAGAGGTGGTGAGCGACAGAGGGACCAACTTCATATCCAAGTATATGAAGTCCCTTTGGCAAGAGTGTGGTGTGACCTACAAGTTCACCACACCTTACCATCCACAAGGAAATGGGTTGGTTGAAAGATTCAACCGAACCCTGAAGGGCATGATCATGGGCCTGGAAGGTCCAATGAGGCGTAAGTGGGACGTCCTCTTACCATGCCTGCTCTTTGCATACCGCGAGGTGCCACAGAAGTCTCTAGGGTTCAGCCCCTTTGAGCTGCTGTATGGTCACCCCGTGAGAGGACCACTGAGTTTGGTAAAGGAAGGCTGGGAGCAATCTCCCAGGAAACCTCCCCAGAATGTATATAGCTACATGCTGGCCTTCAGAAACCAAACCAGGCGCTTCAGACAACTTGCTGAGGCAAATCTGGAAGCTAGCCAGGAGGAGATGAAGCGGTGGTACGACCAGAATGCCACTCTGGTAGAGCTTCAGCCTGGACAAGAGGTGTATGTCTTGGCCCCAGTGGAACCCTGTGCACTTCAGGATAAGTGGACAGGCCCATTTGAGGTTGTGGAGCGCAAGAGCTCAGTGACATACTTGGTGGACATGAAGACGCCCAGGAATCCTTTAAGGGTCTTACATATCAACCGCCTCAAGCCCCACTTGAAAAGGTCCGAAGTGGGCATGCTGTTGGCCACTGATGATGGAATGGAAGAGGAGTCTGAGCCTCTTCCTGACCTCTTAGTGGCCTGTGAGAAAGATGGGTCAGTGGATGGAGTTAACCTCTCACCCACCCTGACCCCTGAGCAACAGGAAGACTGCCGCCAGTTGCTGGGGCAGTTTCCAGACCTGTTCTCCCTGGTTCCTAGTGTCACAGATTGGTGCGTCCATGATGTGGACACAGGAGACAGCTTACCTGTGAAGCATAAGGCCTACAGGGTAACTGACAGGGTCCGGGCCTGCATCAAGGAGGAGGTCTCCAAGATGCTTGCTCTTAGGGTGGTTGAGTCGTCCAGCAGTCCTTGGTCCAGCCCCGTGGTCTTGGTCCCAAAGGCTGCTGCGCCGGGAGCCACACCTGAACTCCGGTTCTGTGTGGACTACAGAGGACTCAATTCAGTCACCAAGACTGACGCGCACCCTATCCCCAGAGCTGATGAGCTCATTGATCGGCTAGGGGCTGCCCGGTTCCTCAGCACGTTTGATTTAACGTCTGGGTACTGGCAGATCGCCTTGACCGATGGGGCAAAGGAGAGGTCAGCATTCTCCACACCAGATGGGCATTTCCAGTTCCGGGTTATGCCATTTGGGATGAAGAATGCCCCTGCCACCTTTCAGAGGTTGGTCAACCAGGTGTTGGTTGGGCTGGATGAGTTCAGTGCCGCCTACCTGGATGACATCGCAGTGTTCAGTGGTACCTGGCCAGAACACCTGCGACACCTCTGGGAAGTGTTGATGGCCCTGCGCAAGGCAGGCCTCACAATCAAGGCGAGCAAGTGCCAGATTGGGCAGGGTTCCGTGGTGTACTTGGGACACCAAGTGGGGAGTGGCAAGGTGGCACCCTTGCAACCCAAAATTGAGACCATCCTGGCTTGGGAACCCCCCAAGACCCAGACTGCAGTGAGAGCCTTCCTGGGGCTCACTGGGTATTACAGGAGGTTTGTCAAGGGCTATGGCACTATTGTGACCCCCTTGACAGAGCTGACTTCTAAGAAGCAGCCCAGGAATGTGATTTGGACTGACACCTGTCAGAAGGCTTTTGACACCCTGAAGACTGCCATGTGCACGGCACCCGTGCTCCTGGCTCCTGATTTCTCCAAGGAATTCATAGTGCAAACAGACGCTTCAGAGCATGGTGTAGGGGCTGTTCTCTCACAGATGACTGAGGAGGGCTGGGACCACCCTGTAGCTTTCATCAGTAGGAGGTTACTGCCACGGGAAAGTAGGTGGAGTGCAATAGAGCGTGAAGCATTTGCTGTGGTCTGGGCACTGAAGAAGCTAAGACCCTACTTGTTTGGGTCTCACTTCCGGGTTCAGACAGACCACAGGCCCCTCAGATGGTTGATGCAAATGAGGGGTGAGAACCCAAAACTGTTGAGGTGGTCCATCTCCCTACAGGGTATGGACTTTACGGTGGAACACCGCCCTGGCACAGATCACGCCAACGCTGACGGTCTGTCCAGGTTTTTCCGCCTTAGTGATGTGGAACTCCCTGGGGAAGGGTAGTTCCCCCCACATTTCAGCTGGAGGGGACACGTGTTAGACCTGGCACCTTGGCGTGAGTTTCCCTTCCACTTTTTGCTGTTGTGCCTCAGATGTTTTTGCTGGTGTCCGCTACTCAGGGCACTGCGCCACGGCCAACCCGTGCCGCAGTGCAAGTGCTCCCTACTGTAAAGTGTACATGTGATTGATATACCTGATTGGTTCATTGGATTTACTGTCAGTCCCCAGTAAAGTGCACCAGGAGTGCCAGGGCTTGTGAATGCCAATACTGCTAGTGGGCCTGCAGCGCTGGTTGCGCCACCCACAGAAGCAGCCTTAAAATGTGTCTAGGGTCTGCCATTGCAGAACCTGCGTACAGTCTGGTACTGTCATGCTGGCTGGGCAAGTGCACACACTTGCCAGCCCCTAAACCTTCCCTTAACTTCATATTAGTCACCCCTATGGTAGGCCTAAGGGCAGGGTGCATTGTAAGTGTAAGGTAGAACAGGCCCTGATGTGTGTGGCATGTTCTAATAGTGAATTACTGCCAAATTCGTTTTTCACTATTGTAAGGCTACCAGTTCCCTACTAGGCCAGATGGGCTGCTGGAATTATTACACTCTATAATCCCAGCAGGCTCAGGGAACATGGTAGAAATTAATGTTTAGTATGCCTGAACTCAGAATAATAAAATACTTCTTTTAGTAAAGTTTATTTTAATATCCTGTGTTTGCAAATGCTACTTTTAGAAAGTTAGCATTTGCTTGCCTAACCATTTCAGCCCGCCTCTGCTTGGATGTGGATCTGACTGTCTGGTGTGTGTGAGTGACAGGGCTGGGAGTTGACAGGTAGTGAATAGCCAGATGACACCTTAGTGGGTGGTGGGAGTTTCCCCTGAATGATGCATCAGGCTGTGCTCTGCCACCACAATGCTGGCTCCGCCCTCCTGGGGAGCGACTGATGACTCAGCCTGCACCTGGCCCAGGAAAGACCGAAGCTTGTCAACAGAGTGCTCAGGCTGCCCCTGTCTTCACAATGCCGGCTCCGCCCCCCTGGGGAGCGGCTGATGTGCCTGCCCTCACACTGAATGCAGAAGCAGAAGTACCCACCACAAGTGCTCAGGAGCTGAGAGCAGTTATGCAGAGGCCCCCCTGGCCAGTGAGAACAAAAGAAACTGTGTATAAAAGTAGGAGCCCTGCTCCTTGTAAATTAGAATCCTGTTTCACCACGAAGGACCTCTGCCCGACTAGAAGGAGAAGAGACGCTGGGAGAACTGGCCTGCTGCTTGCCTTGCTGAGAAAGGAGAGGAAAAGACTTGATAAGAAAAGACTTTGCTGCTTTGTGCTTAAACATTCTCCAAGGGCTTGACTGAGCTTGCCCCCTGACCTGAGCCACAGGACCATCTGGCTCAACCTGCCTCTGCTCGTCTGCCGGTAATTAACCGGGATATCTACTACTGCCGGAGCTGTGACTTTGGTGCCCCCCAGCCCCTCCCTGAGGCCGTGACCGACTGTGTCTCCTCGTCCCCGCCGAGGAAGAGCTCCGCTCCGTTGAGCCGCTCTTCCCCCGCTGAGGAGATCGCTGAGTTGACCGCCTGGAAGGCTCGCTGCTGTGGTGCCCCCCAGCCCTTTCCTCAGGCCGTGACCGACTGTGTCCTCTCGTCCCCGCCGAGGAAGAGCTCCGCTCCGTTGAGCCGCTCTTCCCCCGCTGAGAGGATCGCTGTGTCGACCGCCTAAGAAGGCCCGCTGCGGTGCCTCACCCTCCCGCCAGAAATCCCCACCGGACGCAAACAGACCCAGGGGACAGACCTCCGCTGGACGGACGCCTCGGGTGCCAGCCTCGCTCTGCTTGAGCCGCTGGGCACCTCGCCTTTGTCCCCGGAGGAAAGCCGCCACCGAGACCGTCAACGGGCTCGGGGCCCGCAACGTTTGTTTCTGCCCTTGGTTTTGGGGTTGCCAGCCTGCCTGCAAGGGCCAAGGTATTGTGAATATCCCCCGCGGTGCGAGCCGCCCCTGTTCCGCTGACTCGCACCGCTCTGTGTGCCTGCCTGTAGCTCCGCGCTGAGAAGAGCGCTCCAGCCCCTCCCGCTGGAATCCTTTAGCTGTCGGGAAGACGAGGCTGCAATCGGAGCCCCTGCCCGAGTGACTGGGGCTGCGCTGGGTCCTTGGGCCTCCCCTCCATCTGGACAGCTCTGAGGTCGGTGTTTCCCCCCCAGAGGGGTCCCGCAGACCAGGGGGGCCATCAGCTGTCAGAGACCCGGCCGGGCCGATCGCGCCTCACGCGGGAAGCGTGAGACTTGGCAGGGCGTCGGGATTTCACCCGTCTAAAGCGCGGCAGAGTGCATAACCGAACCCCCTAGGACCTAGAGGGGAGGAAAAGTGCACAATCTGGGCAGAAACGAACAAAGACTCACGGGAACACTGTGGAATACACCTTAAGATAAGAACAGTGCATTTTTGAACTACAACTAAAAGAGAGCTTGCCTATTTACAACCTGTGGGCATACAGAACCGTTATTTGATCTTGTGATAAGTCTGACCTAAGAGATATATATATTTTACATAAAGAAGCGTATTTTTATATACTCACAGCCTGGTGTCCATTTGTGGGGGGATTGGTATATTTTACTGTGTGTGTGTCTACAAATGCTTAACTGACTAACGCCTGGAGAATCGCCTTGGCTGCTCACGCCACGCACCTAGAGGGTGAGCAAGGGTAATTCTGAAGGGTCATCCTTTGCCCTGACTTAGAGGAGAGGGTCCCTGCTTGTCACAAGTACTTACTTGCGCCAACCAGAGACCCCCAATTCTAACAATGCACTTAGCCCCTCTCACGTGCTGCCTCTGATGGACCTGTTCTGTGCAATGGACTGTTGATGCACTTAGCCCCTCTCACGTGCTGCCTCTGATGGGCCTGTTCTGTGCAATGGACTGTTGATGCACTTAGCCCCTCTCACGTGCTGCCTCTGATGGACCTGTTCTGTGCAATGGACTGTTGATGCACTTAGCCCCTCTCACGTGCTGCCTCTGATGGACCTGTTCTGTGCAATGGACTGTTGATGCACTTAGCCCCTCTCACGTGCTGCCTCTGATGGACCTGCTCTGTACTCCACAATGCCCTGTTGATGCTCTGATACTGCATTCTGCCCTCTCGTTTACTGCCTATGATGTACCTGCTCTGTACTGCACAATGCCCTGTTGATGCTCTGATACTGCATTCTGCCCTCTCGTTTACTGCCTAGGATGTACCTGCTCTGTACTGCACAATGCCCTGTTGATGCTCTGATACTGCATTCTGCCCTCTCGTTTACTGCCTATGATGTACCTGCTCTGTACTGCACAATGCCCTGTTGATGCTCTGATACTGCATTCTGCCCTCTCGTTTACTGCCTATGATGTACCTGCTCTGTACTGCACAATGCCCTGTTGATGCTCTGATACTGCATTCTGCCCTCTCGTTTACTGCCTATGATGTACCTGCTCTGTACTGCACAATGCCCTGTTGATGCTCTGATACTGCATTCTGCCCTCTCGTTTACTACCTATGATGTACCTGCTCTGTACTGCACAATGCCCTGTTGATGCTCTGATACTGCATTCTGCCCTCTCGTTTACTGCCTATGATGTACCTGCTCTGTACTGCACAATGCCCTGTTGATGCTCTGATACTGCATTCTGCCCTCTCGTTTACTGCCTATGATGTACCTGCTCTGTACTGCACAATGCCCTGTTGATGCTCTGATACCGCATTCTGCCCTCTCGTTTACTGCCTATGATGTACCTGCTCTGTACTGCACAATGCCCTGTTGATGCTCTGATACCGCATTCTGCCCTCTCGTTTACTGCCTATGATGTACCTGCTCTGTACTGCACAATGCCCTGTTGATGCTCTGATACTGCATTCTGCCCTCTCGTTTACTGCCTATGATGTACCTGCTCTGTACTCCACAATGCCCTGGTGATGCTCTGATACTGCATTCTGCCCTCTCGTTGACTGCCAATGATGTAGCTGCTCTGGTGCCCACTTTGCCCATGCTCACGCATACACTGTGATTATACCCCTATTTTGTACAATAAAGGTAGTCTATCAAGTCTCGTGGTCTGTCGTTGTCATTCCTGCTTGCGTACTACTAATGTGTATTCGTATTTGCTTCTCATCAGTGGTTTCGGTAACATGACACTCCCCCTCCCTACGTCACGTCCCTTACTGGTATTCCCCTGCAGACAGCCAATGGTTTGTGCCTTACCTGCGTCGTCGTCCATGGTGGGCCATGACTAGGACGTGGTGGATCGCGAAGAGCATCGGGAAAGCGTGTAGCGCTGGGTCCATGGTGGTGGTCAGCTTGCGGTGGGTATCTCTGCTATGTCACCTATCTTCGCAGTGGGGATTCCGCCGTGTTCAGACAGGTTGTTTTTCCGCTGCGGTTTTATGTGTATTTTCCGCCATCTTGATTTGGGGGACGGTCTTCGACGTCAGTACGTACGGCGGGGCCTCCGGATGTGTTCCGTCCGCCACGGTCTCGTGTGTAGTTCGGCGGCGGTGCGTGCTTTTCCGTCGCGGACGGAAATTTGACACGTTTTCCTATCCTGATATGGCGGACGGAGTATCCGCGGCAGGCGGACACGGAAAAGGCTTTTTCCGCCTACTCCAGGGCCGCGGCGGCTCTTCCGTCCGCCATCCTAATGAGCCCCATAGTTAGGAATTAGCATTTACAAAACCTCGAAAATTCACTGAAAAAACCATAGGTTATAGGCCATATATAGTTAGGAATTAGCATTTAAAAAACCTTATTTTACTCACACAAAACCATTGAAATTCCATATATAGTTAGTTGTACTAACTATATATCGCGCACCCGCAATCCACTGCTGATGATGTCACATATTACATCATTCATGGCATGGTCAGTGACATCACTGATGACATCACTGATGACATCTCAAATGACATCACTAATGAGATCACTGATAACATCTCAAATGACATCACTGATGACATCACTGATGACATCTCAAATGACATCACTGATGACATCACTGATGACATCTCATTTGACATTATTGATCACATCACTGATGACATCATTCATGTGATAATACGATGAACCTCTTCAGACTCTAATATAACCTTAGATACACTCAGTGTAAACAGACACTCATAGACTGTCACTCATCCATGGAGTTACTCAGACACATAGTCAGTCATGCAAAGAATCAATCACACCTCCATTTCCTCAACTATACAGTTATACACACCTTACTTATTCAAACATATACTAAAACATATTTACTCACTTATACAATCCTGGATACAAGTTCACAATGATCCACACAGCCACTCACACATTCACTGGCTCTTATGCACAGTTATTTATATATGTCAACTCTCACATGTACTGTATTTTACATATGTACTTACTTTAACATGTAGCACTGAGATATCCATTCACTCACCAATACACTCATGCACACAGTCAACCGCCCATACAGCTGTTTCCACATGCACTTTTGAACCCATACATCTAGTCAATCAACTGCTCACACATCTATGCAAAGAGTCATACACCTCCCAGCCACCCACACACACACTCAGTCTCCCATACAAATGCTTGGGCAACCAATCAATAACCCATACAGTTAATCATATAGCTACTGATCAACACATGCAGCAGTTTACAGAACAACAGACATAATGATGCACAAATTAAGACAGTTTATTCACTAACCCATGCACTCAGTGAGACACATTTAATCAGTCACTCATACAGTCAGTCATGCCCCTACTAAATCCTTCATCAAGACACTTATACATCCACTCATTCTTCAATATGCAAGACATATTTTCACTTTACAGATTTATACAGTCACTGAATGTAGTCATCAGTGATGTCATCAGTGATGTCATTTGAGATGTCATCAGTGATGTCATCAGTGATGTCATTTGAGATGTCATCAGTGATGTCATCAGTGATGTCACTGACCATGTCATGAATGATGTAATATGTGACATCATCAGCAGTGGATTGAGGGTGCGCGATATATAGTTAGTACAACTAACTATATATGGAATTTCAATGGTTTTGTGTGAGTAAAATAAGGTTTTTTACATGCTAATTCCTAACTATATATGGTCTATAACCTATGGTTTTTTCAGTGAATTTTCAAGGTTTTGTAAATGCTAATTCCTAACTATATATGGTCTATAACCTATGGTTTTTTCAGTGAATTTTCAAGGTTTTGTAAATGCTAATTCCTAACTATATATGGTCTATAACCTATGGTTTTTTCAGTGAATATATATATATATATATATATATATGTATATATATATATATATATATATATATATATATATATATATATATATATATGAACACACACAGATGGCGTGCTCCGGCCACTTTAGACGGCGGGCACTCGACGTGGTTCGCCAGCCCCTAAATATTATGCTGCAGTCCTGGTCTCCTTTTCTTAACTCGAAAACAACCAGAGTCGAGGCCCCAATGTGATTAAACAGTGCTTCAGTTTATTTGGCACAAAAAAAACACCCAACGCGTTTCGAGATCAGCCGACCTCTTGCTCATATATAGCACATTAAAATTAATGTTTATTTGTAAAAAACATATTTTACACTACATTAACTATAACAGTAGGGGAAAATGTGGATAGCAAAGGGGATACAATTACTATTCCCACTGCAGAGAGTGCAACAGTAGGGAAAGTGTTGGATAGCGGAGGGGAATAATTTACTATTCCCACTCCACGGAGTGTAACAGTAGGGAAAGTGTTGGATAGAGGAGGGGTTGAAATTACTATTCCCACTCGAGTAATTGCAACAGTAGGGAAAGTGTTGGATAGCGGGAGGGTAAAAATTACTATTCCCACTCCAGTGAGTGCACCTGTAGGGAAAGTGTTGGATATCGGATGGATACAAATTACTATTCCGACTCAAGAAAAATGCAACAGTAGTGAAAGTGTTGGATAGCGGGTGGGTAACAATTACTATTGCCACTCCAGTGAGTGCAACAGTAGGGAAAGTGTTAGATAGCGGAGAGGTATAAATTATTATTCCCACTCCAACAAGTGTAACAGTAGGGAAAGTGTTGGATAGTGGAGGGGTCAAATTTAATATTCCTACTCCAGTGAGTCCAACAGTAGGGAGAGTGTCTGGGTAGCAGGTTGGTAAAAATTACTCTTCCCACTCCAGTGGGAGCAAAAGTATGGAAAGTGTTGGATAGTGGGTGGGAAAAATTTACTATTCCCACTCCACCAAGTTTAACAGTAGGGAAAGTGTTGGATAGCGTAGGGGAATAATTTACTATTCCCACTCCAGCAAATGCAACAGTAGGGAAAATATTGGATAGCGGAGGGGAATAATTTAGTATTCTCACTCCTGCAAAATAAATAACATAAAAATAATTTACCTCCCACCATATTCCCCTATAAACAACACCACCAATATTGTAAAATAATACACAATTAACAACATTAATTACCAAATATTTAATTAAGTGATAACAAGTAACAAGCAATTTAAAAACCATCAAAAATAAATTATATCACACAATTAACACTATAAAATAACTTTAAATAAATATTATATTAAAAAAGTTATTAAAATTAAATTACTTCCCGCCCTACTCCCCGAACAACTCAAACCCACTCCTAAAAAAAGTACACAATTAACACATTTACCAAGTAATTATTAATAATTAATATCCATGTAATAACTAATTAATAAAAACAATTACTACAATTAACAGTATAAAATATTAACTACATAAATATTAATAAATACATTTATTAATTAATTAATTATAATTAAATTACTTCCATCCCCTACTCTCCTATAAAACCACAACGCGCTCCTAAAACAAATTACACAATTAACATATTTACCAATTAATTATTAATTATTAATAACCAATAGAAACAATAATTAATAACAAATTAATTAACACAATAAACAATATAAATTATGAAATACTAAAATATTAATTAATACAATCATTAAATAATTAGTTTTAATTACATTACTTCCCACGAAATTCCCCTATAAACCCACAACCCGCTACGAAACTAAAACACAATATATATTTTTTTTATAAATAACTTCTAAAAAAGTATTAATTAATATATCACAATTAAATTACTTCCCACCCTATTCCCCTATAAATCCACAACCCACTACAGACCTAAAATACGCAATAATTAATTAACATAAATGTATAACTTGTACAAAATTCAAACATATATTAGAAAAATAAGCTGTACTTTTAACACATATACTAACATACAAAACACCCCCCAAAAAATCGATATTATAAACAACAATATTTTTGCTTACCATATTACTAACTTCCATATTAAGTAAAACGATATTTCTTACCTGCATGTCGATATTTTGGTTGACGATATTCATGCAGGTCGATATTCTGTCACATTGAAATTTAAACATCGATAATATGGCATATCAATATTTAAAATTTGATATTATGTTTGCATACCATAACTGGCTGTTGGTCTTTGTGTATTGCTCCAAGACAGTTAAGTAGAAGGACATTAGATGTTTGTACGATGGGCCACTCTGACTTCATGAGAGGAAGGGGCTGTCACCTACCACACTGGCATATCACAAAGGCTGTACCTGAGAACTATCACAATAGGTTTGTCACTATTGTTTAGTGTCCCCAGAGAAGATAGGGCCAGGGTAGGTAGGAAGAAGATACTTGACACCCCAGGGGAGTGGAAGCCTCTAGAAACCTTTTCTATCTCAAAATGGGCATCAGGTATAAATATTGAACCTCAGACGCCAACTCTTTCTCCAGTACACTTGTGGACCTGTGGAAGACCCAGAAGGATTACTGTGCTGCCCTGTGAAGAGGACCGCTATTCTGTTGCCCTGTCATCATACTCCCCTGCTGTGCAAATGAAGAACTGGACCCGCATCTTGAACCCGGGACCAAGACAGTGACTCCATGGTCCAGTTGGCTGCCCTCCTGAACAGAAGCCTCAGGGACAGAACAGGTTTTAACCGTCTTGAACCCAGCACTTGGGCTCAGTATGCTGGGAGTCAAGTCCTCCAAGTAGTGCCAATCCAGTCGTGGACCCTTGTAAGTTGACTTGAAGGTGCTCTGCCAAACCAGCTATGGTCCTCATCAAACCAATGTGAAGCAATGCAAAGTGATGCAGCGGGTAGCGATGCAAAGACCTGCAATGTTTCACAGCACGGCTGCCAGCCTCATCTGAATCAATGCTGAGCAACACAAAGCCATGCTAGCCTTGCCACACAGCTGTCAGCTCCATCTAAACTGTCCAAAGCAAAGCCTTACCAAATTTTGTTGAATAATTCACCGGAACCAAAGCAAAGCCCCAAAAGGTCTCATCTCATAGCTTCATCGGAACCGACTCCGATTGATGGGAAGCCTCACAAAGCAATTCAACATTTCAGAAACAGGATTTAAAGTACTTTGTTCAGCGGGCATAACTTGGTCCCTGTATCTGGCCTATGCAGCATCACAGTCAGCCTGAACTTCTGTCTTTGTCCCGGTCTGCAGCAACCAGAAAATCACAGTTGGTGCTTTGTGCGTTTAGGCACTATTTTTACTTTTAACTCTAAGACTGTAAATCTCTAATTTTACAGAGTCTACTGTATTGTTTCAAATTGGTTTGGGATTGTGTTTTCACTTCATTAATGGTTGAAGTGCTGCATAGATACTTTACACAATACCTCTAAGTTAAGCTTCGTACAAAGCTACAAGAGGGTTATTTGGGGGTTGCTTGTGTTTCACCATTAAAGAGATTGTGGTTGCTGCCTGAGTAGGGTTTCACCCCTCAACCAAAAACCCAGTTTCTCACTATAAATAAATATTCACAAAAAAAAACGTTAAAGTAACGTTTTAGCAGCGCTAACTATAACTTGAGCCCCTGCCTTGAACTGCTTATGACTTCACATATGACGTCAGTGATGACATATTCTATGACATCACTGATGACATCCCCATGTTCTATGATCTCACTGATATCTAAAGTGACAGCATTGGTAACATCACTGATGACATTACTTAAGACATCATCCAATGAGTGTCCTAGTTTGTTTTACAGTTACCACATAGTGGTGGGTAAATACCATTATATTTTTTTACTTATATTTGTTCAGCACGCGTCCAGCTATTGGCTGTGTTTACAAAACAGAGATTGTGTTATGGCCTGTTTAAAGCTGCAGCACAAGCTCCCATAGAGAAATGGGAGTATGCAACCACACCGTGTGCAGTTGCATTGTAATGGTGGTGTCGGGATCAATGGCAGGAAGTCCGTCAGTCTGGAAACCACAGCGATCTGCCTGACATCGTAATCAGACCAATAGTGGTGATGGATAAACCTTTATGATTGTATATGAAAGTAGATTGCTATCTTTAAACATGCTTCAATACAAATACTGCAAATACTATAAAATATGGTTGTTTTCAGTGTTTATACATCTACCTCTAAATCTAATCCAGGAAATAAGAAATTGCATTAGCCTCAGCAGTGGATGAGACCTGCCTGGTTAGTAGTGATCTGAGATTTAACAAATTAAGGATCTCTTCTGTTTTCCATAATCAAAATAAGTGTAAGGAATTGGAGTATTAGTTGAGGGTGCGAGAACGCACCTCAAATATTAATCACAGTCTTTCTCAGGGTGGATCACTAAAGTCACTAAATAAACCTGCTCTTGACCCTCTCATTAAATAAACATAAGCTTAAATCTCTGGTAGCTTGGCACAAAGTAGTTAGGCTTAACTTAGAGGCAATGTATAAAGTATTTATGCATCACTGAAACAGTAATAAAGTGAAAACACAAAATTAGAGAAATCCTAAACCAATTAAAAAAATATGACACCAAAATGACAGAAATCACAAAAGTAGAAACGGAGACATTATTTTAAAAGTATGAATTAAAAATATTGAATCAAAAATAGCACCAAAAAACACAAAATGCCAGCTGACATAATAAGGTTGTGTTAAGGCCGATCGCAAGGGAGTGCGAGTTGTATACAGGAACCAAGATCATCCCAGTGGAAAACTTTATTTCTGACTTAGAAACTTTTATTGAGGAAAAGTGGCCAGGCGATGAGTTTGTCGGAGGGTTGAGCTGCAAGTTGTATCTGCAGGGCTCGACGACTGCGGGCTACTGAAGATTGGAGTCCCAGTGCCTACATCGACAAAGCCGGGAAACCTCTGAGAGGGTGAAGTCCCGAGTTTGTGCCCAGGAATGCCTCAACATTGATCACCTTCAGCTTGATGTCGATCATGGTGAAGTACTCTACATCTGTAATTAGAAATGTTTATGGAAGTCAGATCTCCTTTAGTGGGGCAAACGAGCAAGCTGAAGCCAATCAGCTATTTAATGCCAACTGCTGTGGCTTTTGCGGAGATCCTGGTCTCCATTGGATCTACAGCCAAAAGTTGGCATTACGTTTTTAAGTCCCACTTCTTGCAGTTTGTAGATAGTCCCAACCAAGTATCCAGAATCTGGGGGGCACAAGTAGAGATTAGTACTCACTCTGGCAGAGGCCGGAAGCAGGGTCCAACTCAGGTCCAAATGGAATTTGTCTGCTGAGCAGTTGCAGGGAGAGTGGCCTCTTGAAGCCTCCTAATGCCCTGTAGCTCAATAGGAGGTCAGTCAACTGAACCTTTGACTCTCTTTTGGGGTCATGGGTTTAAGGGAATCAGATCTAGTCTTCTTTCAGGTTTTTCAAACAGAAGGGTGGTCCTTCTTCTGATTCTTCACTGGTCTAGGAGTGTTCTGTTGGGTCCCACTTTATGCCCAGCGCCAGCCTGTGGGTGGAGGGCAACCCCTTGTTCACCCCAAAAACCAGTTCTTGTCAGTGCTTCAACTTCTACTGGATTTGGTGACAGCCTGAAAAGGGAGGCAGGCCTAGGTGTGAGCATTATTTACTAGTGACAAGAGATGCATCTTTCGAAACTCAGGAAGAAGCTGGACAAAGCGTTCCAGTCCTTCTTGACAAAGGAGCAGCCCCCCTCACCACACTCCAGCCCTTTGTTTAATATCTGGGAACAATACACATCTCACACAGGTGATCCTGCAGGGGATACCTGATAGCTGGACTCTGGAAGGTAAGCTCTTTCAATTATGGCAGGAAAATAACATTTTTTTTTAAATGTAATTTCCAAAAAGAATAATATGAAATATGACTTGATCATTAAGTTGGATTTTAAATTACCAATAAAATAAGTCATTGAACCATTTTCCAGCTACTTTAAAACTTAATTTAGCATTTATTATGTATAAATGCATTAGTATAGGCCAACATTAACCTATGGCAGAACCAGTCTTGTCACACTTAAAAATTATGTTAGGTATGTTTTAAATGCCAGGACATATAAAACATTAAAGATACATGTACTATTTTTTAAATATCTTGTCCTATGGGCTTTTAAGGCCTACCTTATCGATAATGTCTAAGGGCCTGATTATGAGTCTGGCGGTCCAGCCACCGCTGCACCGGCGGTCTGATCGCCCCAATATGAGATAGGCGGATGGACCGCCCTGGGACTACAGCTGTCACCAGGGAACCTTAGTTCCCTGGAGGTGGCGTGCAGTTAGAGGCCAAATTTTTATTGCGGGTCCCGCCAAGCATACTACGAGTTTCCTCTCCACCAACGGCGACATGGAGGTTCCTATTCCATGTCAACTCTTGTGGAGAAGAAACAAAAGTAACCCTATAGGGCCCCATGAGCCTCCTCCACTTGTGCATGCAAACAGGGGGGCATACCATGCGCCCCCTGTGTGCCTGCACAACAGTTCTTGCACAGCATGGACTTTTCAGTCAATGCCTCGCAGGAACCTTGTGAGTCATTCCCATTGCAGTGCCTTTTTCAAAGTCACTGCGGCCTTTGAAATTGGCACCGCCCTCGGAATGCCACGCCGCCCCCCCACCAGACAACAAATAACGTATAATCTGGCAGGTGGGTGGTGGCGAGTCCCTGCATTGTGGGGGCGCAGCGGTTGAGTACCACCTGCTCTTTCACCGCTAAAACTACAAATTGGGCCCTAAGTGTTAGAAAGGAAGGTTGAGGCCAGGCAAGAGGCTCGTTTTGTCAGATCAAAATCGCAGTTTAAAACTGCACACCAAGGCTGCAGTGCCAGGCCTTGAGATGTGTTGTGTAGGTTACTGCAGTGTGCCTTACAATGAGTGCTGTAGCACACTAGTAACATTGAAATTGCAGGACCTGGGTACAAGTGGTAACATATGCTTGGGATTGATAAGCAAATTGAATGTGCCAATCAGATGTATACCAATTTTACCTTGTTTGAAAAGGAGAGTACAAGCAATCAATCAATCAATCAATCAATCATGCATTTATATAGCGCACTACTCACCCAGAGGGTCTCAAGGCGCTAGGGGAGTGGGGTCCGCTACTGCTCGAACAGCCAGGTCTTGAGTTGCTTCCTGAAGGCGAGGTGGTCCTGGGTCAGGCGGAGGTGGGTCGGGAGGGAGTTCCATGTCTTGGCGGCGAGGTAGGAGAAGGACCGTCCCCCTGTGGTGGCTCTCCGGTGGAAGTAGGCGGCGAGGGAGTTGCAGAGGTCTTGCGAAGGGGTGAAGTCGTTGTTTCCGGCGTTGGGGTTGGAGAGCTCTTTAACGATGCTGAAGAGTTCCTTGCTGTTGTGTGCGTTGTTGTCCAGTCGTTCCTTGAATGCAGTTTTCTTGGTGGCGTGGATAAGTTGGTGGTGTTTTCGGGTGGCGAGCTTGAGGGCAGTCATGTTGTCCGGTGTAGGGTCTCTGCGCCAGGTTCTCTCGAGGGCTCAGCAGTTCTTCTTGGAGCTCTTGAGTTCGTCGGTGAACCACGGTGCTTTCTTGCTGCTGGGTCTGCTAGGCGGGGTCCTCAGGGGGGCGAGGTCGTCTGCGCAGACGCTGATCCACTTCGTGAGGTTGGTGGCCGCTTGGCTGGGGTTCGTAGCGCTGGTGGGAGGGTTCTTGCTCAGGGAAGTCGCGAGCTGGTCGGCTGTGATCTTGTTCCAGCTTCTGCGTGCAACCTGTTGCTGGTGGTGGTGGATCGTGGTCCTTCTGAAGCTGAAGTGGACGCAGCTGTGGTCCGTCCAGTGGAGTCCGGTGGCGTGGCTGAAGGTGATGTCCACTTTACCACTGGTCAGTGTTTCAAGCTCTACAGCCAACAAAGTCAAATCGTGGCATTAAGTGATTCGTGGAGTTATATTTTGTTATGGAATGACAGGAGTTACAAGTAGTCTTCAGCACAACACTTCGATGTTACCATTTAGCATCCTACCATTAAAAGGCATAAAGGGTGCTCATTAGGGTTGGCATAGCGATCGCCACCGCCGAGCCGGCGGTGGCGATCATTATTCCATCGTAATGAGAAATACCCACCACCATATTAGGATGGCGGTGGGTATCCCAGCGGATGCAAAGTCCGTCCAGCACTTTCCGCCAGTGGCAATCGTCACCTAGCAGGCACCGCCGGCCATATTAGGATGTGGGTGACTATAGGCATTTCCATGGCAGCGATGCCGCCATGGAAAGGCTGGCGGGGGGTGTCCCCATGGTACCCCTCTGCAGTTCCCTGCACCAAGTGGCAGACACCGTGCATGCATTTTTCCCATTGCGGACTATGCTGCAGCCAGCAGCACCGTCCGCAATGGCAGGCGCATTCTAATTGGGCTGGTGGGACTGCCGCACATCTGGGGGGCGGTCCCTTCACCGTTAGGATGGCAGACGCACTGATGTCTGCCCGCCATCATAATGAGCCCCATAGTTTGTTAATATCGAGAGGAAAGCACGTCTGTTCATCCTGAGACTATATATTGCATTTTTAATGTAAGGAGCAATGGCATATGTTACAATCATCAAGCTTCTGTGGCGATACATTATCTTAGCGCTGTTCTATTCCTTTTGGCCAATTGGTGGCTTTCTTCCTTTACCACTGAAGTCAGAGGACTCAGTCCTAAGGAGGGAATACTTTAGATACATTAAAACAAATGGGGGTGCGCTGCTCACAAAGTCCAGTAGGCCAGAGTAGATGAAAAAAATCACTTCTTTATTAGAAATCAATTCACTTGAAGAACATTCCATTCAAGTCATCAGAATGGAATGTTTTTGTTAATAAATATTGTTTAAATAATATTATCTATTTAAATGAAAAATTATTATGTTAATTGTGTAAAATATTAAATGTTTTATTTTTGGGGTGTTTGTAGTTTTTGTATGAGTAAAGCATGTATAGAAAATTAATCATACTAAATTATATATATATATATAATCAATCAATTTATAATAATTATAGAAAACAGGTATGTTAAATATGTACATAAAATATATTTATATTATATATTAGGTGTGAGTTGTTTCAATATTTTGTCTGAATACCCCTATCTGTACATTAACTGCTGATACAGTGCGACCTGATATCCACTGTAATGGAGGCAAAATTGATAAAATGAATTTCACTATAAAAAATCTAGAGTACATTTTTGAACCTTCACAATATTCGTAGGCACCATGTTGTTATCTCAAAAGCTCCCATATATCTCAAAATTGTTTGTTTATATTGCATTACTCTTAATATTGGTAAACGTTGGCCCGTGAGAATGCTCATTTGCCAAAATCCACTAAAACTGACTATTTGATTCTTATTAACTGATTATTTAACTGCTCCTTTTGACTAACAGTACTTGTTCATAGTCTCTATCCCAATGTTTAAAAAGTTAAAGTAGCAGAGATAAAGTCTACTAGCATGTGAACACTGTTCTCCATACTGAAATTGGTTTAAGTTTTAGAATAACGGTAAGGTGAGGAACCATGCACAGGAGTAAGACCCTTATTACGTGTTCGGCGGTCAAATTGACGAGACTGGTTGTCCCCCCACCGCATTAGGACTGTGGTGGATGGACCGCCACCTGACAGCTGCTGCGGTCAGGGTTCCACGATCTCTGGCGGTGGCGCAGCGATCTGAGGCCTCTAATATGCTGGTGGTGCTGCTGCTGTACCACCAACCATATTAGGAGTTTCCTCACCGCTACACTTTTCATGGTGGTGCGACTGCCATGAAAGTGTGGGATAAAGAAACAAAGGGGACCCTACAGGGACCCCTGTTGCCTTTGCACCATGGGGTGCATGCGTGGGGGCACACACCACCAGTTCCTTTATTGCATGGAATGAAGAGTCCATGCCCTTCAATCAATCAATCAGGGAATTGTGAAGCATGCTACTCACCCGTGATGGTCTGAAGGCACTGGGGGCAGAGCAGCTCCAGTCAGTCGAAGAGCCAGGTCTTGAGGGTCTTCCTGAAGATGTGCAGACTGGGTGTGTGTCTGATGTTTGGCCAGGTCTTAGCTGCGATGTAGGAGAAGGCTATTCTGCCTGGGCAAGGTCGGCAGATCAGAGGTTTCTCTTGGGTACGTGGAAGGCGATTGTTTCATTGAGGTATTTGGGTCCGATGTTGTGGAGGCATTTGCATGGGTGGGTGAGTATCTTGAAAGTTACTCTCTTCTCGACGGGAGCCAGTGGTGGTTTTGCATGTGTTGGGTGAAGTGTTTGTATCGTGGGATGTTGTGGACGAGTCTGGCTGCGGTGTTCTGTCTGGTCTGGAGTTTGCAGAGCAGAGACTTGTTGATCCTGGCGTAAAGGGCGTTTTCATAGTCCAGTCTGCTGGTTATGAGTGCGTGGGTGATGGTCTTTTTTGATTCAGAGGGGATCCATTTGAAGGTCTTCCGAAGGATGTGGAGGGTGTTGATACAGGTGGAGGTGATGGCGTTGATCTGTCGGGTCATGGAGAGAGAGGAGTCAAGTATGATGCTGAGGTTCCAGGCATGGTCCGTGGGTGTGAGAGGACTGCTGAGTGGACGACCAGGCATTGTCCCATGCAGAAGGGGAGGGTCCAAGGACGAGGACTTCTGTCTTCTCTGATTTGAGCTTAAGGCAGCTGCTGCTCATCTAGGTTGAGACGTCCTTCATTCCTTCCTGAAAGCTGAGTCTGGAGGTGAGGGGGTCCTTGGTGAGGGAGAGGTTGAGCTGGGTGTCGTCAGCGTAGGATACTATGCTGAGTCCATGCTGTCTGACGATGGCGGCGATGGGGGCCATGTAGATGTTGAAGAGCATGGGGCTGAGCAATGATCCTTGGGGTACTCTATAGCTGATCTCTATGGGTTCGGAGAGAAAGTCTGATTCTTTAGGTTCTGTCTATGAGGAAGAAGCGAACCAGACGAGGGCGGTCCCCTGTATGCCAGCATCATGGAGTCTGGTGGTAAGAGTGAGTTGGGAGACCTTTCAAAAGCTGCAGAGAGGTCAAGCAGGATCAGTGCTGTGTCCTTGGTTGAGGATCGTGCAGATGTCATCTGTGGTGGCGGTCTCAGTGCTGTGGTTGCTGCAGAATCCGGATTGGGAGTGGTTGAGGATGGACTTCTTCCAGGAACTGCCTTTGATGCTCCCATTGCGGTGTCTTTTTCAAAGGTACCACAGTAGAACTGCCTAAGAACCGCCCACCAGAGTGAAAATAAGTTGTACTGTGGCTGGCTTTTTTTTATGTCTTTGGAGGTTTCAGAGCGGGCGGCAGCATGGTGGCCCAGCTTCAAGACCAAATGTGGAAGACGGGATGCACACTTTCTTTTTGAAATTAACCCAAACTTCTCGTGTTTAACTGTCTGTGCGTGCAGACTGGTAGCAGTGCCATGCCCAAAAAAAGCACTCATTGATAAACCATCTTTGTAGTGGGGCGACATCTCACCCCAAACCAATCGCACTGCGTTATTGGGCCATCCTAGGCAACATCTTTATACATAAACTCCTTTTCATTGCAATATTTATCCTCTTCTTTTACTCGTTTTTTTCATTCTTGACCATATTCAGATTCCACACGTGGAGTGAAAATGCTATTTCCCAAGTTTCTTATGTTCTCCCTGTGCCCATCCGGACCTCAATGAGTGCTTTTTTTGGGCATGGCACTGCTACCAGTCTGCACGCACAGACAGTTAAACACGAGAAGTTTGGGTTAATTTCAAAAAGAAAGTGTGCATCCCGTCTTCCACATTTGATGTTACAAAAGAATGCACCTGTTTAGTTCAACATGGTTGAAATTTCTAGAGGAACATAAAATGTGAAGATTCCACATGGTTGGTTATTCCATCGTGATTCATTAGGGACAGAGTTAATGAGCAACAAACGGACATTACATTACTGTTTTCACTTATGAACAACACATTGTGCAAAATGTTTCATATGTTTCATTGGTTTTAAATAATGAGATGTTTATCAATGTAGTTTGTTGACACAAACTGCTTTATGGGAAATTGAGGTTTTTTCACGCAACAGCTAGGGTTGTGATTGATTACGGTGCTGAGTCAATTTAGTCAGCGCGCTAATTGGGCGGGCAATAGAAAGGTTAAAAGCGCAAGGATAAGTGGGGCGCAGACATGTTTGGGTTGCAGCTGCCTCGAGAATGGAAGGCTTTTAACGTCACAGGGCCGGTATGTAGAGCTCGTAGATTAAAAGTGTTAGTGATTACAAGGCTAATTGTAACTAGCAGATAGGGGTGTATGTGTGGATTTAAGGAAGGTTTAGCAACAATGTCCTGTAAACGGGAAGGCGTGGGAGAGATAAAATAAAGAGTGAAGGAAAGGTTAGGTAGCGAGAGTTGCATGTTTAGACAAAGCCGGAGTTAACGGAGGGTACGAGGGGAGTTGCTAAACTGAAATACACTGCATTAAAACTGCGGAAAGTAGAGACGAATGCGGCCTGAACCAAAGTAAAAAATACAGAGATGAGAGGGACAGGGTCAGGAGGGATCGAGGGTCGTGACATTGGCATGTTTTTAGGTAAGAAGTAAGCTGTTGCTGCTTGGGAAGAAGGGAGGGTTATGGTCTATGGTTTAACGCTAGTAAAAGATTAATTGGTCATTAAAGACTGAAAGATACGAACATGAAGCAAAATATGAGTGAAGCATATGTTACAGTATTAATTGTTGGCTGTTTTCTATTGATTGTAGTGACCCCTGAAGAAGTGCCATTAAGCGCGAAATGCATTGGGTTTTTAGAAAATAAACGCTGCCCTGAATGAAATATGCTTTATTCGTGGTCTTTCGTAGAGGTCCGGATGGGCACAGGGAGTACATAAGAAACTTGGGAAATAGCATTTTCACTCCACGTGTGAAATCTGAATATGGTCAAGAATGAAAAAAACGAGTAAAGGAAGAGGATAAATATTGCAATGAAAAGGAGTACATGTATAAAGATGTTGCCTAGGATGGCACAGTAACGCAGTGCGATTGGTTTGGGGTGAGATGTCGCCCCACTACAAAGATGGTTTATCAATGAGTGCTTTTTTTGGGCATGGCATTGCTACCAGTCTGTTCGCACAGACAGTTAAACACGAGAAGTTTGGGTTAATTTCAAAAAGAAAGTGTGCATCCTGTCTTCCACATTTGATGTTACAAAAGAATGCCCAACACCGGGATTGCACCTGTTTGGTTGAACATGGTTGAAATTTCTAGAGGAACATAAAATGTGAAGATTCCACACGGTTGGTTATTCCATCGTTTTTCATTAGGGACAGAGTTAATGAGCAACAAACGGACATTACATTACTGTGTTCACTTATGAACAACACATTGTGCAAAATGTTTCATATGTTTCATTGGTTTTAAATAATGAGATGTTTATCAATGTAGTTTGTTGACACAAACTGCTTTATGGGAAATTGAGTTTTTTTCACGCAACAGCTAGGGTTGTGATTGATTACGGTGCTGAGGGTGCGTAATCAATTTAGTCAGCGCCCTAATTGGGCGGGCAATAGAAAGGTTAAAAGCGCAAGGATAAGTGGGGCGCAGACATGTTTGGGTTGCAGCTGCCTCGAGAATGGAAGGCTTTTAACGTCACAGGGCAGGTATGTAGAGCTCGTAGATTAAAAGTGTTAGTGATTACAAGGCTAATTGTAACTAGCAGATAGGGGTGTATGTGTGGATTTAAGGAAGGTTTAGCAACAATGTCCTGTAAACGGGAAGGCGTGGGAGAGATAAAATAAAGAGTGAAGGAAAGGTTAGGTAGCGAGAGTTGCATGTTTAGACAAAGCCGGAGTTAACGGAGGGTACGAGGGGAGTTGCTAAACTGAAATACACTGCATTGAAACTGCGGAAAGTAGAGATGAATGCGGCCTGCACCAAAGTGAAAAATACAGAGATGAGAGGGACAGGGTCAGGAGGGATCGAGGGTCGTGACATTGGCATATTTTTAGGTAAGAAGTAAGCTGTTGCTGGTTGGGAAGAAGGGAGGGTTATGGTCTATGGTTTAACGCTAGTAAAAGATTAATTGGTCATTAAAGACTGAAAGATACGAACATGAAACAAAATATGAGTGAAGCATATGTTACAGTATTAATTGTTGGCTGTTTTCTATTGATTGTAGTGACCCCTGAAGAAGTGCTATTAAGCACGAAATGCATTGGGTTTTTAGAAAATAAACGCTGCCCTGAATGAAATATGCTTTATTCGTGGTCTTTCGTAGAGGTCCAGCTTCAAGACCGCCAAATTCATAATAAGGTTCACAGTCCTTTTTGGGTTTGTTTCATATTATAATTTATGTGAAGAGAAAACCAGCAGATACATTTTTAGCCAGCTGTTCATACAAAGACGCTTTCGGTGATAAATATCACATCCAGTAATTTCTGAACACATGGGTGTTAGATTTTCTACTGCACAAAATGTATGTTCATATCAGGTTGGCCATACATATTATTATTTTTATTTTATTTATAAAGTTTTATGTAATGAGAACATGACCCTAGAGGGTATCAGCGTGCTTTGCAAATGGTCAGGAAGGAAGTAATAGGTAGAACAAACATACTCATGAACAGTACACACTATCACCAAGGTAAAGGCGGTCAGTAAATAAGATCATAGAAGGAGCGTAATAACGATGGGTGTAGACACTGCATCGTATCGTGACCGAAGTGTAGCCAGTTGGTTCTAGGTTAGTAATGTGTTCATCAGAAGCACTTTGACTTCTTTTTTGAATGATGTAGTTGAGGGGTTCAATCTGATTACAGGGGACAGGAATCTCCAAATTCTCAGGACCATTCCTGAGAAATCTCAGTTGTAGTTTTTCTTTTTATGAAACTTCTGAGGTTTCAACAATAAGGTGCTGGTGCTTCTAGAGAATCTGCAGCCACTAGACAGCTACAGGTTTTCTGTCAATGACTTTGATGTGTTGAAGCGTAGGGCTTCATGGGTCATGCAAGCAATGTTCAGCTGCATTCTTGCCCCATATGGGAGCCAGGTTAGAGATTTTAGATCGGGAGTGGGTGTTTCTTTTGGATCCTGTAATGAACCTTGCAGCAGAGTTGAGAGGTGCCCTTAGTGGAGCCCCCCTGGATGTAGGTAGGCTGCAGAGGGTAGCACTTCCATAGTCCAACCCAGAAATCATTAGAGCTTGCACAGCTGACTTGAAGCCGTCGAGGGGAAAGGAGTGTTTTGTATTTCTTGGTGAGTTCATTTGAAGGTTTGCTCCTTTTGTGGCTGGACGTATGCATTCTTGCATGTTCAGATTCTTATTAAGGGTTATTCACAGTGAACTTGTAGAATATGTAATGTGTGGAAGGAAGTTAAAAGCTGTTAGTTGCTTCACCCATTCTTCAGCATTGAGGGATGGTTAGGGTGGGGCAATTAAGAGGAATTCTGTTTTGAGAGCATTTAGACCCCCATTAGGATGGCGGGCGGACTTTGCCCGCCCGCCATCCTCCCGGTACAAGTGACCGCCTGCCAAAAGGGCGGGGGTCCCGTGGGGGGAATTAGCATGCGCCCGCCACAGTGGCTGGCGCATCCTGTATTTTTACCATTGCGGCGCCGCAATGGTAAAAATACATGTTGTGCATTTCAAATTACGTGGCAGGCACTGCGCGGTGCCTGTCATGTTTTGCTTTACCATAGGTATCCCCCATATGCACCCCCCACCATCCCCCGGAGTCCCTGGGGGTCTGGGCCCCCAGAGCAGACTCCGCATGCCTTTCGGTGGTGACATTGCCACCACGGAAAGGCATTGGTAAATGCCCATTGTAATATGGCTGACGGTGTCTGATAGACACCGCCACCATATGAACCCTTTTCCACCCCGGTCGCAAGGCGACTGGGGCAGAAAAGCGGCGGACGGTCTTTCCGTCCGCCGCGGACCCCCCAGCCATGCTAATATGGTGGGGGGTCATTCCGGCATGGATGGCGGGCGGATCGCCCCCGCCAGGCAGGCGGTGGCTACCGCCGGCCTGGCGGGGGCGATCCGCCCACCATCCTAATGGGCCCCCTAGTTTGAGGTGGTTATGGGTCAGCAGTTTTTTTTTTTTTGAAGAGTTACGTTGTGAGATTGGATATCTTCAGGGGAATAGATTTTTAGGTACAGTTAGGTGTCATTTGCATACATATGGTATTGGATGTTAGATAATCTCTGAATTTCAGTTAAAGGCTGTATGAACAAGTTGTGGAGAGTGGGTGAAAGTGTGGGCCCCTTTGGAACCCCTAATGTGACTAGAGTGCAATTGGACATAGACTGGTTAACCTTGATTCTTTCAATTCTGTTGTTGAGAAATGAGACAAACCATCCTGCATTCAAGTACGTCTAGGAGACTGTCATGTTTGACCGTATGGAAAGCTGTGGAGAGGTCTATGAGGATTAGAAGGCAAGATTCATTCATTTTTAGCATGCCGTTAACTATGTTTGCAATAGCTTTTTCCGTGCTGTGACCCTGATGGAAGTTGCACAGGAACTGGTCTGTCAGTTGGAATTCATCTAAATGGTTGCATGGTTGGACATGGACAGATTTCTCAAGGAGCTTTGCCAGATTTGGATTGATGGAGAATGGACAGATGTAATTTGGGTCCACAAGATCGGCCATGGAGTTTTTAAAAATATGACTTACCACCCACTTTTTAAGCAGTCTGGCAGAATGCCTTGATGTTGTGAAGAATTCACTATCTTGGTCCAAAGTATAGACGTTTCATTTCACTTAAGAAGTTCGATAGCAGAGGTTTGCAGAAGTAGTTTGACCTTTTCAGTGCTGTTAGAATTTTAAGAATGGCACTTTTATCAAAGGTTTTGAATATGTTCCATGAAGCATTGTTTTTGAGATTGTGCCCTAGTAGATAAGAGGGCTCAGTGATCAGAGGAGTGGGGGGGGGGGGTTGCAAGGAGGATGGTGCTCTGTTGCTGTTTGTAGATCCATTGTAATCTTTCTTGTCTTTTCCAGGATGAAGTAGGCAAATTCCTCGCAGTTTGGCTCCAAATTACAATCAATTGTGGAAGGGTTGGGTTGCCTATTAGAATGTAGTTTAACAATTTTGACCAGTTTTTTAAGTGATATCTTGCTTTGTCTAGTTGGTTTCTAAAACAATTTGTTTTTGAATTTGTGATGCATTTGTTATAGATGCTCCTCAGCGATCTCAAGTGCTTAAGGTGTTTGATGGATGGGGAGAATCTCCACACTCGTTCAACTAGTCTTAAATTGCGTCTTTTCATTTAGTCTACTATTGTACTATGGTTTGGAGTTTTTAGTGGACATTCTTTTTAGCTGCAAAGAAGCAATCATGTCTAGAAGGATCGCAATGGAGTTGTTGCAGTGGCCTGTAAGGTCATGGAAACATCTTACATGTCGAAATTAGGAAGCAAGTTGTTATTGCTGAGGGATGTCAGTTCATTACGGTTTATATTTTGAATGCTCTTTTTGCAGTGCCTGGGTTTCTTTAATGAGCCTTGTATTCCCTCACTGATTCAGTGATGAGAAAGGTGATGCAGTGGTGGTCTCTCAAGCCACAGGGGATGATAGTTTCAAGCTGAATGGAATTGGCCTTAGCATTGATTAGATCCAACATCATCTCACCATTCACGTAATGTACTTAAACAGAATTTTAGTACTGCATTCTACAACAGATCTTGAGAGGTGGTGCAGTGGGAAGGTGACTGCTCACGGAGTCAATCCCAAAGGCCAATAGTAGCTTCAGTTCTAAAACCAATAATCATACCAATCTCTGTGCTTGTAGGACAGAAATCCAAAAGTCAATGTATATAATAACCTAGACTTCGCTGCAACTGTCAATTGCCAGGCTAAAGCAGAAATTAAAATATGATATCAGTTCGCAAAAACCAAAACACCCTAAAACTAGAACTTAAAGACAAAAACCAAGCACAGTACTGAAAGATCAATCTCACAGCAAGAAAAACAGACTAATGGTAGGGATATTGAAATATTTCTATGTCAAATTATTATACAATAAGACCCAGAAGCTGTTGCAATTTAAAGATAATGATATTCAATTACTTCAACTAATATACAAATAATGTGCATCCTCCGCAATATATGCGTTACATTGTTGCACAATTCATTATTGTAGGAAAGTAGGATCTGCTTCTTATGGTTACCCCCACTTTTTGCTAAATGTGATACTGTTTTTGACTAGTCTGACTGGGATCCTGCTAATCAGGACCCCAGTCTATCTCCTTTCTCCCTAAACTGTTATGATATGTACTTGGGTACACTCCAGATTGGATACTGGGGTACCCTTGTCAGTCCCTAGTATATGGTACCCATGTACCCAGGGCATAAGTACAACAGAGGCCTCTCCTGGGCTGTAGCATGTATTATGCCACCCATGAGAGGCCATGCAACATGGAACTACTGGTTTGCCATTGAAGCCTGTGTACGTTGGTGCATGCACCACTTACTTATGATATAGGTTTACAATATCTAACGGTTCCGCAACTTAAAACCTCTAAGTCACCCCTCTAGAAGGCCTTTACAATCCTGAGGACAGGGTGCTTGGTTCTAAGTGAGAGAGTGCCACTGCATGAGCAGAACACCCCTTCAGCCTAAGGAGTCGATTCTCCCGGGTTGACAGTGAGGCCGCCATTTATGACATATAAAGTGGCATTATGCGACCATGTGTCAAACATGTTGGAATCATAATGCCACATTGGTAACCGGTGTGGGAGGTATG
Source organism: Lissotriton helveticus (assembly GCF_964261635.1). Lineage (NCBI taxonomy): Eukaryota > Metazoa > Chordata > Amphibia > Caudata > Salamandridae > Lissotriton > Lissotriton helveticus. Next base: position 1,716,788,791 of record NC_136065.1, read on the forward strand.
ATTCCACTCCCCCAGAAACAAGCTTGGTGGGGTCCATTGTGTTCCCGGGACCAGCCTTTCAGTCCCAGACAGCACAAAATGGTTGCAGCCGACCAGAGACACATTTCTGCCCTCCTGCCCCTGAGCCAAGCTTGAGCAGGGGAAGGCAGAACAATAGGCATCCTGTCACAGGGAGGTGTGACTACCTCCCAGGTAGGATTTAGAGTATTAGGGCTGGGTGGGTGCCATTGAAAGCGACTGAAAGTCTGAACAAGGGCCACATTTGGTGTCCCCGTGCATAGTCCAGTTCAAACCAGTCCAGGGAGCCATTTGCTTCCACTCTGGTGCGAAACTGGACGAAGGACATGGGAGTAACCTCCCCACTGTCCAGACCCTCCCCTGGGAGGTTCCCCTGAATCTGTCCAACCCTCTCCTGTGGGCACAAAAGGTGTTATCTGGCTGTAGGACCTTAGATCGACATATACAAGATTCTGAACCCAAAACCACTGATCTTCGACCGTCTGGACATTCTGTACTTTGCTGGTCTTCGTTTGGACCCGACTTTGTCTCCCTCTCAGTCTGAAGCATCATCTGTGCCTATGCATCATACAGGATCCATGCAGGATCTGTGGAGCGTCAAGGACAACCGAAGATATCTCCCTTGGAGTGAAGGAGTCACTCCCCTGCATTAGATGCACTGCAACACTGCTGTCTGGTCTACTAACCCTGAGCTCCCAAAGACTCCAAAGGCTTCAAAAACACATGAGGTGAGTTGCTATGTCCCTTGAGGTCCAAGCTGCCCTCTTACCAAATTTGAGGTCAGAATCCCCTGTGGGGGCTACAATACCTGAACCCCTGTGCACTGCATACATTTGCAAGTGCATATGCTTGTTGGTGTTTCCCGAACAAGTGCATTGGGCTCCAGGTATTCCAAACCTCTGGCACCGTTTCTTACCTAGAACTCCGACCTCCTCGCACCGAGTGATCCGTGGGCCGCTGTTTGGTGAAATCGCTTGAGGTCCTCTTGCAACTGCTGTACCTCTGGCCTGTGTGTATACTTGAGTGTCAGCTTTGCTTTTGTTGGACTCCCCTCATTGTTTCAGGGCTGCCTTGACTCCCCTTGCTGTGGTGAGTCTCTTGGACCTTGCTGGTCCGAACCGTACCCATCCTTGACCTTCTGCATGGGTTGCCTTTGGGTTGGTGCTCCAGCCGGACACAGAAATCCCTCAGTACTCAACATCCTTTGTAGCACAGCTTGTATCCGGCTCCTGGTTGTCCTTGACATCTCCTGGTCCCCGTAGCTGCAGAGTGAAGAACTCCATCAACACACCTGAAGCACCGGCATAGGTGGCCATTCGACTGCCGAGCCCCTGGTCACTCCTGCGTGACCCAGACTCTGTCCCCTCTGCTTTCAGGTACACTTCGACAAGAATCCACCTTTGGATTCCAACTGACACTTTTCTTCCTTCCAGCAGCGGCTCTTCTTCAAAGTCCTCCATTGGGTTAAATGACAGTTTCCGACACCACTTCAGACCTATGCACCTGGCTTCCCTGGGAGAGGTAACTTGGGTACCTCGGCATCCACGGGTGGAGTGACTCTCTAACCTCTGAACTTAATGGGGTTTTTTCGAAGTCCACCTGGAATGGTCCTTAAACTCTAAAACTTCAATCGCGACGTTCCCATTCAATTGTGCGAAGCATGCGGTTGACCCGAGTTTTGGTTCTTCTACCACTTTCTTAGTTTGTGGTTTGGTCTCTCAATGGGGCCCACTGTGTAATATTGCTTGTTACTATCATTTCTGTGCTTAAGTATTGTGTACTTTGTGATTATCTCCATGTAGGAGATACTGTGTCGTACTAGATAGTGTTATATTAGTACATTCATGTTTTTATAACTACTGTGTGGTTCTCCTTTTATTTAACCAATACTATAAGATTGCATTCTGGTAAACAAGCTGCTTAACATTCCTTTAAGACTAAGCCTGAAGGCTGTTCTCCACAGCTACCACTTGGATAGCTTTCTAAGGTTATCTTTGACCTCTTAAATCGCCATAAGGGTTGTTTGGACTGGTGCAAGGTGCCCACTTTAATTAGTGGACAGCATATACCAGGCCAACTTCTCACAATTATGTTAAAATTAGAGACATGCTGTAGAAACTGACTTTTAGCTGCATAGATGGGTGTGATGCAGGCATTGCACTTTAGCTGTGGGTGCCGGTCCTAAACTGTGGTGGTCCTGTCCTGATCGAATTTGGTCCGTACTTACCCTGATTCTGGTCTGCACCTGTTCTATCCTGCTGGCTCCTGCATTATCGGGGTCCTATCCTTTATCCCAGCCTGTGGCCAGGGTTGGTCTTCACACCATTCCAGGTAAATATAAAAGTCGTAAGGGTATGTTATTGTGCTGTTTCCCTTTTTTACCCTTCCTATATTTCAATACTTCAAGAATGTTTCATGATACTCTCACATCATCTTGCTTTGATATATTTTTCTTGATTGATCAAGCCTTGACTAATTTAGTATGGACATTGACATTTAAAACCTTATGTAGATAAAACGTTTAAATGTTTCCCGAGTCTGTTGTTATTTTATGAGTGCAAATGTTTATCTACTACCTCTTTAATGGTATGAACTGGATATTTTGGATGCTGAAAGCCCCCTTATGATCTTGCAGTGAAACTCCAAGGAAAAATGGGTAAATTATTGGGAAAGTGGGGACGAATCGGAGCCAAGGTTATAGCTTTCTAAAGTAATTCCTCATTTTTCGGGGAGCCTAGAGGCCCTTCTTTTAATTCCCTAGTACACTTTATTCATAGCACAGAAATTCCAGGTGTGATAAAATCCGCATCAGAAGGATACATTTTAGCTGGTTAATTCTGCCGAAGGGCACCAATGAAAATACACCTGGAAAATACTGGGATAAGCACATTTTAGAGCAGTAAGCACCAAAATTCAAATGTTAAGACCCCTTTTATAGACAAGATCTGTAATAGGCGATAATTATCGCTCTGTGTCTTATTTAGCATATGGCAATTATCAGACTGAACACTAGGAGAATGTGTAAGTCATTTAGCAAAATTCAGACTTGCCTAAACTTAAAGGAAATGAAACATGAAGTCACAAAACTGAAAATGCAACATTCAGATCTGTTTTCCTCCAATTTGAACTTTGATCATTCATGTACATTAAGAGGAAGATCCTTTTATGACACTAAGAAATATAGATCGAAATGGTTGGGTGTTCATTTATTGCCACCAAATATGGAAACACTCCCCAGTTTCCTCATAGCAGATTTCACTTCGGCATTCCTCAAGGTATAAATGATAGGGTTCAGCATTGGTGTGATAACAGCGTAGAAGACAGACACAATCTTGTCTATGGGGAAAGAAGTTGAAGGCCGGGTGTAGATGAAGATGCAGGGCCCGAAGAAGAATGTCACCACAGTGAGGTGTGCAGCACATGTGGATAGGGCCTTGTTTTTCCCCTCAGAGGTACGCAGCCTCAACGTGATCAGAATAGCGCTGTATGAGATAAGCAGAAGAAGAAAGCAAACTAGGGATATTAAACCACTGTTAGAAACTATCAAAACCCCTGTGACGTATGTGTTGGTACAGGCCAGCTTTAGCACGGGTGGGACATCACAGAAGAAATTGTCAATCCTATTAGGGCCACAGAAGGGAAGACGGATGGTGAGAAGAGTTTGTGCAGTTGAGTGAATTGCACCTCCTAGCCAGGAGGCAGACACTAGCAGGCTGCACACACGCTGATTCATAATAGTCATGTAGTGCAAAGGATTGCAGATGGCCACATAGCGGTCAAAAGCCATTACTGTGAGCACAAAGATTTCTGTGCAGCCAAAAAAATGAAAAAAGAATAGCTGGGACATGCAGCCATTGAAGGAAATTGCTTTGGACTCTGAGAGAGTGTCCAACAACATCTTTGGAGCAGTGGCAGATGAGTAGCATAGATCAACCAGTGAGAGGTTACTGAGAAAGAAGTACATGGGGGAGTGCAAGCGAGGATCTACCTTAACTGTGATGATTATTAGAAGGTTGCCAACCAATATGATGATGTAGAATATCAGGAACAGAAAGAACAGGAACAACTGCACATCTGGGCTCTTGGACAGCCCCAGTAATATGAAGTATTGGACTGAGGTATCATTTGCACTCGCCATCTTGTCAACGTTTGTGCTGCTTAATAAAGCTTATTTCTCTGGGCACAAAACGTTTCCCCTCTGGAAGGATGAAAAGACACAACAATAAATCATCATCAAAGCTTTATTTCGATATAAATATATCATAAAAGTGTTTTACAAGTTATATAAAAAAAGAGTGCAGTTTGTAAAAGTTACACAAAGAAACCAGGTTAAAAATCTTAAAAACACAGTATGGGGGATGCAAATTGCTTTACAGAAACAGTAGAATACTTATTCTGGATATTGGATAATTGAAAAGCTACATACCACAACCTTAAAAATTCATTTTGCATAATCGTACCATCAATAAATAACAACTTGTTGAAGATAAAACCAACAAGGGAAAGTTAAAAGATGAATTAAACAATCTCAGCTTTGAAGCAGAATAAAAACAGATTTAAGAAGAATCTTCAACCAGGACATAACACTTTTGATCTTATCACCCATGCCCAGCTAAGAAATTTGGCCACACCGCAAGCCAGAGTTGTGTTAGTATCTGCTTGCAAAATTCTAAGTACTTCGCGGTGATTCCAAGTTCCTAGTTGCCAGCAGATAGGTTTTAACCATCTAATTCTTGGTTTAATGTATGCGGGGCATGCGAACACAAGATGCGGGACACTTTCAACCACTCCTTCACAGTGTGGGCAAGTTGAGGGAGTTTGATGGGGAGGCTTCCATTTGGGTGTTCACGGACAGGAAGCGTGCCCAGTCTGAACTGAATATAGAGAGCCCTGTCCCTGGGTTTCTGAATAAAATCTAAATAGGACTCTAAGCTGGGGACCTGTTGATGCAGACGAAACGCGTCAGTCAGTCTACCTGGGCTAGGATTTCTATTTTCCTGGCTATCAACCCATGCCCAGTAGGCTCCCTTGATATCTGACTTGCTCAACGGAGTCCCTGACACCCAGGTTACTCTGAGTCCCAATGCTAAAAGGAATTTTACTTGCTCAACGGAGTCCCTGACACCCAGGACGCTCTAAAAGGAATTTTATAAATAAATCATTAACAGTGTATAGTTGTTTTTCCCAATGAAGGACTGCAATACGTGGAAGAAACATACATAATCTCTTTATTGAACTATAGATGGGTAAGAACGGCTCACTTTCCCTAGAATAATAACAGTATTTATGTATTCTACAGCGATAGTGCATAATGTGCCGTGGATCCAGCCCAGAAAGCAACAAAATACTCAGATCTCAAGCTACTTGTGCAAGGAACGGCTGGGCACCCACACCTGCTTAGCAACAGAACACCCTAGCAGGTGACAGGAGCTTTACAAAAAGGCGTGACATAATAATGGGCACTAAGATGAACCTGCAGGATTGCCCACAGTGCAGAATTTGTAGGACATCTGTGAATATTACTGCTCACGCTTCCACCGAAATAGCCAGAACATTTGTGTGGCAGGGGTGAAGCGAAGGAAGAAGCAGGAAACACGCTGCAGTCTTCCAGAATACTTATTAGCGCTGAAGTTGACTCACGACAGAGGACACGTCCGGATGCTTCAAGGAACACAGCAAGCTGGCAACAGCTAAGCTGATATTCCAAGAACCATCCAGCTCGTTCCAAAGAACATTAAATCAGTAAAAAATTAAAACACCATGTGGCACATTGCTACAAATAATACACAAAGGCACAAATAGAATAGAAAAGCAAAGTACATATTAATATAGCTTACTACATCACCTTCCCCAATAAAAAAACAAAAGTGATATATCCAATTTGTCATTTCAATACATTACATATTATTTATATTTACCCGGTACTCTTACTACTCTGGAAGAACGAGTGGACATAGCACCTAAGACAGTTGAAACACTTGTCATGGGTGGTGGTGGCGATCCGCCCGCCATCTATTCCTGTGTTACCCCCGACATATTAGAAAGGTGAGGGGTACTGCGGCGGACGGAAAGACCATCCGCCGCTTTTCTGCCAGTCGAATTGCTGGCCGGGCGGAAAAAGGCCATAATATGGTGGTGGTGCCTTGCAGGCACTGCCATCCATATTATGATGCCTGCGGTGGGAATGCCTTTCCATGGCAGAGACTATGCCATGGAAAGGCATGAGGGCAATACTTTGGGGGCCCATTGCGGAACCCGGGGGGTTGGCTGCACTGGGGGGTACTTGTGGTACCCCCTTCATTGCCATGCACAGGTGGCAGGCATAGCGCGGTGCCTGTCACGCACAACATGGCCTTTAACATTCCGACGGGTGCCTCATACAGCACAGCCCGCCGCAATGCTAAAGTCAAGGATGAGCCCACCAGTGTGGCGGGCGCATCCTAATTGGCCTAGTGGGACCGCCGCACCTCTGGCGGTCGGTCCCGTTTTCCGTTTCGGTGGTGGGTGGGCAATGTCTGTCCGCCATCGTAATGGGGCCCTAAGTGTTCAAGAATAAGAGAACTGGGTGTACCACAATCAGGTCGAAATTCAAATCATGAAAAACAACATCTGTGGATAACATGGAATCAAAATCATTTGAAGAAAATCATGTTTGATTGTAAATAATTGCTTGATCTCTTAGAATTAAACTGTTCTTGTTCCACCAACCTCTTCCCTGATATAAAACATAATCAGCACCAGACTTGATTACTTAGACCGGTGAGGTGTACTGAGATTCACCTTTTATCCCTCTGCGGGGTTTCTTTATAAAAACAAAATCATTCTCTTTGATGTCAATATCATGTGTCTTAAACTTTTTATCATACCAACCTTTTTGATTGTTTTGCTTGAGTAACACTCTTTGTATTATGTCTGAAGTAGAAACCATATTACAACTTGATTCCTGACCAGAAATCAATTTGTACCAACTAGGAATGAGTTTGGAGTTGGCATCTCTAACTCTTAAGAAGCGGGAAGGAGCCACTCGGATAGTTGTATGAGGAGTAGTTAAGTAACTCCAAATTTTGTCTTCTAAAAATTCGACAACATTCAATCTTGCAGAAAGAGCTGTTTGAATACCCTCTTTAAGGATGTGATTAGCCCTTTCTACCAGACCATTTGAAGAGGGGCTATAGAGAGCCACTTTAAAGGTGAAAAATGTCTAAGGTGGTTATGAATTGATTCATCTCTTTAGATACAAATTGAGTGCCATTGCCAGTAACCAGAGACTGGGACATCCTTCAATTAAAAATACTCTCTTAAGAAAATCAATGGCAGTCTTCATGCTAGGAGTATTGACAAATTAATATTATATCCATTTGGAGAAGTAATCCACCAAAACTATAAGAAATCTTTGGTCAGAGGGTAATATATTAAAAGGTCTAGAGAAATCTAAATCTATCTTGATCCATGGACCTGACGGTAAAGGAACAGGATGAAGGGGTTTAACCGTGGCAACCCAATGTTTGTCCGATACTAGACATTGAGGACAATGATCAATAAAATTGGCAAGCATTTTGTCAATCCCAGGCCACCAAAAGTATTGTTTGAGTCTTTTACAAGTGGAAGAAATGCCTAAGTGACCACTGTGAGCTAAAGAAATAATACGCTCACGCAAACCAAAAAGATGTAATAAATAAACTACCACGCATGAAAATTTGACTCATGCATGATATTTCTGCAGCAAAACTGCATAATTCCTCTGATTGCAGTTTCCCAGTAGGCCAACTGTGTTTACTGAAATTGAACACCTTTTGTAAATTTTCATCTAGAATGGAAGCAGCATTCCATTCATCTTCCGATATGACTCCTTCACAAGCATGCAAAACGTCTACCATGGCCGCAACACATTCTTCATTTTATCTAATGTCAGACTCACAAAATATTGGCATGCGGGAGAAGCATTCAATGGTGACATTTTTACCACTTTGTACGTATTTCACTGACATGTGGAATTCTTGTAGCTTAGACAGCAACCTAACTAGGCATGAAGTTGCCTTGCCAAGACCATTACCACTTAACAAATATACAAAGGGCTTATGGTCGGTGAATAAGTCAAAAAATGTACCCCAAATGTACATTTTAAACTTATCCACCACTCAAACACAAGCAAGTGCCTCACGCTCAATAGTACTGTAGTTGACCTCTGAAGAAGAGAGTGTGCATGACGCGAAAAGCAATAGTATTTTCACAACCACCAACCATTTGTCTAAATACTGCTCCTATTCTTTTAATACTAGCATCAATTATAATAAATGATTTTCCTTTAGGATTAAAGGACTGAAGAGCAGGAGCATTAGCTACCAAAACTTTAATGTCCTCAAATACTTGATCGGTTTCAGGAGTCCATATGAACTTGACTCCTTTCTGCAAAAGTAAACTCAAAGGTTGTATCTGTAATGCATAACCTGGAATGAAACGTGCATATTATTCACACAACCCTAGAACGGATATCAGGGTGTCATCATCTTAAGGAGCTGGAGCAGCCCTAATGGCCTCCACATTGCACGCCTTGGGCTTGCTCCCCTCAGCAGATATTATGTGTCCTAAATATTCAACTTGTTGCACAAACAGTTTGCATTTATTCATCTTAACAGTCTTACCGTGTTTACTTAAAATATCAAATACCTTGTTTAAGACAAGCATGTGTTCCTCTTCTGTTTTGGTATAAACCAAGATGTCGTCTTGGAATGCTTGACGTTGTGGCACATCACCAAAAATAGTATCCATCATTCCATGAAAGACACTTGCGGCTGACCCGAGCCCAAATGGTAGTCTTAAATATTTAAATGCTCCTAAGGGAGTCACATAAGTAGTTAAAGACTGTGACTCTGGAATTGGGGGCTCCTGATGATATGCATACTGGAGATCAATGGTAGAGAAAAACTTTCCTCCATTGATATTTGCCATCCTTTCTTGTATTCATGGAAGAGGGTGACAGTCCGTCAAAATATTTTGGTTGAGTGACCTCAAATAGACACACAGCCTCAAATCCCGAGCATTTCCTGGTCAAAACAACCGGAGAAACCCACTCAGAGGACTCTGTTTTACAATGACCCCTCAGGAGATGAGGGTATACAATAACATTTTCAAATCATCTCTTGTGATCAAAGGTACGGGGTGCAACATAGTATACCAGGGACCACATTTTTTTAACGTTTTATGATGTGCTCAAAACCTTTTACCTTGCCAATGGCATCATCAAACACACTAGAAAATCTCATAGCCATAGAATGTGATATAGAATCGTGATTTTCTATAGCCAAAAAGGGCATGTCACCAAGAACAATAGGACCTTTGTACCCAGGACGCAAATAAATACCCAGTTTGGCTAAGTCCATCCATCCAATACTGTCTCTGCCCCTTACAGCAACATAAATCTTGGTGTTAATTTGCCGACCTAAAACTTCGAGCGCAGCGGCTGTGTATCCATTGAGCTCGATATCCTGTTCCCCAAAAGCCTTCGGGCAAATGTCAGCTGCTTTCAATTCAGTATCAACAGGCCAATGCTTATAGAACAGTATTAGCTCATATAGTGACAAGAGCTCCTGAATCTGCCATGTTAGAAAACACTGTACCATCAACAGTGGCTTGACAGAACGGACCTCTGACAGCTTGCTCACACAGAGCATCAATTGTAGGAACAACATTCGAAAATCTTTCATTGCACTCATTCACAAGTTCTGAAGCCAAAGGAACATCCACATGATTAATTCTGACCCTGTCAGAATTACTCAGCATGCTCCTACGCACCCCCTGAAAATGCCCTACTTTGTGCCAACTATTACATTTCTTGCCTACGGAAGGACTCCTGGGATGATTTCCCAAATGACTTCTTGACCCACACCTGTAACAGGCTTCCCTCTTGGGCTTAGGTACTTTGATAATGGATGCCATCACTGAATCATTAGTGATTGTATTTATGGAGGAACCAGTGTGAAAACCATTGGTTTGCACAGCAACTTGAGTATTCATAATCTGAGATGCTATTATGGATCTTTCTATGATCCCAGCTATGTCTATTGTCTCGTTTAAAGTGGGGTTTTCACAAGTCAAAAGCCTCTCTTGAACTTTCTTAGAGGAGTGATTGAAAACAAATTGGTATCTAATATAAATATCAACGTTGCTTTCAAATTCACATTTCGCAGCTAACACACAAAATGCCACAATATACTGTTCCACAGTCTCATCCGGCACTTGCTTGCACTTTGAAAAATTATGTCTCTCCAATAAGACACTCGTCTCCTCAGCATATTGCTTCCGCATCCTCTTTTTTGCCTCCAGTTACACATTCCAGGGCGTGTCCTCCCCACCAGGTGCAGTAACCACAGGCAAATTGTCAAAGACCCTTTGATCTGCAACTCGCAGGTGATTAAAAAGAAGTGCTGCTTTTTAGGTCGAGCCTAGCGTTGCAGAGCATGCGCAGGTCGCTTTGCGAGGCATGTAGTATTCAGTACAGCGTGGAAGCTTTGTGGAAACTCCGCCCACCTTTTTCATTGGCTTAGACTCTATCTGCTGCCTTCCAATTAGTTTAAGGCTTGTTAGTCCCGCCGCATGACGGCCATGTCAGTCATTTGTATCCTTCTATGGCTACTGGCCCCTTTACTTCGAACACTATTTTCTTCCTGTCCCTCCCACCCCCTCCGGCAGTCCGTAACTTCTCGGGCCACCCCGCCCCCTCCCATGCACTCCCCTTTGTGCCTTCTCACCCACCCGCACTCCTGTTTCCAATGCAATTGGTCTTGCGTTAATGCAAGTCCTATTGCATTGCAAATGCTTGTTTTTGGCCAGAAGTGAGTTAAGGGCTGCACGGTGTTCACAAATTCACTCCTAAACGGTTCTCCAGCAGTGGTGTTCCCTCCAGCAGGGCCTGGGGTGTGTGTTTAGCCGAGTTCCCTCGCCTGTTCCCAGGCACATGTGATGACATGCCTCCGGCCCGTTCCGCCCTCCTTCTCCCCCTCCGAATAACGTTTTGGGAGTTTGGCGTTGGACAGGGGGGAAGTCCAGCCTGGCTCTCGTTAGACCCAGACTTTGGAAGTCTGCTGCACTCTCACGAGCAAGAGAGCTGCAGGGCAGCCAGCTCAACAAACACACTTACTGTACCGGGTGGGAGCCGAGGGGCCACCGAAGGGACTATTGGTGGAATCCGCAGCTCCTGGTGAGAAAGGAACCACCTGAGGGAATGGCAGCGCTGAAGGTGAGTGCCCAGCAGCCCAACTCTCAGACAGGCTGTGGAGCTGAGGTCGGCTGATTACACCGTCACCTGGGAAGTCAGCATCAGGTGTTCTGATCTCCAATCCTGGCGTCACGCGTGCACCCACCGTGTTATAGTGGGCAAACTGTTCCACCTTCCATTGCCTGCCGTCTCTCATTAGTAAAACTTAAGTTGTTTTAAGTATATCCAGCGCAGACCCACAGGGCGGGCCATGTGTCAGATATGTAGGCTAATGTAAAATGTTTTCCATTATATGTAATAACATTCTGTGCATAGCTTGAAAAATTAAAGGCAATACCCCCACGCCCCCCCTCACCCCCAATCCCGATCTACATTTGACACCTCTGGATGTTTTCATTTAGCAACACATCTGGACCTCTGTGCAGAAGTCAGACTGTAGGAGCACCTCAAACTGACTCTGCCCCAGCTGTCCTGGACTTGGAGGTGTTCTGTCAAACCAGCTGCCTCCCACCTGCAAATGAAAGAGTGAAACGATACCCTTGTCTGTGTACGTGGAAACGCGCCACGTTTGAAAAACGCCTTCAGTGAAAGGGAAGGCAGCTTCTTGTCTGTGAAACTTCTTGGCTGTGTGATGTTGTCACATGCCGAGGGCTCCTATGTGTACTTTATCGTACTGTTTGTTACAATTTAGCACTTAACTTCCTCCTATCGAGGCCCGAGCGCTTTTGCAGGTATCTGTTGTGAGGAAGTACGTAGTTTCATATATTCACAGCAGCTTGTAAACGTAGCACCTTCCACACAATGTATCTGCTTCTAAGCTCTTTCGTGCCGGTTCCTGAGGTAATAAATAACACGTGTGACCTTGAACGGTGCTCGCTCGGCCACTGGAGAGTTTTAGCGCTGAATAACAGATAATTATAGTTACCCAACTCAATGGTATTCCTTTAATCGCCCTCGGAAGGATGAAAGGCTGAGTTAACCTGTCGAGATTCAAACCTGTGGCCACAGATTTCTGAAGTGGCAATAGCAGACGTGTAATTTGCCTCATTTGGATGAAAGGTAGCTCTGATCCTGCCAGAGTCGATCCGGGCCCTGAGGTTACAGCCGTAACTGAGTAGAGGGTGCAGTTTCCTCTGAACTACCCTACCATCTGGAGTACTGTGTTCCCTTGTGAAAACCACATCTGGAGTAATGTGTTCACTTGTGAAAATCACATCTGGAGTAATGCTTTCAATTGTGAAAACAACATCTGGAGTAATGTGCCCAGCTATGAGAGCCTGTTAGCTTCACTGTGCCCACCCAAAAGATGCCACCTGCAGTTGTGTTGTGTGGGCCACCCCATATTATTATTGTGTACAGTTGTGCCAAGCCTCTCCTGGAGTGTGTCGCCCAGCCCTGGAGGCCCCATCTCGGAAGTCGTGTCCTGGTCTGCAAGCCATGGAAGGAGCACTGAGTCCTTCTCGAGAGCAACACTGTGTGTGTTTATTGTGCAGCACTAACAACAAGAGAAGTTGCTTTTTCATAAGATCACAGGCGCTGTGTGAGTTCCAGAGGTCTGAAGCGGAGTAGTGCACACAACTCTAGGGGTACCAGCAGGAGAAATGTGCCAAGTTCAGGGGGTGACCTGGGGCACTTTAGCGAGTCTTGAAACTGCGTATGGAGCGCTCTGGAGGCCTCACCTCTTCTACTCTCTCTTCGGCCCTAGTGTGTTTCTTGATGTCACCTCTGTAATATCTCCAAAGTGTATGTAAGGAATGCAGGATTGAGCAATGCGAGCCATAATAAGATGGCAGAGAGTGCCAGCTTCCCTCATTCTTAAATTCACAGGGCCTCATTTATGAGGTTTTGCCATAGGGAAGCGCAGCAGGCCTTCCTGCTGCGCTTCCCTACGGCAAAAGAAAAGGGCAGGAATGCGCCGTATCTATAAGATACGGTGCATTCCTGTCCTTTTCCCCTGCGCCGGAGCACAATGGGCTGCCTGCGCCAACGCAGGCCCCTTTGCACCATGGTGCAAGGGTGCATGTGTTGCGGGGATGATTATTTTTGTACAGAAAGGGAAACCTTTCTGTGCAAAAATAATCACAAGGGGCTTTTCCTCTTTCTATGTGTGCTGCTGCAGCACCCATGGAAAAAGGAAAAACGAGGAGAAATTAAGATATTTCTCCCCGTTGCGCCTCCCCTACGCCTCCCCTGGGGAGGCGTAAGCTTTTGGCACTGCCTCAGTTTTACGATTTCTCGTAAATCTGGGGCAGTGTCAATGGTTGTTGCTGGTAACGCCCCCAGCAACACCCATTGCACGCCCCTTTAACGCAGAACACTGCGTTAAAGGGCCTGATATTCATCAGGCAGCATTGAGCCAAAAAAAGTGGCTTAGTGCTGCCTGATAAATATCACGCAGGCTTCTGCGCCACGGAACGTCACAAAAAGTGACGTTCCGATGGCGCAAGGGGCCTCATAAATGAGGCCCACAGAGTTTCTGGAAGAAGACAAGAGGTCGGGTTCAGTGAGCATCTGCCTACACCTTAAGGCGTCGAAGCCCCTTCTTCTGGGGTAGTTCGTGCAATATCATTCCAAAAACAATGCAGTGCCCAAGACGACTGCAAGTGTCTTCGTGCTTGGCTGGAATCCCTCCAAGCAGGCGTGTGTGGTGTCTGCATTCCGCAAGGGCGTGGGTACTTTCTATGGGCCCAATTCACAGAACTAACTTAAAACAAAATCCTAACTTCTGTGAATACCAAAAGTAGTAAGTTTATAATTTTGTCCTAAGTTAGTTCTGTGAATCAGCCCCTATGTATTTAGTAGGATTTATTAAGCACACACACAGATATAAAGCACCAGAGCAGGGCAGAGGGACATAGAGGGGGGTGTGGGGTGCACCCATCACAACGGATTACTGATAGTAATAAATTAGCTGGCTGTTTTCCCTGCACACATTCTAAAAGGCAACATCAGGAGAAATGTGTGCTTTGGAAATTTATAGAATGCTAATACCTGACTGATCGGAAAGCCATAATTGGTGCTGTTTTGGTATAGGCATAATTGGTGCGGTTGTGGTATTTCTGAGCATCATTTTGTGAGAGCCTGGTCAGAGAAGAAATCCAGATTTAAAGCTTGACAGGTGTTCTTAAATATTGTTGGTGGTAGATAAAGCTGTGCTTGCCTCGAAATGCTTTTATCAGTGTAATATGAAAGCAGGTTTGTGCAGCTGATAATATACAGCAAGAATAGTTGTTGTGGTGGTGTTGTTTATTGAATTGTGCTGTTCTACTTTGCATATTTTGTTGTGACTGTTTTGTTGTGATGTACCCTATTACGTTTTTTTGTACTGGAAGTTTGCTTTGCATTATGGCAGATTTCTTCAGTGCAATTCTTTTTTTTTGTGTAAAATTCAAAAAGGGTGATAAGCTAGAGACCTCTTTTACTTGCTAGTATTAGCCTGTGTTTTTTCTTGAATAGCCCCGCAAAGTGACTCTGCCCACTGCTACAGGCACTGGGCGATGGCAAGTATGTATGGACAGCCACTGTGAACACAGACAGTGACCCTGGGAGTGCAGTGCATTTCCTGGGCCAGCGCCACTCTGGCACCACCTCACACTGAACTTGGTGTTTGGCCCAAGCTGGACTTCAACACCTCCCATAAGTATGTTCCATGAAGGCGGGTTGTCCCTTGGTCTCAACTGCGCCTGGGTGTAGGTTGCTTTCAGCGGTGACACAATGGCAAACAGCACCTATTTGCCAGATAATATTGGATACATGAAAATTGAAAGTGCATTGGGAGGGAGAGAAAAAGACGCTGCTGCATCCCGTCTGTACTGGCGAGATTCTTGGGGGGGTTGTCCTTTTACAATGTAAATACTAAGGCCATATGTAAAGTTGAATAAACACATAAAACAGAACATGTTAATATTATATATGTTTTTCAAAGAAATGGTGCCGTTTTTTATATGCTGGTATAATGGCATGTTACCACCACTAAATTAAAAGTATTTGAGTAGTTTCGTCCATGAAATAAACAGGGCAAGTAAATGGACACATAATGAATGTTTAACAATCATAAATTAGTGCCTCCATTGCAAAGCGTGCTCTGTGAGGTGCCCAGGTATGTAACGGTGGTACGCACATACTCTTTATGCATTAGGCTACTTATCCATCCCGAGGTAGGACTGTCATGTAACAAATGAGATTCTGTTGAGTACTGTGCTTGGAAGAGATGCACTGAGCTACAAATTGCAAGCTTCATAAAGCGAGCTGCTGTGCAAGCCCAAGTACGTTTCTTTTTCAGTGCACCAAGAGCAGCTCCACATTCGTATGGCTCCAACTACAATGTAGCTAAAGAAGATAGTCATCAGCAGCATTGAAGTCATAGTGCATGTTAGAAATGGGAGTCTCTAGTTAGCAATGGTTTGCAAGTTTGTCCAAATAGGGCCCTCTGCTTCTAGCCAGGGAGAGGGGGATACACTCCTGAATAACCCCTGCTCACCCCCTAAGTAGCTTGGCATGATCAGACAGGCTTATCACAGAGGCAGTGCGTAAAGCATTTGTGAACACATACAGTAATACAGTGAAAACACTACAAATGGACACCACACCAGTTTAGAAAAATAAGTCATCTTTACTAGACCTAACACAAGACCAAACGACAAAAATCCCCAATACAGTATCAAAAATATGACTTTGAAATAGTAGAAATAATGTAGATGGTAAATGCAACACTTTAGTCTCAAAGTACCTTGGATGCATCACGCAATACAAACAAAAGGGTCGCAGGGAAGGCGATGCATCAGTTCCTTGCTTCGGGGGAGGCGGCGCACCTGTTCCTTACTGCGGCGCAGGGGAGGCGATGCATCTGTTCCTTAACGGAGGAAAAGCGTCTATTTCTTACTGTGATCCGGTGCGATGTGACAAGATGGCGCCTCGATGCGGCGATCCGGTGTGATGCAACAAAATGGCGTCTTGGATGCGATGCAACAACTTTGGATGCGATGCATGCACGCCAACGGTCGTGCGGCAAAATGGATGAACTTTGAAGCCGCGACAGGCCCTGTGACATGCTTCTCCGGTGATGCGACGGTGACGTCTGCGGCGGTGGCACGCTTCTCCGGTGTTGCAACATGCTTTATCTGCCATGTGACGGCGAACAGCTGTAGCAGAGGCAACTGCTGCGGCGGCAACACACTTCTCCTTGTTGCATTGCGCTTCCAGCTCCCAGCAACACGCAGTCTCTCAGAGGACCCAAACAACAGCAGGCACTTCACTGCAGGTAGAATTCTCAGCAAGGGAATTCAGGGGAAGCTGGTGGGGAAGTCTTTGTGTTCCTGAGACTTCAGAACAGGAGGCAAGCTCAGTTTCAAGCCATTGGAGATCTTTCGCAAGATGTTTAAAGTACACACAAAGTTCCTTTTCTCCTTTCCTCTGCAATAAAGTAGCCACTGCAGGCAACCACAAACAGTCACTATCGCAGGGGCAGTCTCCTCCTTTAGCTTCCTTGGTTCTTCTCCTTGGCAAAGGTTTGTCTTGATTCCCAGAAGTGATCTAAAGTTCTGGGGTCTGGGCCCCAATATTTATACTGCAAAATCCTTTGTTCTCTGGAAGCAGAGAGTGTCTGTACCTATTCAAAACCAGTTCTGTCCTCCTGTGTGCAGCTTCCTAGCAGGAGGTGGAGACAGCATTGTTTGAGAGCAGACCTGGCCCAGGTAGCTGAAAGGAACTCTACTCCCCATACTCTATTCTATGAGGGTTCAGGTCAGTGACAGGAAATCTCCACCCCCAACTCTCTATTCTATGAGGGCTCAGGTCAGTAAAAGGAGAACTCCCCCCCCTACTCTCTGTTCAATGCAGGTCCTATTCAGCCCAGCCCTGACCCATCAGACTGCTGGAGCCAAGGCCCACTCCAGCCCCCCTGTCAATCACAAACGAGATATGGAATACACAAACCCAGCAGAGACATACTGGATGGTTAAGCAAAGAAAAGCATACTTTCTAAAAGTGGTATTTTCATACACAGAATGTAAAAGTCACCTTCACTAAAAGATTTATTTTATCATTCTGAGTTCAGGCATACTAAACTCGAATTTGTACCTAGCTCCTGATAAAAAGTAAGTATCCAGGGACAGATTAGTTTAAATCTGGTTTAATTTCAAGAGAAATACATTTCAACCCTCACGGACCTGCCAGATCACATTCATGAACAAACATTCAGTGGTGGAATGTGGAACATACACACATCACTAATGACATAATGTCAGCTAAGAACACTTACTTAGCTATAACACATCTCCTTTCCTATATGACAACAAATGAAAGTAATCAATGCAAATATGTATGTATACAATATCAAAATAAAAACAAATTAACATAAGAAAATAAAACTTGAACACTTTTAGAGAAACATAAAAATAAACTTACATAGATTGATCAATGTATATTCATTAGATAATCATTGTGCCATCTTGGTTTTCTCATAATCCTGCCAGAATTTCAGTTGAGAGAAACATTACCATGATGATTGATAGATACTCGCTGTGAAAGTGGAGAGTGTTGATTAGTGATCTTTCCCAAACGAGATGTATTCCAAACATCACCTGAATCCAAAATCACTACATTCTTCTTGACAACCGAAATTACAAAAGGACCCATGAATCCTGAATGCCCTTTCCTGACAATGCCTGGTCTGCGCACAAGAACAGTATCACCAACATTCCACCTGGTCTGCCTTGTAGAATGTTTAATATCAAAATTGTTTTTATATTTATTCTGATAATTCCTTCTCCTTACACTCATTTCAGAGGAAGAAAGTTGGTCAAGTAAGGAGGTATCAGATCCCATCCAAACTGGATTCAGTTTTCAATGAGGTTTTCTACCTCTAAGAACTGCAAATGGTGACATACATGTCACACTATTAGGTGTGACCCTATGCGCCCAACAAGTTTCTCTCAAAGCAATTTTCAAGGAAACTTTATTTTAAAATCGCTCTCTGAGCACAGCTTTTGACAATTTTGTTCATGCTCTCGGCTAATCCATTCGCCTGTGGTGAATATAGAGCAGTTTTGAGATGAACAATAGCCAAACTAGAAAGAAATTGTTTCATTTCGTCAGAGACAAATTGTGCTCCACTATCAGAAATTAAGCTTTTCGGAACACCTTCCCTAGAGAACTCATCATTCAAAAATTCAATAACAGTACGAGAATTTACTGAAGAAACACATTTTGTCACTACCCACTTAGAAGTATAGTCCACCAGTAGAATAATAAAACGTTCATCATGATTAAGTAACTCAAATGGCCCTGCAATATCAATAGCTAATTTAGTCCAGGGTTCATCAGGTATATTCACAGGTGAAATAGGTGAAAAAAATGTTTTTGGGGATTTGTCATTATTGGCACAATCCCAACAGTCTTTGACTACACATTCCACATCATTGTCCATTCTTGGCCACCAACACCATTCACAAAGTCTTGCATTCGTTTTGTTTCGACCCAAATGCCCTTCATGAGCTAAATTAACCAATTTAGACTTTAGATCACAGGGAGCCACTAAACCTTTACATCTAAAAACGTTGTCATTGAGGATGCTTAACTCGTCTTTCACACAAAAATAGTTAGAAATGTTTGTAGACAACAAATTCTTTTCCGGCCACCCGTTGACAATAAATTATTTCAACATAGTAAAATCACGATCACATCCACATGCATCATTCCACTCCTTGTCTTCCACAGCAGTTTCACAATTCCAATTTATTCCAACATTCTCCGACTTGACTATATCAGACTGAATTTGTAACCTAGACATACAATCTACCATACAATTCTTAGAACCAGGAACAAATTCAACTGAAAAATTATCATTGGACAACCTATCAACCCAACGAGAAATTCTTGGAGAAAGGTTGTCAATATCTCTAGAGGTGAACATTTTAGAAAGTGGTTTATGATCTGATCTTACTATAAAAGGTATTCCCCACAAAAAAAAATGTAAAATGGAGAATTCACCAAAACACAGCTAACGCCTCCCTTTCTATGACAGAATATCTCTCTTCAGCTCCCCTCAAAACTCGTGAAGCAAACCTTCAAATCACCATTGACAAACTGAGAAAGTACAGCACCCAAACCGCAAAGACTTGCATCAGTGGAAAGAACAGTTCTTTTGTTCACATCAAAGTTACCTAATGTAGGCATTTTGGCAATACAATCTCTCACTTCTTTAAACGCCTTGTCACAATTATTGGACCCAAAAAACTGGGATACTTTCCTTAAAAGAGTTCTTAATGGTTGTGAAATAGAAGCAAAAGTGTGTATGAATTCAGAACAAAATTCTGCTAAACCAAGAAATGAACGTATCTGGTCTTGGAGCTTCAATTATACTTTTGGCTAACTCTAATTTGGGACTAATCCCCTCACACGAAATTGTATGACCAAGATAAGTTACAGACGTCACTCTAAACTTAGTTTTCTCTCTTAATCACCAAACCAGCAGAGCGTAGTCTCTCTAACACATTCCATGAAATTTCATCATGCTCACCTACATCTTTACCATAAAGCAGAATATCATCCTGAAAAAACAACTCCTTACTCAATTCTTGCAACACTTGTTTCATTATTCTTTGAAAACATGCTGCAGCGGAAGCAAGTCCAAATGGCATCCTCACAAATTGGAAAGCCCCCACAGGTGTAACAAATGATGTTAAGTGTTTAGACTCCAGATGTAGTTTAACCTGGTGGTAAGCAGAGGAAAAATCCATTACACTAGAAATCTTAGCATCCTTGATAAGAGTAAAAATTTCAGTTATGTTCGGCAAAGGTTGTCTATCTACCCAGATATGTTTGTTCAAACCTCTCAAATCCGCACATAATCGAATTTCCTTTCCACCATCCTTTGGTGCCGAAACCACCGGAGCTAGCCACTCGGAACTCTCTATCTCCTCAATTACTCCTCTCTCCTTGAGTTTACTGATTTCCCGCTCTAATGGTTCCATCATCTTATTAGGAACTCTCCTGACTTTTGACACAAATGGTACTGCACCACTCTTCAAAATTATTCTTGTGTTCAAAATGTTTTAGAAGACCCAAATTGTCACTAAAAACCTCAGGAAATGTCATGTAAACATCAGTAGGTAAATCTGGTTTTGCCAGCAACAACACTTTTTGTTTGCTATTAGGATTGAGTGTAATTCCCATATCCCTTTGATGTCTCCATCCAAGGAGATTGTCCCCCCTTTTTGCTACATAAACCTTACCAATAGTCTCACGATCAAAAAAATTGAATTTTCTTAACACAATATCCAATTACATCAATTTTTACTCCACCATAGCCTACAGAATTAATGTCTGAAGGCAACAACTCTACATTCTCATCCATCCTCAAATGTGTTTTCCCAATTGTAATCATCAATCATCGTGTATGGTGATACTGAGTCTGCAAAAACTATTATTTTTTGACCACCAACAGTTATTTCACATTCCGGCATCTCAATAGTGATAGAGCAAGATTTCGCATCGCGACTTGCTCGATTCATGAACCTCGAAACCGTTGTAACCTCGTAACGAATTGTACGTCTTACTAATATCTTTTATTTCCGATATATATGTATGATAGAGAAGCTTGCATATGTGTTCTACTAATACGATTAATCCGGGTCCCTAAAATGGCCGCTGCTTGTCTTTTAGCTTTTGCGCATGTGTTAGTCACACTCACGTGACTCTACGTAGATGTAGTTCTGGAGGGAAAGGGTGCGCATGCGTAATACGCAGCTTTCGTGATAATGTGGTGATGCCCGTGCAGTTGCTCTCGTATCAGTGTGTATATTACTAATGTCTAATTGCATAGTATATTTTTCTGATGATGAATCTGAAGTACAAAGTCATGACATGTAATACAAGCATTTATTTCTATGTATTAATTTGTTTTCGCTTACTTTCCATGTATCCTCGACACGGAGGGGTGCTGGGGCTGGGGAGTCCATCTTGGAGGGTATTTCTGCGCAGAATCACTAGATGGTGCGGTGACATTGAACCCAAGCCAAAGAAGGTTGATGCCAGAGCCAGCATGAGAACGTGCACCTTCACCCAGCCAAGGCATCATGATTGCATTCTATTGTATCAAAATGTGTTCTTTCCATTGTATTCTCTGCGACTTCTCGTGGGAACCCCAATCTTGCAAGGCGGCACCCTAGGATGCTAAGTAGGGCTTGTAATAGTCTGTTCTGATTGGTGTGTTAACCAAATCCTGCCTTAGGACCAATCGAAATTTGGGGATTCTGACACTTTGCAACATTGGGGGGTGGTACCCTGTCCTAAAACAGTATATCTACCCTGGGTTCACCTAGGGAAATTGTCCGACTTGTCTGAGTAGCTGACCTGTCACTGACCCAACGCACTCAATAGGTGACTTGATACAGAGGTGCTGCGGAGCTCTCTGTCCGAAATCTGACCATAGACTCTGAAGGTTTTACTGAACCTTAAGTGCTGGCGAAGCACTTTGCTGGGGAATTTGCTGACCCAATCAGGGTCCTGATCGATAGCTGCAGAGAGGGTGGAGCACAGGCGTTGCTTCCGAACTGCGGGTGCTGGTCGTATCCTGGTGGTCCTGTCCTGATTCCTTCCTGAGGGTTTCCTGTCCTGTCCTGGGTGTCCATTCTGCACCTGCTATCCATTGAGGGGTATCCTTCCTTGAGGGTTTCCTGTCCTTAACTGACCCGTGGCCAGGGTTTGGTTTTTCACACCAAGTCTAGGTAAATATTGCTCTGAATCTCTTGAAACTGCACCTTTCTATTTTTCTGTCTTTGCTTCAATAAAGACATTCCTTTTGCACGTGAATTAATTTTCCATGCTTTCCCCTGCAAACATTGTATTTCATAAAGTCAATTGCATTTGATTTCATAGCGTGTTCCTATGTTACCCTACATCTTAGAAATCATTTTCTGTACTGCAGTTTGCAATTTCCTGATATGGTCTTGGTTTTCCTCTCGTAAACTGGCTAAAAGAAATTCAGATTTATAGCGTGTTCACTTTGTCCCTTTATCTTAGTTTCCCTCTCCCTTAGCGGGTTCCCTGTCGCACGAACACTATTCTGATAAACCTGTATGACTGCCCTTTATTTGAACTTTATATAAACTTTATAAAACTTCTTGTCACGGCTGCTAGTCCTCAGGATCGGAAAGATGCTCAATAGGGGTCCACCTCCTGATGTCTCCACACTCTGACTGAGTATTTCCAGAGTATAAAAGCAGTCAGGCGAGGGAAAAACAGGGAAGGGGAAAGGAACAGCAGGGATAAGGACCTGTAACGACAAGGAAGGACACGTTAGTTCCTTGTACTCTAACTCCTTAACTATGTCACAAGTGCTGTCGTGAATCCTCACCTGATAACTCTCAGGAAAATAGACCCTTCCCTCTGATGGAATCTTCCTCAGACTAAATGAAAGAACAGTTTGTTATAGCCTGTCTATTTCCTGATAGAGACACACACATCAACCTCCCACATGTATCACCCTCATTCACTCACCAGTAGCCTGTGGAAATCGTGACTGAACATGGGGTTCTCAAGAGGCGTCTGGATAGATAACAGTCTCTCCCAGCCGCTTCTTGTAAGGTGCACCAGCATCCGCTGATGGAAAAAAGAACAACAAACTGTAAACGACCTAGAAAGCCAGCCGGCTTCTCCTGCTCACAGTTCAAGGATGAAAAACACAACAAAAATAAAGTCCCTGAAACAGGAGGGGGCAATCCTGCGTCTCCCGTTCAGTGTTCTCAGCCGAGAAACACCATTCAAACATAGATAAGCGTGGAGGGTGAAATCCCGCGTCTCCCTCGCCACCTATGGAATACAACACCAGCCGGTGTTTGTTGCACAGATAAATCCGCGTCCCGTGAGTGACAGTGAGGGGGAAATCCAGGCGTCTCCTGCTCACTCACATAAACAAATATAATCAGGATCGCAAGAACGCGGAGGGGGCAATCCTGGCGTCTCACGCGTCTTGCGGTAGTAACCTCTTGACAGTACCAGCCGGTACCTGTCGTCACGTGGATCACTACAGCTTGCTCTGCAGCCACAGAACAAAACGAACCACACCTTCCCTGGAACTCCGCGGGGACAGGGCGTCCGCAACCATAGGCTCAACAAGACAAATCACAAGCACCAGTAGATGGCGTCCAAGAGAATATATGCCTTCTGAGGCCCTCCCCCTTCATGCTAGGCATTCTGGGAGGTGTAGTCCAATTCTAGGTAGGCACGTTAGTCAGACCCTGACAGTATGCCCCCCTGCCCTGTGCCTCCTAGCGCCCAGCTTCGTCGGGTTGCGAGCAAAGAAGGAACGGATCAGGCGCGGAGCGTGGACATCACAGCAGGGCTCCCACGAGTCATCCTCGGAACCATAGCCCTTCCAAGAGACCAGAAACCATAGCTTCCCCTGACGGATCTTGGAGTCCATGATACGCCGGACCTCGAACTCCATCTGTCCGTCCCTCAGCACCGGTGGCGCGGCCCTTTGTTGCAACGAACCAGCTGGTTTCAGCAAACTGCTGTGAAACACCGGATGTATTCGCATAGACATGGGCAGTTTCAGCTTGTACGCCACTGGGTTGATTCTCTTGATGATAGCATAAGGACCGATAAATCGTGGATGGAAAATACTGCGATACCTGAACCGAATGTTTTTGGTAGACAACCAGACCTTGTCTCCTATCTGGTACACAGGACTCTCCTGTCGATGTTTGTCTGCCCATTTCTTATAGGAGCCTTTTGCTTGACCCAGAGACTTTTGGATCTGTCGATGAGTCTCCAGCAACGCCTTTACATGTGCCGCCACATTGGGTTGATTCTGAACTTCACCGGGTACTGTCAAGGGTAAGGTGTTAGCGTGGAACCCAGTATTCGCCTTGAATGGAGATTCTTTTATAGCACTGTGCCATGCGTTATTGTATGATAGCTCCGCCAACCAGAGAAGAGAAACCCAAGAATGACTGGCTTCTTCCGAATAGCACCTCAGATATTGTTTGAGAGTTTGGTTCAGCCGCTCTGTCTGACCGTCTGTCTGGGGGTGGAAACTGGTAGACAGAGCGTCTTCCACTTTCAGAGCCTTACACCACATGTGCCAGAACCTGGCCACGAACTGCGGCCCCCGATCCGAGATTATCACCCGTGGGAGTCCGTGTATCCGTACCACTTGAGTCAAAAGCATTTGAACAGTCTGGCTGGCAGTAGGTAAGTTCTTGCAGGGAACGAAGTGCCCCATTTTGGTCAGGCTGTCCACAACTACCATAATCGCGTTGTACCCTTGGTCCATGGGCAACCCCACGAAGAAATCAAGGCTGATGGTGTGCCACGGACGTGACGGAGTGGGCAGTGGTCTGAGTTTCCCACGACTCATGGCATGGTCCCCCTTTTCTCTTGCACATGTGTCACACTGTCCTATCCATTTCTCCACGTCTTTCACTAGAGTGTCCCACCAAAAATGGCGTTTCACGAGGTGAACTGTTTTTCTCACCCCAGGATGGCCTGCCATAGCGTTCCCATGATACCAGTTGAACGCCTGGAGACGCAGTTCGTGCGAGGGCAAAAACAACTTCCCTCCGTGCAAGGGCACTCCATGGTGGATGGTACGGATGTCGTTCTGACTTGCCCAATATCGCCATTGGCCTTGATCTCTGTCCTTTTGTACTTGCTCAATGAACCGGTCAGCTGTCACCAGACACACCACTTTCTCTGGATCGATTATCGCTCTTGTTTGTTCCTTTGCTGGCACCGTATCCCCCCCTTGACGAGAGAGTGAATCTGCTTTTCTGTTTTCTGTTCCGGGACGGAACGTAACGATGAAATTGTATTCTGCGAAAAACAGCATCCACCGCATTTGACGCTGGGACAAGTGGCGAGCGGTTTTCATGAACAACAAGTTCTTATGGTCGGAAAATACAGTCACTGGGTGTTGTGAACCCCACAAATAGTGCCTCCACTCCTGGAATGCTCGCTTGATGGCCAGCAGTTCCTTCTCTGAGATAGTGTAGTTGGCTTCAGCAGCATTCAGTTTCTTTGACAGAAAGGCCACCGGATGTAGTTGACCCGTCTCCCTGTCTCTTTGTGACAGCACAGCTCCCAATGCTGTATCGGAGGCATCCGCCTCGACGATAAAGGGCAGATCTAGTTGAGGGTGCGTCAAGATTGGGGCAGTGACAAAGGCTTCCTTCAGTGACTCAAAAGCTTCCATGGCTTCAGCGTTCCACTGGAACGTACATCCTTTCCTTAGCAGTTTGGTAATGGGAGAGGCCAACAAGGAGAACTGGGAGATGAAACGTCTGTAATAGTTGGCGAAGCCAAGGAAACACTGCACCTCTTTCACACAGGTAGGTACTGGCCAGGCACGCACTGCATCAACCTTTCTCTCTGCCATGTGAAACCCTCCTGGTGTCAGGATAACCCCTAGGAACTCCACCTCCTCCACACCAAACTCACATTTACTGAGTTTACAGTAGAGTCGGTGCTCCAGCAACTTTTGTAACACCAGGAGGACATGACTGGCGTGTTGTTGACGTGTATCCGAGTAGACCAGAATGTCATCGATGTACACGATGACAAACTGGTCCAGATACTCTTTCAACACATCATTTAAAAAGTATTGGAATGCCGCCGGGGCGTTACAAAGCCCGAACGGCATTACCAGATACTCAAAAAGGCCATAACGGGTTTTGAAGGCCGTCTTCCACTCATCACCGCTGCGTATTCTGACCAGGTGATAGGCCCCACGAAGATCCAGCCGGGTGTAGATCACGGCCTCCCTCACCTGATCCAACAGCACGGGGATGAGCGGAAGAGGATACCGATTCCGTATGGTCTGTTTGTTCAACTGGCGATAGTCGATGAGGGTGCGCAGCTCCCCATTGGCCTTCGATGTAAAGAACAGAGGGGACGCTGCTGGTGACCGGGAGGGCCTGATAAAGCCGATAGCACTAAAGTGCGCCAGATATTCTTGTAAATGTTTGGACTCGGGTTCTGACAACGCGTATACCCTACAAGAAGGAATAACAGCACCTTCCACCAGGTCTATACGGCAGTCATACTCCCGATGTGGGGGTAGCACCTCGGCCTGACTCTCACTGAACACCTCACTGTACTCGTGATACTCTTTGGGCAAGACAGTTAACTTTTCCGCCGCGGTAGCGACGTACATTGTCTGAGTTAATGCTACAGTGTGTGCTGTGGATGTATGTAAACACAAGTCCTGGCACTCAACAGACCGAAAAGCCAACGTT
Source organism: Lissotriton helveticus (assembly GCF_964261635.1). Classification (NCBI taxonomy): domain Eukaryota; kingdom Metazoa; phylum Chordata; class Amphibia; order Caudata; family Salamandridae; genus Lissotriton; species Lissotriton helveticus. The sequence continues at coordinate 1,716,815,263 of NC_136065.1, forward strand.
TTCTCTCTCCAGTCAATAGAAGGATTGTGTTTCTCCAACCACGGAATACCCAATATCAGTTCGTACTGCGGAGCTTCGATTATGTTTAACACTATGCTCTCGACATGGGAAAGAGCACTGTTTTCCAGTATCAATACCAGTTCCTCCGTACGCTCAATGATGGGACCAGATTTGAGGGGGGTGCCATCCACCGCCAACACGGTCTCCGGGTTGTCGACGGACACTCTTCCCAACCCTAGACGACGCACCAAACCGTCGTCCACAAAATTCCCTGTTGCCCCCGAATCCACCATGCTCCACACCGCATGTGTCTTTCCCTGAGACAACAGGGAAGTGGGCAAGGCTACGTGAGTGATCGGGGCTTCGTTCTCAACCGAAGCTAACGATGTCAGTCTCCATTCCTTAGTTTCCCGGCCCTTAACTGAAGGAGCGTCTTCAACGTTTCTCTCGGACTCAGCTGTGGTGAGAGCCACTTTCTTACCCGAGAAAAAGGTCTTGGATCTCTTGGGCTTAGAGGGACACTCCTTAACGTAGTGCCCCTTCTTCCCGCAATACATGCACAGGCCCTGTGTGCGGAGGGTTTCTCTTTCTGCTCTGGTAAGTGGGGACCTGATGGCGCCAACATCCATTGGCTCAGACGGGCTATCGCTAGGTCGAGGACCGGATGGAGGTCCTTGTCCCATAGAACCTGAAGGGCCATCATGTCTCCTACGGTCACCTCCTCGCTCGCCTAGACGATGATCCAAGCGGAGCGTGAGGTTAATTAAATCGACACAGGTTGCTGGTTGAGGATCAATCTGAGCTATTACATCCTTCAACTCGTCTGACAGGCCTTGGTAGTACAGCGCCATCCTTTTTTCTTCGGGCCATGCTGTTTCGGCCACCAGACGGTTGAAAGTAGTCATGTATGTGACCAGATCTTTCTTCCCCTGTCTAAGACCCAGCAGCTCTCTGTCTGCACTCAGGGTTGTCGCTCTGCGATCAAACACCCGTTCAAACTCACGGCGAAAGGCCGTCCAATCATTCAGGATAGGGTCGTCGTTTCTGACGAAAGGGACCGCCCAGTTCGCCGCATCTCCGGATAAATAAGAGATGGCGAAAGCCACTCGAGACATATTGTTAGGGAACGACGCTGGTCGACACGAAAAATGCAAGGTGACTTGTGTCAGGAATGCTTGGATTTTTTGAGGGTCACCTGAATATCTTTCTGGGCTGGCTAAAGGTATCGGGGGGGGAACGGTTACTTGGATAGCGCGGCCACTGGTAGCAGCATCGAAAGGATTGGCCTGTTGCCGATCTAGCCTTTCTTTTAAGGCAGTAGTCTCTGCCTTCGATGCCGCTAGTTCCCGTTGGGCCTGGAGCACGTCGTCCATTGTCGCCATGGTTTGAGCAAGTTTCCGACCAGGAGGAGTAATTTCTTGGGCTTGTGATTCTGTCACGGCTGCTAGTCCTCAGGATCGGAAAGATGCTCAATAGGGGTCCACCTCCTGACGTCTCCACACTCTGACTGAGTATTTCCAGAGTATAAAAGCAGTCAGGCGAGGGAAAAACAGGGAAGGGGAAAGGAACAGCAGGGATAAGGACCTGTAACGACAAGGAAGGACACGTTAGTTCCTTGTACTCTAACTCCTTAACTATGTCACAAGTGCTGTCGTGAATCCTCACCTGATAACTCTCAGGAAAATAGACCCTTCCCTCTGATGGAATCTTCCTCAGACTAAATGAAAGAACAGTTTGTTATAGCCTGTCTATTTCCTGATAGAGACACACACATCAACCTCCCACATGTATCACCTCATTCACTCACCAGTAGCCTGTGGAAATCGTGACTGAACATGGGGTTCTCAAGAGGCGTCTGGATAGATAACAGTCTCTCCCAGCCGCTTCTTGTAAGGTGCACCAGCATCCGCTGATGGAAAAAAGAACAACAAACTGTAAACGACCTAGAAAGCCAGCCGGCTTCTCCTGCTCACAGTTCAAGGATGAAAAACACAACAAAAATAAAGTCCCTGAAACAGGAGGGGGCAATCCTGCGTCTCCCGTTCAGTGTTCTCAGCCAAGAAACACCATTCAAACATAGATAAGCGTGGAGGGTGAAATCCCGCGTCTCCCTCGCCACCTATGGAATACAACACCAGCCGGTGTTTGTTGCACAGATAAATCCGCGTCCCGTGAGTGACAGTGAGGGGGAAATCCAGGCGTCTCCTGCTCACTCACATAAACAAATATAATCAGGATCGCAAGAACGCGGAGGGGGCAATCCTGGCGTCTCACGCGTCTTGCGGTAGTAACCTCTTGACAGTACCAGCCGGTACCTGTCGTCACGTGGATCACTACAGCTTGCTCTGCAGCCACAGAACAAAATGAACCACACCTTCCCTGGAACTCCGCGGGGACAGGGCGTCCGCAACCATAGGCTCAACAAGACAAATCACAAGCACCAGTAGATGGCGTCCAAGAGAATATATGCCTTCTGAGGCCCTCCCCCTTCATGCTAGGCATTCTGGGAGGTGTAGTCCAATTCTAGGTAGGCACGTTAGTCAGACCCTGACACTTCTAGTTGTCCGTGGTCATTTTATGAAAAGTAAAGTCATTTGTTGAAGTGTATATTATTTGCTGCCTTTCCTTTTACAGCTAGCTCCCTGACCCATCGTGGTCATATGTACCCATAACGGTGGATGGTAAGTTGGGTACACTGGAAATAATCGAAAAAGGGAACTTCACAATTATTGGTAGTAGATTGTGTGGTCATCTGATCCATGTATATGATAAAGTAAAGTATATGGGCCCGAAGCCAGAAGTGGCGAAATTATTGGTCGGTGACCCGCGATCTCTAGCAGTAATTTTCTGGTAGCAGAGGATGGTTAGGGAATAGTTAAAGGTAAGGTAGGACTAGTTAGTCTAGCTAAGTCGGAAGCTGCTAGTATATTGATGCTGCTACAAGAGTAGGCACTTCGGGAGGACTGATCACCCATTTGAAATGTTTGCTTTGAAAAATTATGAAATGTTTTAAACCGTTTTTCTTATTGTTATATTGATATATGTATTAACCCATTCGTTCGTGATTGTTATACGTTGTTTGGAAATCCCCGGGGAATTGAATAGCAAGTGGTGAATAGAATCCATTTGCTTTGAGGTCGCTGGCCCAAGGAAAGTTGGTGTAGGTTAGGGAGAACTGGAAGCACTAACTAGGGACTTTTCTGAATGTATGTTTGAATAAATGTTAGTAACGAGGTTCATTGGCAAAATTCCTACTGTGGCATTACCTAGTAAGGGTCGCATCGGAAGAGTAGCAGGTTCATCGGAGCTTGGGTGAAAGCAAAGGGGCTCGCTGGGGAAACCTTAGTCTCGGAATATATCCCGGTAAAGTGGATGAGTCTAGGGGAGTAACAGGTTCTCCGATGCTAGAGTGAAGGGTAGACAGAGAAGATCTATCCGTAGTGAGTGAAAAGTAAATGGAAGTAGTTTACTTGCAGTAAAACAAATCTTTCCTGTCTAGACACTTGAGCACAGTGGCGAATGTGTATTCGTTGTTAAATAACCAAGCACTGAGCACTTTAGAAAGTAAGAAAGTTTCCGTTACCTTGTGAAGGAGGGAGTCAGTCGCGAAGCCGCTCTGACGTCACTCCGTGCCGCGCTGGGATTGGTGGACGCAGCGGGCTGGTAGTGGAGCTGGAATTGTAAGGGAGGGGTGAGCGCCGGAGCGTGGGAACTGTCTCACGAAGGGGCCGCGCACCCATTGGTCGAAAATATTTGAACTCGTGCAATTTATTGGCTGCACGAAAATAAAAGACGCATTCGGATTGGGAGTGACTTGTAAACAAAGCCGCTTGCAGGAATCGTATGTGGCACTCGTATACTCCGGACACTAGACCCGATCTCAGATCTCTAGGGTTTGGAAGAGATCAGTGGAAGACTAATAGATACAACATTATGTATGGAAATAAGAGAAAATTGTCCCTTGTAAACAAAGTAAAGAATTATTTCAAGAAAGAGAAGCAGATTAAAACTAGAGAAGGTGTTGTAATTCCACCACCAAATACTCCCGCATCTTTTATGATGTTCGATAAAGGGTACAATACCTGTGTATGGTTGGAAAATTGGGCAGAATACACGAAAGATGACGGAGTATTGGCTTTCCCGTTAGACGGAACATTTAACAGCAGGATTCTATTTAATTTGAGAACCCGAATGAATGATTTACATCCCAGACCTAGATTAACGCAGTACGAAGCCCTAGAGGAATGGGAAATCGAGGCTTTTGAGAGGGACAAGCCCAGAATGGATAAAGGGTTAACTAAGTTTTACCCAAAATTAAAACAGGAAGCCCGAGCCAGAAAGATGAAACACTGGAGACAGAATATGATTGTTGAGGGACTGTTTCCCATGATGCCAGCAGAAGATCCTCCTGGGGGGGGAAAAAGGACAGAGAAATCCAAACAATGGGGGCCCCTCGGAGAATCAGATGACGAATTATTAGATGACATATGCATGAGAAGTCCGCCTCCTTATAATGAAGGACACCGACCTTCAAGTGCAGGGGATATTCCCCGGAGACCTCTACAAAGGGAAGAGGTCAGGTCCGCAAGTGTAGGAGCGGATTATCCAATTCCTCCTTATACTGAGAATCTAGGACCCGTAGAAACCAGAAGTATTTACCCAAGGAGACCAATTGGTGGTGAGATGGGATATTCACGTGAAGGAGATTTTTGTTCTCGTCCCCCCTACGGAGGTGAGGTGAGGTCCTTAGGTTCAGGAATGCCGTTATTAAAGCCACAGGATGAGGAAGATCCGAGAATTCTAGGCACAGGAAGTTTGTTCCCAAGATCTAATTATGGTGGAGGACCGAGTGAGACACATCCCACTGCCCCGAGTTATGCTCCCACTCTAACCCCACAGGTGTTACATGACAAATCTTTGGACAGGTTATTAGAAGAGAAAGAGCGAGAAGCGCTAGCAAAGCAGAGAGCTGAGATAATACAGAAAATGTCACAGCTAAATACATGTCCTGAAGCCTTAACGATCCCAGTAACTATCGGACCAGTGGTTCCGCTGTACGGGGACCGTCAAGGGACTCCAAACCCTCCAGTCATTACTCCCGTTATAGCACAGCCCAGGCCAGAACCCTTAATTGTAGATGACCAGACAAGTGAGTGCGAGTCGGAGGTCTCGCTGCTAGATCTGCCCATTAGGAATACCGGGAAAAGGATACAGAAAAGACATAATCCTTTTAATGCAAAGGAAATTCACATGGAATCGACTTCAGGTACTAAGAGTGTCACATTGGTGACTCCTGAAGAAATCGAAAGATGGAGTCAAGAATCTGAAAAACAAGCGTCCCCAACGAGACCTTTAGATCTCTACAAGCTGAGAATAGAAATAGAGGAATTGATGGCAGGAAACGTAGGATTAGACAGATTAAATACCTACTCCGAAGACGAAATGCTGTTTATCTGCAAGAGTCTCACCCGAAATACTCGAGTACTTCATGAAAAACTGACAGACACTGCTGCTAGCATGGGAATAGATATTTCAAAATCGAAACCTCTGCAGAAACCCTACAGAGCAGATTTCTCAGACAAGGATTTGGAAAACTTGAATGTTTCAGGGAAGAAAGCACAGGTCAAAGAACTATTGACAGTATTACAAAAATGGGGAGATGTGGAAAGATGGAAAGCCAGATGGGTCAAGAAAAAGGATGAGGCCAGGTCTAGGCAGGCAACTCCCGAATTTGTTCTAAAGGAAGCTGACAAACCAGAACAGTTATGCCCTATGCGTGAAGTACCAGGTGGAAAATATGTACATGTTCCATGGTCCAGACAGGATATCATATCCTTTACTAATGATTTTCCGAAATTACGAGAAAAGCCCGTGGATTGGTATAGGCAGGTAGAGAGATTCGTAAAAGTGCAGAAATGCCTATGGAAAGACCTGGATGGGTTTTTCGACATAGTGGTCCCTGTAGATCTGTGGACCGAATGTAAAATAGCCATAGCTTGGCCTAGTGAGGAATACCCGAGAGATGAAAGAACAGGGGAACCATCGAAGGAAGTAATGAGAAAATATGATCAGGTAATTCAACATCTGAAAGCAAAGGTGCCAGCAAAGGAAACTGATTGGACCAAGATAGATAGAACCACGCAAGAAAGGGACGAGACAGTGCATTCCTTTTATGAAAGGCTGTTGCAGGTGTTCAAAACATACAGCGGTATAGATAACATCGAGATGAAGGATATGACACATTTTATTTACAGGTTTGTAAACGGTTTAAGACCCGAAATTTGTCAGTGGATAAAGGATAATAAAATCTGTTGGCATACCAAAAAGATAGATGAGGTCCTACGGTACGCAAAGTACTGTGAGGACGAGATGGCAGAAAAGAAAAAGGCTCTCAAGGAAAAGGTTATGTGGGCTCAAGTAAAGCTCGCAGAACAGCAGGAAAAACAGTTAAACAAAATGAACAAAACTACCCCGAACCAAAGCACTGGGGGTGGGGGTGGAGGGAAAACCCGTCCTAAAATGAGTAGAGAAGAAGCCAAGAAGAAATTTCCCTGCCACCAGTGCGGAGAAATTGGACATTGGCGAGACGAGTGTCCCTATTTACCAGACGATAATGCCCAAACACCTGATTTAATTCCACAGACGCAGAATGAAAAACAAAGAAAGACCCAGCAGCAGGTAAAAACGATCCAAGTACCCAGAGCGCCAAAACCTATTTTTAAAGGAAAATCACCACAGGGTGATGACGTAGAAGTTTGGGGAGGGAATGAGAATAGAAATGCAGCAACTTCGCAGTATTTGTTGAACGATACTTTCTTCTGTGACGACCAGTACTGACGGGGCCTGAGAGGGGAGGACGAGGAGTGCGTACTTGGCGCCTCCTTGCCGGTAGACCAGTCGGGACCATACATTGAAGGAAAGGTTGATGGAAATGATGTCACCTTTCTGTTGGACACTGGTGCTACCCGTTCTACTGTAAGAACAGTGGACGTTCCAAACCTACCCCTCTCGGGAGAAGCCATCCAAGTAGTGGGTGTATCTAATCAACTGATTAGTACACCTGTTACCGAGCCCATGGAGATCTCAATTGGAAATTTCAAACAAATGCACAGATTTGTAGTCTGTGATACCAGTCCGGTAAACTTACTGGGACGTGATTTGCTGTGCAAAATGAATTGTACCATCTTTTGCACAACAAAGGGCGTCGAAATTGAAACTCCGGACGAAGACGGTATCTACAAGCTAATGTTAATTAGACCTGACTCAGAAATAAAACGACTGACTATACGGGACTTACCTGAAGAACTCCAGCAGACAGTGAAGCCAGAAGTATGGGACTTTACAGGAAAGGATGTGGGATTAATGAAAAACGTAGACCCCATACAAATAGCCATGAGAGAAAATGCAGTGTACCCCAATACCAAGCCTTACAGAATGAGTGCAGAGGTGAGAGCAGGTGTTGCCATTGAAATACAGAAATTGCTAGAAGCAAACATAATACAGGAAGTAATGAGTAGCCCGTGTAACTCACCCATTATGGGCATCAAAAAGCCTAATGGCAAGTACAGAGTAGTTCAGGACCTAAGAAAGGTAAACAAGATAGTGGTTCCTTGCTGCCCTATTGTCCCGAACCCAGCAGTAATCCTGTATCAGATTCCCTGGGATGCTGAATGGTTCACTGTGATAGACCTATGTCATGCACTCTTTTCGATTCCATTGCATCCAGACAGCAAATTTCTTTTCTCATTTGCTTTCAACAGTCACGTGTATGTCTGGAATAGGGTCCCCCAGGGGTACACAGAGAGCCCCTCTATCTTTAATCAGATCTTGAAAAAATGTCTGGAAACTTTGGTCTTACCTGGAGAGTCTGTTTTAGTACAGTACATAGACGACCTATTGGTGGCATCTAAAAGCCATAGGGATTGTGTGGTTGACACCATTGCCCTACTGAATCATCTGAGTGAAAAGGGACATAAAGTGGCCCCTGAGAAATTACAGTTCTGTTCGAAATCAGTGAAATATCTGGGACACCAGATAGAAAAAGGCATCAGAAAAGTCACCTCAGAGAGAGTCAGAATAATTCAAAATATGCAGTTACCCCGTACTCAGAAAGAAATCAGAATGTTACTCGGAGTTGTAGGTTGCTGCAGGCAATGGATTGTGGGATTCGCAGTCCTTGCAAAGCCCTTGATTCAGATGACAAAGAGAGGAGCGAAAGACCCAGTTGAATGGAATGACGAGAGCTTGACAGCTTTCACAAAATTACGAAATTGTCTGTGTACAGCTCCTGCTCTAGGGATGCCTGACTACTCCAAGGAGTTTGGCCTATTCTGTGACACTCGTGACAATTGTGCATTGTCAGTCCTGACTCAGGAACATGGCACGACCAGAAGGCCTGTGGCATATTTCTCTGCCACTTTGGATCCAGTGGCTGCTGGATTACCTGGATGTCTGAAAGCAGTAGCTGTGACTTGCACCAGTTTAGAACAAAGTGAGTCTATTATCATGGGACATCCTGTAACTGTGTATGTTACACATGCAGTTGTGTTTCTATTGCCCGAACGAAAACTCAGTATCTCACCCCTAGTCGGCTGACTAAATATGAGAGGATTCTCATGGGTGCTGCAAACATTGTCATCACCAGATGCAACATTTTAAACCCTGCCACTCTACTCCCTGAATCAATGGTAATGGAAGATAAGGGAGATGATGAGCATGACTGTATTGATCTGACAGAGTTCAGTACTAAACCTCGCCCAGACATTAAAGAAACTCCTTTGCCTGTGCATGATGAGGAATGGTTTGTGGATGGTTCGTGCCTGAGGCATGAACTAGGGGGCCTAAGTGCTGCCTATGCTGTGGTATCGTTAACGAAAATTGAAGAAGCGTCCTATTTATTTGGAATAAAGTCTGCACAAGTAGCCGAATTGATCGCTCTGATTAGAGCTTGCAAATTGGGAAAAGACAAAAGAATAACAGTGTATATTGACAGCCAGTACTGTTATGGGGTGGTGCATGACTTTGGCCAATTATGGCTCCAAAGAGAATTCCTAACTTCTTCAGGTACCCCCATTCGAAATGGAAAGGTGGTTCAAGACCTTTTAGAGGCAATCCAATTACCAAAAGAATTGGCAGTGGTCAAGTGTATTGCTCATAAAAAGGGCCTTGACCCTGTATCTATGGGAAACGATTTTGCTGATCGAGTGGCAAAAAAATGTGCTGTAGAGCACATGACCATAAATCCAAAACGGGGGGGGCCTGGGAACAGTTGCCAACTTAGGATGTTTGAAGAAGTGCCTACCTGGGATGAAGTGAGAGAATGGCAGCATGTGACGCCCTGGGAGGAGAAAGAGAAGTGGAAGGAAGAAGGTTGTAAACCAAGACGTGAGGATGGTGTCATTGTGGGCCCGAATGGTATGGCTGTGTTACCCAGACAACTACTTGCCCCAATGGCCAGACTGATCACACATTGGTAGGGATGCCATGGTTCTGGTATTCCAACAGACTTGGTACAACAAGAAATTCAGGAAGGTAGCAGAGTCCCTTTGCCAGAGGTGCCTGCCATGTCAACAGTTCAACGCTGGCAAGAGAACAGAGGTTGAACTGATGAAAATTGGGAGATCAGGGGGTCCCTTTGTGAGAATACAAATAGATTTCATTACCATGCCCCGTTGTGAGGGAAAGAGATATGTCCTTGTCATTGTCTGCCTATTTTCAAAGTGGGTGGAAGCTTACCCTGCCAAACAATGCGACGCCATAACAGTAGCCAAGTTATTGCTGAGAGAGCTAGTACCGAGGTTCGGGGTTCCAGTCTTTATTGACTCAGATAGAGGCACCCATTTTCAGAATGAAGTTTTGGCCCAGCTGTGCCAAGCATTCGGGATCACACAAAAGCTGCACTGTGCATATCATCCAGAGGCTTCTGGAGTGGTAGAACAAATAAATGGCACCATCAAGAATAGATTGGCAAAAATATGTGATTCTACTGGCCTAAACTGGATAGCTGCCTTACCTCTTGTTCTGATGGGACTCAGAAGCATTCCAGATTGGAGAACAGGCCTGAGCCCCCATGAGATTTTGATGGGAAGAGTGATGAGACAAGCATGGGTACCAGGATACAAACTGTTAAGCATTTCTGATGATTTGGTACTTGAATACTGCAAGCAACTGGGTGACCAAGTGCGTTCTATCTCTCGCCAGATTGGGGCAGACGCCGTCGCCAACCCGACAACACCAGTTCACAAATTGGTTCCTGGTGACTGGGTTAAAATAAAGAAGCACACTCGTTCAAGTTGTCTAGCACCGAGGTGGGGACAAAAGCGTAAAAGTAATCCTGGTAACGACGACCGCTGTGAAGTGCGCCGGCGTTCCCAAGTGGATCCATGCCAGCCATACCCAGAAGGTGAAACCCGACGAGGAGCCTGGAGCAGAAGGTCGTCCAGCTGAGGGGTCTGCAGACGTTGGTCCTGAAGTAGCTGACGAAAGGCGATCGAGCACCAGCCCAGTGGAGGGTCCTGTAAACGTTGGCCCGGAGGTAGCTGATGACATGCGGCCAAGCACTAGTACTGCTGAACATCCAACGGAGGCTGGTCCAGAAGTAGCTGAAGACGAGCTGCCGGAAATCTGGCCAGAAGATTGGATACCAATAGTCGATCTCTCTGGAGATCCACTCAGGACAAGAGAGCGAATAAGAGAAGACAGAGAGTGGAATAGAGAGGTCGAGCAAGGCACAGGCGAAGACCCTCAGATCATTGAGATTCACATCAAGTCTGAGGACGAAGAAGAAGGTCAGACAGGGACAGATCAGGTGATTGACACACCTCCACAAACTCCTGAAATTGAAAAGGGACAGACTAGAAAAAGTGTAATAGTTCGAGCAGAAGAAAATCAAGGGATCGAAGGACTTGAACAGGATCAGTTAGAATTAGAAGAACGTGTTCAGGACAAGGAAACAGAGACATTTGAAAGCCAAACGCAAATTCAACCTGAACAAGGCCAGCTTAGTAACCAGGCAGAAGAAGTAGATACAAGACCTGGGACTAGTCAGACAGGTAGGAAAGAAACAGAAACAGTAGCGCCACCGACCAGCGAAAACAGGAGAGCATTAGTAGAAAGCCAAATCACAGTGCCAGCTAAAAGACTAAAGAAAAAGAAGCACATTGAGCCAAGGTATGTTAAGAGACTGAAATTAAGAATAAAAACAGTCCAAGAGAAACTTGCAGATCTAAGAAGAAGTCCCCGAATTGCAGAAATACCCGAAGATAGCTCCAAGAGAAGAAGTGAGCGAATAAAAAGACAAAACGAAAAATATCAGGATCCGGAGTGGACCTACTTAATCTTGGAAAATTTTGAGGAACTTGATATCACTGATGAAAGTGACGAAGAACAAGCTGCTGAATACTCGGAAGAAGAGGAAGACGAGATCACCTGAGGTTACACAGAGTGAGTTAGCTGTGTAAACTTACAAAGAGGGGTTGAGAAACTTCTTCTGAGCCAAAATGTCTGAGTCAAGAACGAATGGAAGGCCTAGTTGCAGTTGTTGCAAAACATGCTGCAAAGTATGTGTATGTAGTATAGTTATAGTTATATTAGTTTGGATAGGACTAACAGTTTTCATTCCTTTTATGGTTAGTAAAAATACTAATATGTCCCCTACACAGATTACTGACACTGAAGAACTGACAACACGAAGTGTAGAAAGACGTGAGAAAGCACTCAAACAGACAAAACGAGACTTAGATGCATCAGATGAGGAAGGACTACATTACCACGGAGTTAGGAATCAGACACACTCAAATGTTTTCGCAAACTTGTTAGTACATTATGTAGAGACTATGGAGATAGAGGATTGCTATGTCTGCATGAAGCTACCTACCTCTGTAGCTGAAGGCGTGACATACCATCACTTGCCCCTGACATACGGAATTTCCTGTAGTGTTTTAGCAAGCTTGTTTTACAAAAGAGGACCGTTACAGTACTATTACTCTAACAATGACGTGATCTTTTCGGAACTTCCCATTCGTGGAAACTTGAATCCTGTACATACCAAAAGTGACGTAATACGCTATATGGGAGACTACTTTCTGACTATAGGCAATATAGACATAGCTGAAGCACATAGAGACAACTTGACCTGTTCATTGCATGAACAAGAGAAAATATTTTTAAACATGGCAGAGAAGAGAAGGGAGAGTTTCCAAAGAAAGGCTAATGACAAAAAGCAGAAAATACCTAAATGGGCTGAGAACATGGAAAGCACCTCAACTGGCGAGGCAGGGCCTGCTCTGTTGCTGGATTTTGAAAAGAAAGGGAAACTCTGTCTTCACCGCAAGAAGACTGATTATTATAATAACATTTTCATTGGTTCCAGTCAATGTGAACACAATTACAAGGTAATTGGAGGTTGGGGTTTCAAAAATGGGTCAGAGCCTGTGTTTCCTGGAATTTATTATATATGTGGAGACAAGGCTTATTTCAAATTGCCAGATCACTGGTATGGAAGCTGCTACTTTGGCATGGTTTTCCCAAAAATATACCATGTGAATGAAATTGCTGGAAGCAATGAAAACACTAATGGCTGAGTGCGTAGTAAAAGAGAAAGTGTAGGTGAAATAATGGGTAGTATTTTTAGTGCACTGATACCTGGAGTGGGAGTGGTTCTGAACACTCACAGAATTTGCAAATTGTCCACAGTAGTGGATGTGCTGTCTACTGATACAGCTCATGGATTTCTGCTGGTCAATACCGAAATGGTTGCGATCAGGGCAATGGTTTTACAGGACAGACTTGCTCTTGACACCTTATTAGTGACAGAGGGCGGAGTCTGCCGGATGTTGAAAGCGCAACATTGTTGCACTTACATTCCGGACAAAAGCGTGCAGCTCAAAAGATATGTGAAAAACATTACTAATTTGGAAAAGGAACTCAAACCACTCGAGGTTGACAGTGCATGGAGGAGACTAGTTGATGGTCTCTCAAATGTAGGTCACTGGTTTGCTAACTTAGGTAGAAGCTTATTGTTCAAAGTACTGATGCCAATTGGAATTATAGGTCTTATCCTATTTTTCATATTCGTCTGTTGCAAATGTCGCAAACACACAAAGAAGTATCAAGTGAATGCGAGAGGAGTGAAACGGTGTGCGGATGAACTTGAATTGGAAGAAATGAATAATCAGATTTACAAAAGGGTGAAGAATTCTCACCCTACCAAAAATGAAAAGGAAAAACTGAATCGTATGTTGGAAGAGATAGAGTTGTACAAAGTGTGAAAGAAAAGTTGGCATCTGGTTCCATTTATGTGTGATGATAGTAAATATCATCAAAGAGGGGATTGATAGAGCAAGATTTCGCATCGCGACTTGCTCAATTCATGAACCTCGAAACCGTTGTAACCTTGTAACGAATTGTACGTCTTACTAATATCTTTTATTTCCGATATATATGTATGATAGAGTAGCTTGCATATGTGTTCTACTAATACGATTAATCCGGGTCCCTAAAATGGCCGCTGCTTGTCTTTTAGCTTTTGCGCTTGCGTTAGTCACACTCACGTGACTCTACGTAGATGTAGTTCTGGAGGGAAAGGGTGCGCATGCGTAATACGCAGCTTTCGTGATAATGTGGTGATGCCCGTGCAGTTGCTCTCGTATCAGTGTGTATATTACTAATGTCTAATTGCATAGTATATTTTTCTTATGATGAATCTGAAGTACAAAGTCGTGACATGTAATACAAGCATTCATTTCTATGTATTAATTTGTTTTCGCTTACTTTCCATGTATCCTCGACACGGAGGGGTGCTGGGGCTGGGGAGTCCATCTTGGAGGGTATTTCTGCGCAGAATCACTAGATGGTGCGGTGACATTGAACCCAAGCCAAAGAAGGTTGATGCCAGAGCCAGCATGAGAACGTGCACCTTCACCCAGCCAAGGCATCGTGATTCCATTCTATTGTATCAAAATGTGTTCTTTCCATTGTATTCTCTGCGACTTCTCGTGGGAACCCCAATCTTGCTAGGCGGCACCCTAGGATGCTAAGTAGGGCTTGTAATAGTCTGTTCTGATTGGTGTGTTAACCAAATCCTACCTTAGGACCAATCGAAATTTGGGGATTCTGACACTTTGCAACATTGGGGGGTGGTACCCTGTCCTAAAACAGTATATCTACCCTGGGTTCACCTAGGGAATTTGTCCGACTTGTCTGAGTAGCTGACCTGTCACTGACCCAACGCACTCAATAGGTGACTTGATACAGAGGTGCTGCGGAGCTCTCTGTCCGAAATCTGACCATAGGCTCTGAAGGTTTTACTGAACCTTAAGTGCTGGCGAAGCACTTTGCTGGGGAATTCGCTGACCCAATCGGGGTCCTGATCGATAGCTGCAGAGAGGGTGGAGCGCAGGCGTTGCTTCCGAACTGCGGGTGCTGGTCGTATCCTGGTGGTCCTGTCCTGATTCCTTCCTGAGGGTTTCCTGTCCTGTCCTGGGTGTCCATTCTGCACCTGCTATCCATTGAGGGGTATCCTTCCTTGAGGGTTTCCTGTCCTTAACTGACCCGTGGCCAGGGTTTGGTTTTTCACACCAAGTCTAGGTAAATATTGCTCTGAATCTCTTGAAACTGCACCTTTCTATTTTTCTGTCTTTGCTTCAATAAAGACATTCCTTTTGCACGTGAATTAATTTTCCATGCTTTCCCCTGCAAACATTGTATTTCATAAAGTCAATTGCATTTGATTTCATAGCGTGTTCCTATGTTACCCTACATCTTAGAAATCATTTTCTGTACTGCAGTTTGCAATTTCCTGATATGGTCTTGGTTTTTCTCTCGTAAACTGGCTAAAAGAAATTCAGATTTATAGCGTGTTCACTTTGTACCTTTATCTTAGTTTCCCTCTCCCTTAGCGGGTTCCCTGTCGCACGAACACTATTCTGATAAAACCTGTATGACTGCCCTTTATTTGAACTTTATATAAAGTTTATAAAACGTCTAGTTGTCCGTGGTCGTTTTATGAAAAGTAAAGTCATTTGTTGAAGTGTATATTATTTGCTGCCTTTCCTTTTACAGCTAGCTCCCTGACCCATCGTGGTCATATGTACCCATAACAGTGGATGGTAAGTTGGGTACACTGGAAATAATCGAAAGGGAACTTCACAGTTATTGGTAGTAGATTGTGTGGTCATCTGATCCATGTATATGATAAAGTAAAGTTTATGGGCCCGAAGCCAGAAGTGGCGAAATTATTGGTCGGGTGACCCGCGATCCACACTACCATCCTCACGAATGCTAGATACAACATTTATATCATGACCAGTGTGATTTATGTTCTGTTCCTTTGCTGTTCTGCACAAACGAGCATAATGGCCTTTCTTTCCACAAATTTTACAAAATGCAAATCTCGCAAAACATCCTGGGCTATTTGTACAATGTCCATCACTCCCACATCTGTAACATTTCGGACCATTAAGTTTAGTATCAGAAGAAGGAAACTTTTTTTTCTCGAATTTCTTTTCTGATTCTTTTCTAGCTGGTGCAATAGATGTATCATTAAAAGTTTTATCACCATCTTTCGCATTATGATTATTGACTCTATAGACCTCATTAACTGGTGACTCACCACTGTCTTCTTTTGTGCAAGGAATCTTATCTTTACTTTTATCATCCCTCATTTCACGTACCCGCATACTGGTGTTCTCCATACCTTCAATTATTGCAACAGCATCCTTCAAACAAAGATTTTTGTTAAAAGCTTTTCCTGAACTGTAACATTATTCGTACACCTGACAATTTGATCCCTAATCAATGAAGCAGTAAGATATTCAAAATCACAGGTGCGAGCTAGTGTTTTAAGAGAAGCAACATAATTTGAATTTTTTTCTGTCTTCGCTTGCACCCTGGAAAAAAATGTATGCCTTTCCAAGACAACATTGATGTGTGAACCAAAATGTCTCCCTAACAATAATATAGACATGTCGTAAACATTACTAGGTTCTCCTGACTCACTCCCAATTTCAATCACATCAAGACTCTCATATATACCTCTACCTTCAATGCCTAAGTTGTGTACGAGTTTTGCTTGTTTGCGACATGCAGAGTATTTTTCTCCACCTATTGCTATGAGATAAGAATCAAAAATAAGTTTCCATCTTTTCCAAGGTAACACAGGTTCACCTTTTTCCGTTAAGAAATGAGGAGGTTCAGATTAAGTAGACATTTTGAAATTGAAAATATAACAAATAAATGAAAACTTGCAAGAAATAAAGGTAGATTGTAGGTGACATACAACAAACCAGAGAGTCAGTACTGCAAACTTCTATATATGTAGCAGTTTGGAATGTCCATATTACACTGCACAAAACTAAAAGAAGAAGTTCACAATGTGACATTTTTCTGTTCTTCAAGATATGTATTTATAAGCAGAGATTGTTGTTGAATAAATTATGATGAGACTTCAATCCTTTGGAAGAACTTGTATAAAGTCATCATCATTTCGATAAACCTTGACACAAAGTCACTTAAAATTTGTTTAGGCTTACCCCAAAGAAGAGATCATCAATCGTATTTAATGGAAGATAAATTCAAATGCCAACAAGAATAATTTTAAACTGCCTTTTTAAAGGTCTAATACATAAGAATTCTTTTTTCCAAGCTGTGAGTATTCGGAGATTCGTCCGATATCCAAAATGGCCACTATGTCGTTTTTACATCTTTTCTACAGGAAATTGACCTTGTTAACGTTGCGTACTGAGCGCGGTTGCAGTAATATTTTCAAAGGAAACAAGCTTGTATGACGTTTGCAGCATTCGTTTTGAGATCGCTCTTACGTATCACCACCGCCTCGCCTCTTACATATCACCACCAGCTCGCGCTCCAGTTCAAATTTAACGGCTCCGTTTTCAATTGCCAAAATTATTAAAATTCACACAAAAGGTACTCACGATGATTTTTTCGAATATGGCGGACACCCCGGTTTTGCCAGCAGTTTCAATCCCTACTTTGCAGCACCAATTACTTTCTCCTCACACTAAAATTTGTCAGCCACATCTACTTCAACAAGATCTGCGCTTTAGGATCCGAGGTCGAGACCAGGTACTTCACAGGTACTTGCCATACATTTATAAATTTCCTGACATCATCTCTCTGAACACTTCGTGAGGCAGCTCAGTTCCGAGACAATCAGGATTGGAGTATCATTATAGTATCAAGAGTTCTTCAAATTAAAATATGAAATATGTCATATAGGGTTGTGTTCCATCTTGTTCCATCGTCGCCAGTGATAAAAATGTAAGTATCCAGGGACAGATTAGTTTAATTCTGGTTTAATTTCAAGAGAATTAAATTACAACCCTCACGGACCTCGACTCAGCGCTAACTGCGAGATCACATTCCATGAACAGACATTCATTGGTGGAATGTGGAACATACCCACATCACTAATGACATAATGTCAGCTAAGAACACTTACTTAGCCATAACAGCTCCCTGGGTCAGTTAGGATTATAAGATGTTATAATCAAACTGCCCATCTGGCCTATGGGAACAGGTAGCCTTGCAATAGTGAAAAACAAAATTGGCTGTAACTATCAGGATATGCCACACACATCAGGGCATGTCCTACCTTTCACATACAATGCACCTTGCCCATGGGGATACCTTGGGCCTACCTTAGGGGTGACTAACATGTAGAAAAGGGAAGGTTTAAGGACTGGCACTTGCCAAGTCGACATATCTGTCCCAAACTGCATAAAGGCTCTGCAATGGCAGGCCTGAGCCATATTTTAGAAGCTGCTTCTGTGGGTGGCACAACCAGTGCTGCAAGCCCACCAGCAGCATTTGATTTACAGGCCCTGGGCACGCATGGTGCACTGTACTAGGGTCTGACGAGTAAATCAAATAGCCAATCACGGAGTCACTAATCCATTACATCAATTTACAATAGGAAGCACTTGCACTTTGGCACTGAATAGCAGTGGCAAAGTGCCCAAAGCATCTAGACGAACATAAACACAGGAAGCAACAGCAAAAACTGGAAGGGAGACCTATGCCAATGATGCCAGGTCTAATAGTGCATAACCCTGATTAAAAATGTAATCCATCTCGGGGTTCTACTGCTGCACGAAGCTGAAAGACCCTAGCGCCCTGCAGGAAGCACTGCAATTTGTGGACTGTCTGCAGCTTCCATTAGTTTAGCTCATGCACAAGAACCTGCCCAAACAATGACCACTTGATCTGCATCTACTTTTTGTGCATAACACACATGAACAATAAGGGCAGATGGGCTCTACGGAGAACTTACCTGTGAAGTCCAGCAATTTCCATTCATTCTGCACCTGAATCAAGTGACATTGAACCATTTGTAAAGGTCCCATTCTAGAAATGTTTACCATTGCACTGTGCAAAACAGAATTAATTCCAAACTTTTCTGGAAGCAGCATGCACTTTGAGACTGTGGTGTATATTACCTGAGGAAAATAATTAGAAAATGTGTCTTTGCTATCTGATAACTTTTGCCCAAAACTGCTTCTGTAAACATGGGGAATAGAGTCTTTTCATTCCATGAAATGAGTCATAACGATTGTTTTTTTGTAAGAAGATTTTACCTGTTTTTCTTAACCCCTCCTGTGCTCATGACGAGGTCAGCTCGTCATGGGCCACGGCGCTCCGGTGCTCATGACGAGCGTTCCATTGGAACGGGCGTGATCATGACGAGCTCAGCTCGTGATGAGTACTGGAGCGCCATGGCTCGTGACGAGCTGACCTCGTCATGAGCACCGGGGCTTTGTGAGCGCCCTCCCGCCCCCCAGCACAGCGGGGGGAAACAGAACAGGCGATTTTGCTTGTGAATAGCAAATACATAGCAGTGCCAGCAAAAAAACGTGGTAACAGGTGCAATGAAATGGTTACATTCCATTGAAAGAATATGTTTGTTTTTTTAAAACACACAAATATATTCTTTGATGTTCCTTGTATTCGCTGCCACGTCTTTGCTAGCACTGCTATATTGGTAAAAAAGGGTGTGGCCAAAAGAGTTCCCAAGGGACACCTATTGACAGCCTGTGGTAGTGCACCTTTTCCCTGCTTCTTGCACATTAGAACAGGAAACACAGCTTTACCCTCACTAATGAGCAGCACAGGTAATCCATATGAGGTCACAAAGGCGAGACTGATTGCATTGCAAATGCTTGTTTAGTTGGAGACTACCCTACAGCACCAATGGCAGTACTATAGTTTTCAAAAATACACAGTCACTCCTTCCATTTTATGTCTGGTTTCCCTGTTTTTTTCAAAAAGGTTGGAGGCTGCACAGCCCCTTGTACAGTTTCCATGGTTACACAGTAAACAAATCCAATGAGTTTGAGAATCAAACTTGCTTCAAGAAGTAATCTGAGCAAGCTTTGCAAAAATAAAAAAATAATGTATTACTCACCTGAGGTAATTTCAACTTTTAACTCCTTACTTTCAGCCTTTGAGCAATTGTATTAGCCAGTTTTTGTAAAGTTGGAGCACCGTTTGATCAGCCCGATGTCGCACAATAATGAACTCCGTAAAATCCGCCTAATGCACTGGATGCAATGAGTAAAGATGGCCACGACCAGTGGCGGCTGGTGACATTTGAAAGTTTTAGGGCGTAAATGTTTGGGATGAGTGCCCTCTGGTGAGCAAGCGAACCGACCGTAATAAAGAGGGTTCAGGGGGGATTCACCAAGCTTGTATAAAGGCCTTGAAAATTGCTCCTGCCCACCCCTATTTACACACAGATAATCACCTGAAGCAAATCCCACCAGTATTCTAATGTCAAACAAAGCGGGCATACCAGGGGCAGCCTATTTCAGACTTTACTTAATTCTTTGAAAATGGAGTTAAAGAGATGGAAAGTGTCACTCATTCAGACACAGAGAGTGCATGATTTATGGATTGGGCGTGCGCTAAGATCAACAATGTTTTGTCGACTCAATTTCTGTCATGATGCAGCCATGAAATTCGAGAAAGGGGGTCCCTCTGCTTGTGAATAAAAAAAGTGAAAGTATTTCATGCTCTGCTTCAAGATCCTAATGGCGCTGCAAGCAGTCAGTGTTACCAAACTACACTAAACTGTCACGAATTAACACACAATCAAAGTGTGAACAAACACACCTGCAGGCATGCTGATACAGTCAGTTTACCGCATGTCATTACTAGAATATTGCATTGTACGAGTACGATACAGCGAGTTCCCGGGCTGCCGCAAACAGACTAACTATTAACCAACATGTGGCAGCGGCACCTGAGGAGCTGTCGATCCAACTCCCCTGCAACAAAGCAGCCACTGCGCAAGTATATGGCGCCTTGGCACCCCAGCAACAAGTGCACCTATCAGGGAGTATGTGGTGCTCAGGCATCAGCTACCGCCTCACAATCACTCCACAAGACCGGCAACTCCTGTTCTCCTGATGCACTGGGGGTGCAGCCCTCAGCCTGTAATGCAACCCAAACTCCTGCTGGGTACAAGATGGCATGGCCTCCACCCGCACCTCCCTCTACCTGCAGACAATGCAGCAGCACACCCTGACGCACAGCACACACGTGTGCAGGCCAAGGAGAGAGAAAAGCTTTAAAACCCCACATACGCCACACAGGTGATTTAAAATATGTAAAGCCGGAAACTACATCTCCCCCAAGTGCCTCATGGGCCCTGCTGCCTGAACGCGAGTGCAGCGCCTAGTGGCAAAGCCAATCCATTTTACCCGCTATTTGTCCGAGTATGGGCTTCATTTCAGACAGTAGAGCAGAGGTGTTTTAAGGCATGGGCAAAGAGGGCTCTGCCCCAGGGCCCCAGCATTTCAGAGGGCCCTTCGGTTGCCTCATTAACTGTCTGCTCGAGCAAGCTCTGTTCTGCAAACAGCCCTGCCAACATTGAATGATCCTCAAACATAGAATATTGTAAATAGCGTTTTTTCAATGCATTTTTGAAGTCGTTACATGCATTTTACAGAGAACTGCCGTGTTTATGTTGTTCAACACCATGCAATATCCATGAAAAATTATTTTTAATCGAAACAGGACGTAACACACGAGAAATGTTAGGGGGCAACAAAGATTGCATTCATATTAGTGCGCTGCTGCTGCATTACAAGGTCACAACATAAAGCAGGCCGGGGTACAAGCTTAGACTCAGAATAATAAAATAAATATAAAAAACTTACCTTGGCTTCCCGCGCTGACTCCCGACTCGAGTCCCGAGACTGCTCCCGCCGTCCTGGATTTTGAATGCCCCCGCTGCGTCTGACGTGGTGTGGGCTCTCGTCACTGAAGGCTGCAGGCAGCCTCCCTCCCCTCCATGGCAGCCGGCGCTGATTGGTTCGGCCGGCTGCCCTAACCACGTCATTTCTCCTAGTCTGCATCCTGCAGAACAGAGAGCGGGAGGTGGCTTGGGGGAGCGGCTTGCCCACTGTTGCTAATACTGTCTGTTTGGACGCCTCTCAGGCTGTCCAAACAGTCAGTATTAACAACAGTGGGCAAGCCACTCCCCCAAGCCACTCCCCCCTGCCCTGAGGCTCGAGTAACCAGGAAGCTGACTGCTTTCTCGCCGTGCGAGAAGGGCAGACAGAAACAAATGGTAGTTATAAATAAATACCTACCATTTGTTTCTGCCTTCTTCTCGCACCGCGAGAAAGCAGGGGGGCGGCGCCCAAACGCCCCCATGGAAGAACCGCCACTGGCCACCACATGCATGATGACGCTTCTGACGTGCGCGATAACGCTCCGTGAGCTGCGCTTCAAGCTCTGTATTCTTCCACAGGGAGGCTTCTTTTGTAAATGGTGCATACAGTGGTACATGGTTGAAGAAGAGGTCGGTGGGTCAACAGCAGCATAGCCACGGTTTCATTTGCAGGGAGGACTTTTTTTTCATTCCCCACCCCACTCCGGGTACCAAAATGTGGCTGGGGTGAAGCGAAGGAACAAGTTGGAAACACGTTGCAGTCTTCCAGAATATTTATTAGTGCAGAAGTTGACCCACGACTGAGGACACGACAGGATGCTTCAAGGAACACTGTAAACTGGCAATAGCTAAGCTAACGTTCCAAGAACCATCCAGCTCATTCCAAAGAACATGGAATCAGTAACAAAAGAAAAAACCATAAGGTACATAGCTACAAATAATACACAAAGGCACATATAGAATAAAAAGCAAAGTACATTCTAATATAGCATACTATAATTTATCAGAAAAAGTAACCAAAGTGGTTTCCTTTTCATGGATATTTATACAATATGCAGAGAGGCCTATTCATAAACTTTCTTTTCAAATGATTTTTATTGAAAGGTTGAAATCATACACCACAGCATGAGGACATAGAACAGGAATTGCACTAGTGTACATTTTGCACTGTAGGCTACACAAGTATGATGGCAACGTATCATTATGCATCACATTTCTGATATCATACCGGCTAGAAGCATAACTGTGCCTTGCTAGAGGCCGCTAGCTGTGGTGATAGAACAGGACTACAATAGTACTACTTAACTACAATAAAATGCAATTAACAACCTACAAGTGTAATTCTCCACCACCATGGGGAGAGCTTTACTCATGTAAGTTTGTTACTTAAGGCCCAATTACGATGTCGTTAGGAAAGCATTCCTACCAAATCGCTTCCAGAATGCTTTCCTAAAGACTCGACCATGAGCTTTACGAATGAAGGATTATGATGCATTGCATGTAAAACTTTCACCAAGTCATTGGGAAAGTAATCTGCACGACCGAAACATCGAGAAACAATCCCGATTCAACCAAATTGTTCGGAAACTCCGATGAATAGGCATTCCGGTTACAAATCAGACTCGGTTAACTCCACAAACAAATTACAATGCATCCAACACAGTTTCTGAACCGTGTCAGATGGTGTTACAAATGGCAATAGGAAATTGAGAAAAACAGTCAAAACAAGCATTGGCACTGCCAAAACACATAAAAAAATATGAACAAATATGATCCTTTGCTCTAACACAACTGCTTCTAGGTCAGAGGAGTCTCCACATATTCCCTGCTCTCTGCCTCATACACTCACACACCACCCACCGCACAACTTGCACAGACTTTACTTTTAAACAATTCTTACAAACACACACTCCTTTTTCATATTCGCACTCACCTTCACACTAACCTTCAAATTCACCCTCACCATGTCCCCAAAGAAGCAGCCAAGGTTCACTGAGAAGGAGTTGGAAGTGCTTGTAGAGAAAATAGTCAGAGTAGAGCCACAGCTATTTGGGAACCTAATCAAGCAAACCCCTGTGTCACAGAGAGACATAGGATGTGGGACAGAATAGTCAACAAGGTGACCGCTCAAGCACCTGTGCAACACACAATTGATGATTTCCAGAGTAGGTACTATGACGTGCAAAAGAGGATAAAAAAACTGATAGCAAAAGAACACGCCCAAAGCCAGCAGACTGGCGGTGGCCCTCCTGCACCACCTATGCACTTCACTTCCTGGGAGGAGAAGGTGCGTGACATCATTCCCCCGGAGGGAGTCTATGGAATACCAGGAGCACCAGAGTCTGGTGAGTACCTACTCAACATTCCAATAATGTAACGAATATCAGTCTTAGCGCGTGAAATAGTAAATGACTGACCGCCGGCTGTCCTTGGAGCCCAGTCCACACATAAGATCCTCTTTAGGGGGCGATACACCTTCTAAAGCCCTTATCCAACCACCCTCAGTGGGTCAGGAGGTAGAATCAGAGACCTTTATGGGAGCGATACCCCAACTGCTACCACCGATGAGCACTACAACAAGAGCATCCACTAGGGGCATAGGCATCGGCCAGACAAAGCCCTCGGGAGCCCACCACTGCCAGAGAAGAGAAAAAGGGGTGGTGGCCCTCAGAGACAGAAACCAGCGAAAGTCTCCAGACCGGCCAAAAAACGCAGGAGTGACAAAATGGAAGCTCCTCAAGGTGAAACAAGCCCCCGGTAACTCCCAATTTAACTAAGAGCCTTTTGATGAATGAGGACATGTGGCAGAGACTGGTAACTTTGGTATCAAACATGCTGAACCCCATCTTACTTAGACTAAGCAATATCGAAGAGAAGCTAGCTGGCTTAGAATCTCAGGCCACACATAACTTTTGTGCATTAGAGCCACTGCATATTAGGGATATTCCCTGCCCTGGTCCAGAAACACAAATGCAACCATCTTGTGCATGCAAATGTCGGGGGTACCATGGGTACCCCCTAAGTGCAGCCACCCACCCCAAAACTTCCTGGGGGCCCGCAACAGGCTCCCAAAGGCATTCTCTGCATGCCTTTCTATGGCAGAGTCTTCGCCATGGAAAGGCATGAGACCGCCATCATCGTGATATGGATGGCGGTGTCCATATTGCAGGTCTTTTCCGCCTGGTAGGCAATCGGGCGGATTGCCTACTGGCGAAAAACTGGCGGACGGTATTTCCGTCCACCTGGGTCCCCACCGCCATTGTAATATGGCGGAGGGAAATGTTAGGCGGGTGGACAGAAATGGCAGGCGGATCACCACCGCCATATGGGCGGTGGCGATCCGCCCGCCATCCTAATAGACCCCTTAGTATCTCGCACCATTTCACAGAAATGGGTATACATCTTTTTGTGTTAATGCGAGTAAGAGCACAAAAGGAAGACCCTCAGGAGGATTGGTATTCTGGGTTAAGACTTGGAGGCAATGTACTATTAGCACTCTACCGTGTAGCTCAAAGGATAACCTCGCCCTTAGACTTTTGTTTCCCACAGATTTGTCTATAAAACAAATTCATGTTTATAATAGGGTAGAGGGCAGAAATAATGAAACACAAACTATCTACCAACTTGAGCAACAGCTCTTGACCCTGAGATCAAGAGATTTAATATTGATGGCGGGAGAACACAACTTTCGAGCCAATAGCAGCTGCCCCCCATGATTTAACCACTGACCTGGACACCCAATGGGATATACCTAACTTAGATTTGTGCAACGTAAGATGGACACCTAAAGCAGGCCAGCATTTGACACCCACCCTTGAGTACGATCTTAAACCCACTAATGGCAGGTGCACTTCAGACCACAAGGGCAAGTCTACCTTTAATAGACCGGGTCAGTGCAGCAGAATTGACTACTTTTTAGCCCAAGTTGAGCTATGGCCTGCTGTCGTGGGACATGGAGGTGATCGACCACTTAGACAGTGATCACAATGTTCTCAGTCTATCACTTAGGATTAAGGAAACTACATATCTTGAGATTAGGGGATATAGTGACATTGGTGACCTTCAACATGTAAACAACCTGAGAGCCATCAAATGGGATTGGGTAGCTTAAAATCCCGGGCTATTACCATTATTAAAGGATTTGACCTCTCATCTATACTCCCCATCGCAATGAGAAATGAAAGAATGTCTCATACACATGAGAAGATAGGGGGGATAACTAGAGATGTCCTGGGTAAAAATAGATGCAAGAAGAATCCCTGCCCCAAAACTGTGTCCTGGTACAATAATGCCTGTAAAGTGGCAAAAGGCGAGCTTCTGGATGCAATTAAATCTAAATCACAGGTCCAGATCAGAAATCTAGGACTCGCCATAGGGTGGTACTCAAAAATGTAAAAAAATAGTGGGAAGAATCACTATGGTCAGATTTGTACGATGCTTTGATAAATAGGGACACCAGGGACTTTTGGAAAAGTGTAGTTATTATGTCTAGGAGAAATTAGCCTGAATTCGACTTTAGAATCCAGCCATAGGAGTGGGTTGAACACTTCAGTCACTTATATACAGATAACTCTAGGTTGCTTAATGATAGAGGACCCGATTCACAGAACTAACTTAAGACAAAATCCTAAACTTACTACTTTTGGTATTCACAGAAGGCATTTAGTAGTAGTAAAGTTAGGATTTTGTCTTAAGTCTGTATTAAGTCTGTTTTAGGTCTGTCTTAAGTTTCTCTTAAGTCTGTCTTAAGTCTGTCTTAAGTCTGTCCTAGGTTTGTCTTAAGTTTGTCTTAAGACTGTCTTAAGTCTGTCTTAAGTCAAACTTAAGACAAAATTCTAACTTTACTACTACTAAATGTCTTCTGTGAATACCAAAAGTAGTAGGACAGACTTAAGACAGACTTAAGACAGGCTTAAGACAAACTTAAGACAAACTTAAGACAAACTTAGTACAGACTTAAGACAGACTTAAGACAAAATCCTAACTTTACTACTACTAAATGCCTTCTGTGAATACCAAAAGTATTACGTTTAGGATTTTGTCTTAAGTTAGTTCTGTGAATCAGGCCCAGAGATACTATAGTTGTGAGTGGGGGACAATTTGAGTCTAATGATCTCCAATTTACACTCAGTAAGACAGAAGCAGCAATTGGCTCCAGTATTTCTGGTTGCGCCCCAGGACCCGATAGGATATCTAGGGCCCGATGTAGGTAGCCAAATACCGGTCGGTAACGGCTGAAATTCGGTAATTTCGGCCCTTACCGACTGGAATAAGAGTTTCGAGATGTATGCTGAAAAAAAGTGTCCGAATCGGTAAAAACCAGTCGGTAAAATACCCAATTGGTATTTCACGAATCGGAAAATTCCGAATTCTTATTTACCGGGTCGGTAAATAAGAAATGGGTATTTTCCGAATCGGAATATACCGAATTCTTATATACCGAATCGGTAAATAAGAAATGGTAAAAATGGCATATCGAGATGTAGGAAACCCCAAAAATTACCGAATACCATGAAAATCGGTATTTAAGAGTCTGTATTTACCACGGATTGAAAGCAGGTAGAAACCAGGTGCAGGATATAAAAGAAGGCCCCAAAATGCAACAGTGCAACCACAATGGCGGCTTTCTACATAATGACAAGGCGGCTACGGATACAGCCAGCAGGAGAGAGGGTCTGGCTAAGGGAGGAGCAGGTGTATAGGCAGAGGATCACCCTCTTCCAACTGACTGAACCAGAGTTCCTGCAAAGGTACAGACTACATCCCAGAACCATCCTGGACTTGATCAGGGACCCCCACCCATACCTGGAACACCCAACCCCAAGAGCACACGCCATCCCACCCCATGTGCAGGTGCTGTGCTGCCTACACCTTCTTGCGTCTGGGAGCTACCAGAATGTGATTGCTGCGGTAGGTGGGGGGTCCCAGAGCTGCCTGTCACGTTTCTTCAGGAAATTCCTTGACGCCATGATGCAGAGGATGGG
Organism: Lissotriton helveticus; assembly: GCF_964261635.1. Classification (NCBI taxonomy): domain Eukaryota; kingdom Metazoa; phylum Chordata; class Amphibia; order Caudata; family Salamandridae; genus Lissotriton; species Lissotriton helveticus. The sequence continues at coordinate 1,716,842,440 of NC_136065.1, forward strand.
ACACTACATTGAGTTCCCTGACACACCTGCTGAACTAGCAAAGACCAAAACCGATTTCTACCAAACTTGCACACTTCCCGCACATCATAGGCTGTATCGATGGCACGCACATCCCACTATGCCCACCTGCAGCAACAGAACACATTTATAGAAACCGCAAGTCTACGCATTCAATCAATGTACAGGTGATCTGCAACGCTGGCAACATCATTACCGGCATTGTTGCCAAATTCCCAGGGAGTACCCACGACTCCTACATCTTCCAGAATAGTGGGATATACAGACGCCTTGTTGCTGGTGATTTTGGGGATGGATACCTGCTAGGTAAATAACTGTGAGACACCCTGATAGTCAATGCAGAAGGATCAATCATGAGTATGTGACTAATCATTATTTCATTTTCCACCCAGGTGACAGTGCATATGCCCTGCGTTCATTTGTCCTCACCCCCTAGCTGAATCCATCCACCAGGAGTGAAAGGCGTTACAACGTGGCACACAGAAGAACACGTTGCGTGGTGGAACGCACTTTTGGAATGCTTAAAATCAGATTTTGCTGCCTCCATAAGAGTGGAGGTACACGGCATTACACGCCAATGATATGTTGCAAAATTATTGCGACCTGCGCCATGCTGCACAATCTTGCCACCAAGGAGGGCACAGAGGTAGAAATCACATATCATGAGGACATAGATGATGGGACAGAACAAGCCGATCACAGTGCAGCAGGAGCAGCGCCAGCAACAGATGGGAGACTGAGACGCGCAGAAATTACAACCAGATATTTCTAATAAAGTGATGAGACACAGGCATATTTAGTTCCTGATTCACTCAGTTTAATATGCACTACTGCACTTCACATATACCAGACCACATGATTCAAACAATATTCGCATTTCACACTGGGTGGCCACAGTTCACATCACTGTGACCTGTCCTGTGTTCAGGATTATTTGTTAATGCTTGCGCTTACGCAATATGGTGTTGGAGCTACGGGGCAGGGGGTCGAATTGTGCAGTGGTGCCAGGGTCTTCTGCATGGAGCCTGCTGCTCCGACGTACGTCCTGTACAGGCGTGCTGGATCCACTCCTGCTTGTGGACTCCTCTGTGTCCCCGACACACATGTTACCAGCAGTGGCTGTCTGCTGAGTCAGCAGTACCTCCATAGCAGAGGTCACTCTCCCCATCCCCCTGGACAAGTCACTGCAGCAGTGCACAATGTCAGTCTGCATGTTCACTGACCGGCGGCATAGCAGGTTGGTTGCAGTTGCCAGCCGGTTGATGGACTTATTCTGCTGCTTCAGTACGTGCCTATTCCTGCACCTTTCTGTCTGGTCACTCTCTAGCATGTCACAGAGGGAACCCATGCGCACACCCATTTCCCTCACCCCCTCTGCCATGGACTCCATTCCTTTTGCCATGGACTCAATTCCAAGGGCCATGGAGCATTTCCCCCGATCAATGTTTGACATCCTGCTGTTCAGGATGCGCACCTGTCTGTGCACTGCCATGATCCCTTTGGCCTGCATGCGCTGGATCTTCACCATAGTGGTTTCCAAACCAGCAAAGACCCCCTGCATAACCTGCCCCTCGTCTTGCTCACGTGCCCTATGACCACGGACACTTGCACGCGCAGATCCTGGTGACCCCTGTTGCCCTGCGTTGCCAGCCACTGGTGGAGTGCTAGGTGTGTGAACCTCCACCTCTTCTTCATCAGAGCTTTCTAGGATCCTGAGTGGTGGTACATCCTGCCTCCTTGGCCTCACATGCACAGAGGACCCTGAGGTTGGTGTTGTGGCACCTGCAGGTGCTTCCGGAATCTGTGTCTCAAACAGCAGGGGTGACAGTGGCTGTGCTGTGGTGTCTTCCTCCAATGCTGTGGGTGCCTGCGCTGTGGAAGTGTCCTCAGGGACAGTGCTGGGTCCTGATCTGTCTGAAGGCTTCTCCCTCGCAGCCGTTGCTGGTGCACTCGCCTCCCCTCCCTGCGCTGCATTGCGTGATGACTCTCCTGTGGGCAGACATGGACAATGATCACCTGTGTGTCTTCATGAACCACATTCCTATCACACAATTTCCTACGCCTCAACTGCTTGTGTATGGGGAGTGTGGCATGGCATGCTGAATTCAGTGTTGGCTGCTTTGATGTATGTTCCTATGACTACGACTACCATGATGCATTGCTGGTGAGTACTGACATGTGTTCTGGATTGTGATTCAGTCACCCACATTGGGGAAGGGGCCAGGGAATGGCTGGGGATTCATGTCCATGCATCTTACCTTTCTTTCTTGCAGCTCTGGCTGAGCTGTCAGCATCCCCAATCCCGTGTATGCATTCCGGCTCCATGGTGGATTCCACCAGCTGCTCCAGTTCAGTGAGACTTGGTGCACGGCTCTTCCCTCCACCTGTGGCTGCGGATTCTTTCCTCTGGGTTGAAATCTTCTTTTTGGTGGTGATCCTCAGATCATACCACCTTTTTTGATGTCTTCAATTTCCCGATGTGTGACCCCTAGGGCATTTACTTTGCTCTGGATCGCCAGCCAGGTGTTTCTTTTGACAGACTCTGCTTCTTGCAGGGACTGTCTCCCAAAAAGCTGGCTGTAATGCTGCACTACCTCCTCCACCAGCACCTGGAGCCCAGTTGTGCTGAATTTTAGCTTCCTTTTTCTATCACCTCCATCCTTCTGGCCTTCCTGGGACTCCATGGTGATGCTCTGCTGGGCTCAGTGCAGCCTGCTCCTCTGTCTCCCCTCCAGCTCTCCAAACAGTTCTGTAGCTCTGCACCTGCATGGGTGTGGCGTGTGGCCACCTCCAGGTACTGGGGTGTGGTACTTGCATCTGATTGGTTGATTTCTCAGTTACTTTGTTGTGGGGTGTGGTGGGTGTCCCTGATTGGTTGACTGACTCACATGTCTTCTATTCGAATTTTTGAGATCAGAATTTACTGAATCGGTAAATACCGAATCGGTAATCTTTGAATCAGTAATATCCGATTCGGTATCTCCCATTCATTCCTATGGGCCTGGAGGCCCATAGGGTTGAATGGGTGATACCGATTCGGATATTACCGATTCGGAGATTACCGATTCGGTATTTACCGAGTGTGGATTCCGATTGTTACCGAATCGGTATTTTTTACCGATTTTTTAGCTACATACGGTTTTCCGATTCATAAATACCGATTCGGTATGAATCGGTATTTAAGAACCGGTAAAATGAACTTACCTACATCGGGCCCCTAGTGACCTATACAAAGAAGTTCTTAAAGTCAGGCCTATTAGCCCTAATGACTCACTACCAAAAAATTATTCAGGGAACATGTAAGCACCCTGGACCAAATTATGTGCATTTTCTGGAGGGAAGTCACTATTCGCAAGGGCAAACTATATGTTGCCTTTGTTGATTTGCATGCCGCTTTTGTTATGGGACCAAGAGCAAAACTGTGGGCAGTCTCAGAAGATATGGGAGTACCATTCCCACTCCTTAATATTCTAGTAAGACTTCATGCTAACATTCAGGCACAAGTAAGGTGGGATGAAAATGGGGCCCTAACAGAAGTGATTCACATTGACAGGGGAGTCAGGCAGGGGTGTGTATTGGCACCCACCCTGTTTCTCTCTTTATCAGCAAAGTCATTGGATGTTTGAGCTGGGATGGTTGTGATGCTCCAAAAATAGGTGGGCAATGGGCCTCTGCTCTCCAATTCGCGGAAGATACTCTGCTCATATCCTGGACACCGCAGGGGCTCCAGCAGCTGATGGATTATTTCAAGAACTCTGTCTGGGACAGGGCTGGAGCTAAATAGCTCCAAAACAAAATGCATGCTCTTTTCATCCAACCTGAAGACTGAATGTTTAATTGTTTGTGTTTGACAATTGTTATTTGCATATTGTTTTAAAAATATGACTCCAATTAAACCTCAAGGAGAAGTAAACCTGCTTATGTATTTGTGAAAGTGTAATAAAAGCACTGATAATAATTAGGCAGTATTGTATAAAATTCGTAAAAACGGTTGTATATCAGTTTTGATGGAGAGCACACCTTGTCCTAGAAGCCAGGTGGTTTCTGGCCTCATATACATGTTAGACAGTGTTTGGTAGACACAAGTGAAGGTGTAGCACACAGATCATTCAAAATAATTAAACGAAAATAAAATAATCCATAACAAGAAAAGGAGTGCACGATCTACTTCGCATTGCATTTATGCACATAGCCAGATATGTTAATTTATCCCCATCTTGTCAGAATTACATTAACTCATCTAAGGTGCAGTAGCCTATGTAATGGGTATAATTTGAGGGGTAGTGGACGTTCACATCAATTATTGTGTCTTTTATGTACCCACAGGGTGAGCTGGGAACACTGCCAGAATTGATCAGGACAGCCAGTCCTGGACTTTGGTTGAACAGGAGCTCTCCAGCGTAGATGTCTCTCAGCAATCCTCGGATGATGACGAGCAGCTTGGCACATCATGTTTGGCTCGCCAGCCAGCAGCAACTACAGCAGATCCTCTCTGATCACTCCTGTATCAGCAAACAACACCCAGCTGACCCTTACCACCTCGGATACAGCAGGCCCAGCCACCACTGACAGCACAGCAACACATGGCACTCTGGAGGTGGCAGATAACAACACCCCTGTCAACAAGGTGTCAACTGTGCCAACACCAACTTGGAATGCTCGGGTGGGTTGAGGTAGTGGGAGGGTCCATGGGGACATGAGCCATCATGCAGCTGATGCTGCTGATGAGGAACAACGAAACCTCTCATGGTTCCCCAACGCACACTCAGTTTGCCAGGGAGATTTTGGCCAGGTCGTTGGGATCCTCGGGACCATTCAGTTAGCTGAAAGTGAAAAACTGGACATGAGCAAAATTAATGACATGACTGTCGTGCACAGGTATATTGTCACCTGCCTCCAACAGTTTCCCAAAAATATGTCCAAACCTCACTGCGTCCCCACAGCATCCACTGCATCAACATCAGCACAAGCCACAGGGAGGGATGTGGACTCGGCGGAGAGTCCCCAGCACTACTGCAGCCTGCACCTGAGGATCACCCCACAAAATGTAGAAAGGTTCGTCTGAGGAAAATCCCTGAGAGACAGATGGCTATGCATCACCCCCAGGAAGTGACAATCTCCCCCTGATATCCTCCACTGTGTGTCAAGCATTCCCTCAGTTGACTGTCATTGAACTGTCCCACATTGGATGGAGGGTCTAAGTTGGACTTTAGACTCAAATAACTGTGGACTTACTTTTGAATACTTCATCTGCAAACACTTTCAACTCCTATCTGCACTTTCCTATATAGTTCTGTTGTGTGCACACCACCATTGGGTGGAAATATCTCCGACCTTCATGGCCAAAAATAAATTACTTTTCACAAAACTACCTGCTCATTTAGTGAATTAGAATCCCAAAAATACATATTTCAATGACCTGCAAAATCACAAAGAAGAAACTGTCAACAACATTGGTTACAAATCACTTAAAAAAAGTAAACTAAGGGCTTGTGGGTAAATGTACCTTGACACAGCATTATAGATGGTCACAATAAGGTTATCACATAACCTGAAGTACATGGTACAGATTCAATGGAAGCCAAATGTATACAAAGCTATCTCAATTTTGCCAGCTCAATCAACAATCATTGTTAGCAAACCAAATCATCATGGACCATTTCTGTAAATAAAAATGTTTGGAGCTGTGTTCAAACAGATATGGCACACCTCAATGTGGAACACAGGTTTATTTCCCAAATACAACCTGCCACATTAACACAAACTAAGCTCACATGACACATGAACAAAATAGCCACAAAATAAACATCTGGTCAGAACATAGTGTATACCATGGATTTCCACTAATGTTCCAAGTTGTAGAATGTCACAGTCTGATGGGTCTGGTGAGGATATCATTTTGATGTTGACATGGCAAAGTACCCTGGTAAGGAGAAACATAGAACACAGTCAGTAACTCAGGAATAATGTTGCTTAATTTTGCAAACTATGTCAGCTAAAGAACATAAATGTCAGTGTGAATACAAGATGGTACTGAGGGTAGCATTGTACCGGTCAACGCTTATTTTTTTTTTTAACCATATCAGTACAAACCTCAGGAAAATTAGCATTCCCTCACTAGCATCCATACACAATGTACAACAGCAACACACAAACGGTTTTGGGTTGTCATCTCCTCTTATTGCATACTTACATTCAGGTGAAGTAGTTTTGGATAAGGTGGTGTCTCAACCCCCACCATCCTACTCATCACCACTGGCATCATGTCTCCGTCATCTAGTATCAGTGGAATTTCCTTCCAGCTAGCAAGGTTGTAGAGCATGCAGCAAGCGGTGATTATCTTGCACACCTTCAAGGGGTCATATTGTAGTGCTCCTCCTGTGAGATCCAGGCACGGAACCTTGCTTTAAGAAGACCAAATGTCCTCTCAACAATTCCCCTGGTAGGACCATGTGCCTCATTGAAACGCACGTCTACAGGCGTGACTGGGTTGCGCAGAGGTGTCAGCAACCAGGGAAGGTTGGGTTATCTAGAGTCACCTACCTAGAAAACAGAATAAATGTCAGTTGTCTGACGCCAGAGCACTATCTGACATTCAATTGACACACATTACAACATACACATGAAACATCACCTACCACCAACCCAGGTCCGGTCACGTTGCAGTTGAGACATGATATGGGGGATAACACTGTTCCTCATGATGTAGGCATCATGTGCCAAGCCAGGGAACTGTGCATAGACGTGGAATATCGACATTTTCGACAAACACACCACCTGGACATTGATGGAGTGGAAGTGCTTCTGTTTCTGTACACATGTTCATTGGCCTGTGATGTTACCAATACAACATGTGTCCCATCAATTGATCCGATGATGAAGGGTATATGTTCCAATGGGTGAAATTCCCCCTTGATGTCAGATTGGTCACCTGGTGTTGGGAACTTGATGTACTGTTCCATGTGATGGATCAATGGCAATGCCTCTAACACATCACGCAGGACATGGCTAAACATAGCTTGCGTCATTCCACCAGATGTTGCCACAGTATACTAGAAGGAACCAGTGGCAAGGAAATGTAAGGCAGTCATGAGCTTCAGCTTGGGTGTCAGTGCAGTCAGATACATGAGGCATCAAATGTGGTGTAAACTGTGTTTAATGATTGGCCTGGTGAAACGATATTTTCTGATTGTATCACGCTCGTCCATGGTTTGCAGGTCAGGGAAGGGCCTGTAGACTGGTGGTCGTCTGCAATACCTGTGTGTAGAGTATAAACACAATTGTTTTTAATTACAAATATACAAAATAACTTGCACTAATACAAAAAAAATGACATATGAGCACAAATTATTCAATAGAACATTTGTAACATGTTTTAATGTATACGGTTGATCTTA